>NC_047111.1:53760540-54440011 GCF_902500255.1 Thalassophryne amazonica
GCAAAGTTGGTCCAGGGTCCAGAGTACGGGCAAACTTATGACCCTCCAATAGATGCAGTACAGATTCCACTGGTGTTCAGAGTATACAGAGATCCGGAGCGACCCGGATATACAGACATGATGGAAGGACTGACGGATGATCAACAGCAAAAAGCCCAAGAAGAAGGATGGATCGGCCCTTGGGAATTGTGACAACTTGGGCAAAATTGATAGAAGAAGTTCTAAAAAATCCAGAAATTCTACTGGAAGATGCAGAAGAGGTGCCACAAGAAAAAGGGGGCAGAGAAACCCTTATGTTTTATTTTACCACTGGATTAGACGCCTGGGGAAATAAAGCAGCAAAACCAAAGAAGAAGTCAGCCGTGTACCACGTGACACCCGAAGAATGGGTGAGGAAGAGGAGGATACAATCTAGAGGGGGAGTGGCTAGCAGAGCAGACACTCCTAGTAGGCCGGACCAAACAATTAAGGTGCGGCTCACAGTACTGATGGTGTTGGTTCCCTATGTGGGGGTTTATTCTGTCGGAGCACACATTGAACTCCTGGAGGAACAACAGCAGTCAGACCAACCGACTCAAGGTGAGGAAAAATCAAGGAAGTCTCGGAATCGCTGGATGTTTCCCTCCATTTTCCGCGGGACAAAGAAGAAGTAAAAAGAAGCGGCTGGTTGCAAAATGTCGCAAGGACCAAGTGTAAATAGAATACCCGTTATTAATAATCGAGGAAGATTTGGACCCTACATACAACATGTCCTCGGTGCTGAGAAACTATACTTAAATTGGCCAGAAAAAGACTTTGAAGAAGAAAACTGGAAACTAGCATCTAAAGGATATTTTGTCTCAAATTATGAATATAAAAGAGATGCCGAATTAACGGAGACAACAGGACAGAAAATACTCTCTGACCGAGTGCTGAGCGATGCAAGTCTGCGGTATTGGTACATAAACGGACGCCGAAAAATGTCCCAATCGATTCCAAGTTATCCAGATACATACCCATGGATATTAAATGTGGTTTACCTACAAATCAAAGACCTAAGATTCACAGTGAGATGGGGGATTAATTACGTTGAGCCACTCCAAGGAGTCTACGTTGAAATGTACCTTAACCAGTACTTGATCTGGATGACAAGCCCCAACATGAAACAAAAATTGAACAGACGACTGCAAGACCCCAGATATCCCATATTAGATAACCAGACATTAAATTTGAGAATTGTTGAAAAACCTCTGGACTGTGAGGGCCTCCTGCCCCCAACCGTACCACCAATTTTTGAAAACCAACACTTCATCTTCCTCTATAAAAGAGGGGTCTGGAACTGTACTCAGGCAATGAAGATTCAGCTTCAGATTGAGCCTACGGATCAAGAAGACAAGCCTATAGTTCCCCTTTATGTGGCCCTATCACAATCCAGGTATTCTGGATACCGGTTTTGGCAGCATTGGCAAGATCTATGGAGCTATGTACCCCCAAATCGAGTACAGAGAGTCCCTGAGGGACCCCTCCCTAAACCTGATAGAGTGATTGTTACGATGTGGAAATGGGCGTGGAAAGGAATGGATTCAGAATTTAACCACCCATCTCCCATCTACACTCATCTCATTAAGAGACAACGACTGTTCCCTATGGTGGTGCATCTTGGCAGGAAGAGAAGGAGACTGATGGCGGAGTAACAACTCACTCTGAATCATGCTGCGGACCTTCAAATTGGATGAAAATAATGTAAATAGTCTACGTTCCGGGCCGAGAGGACTTATACCATATTTGGGATTACCCTACAAGAAAATATGTTTAAGCTGGCCGCAAAAGGATTACAAAGAAAAAGGATGGTTGCTGGGAACAGGAGGATACTTTGTAGATAATGACTCATATAGCAGAACTGCTGACCTTACAGCGCCTGGAATATACACTCATCTGGAAGCTATCGTGGAAAAAGTTGGACAACATTGGAATTGCCCCGGGGTCGGATGGAAGTTTTACCCAATTCCCCGATGTCCAACCTTATACCCCTGCATCTTAAACGTGGTGTATATAAAAAAAAAGGGGCTACAGATTTAAAATAAGATGGGGACCTAATTATGTCGATCCATTACAAGGAATGTATGTGGATATTTGGCTCAGATCTTTCCAGATTTGGACCAGTAGTCCCTACATGTTTAAAAGACTTCAACTAAAAGGGGCACTTTCAACTTTTTATTTGATTGAGAACCAAACTTTGCCAGTATGTACGACAGTACAGTACCTGGACATCGAAAAAGGTGGAAGTGTTCCGCCTATAAGAAGCGGATGGCGAACCAGAGTACTAGTGGGGCTTTGGCAACCCCCAAAGGCTATACTGATACGACTTGGCATAAAGTCGGGAAGAGGATTATTTCGAAGATCAACTCCTCTGTACTCTGTGATAGCACAGTATCTCTACAATGGAGCGGCATATTGGAATGCCTATGAGGATATCTTGCACCTACGTAGAGAATTGAATCCTGCGTCTTCACAATGTTTCTTTACACCCCAGGGACAACCGCCTGAAATGAAGGAAGTGACAGTTGTCACTTGGCAATGGGCGTGGCGAGGACTGGATATTAGACTACCGTGGCCATCTCCCTTGTTAAACATTCTTCTTCAGCAACGAGCATCAAGTGTCCCTGGTGAGAGCACAAGACAAACCACAGCACCTAAGATCATCTATCTCCGAGATGGGAGAACCACAGGAAGACAACGTGATCACCACGCAACCTCGAAGGATCAACGACAGACCAAGAGAAAGAGAATCTGGCATAGAAATGCCACTACTGCAACAACCACGAGGGCAGCAGCCGCTGCCACAAGTACCAAGTGAATTCTACTACGAAAATGTTGGAATAAGGCAGCAGCAACAGCAGCAACAAAGCTGGCCGTGGAAGAAAAAGTACCTCCAATGTTGGAGTTGGATGGCCAGACTTACAGCATTATTAGTCGGCATTGCTGTACTTCTGGCTATCCTGTACCATTATGGTAGTACGCCCTGGACCTTATCCCATATCAGGGTCCAGTACGCCACAACGAAAACTTTTCAACAGACATGTTGGGGAGTTGAATCAAGAAACACCTACATGATATGGGACCAGAATTCTACAGAAAGATGGGCAAAGATGAAGAACCTAACTCAGCAGATGCAAAAGAACAAGTGGCTGCAATACTTGAACGACAGTGGGGAATTTCCAACCATCACTACCAATCACAACCTGACCACCGGAGCAGAGATCCTACAAAACCTACAAGTGAGGGAAAAAGAGATTATCGTGGCGACCATCTTACGGTTAAAGCAAAAACAGCGGAGAGAAGTAGGCTGCACTTGGATAAGACCTGAACCTGGCGAGCCAGCCTGGTATTGCTCATGGGGATGCAGAGTACTACTGGGCTATCGAGCAGGATATTGGGAGAAAGAAGCTGTTTTTCCAGCATTACCAAGACATGATGTTTGCAGAATGATAATGCCTACCTGGAAACATTGGGGAAATTACAACCTCACCTGTGACAACACCCGCAGCAGAGTGCCGAAAGTGGATACTACATCTACAATAATCCCTCCGTTGAACAACGCTACCGACATGGGGACAGGAATACCAACCGTCATCTCACCAGAAGGATCGGTGGGATCCACAAAGATATCACCAACACAGAGAGGAACTAAATTACTCCCTGCATCGCCAACACAAGATACACAGCGATTATCAGAACCAAAAGTTAAAATTATGGATAATGAGGTTAGAAAGAGATGGAAGGAGCTTAATGATTATTGTGTAAAAGAAAAAGTAGCAAAATTAGATAGATGTTATTGGAATCGACCTATTGGATGTAAATCTCAAAATTACATGGTGCTTACACCAGTTATTGATTTGATAGACAGGATTGTTTGGAGACAAATACAAGAGGCGAAACATGATGAATGGCTTAACGACACCTTTCCGTGGGTCTGGAGCGTTCCACTGAGACATTTTGAGGGGAATTTTCCAAAGGGATACATGTGGACTGGGCATAGTTTGAAGGGTCCATATAAAGCAAATTTCTATGTGCAAAAACTACCAAAACCTGATGAGCTAAGGTCAGTACCACAGGATGATTTTGACAAAATTGATCAATGCGTGGCGCATAAAATCTATGTAAGCTTACATGAGACAGAATACCATAGTAGTTTGGCTGCAGGTTCTGGTAAATCCCCCCGATGTCCCATAGACCAAATTAAGACAGAGAATTGGCTAAGATGGGTATATAACTGTACAAGGTTGTTACAGATTCCAACCATTAAGGGGACCCTTCAAGCATGGAAGGAAGGACTTAAGCGTAGTGAAGACGTTACCTGGTGGGGAATGGAGAGATTTGAGATTGAAGATTGGGTATTCCCCTGTTTAGATCAAAGTGATAATTATTGGGTTAGATATCAATACATCGCCACGGTCTACTCCAGAGATAGAGATACTTGGTCTAGTTTACTCTGGAGACCAGATCCTTATGTTACGCCACGGCCATGGAAAATGATTTGTAATAAGCTTAACACTACATGCACAATAAGCCTTGCCCGTCAAAATTGTAGAAATGTTCCTGGCTGGGAGGGATATTGTGATGCTTACTATGATGGCGAGTACGACACTTATGGCCATCAAACAGTTTGGGAGAAGAACCGTGCAGGCGAATGGATAAGAGCTTTTCCACCCAACGTTGGCTGTGCCAAGGCTGTCCTGGGACATGGAATGTCGAAAAGGAGACAGATCCTAGGTCACATAGTGCCATTTGTTGGAGATCCTGTGATAATGCTTGAAGAAGGATATGCTTTCAAGAAAAGTCTGTGTGAAGGACGAGAAATTGTCGGTTACGAATGGGTGGGGCCCAATCGGATTTACAATAATGGTACATGTGAATCGCCTGCAGAACATTGGATTAGCTGTGGAGAAGGAAGAAGTCGGCATGAATGTTCTTGGTGGGAAAGAACGCAACTAGTCGCTGGAGAAGCCATCACCACTTTTGCTGCAGAAACCGGAGAAGTCATTAAAGAAGGTCTCGAAGTAGTGACTGGTTGGATTGGACATTTGTTTGGATATCTTTGGCCCTATCTGTTAACCATAATAGGATTAATTATTGCTGCAGTAATTGGATATGTTTTGTTAAAAGGTAGTTTCGCAGCCGCCCTGCGCTTGTGTGGGAGGAGCACACAACGCAGTGAAATGGAGCCCCTCCTCTGTTAGGGGAGGAGCTATGGAACCTATAAAGCTCGACGCCGAGACACGCCCTGTTCATTCTGCCTTGGGGGAGCGAAGGAGGAAGAAGCATCTACATAACAGCACACCAACTTAAGGAGATAAGTAAAGAAAATAAGAGAGCACAATGTCCAACAATACTGGCGGCATAACTGACACCATCTTCAAAGTGAGTAGAGTGGAGTTTATTGCACTACTGTTAATATGGCTGCTATACTGCTGTGTCGGCCGTTGGGACTTACGACAACCACTACGAATAGTAACGCTACTACATGGATGTGTCAGATTGGCGATCATCAATCTGCACTACGGTCAGAGTGACTTAGGGTTGTCTTTATTCATCACTCACATCCTCGGTCGCTTTAATCTCCAGTTTGACTGTTGGGGAATATGGCAGTACACATCGATTACAGTTTGGATGGTGATAGATATGACAGCAATCTTTTACGCCCCAGCAGTGATAGCTAACATTGTGTGCGAAGCTGTGATGGCCCTGACCCTATTGGCGTACATAGCTACGTTAACTGGAGCCGTGCAACGCAAGAAACCTTGGCTCTACAAACTTGGACTAATCATAATTTGGGCCTTAGGATGGGGAATATTATCATCCTTATACTGGCTGTCCATGGTTAGTCAACTACTCCTGCTGTTATCGTTTACGACCTATGATGCTTGCTTCCCGCGTACAGCTTCTTCAGCTACTACGGGAATGGTAACGTCATCACCATCCCAATCTCCTACGGTGATCATGAGGCAGCTCTGGCGTGCATCTGAATAATCCCGACAAACTCTTTTGCTTGCTTGCGATATAATCATTAAAAGACTAATGTTTCCTCTTACACTGTAGGGGGATATAAGATGTATTAATTGTCAAGCCACCCTGGAACAAGCGATCTACCTCTGGGAGGTAACACCGACTCTGTGGTGCCCGACGTGTTACAGCAACAACTTCGCTGTCCAAGTGGCACGAGGAATAATGGGACGGAAGGATACATCTTTTGTGCCCCAGGTACCAACAGCAATCAATCAATCAATCAATCAACTTTTTTTTTATATAGCGCCAAATCACAACAAACAGTTGCCCCAAGGCGCTCTATATTGTAAGGCAAGGCCATGCAATAATTATGAAAAACCCCAACGGTCAAAACGACCCCCTATGAGCAAGCACTTGGCTACAGTGGGAAGGAAAAACTCCCTTTTAACAGGAAGAAACCTCCAGCAGAACCAGGCTCAGGGAGGGGCAGTCTTCTGCTGAGACTGGTTGGGGCTGAGGGAAAGAACCAGGAAAAAGACATGCTGTGGAGGGGGGCAGAGATCGATCACTAATGATTAAATGCAGAGTGATGCATACGGAGCAAAAAGAGAAAGAAACAGTGCATCATGGGAACCCCCCCACAGTCTACGTCTAAAGCAGCATAACCAAGGGATGGTCCAGGGTCACCTGATCCAGCCCTAACTATAAGCCTTAGCGAAAAGGAAAGTTTTAAGCCTAATCTTAAAAGTAGAGAGGGTATCTGTCTCCCTGATCTGAATTGGGAGCTGGTTCCACAGGAGAGGAGCCTGAAAGCTGAAGGCTCTGCCTCCCATTCTACTCTTACAAACCCTAGGAACTACAAGTAAGCCTGCAGTCTGAGAGCGAAGCGCTCTAATGGGGTAATATGGTACTACGAGGTCCCTAAGATAAGATGGGACCTGATTATTCAAAACCTTATAAGTAAGAAGAAGAATTTTAAATTCTATTCTAGAATTAACAGGAAGCCAATGAAGAGAGGCCAACACGGGTGAGATATGCTCTCTCCTGCTAGTCCCCGTCAGTACTCTAGCTGCAGCATTCTGAACCAACTGAAGGCTTTTTAGGGAACTTTTAGGACAACCTGATAATAATGAATTACAATAGTCCAGCCTAGAGGAAATAAATGCATGAATTAGTTTTTCAGCATCACTCTGAGACAAGACCTTTCTGATTTTAGAGATATTGCGTAAATGCAAAAAGGCAGTCCTACATATTTGTTTAATATGCGCTTTGAATGACATATCCTGATCAAAAATGACTCCAAGATTTCTCACAGTATTACTAGAGATCAGGGAAATGCCATCCAGAGTAAAGATCTGGTTAGACACCATGCTTCTAAGATTTGTGGGGCCAAGTACAATAACTTCAGTTTTATCTGAGTTTAAAAGCAGGAAATTAGAGGTCATCCATGTCTTTATGTCTGTAAGACAATCCTGCAGTTTAGCTAATTGGTGTGTATCCTCTGGCTTCATGGATAGATAAAGCTGGGTATCATCTGCGTAACAATGAAAATTTAAGCAATACCGTCTAATAATACTGCCTAAGGGAAGCATGTATAAAGTGAATAAAATTGGTCCTAGCACAGAACCTTGTGGAACTCCATAATTAACTTTAGTCTGTGAAGAAGATTCCCCATTTACATGAACAAACTGTAATCTATTAGACAAATATGATTCAAACCACCGCAGCGCAGTGCCTTTAATACCTATGACATGCTCTAATCTCTGTAATAAAATTTTATGGTCAACAGTATCAAAAGCAGCACTGAGGTCCAACAGAACAAGCACAGAGATAAGTCCACTGTCCGAAGCCATAAGAAGATCATTTGTAACCTTCACTAATGCTGTTTCTGTACTATGATGAATTCTAAAACCTGACTGAAACTCTTCAAATAGACCATTCCTCTGCAGGTGATCAGTTAGCTGTTTTACAACTACCCTCTCAAGAATCTTTGAGAGAAAAGGAAGGTTGGAGATTGGCCTATAATTAGCTAAGATAGCTGGGTCAAGTGATGGCTTTTAAGTAATGGTTTAATTACTGCCACCTTAAAAGCCTGTGGTACATAGCCAACTAACAAAGATAGATTGATCATATTTAAGATCGAAGCATTAAATAATGGTAGGGCTTCCTTGAGCAGCCTGGTAGGAATGGGGTCTAATAAACATGTTGATGGTTTGGATGAAGTAACTAATGAAAATAACTCAGACAGAACAATCGGAGAGAAAGAGTCTAACCAAATACCGGCATCACTGAAAGCAGCCAAAGATAACGATACGTCTTTGGGATGGTTATGAGTAATTTTTTTCTCTAATAGTTAAAATTTTGCCTTAACTATTTGCAAATCATTGTATTCTGTTTTTATTTACATTTTACACAACGTCCCAACTTCCCCGGAATTGGGGTTGTACTATAATAATAATAATAATAATAATAACAAAGCAATCAGAGATTTCTGATATCCACCAATCCAGATCTGGATGACCTCCCAAATTCAGTGGAGTCTTGCATGCCCTAATGTCTATATGTGGTGCAAATTTGATGAAAAAGCCGTGAAGCAGTTTTGGCGTAATCCTTCAAAGCCCTTATAAAGTGAAATCTTGATCCAGAATCCAAATCCAGATCATCTCCAAAATGACCATGACCTAATATTCATCTGTGGTGAAAATTTCATCAAAATCCATACAGTTGTTTTGACGTAAACCTGGTAACAGATAGACAATCAAATAAATAAATAAATGCCGATGATTTTATTATGTCCTTGGCAGATGTAATAAAAATACAATCACTGACCCTCAGTTAGGCACTTCAGTGCAGCCAATGGTTCCCCGTTTAACCCAAAATATATAACAGCAGTTACAACAATAAGATGGCCAGCCCAGAACCAAATGTACTCTCCTATAGCAGCATGGTGAAAGAATGATTAGAGCTCTTACCTCACAGTACGAAGGTCCCTGGTTCAATTCCAGCACTGCCCAGTTTCTTTCTGAGTGAGGTGTGCATGTTGTCCTTGCATCTATGTGGTTGTGTACACTCAGTGCCATGTCCCTTTTCACAAATTTTGGTCAACATCACTGGGACGTGCTACAATAATTTCTGCACAAATTACATATGTACAAGCCTAACGTGTTGCGTCATCACGCTAGATCTACAGTAGATGACATTTGTCAGCAGCTGAGACAGTCACATGCATATCTATGAAAGCAAGAACAGAGCTTCACTGAGCACTAAAGCATTATGACATGAGCTGGTGAATTTGTGTTCAAAAGCCAATGTCAGCACGTGTCAACACAGCAGTCAGTGGATGCTATAAAAGAAAATACACTGAAAATGAAATGTTTTATTCAAACACCAAAACTGTGTAACTCAATGAAATAAGTTAAAGCTGGTTTTTGCTTCCATGCTGCTGCTGTTTCGACCAAAGTTCAGAGATGACTGTATGGACGTTTGCTGCTACCAAACACTTCTACATCATCAAAGCACTTTACAGTGATGCCTCACATTCACCCAGGTCACGGTGCAGCCGTGCAAGACATTCACTGCAAACTGGGAGCACCTTGGGAATTAAGGACCCTGCCTAAATGCCTTGGGTGATTTTCTGGTATTACTGGGATTTGAACCGGGGATCCTCTGGGCAGAAGCCCACCACTTCAACCACTTGACCATCACTTCCCCAAGAGAATATGGATTACAGAAGAGGCTCTAAGAGGAAATAGTCTGGCATTACTTCACATGTTGCACCAGGAAGGATCAGGCACCATAAAACACAGAAAGGTTTAGGATTAGAGCTTTCAATGAGCTACAATTTCACTCTTTCTGAACATTTAATGAAAACATTAAGCTCTTCCATTTGTACCTTTATTTTTATTTATCTGTGGTACAAGACGGTTAAATAACTGCACTGGTAAACAATCAATCAGCTCCTTTCAGTGTGCAGCAGCGACAACACGCTGCTCAGAGTTGAATGGGGGGGTTGCACATCAGTGCAGCAAAAAGTCCTCTGGAACACCCGTAAGGCAAACTGCTGAAGATTTTGCTTCCTGCAGACTTTTGGGTCTATTTCATGATTGTGCTGATGCTATATACGAGGGGTGATTGAAAGGTTTTGGGCCTGACCCAGAAAAAAAATAAGGTATGACTCTCCATTTTTTGCGTTCTGAGAAACCAAATTTCTGGGTGCAATGTTGCAGACACCATATCTCAGTGAAGTGAGTAGTGGCGTGTCAGACTGGCAAAATGGACAAAGCTGGTGGGCGTGCTGTGATTCAGTATCTCACAAAAATTGTAATGTCTCTGAAGGGAAATCCATGAGGACACGGTAATGACATTAGGGCAGGATGCCCCATCTTATGCTACATTTAAACACTGGTCAGCTGAATTCAAGAGGATCAGAACAAGATGAAGCAAAATCAGGAAGACCCAGAATTGCCACCTCGATGAATATGATCCAGAAGATCCATGATATGGTCTTCGCTGATGGAAGAGTAAGTGAGAGTCACATAGCTAAGACTGTAGGCATTTTCCAGAAGAGAGTTCATTCAGTTCAGACAGAAGAACTGCGAATGAAAAAACGTTCAGCACAATAGATACCAAGGCTTCTTCATGACTGTGCACAAGACTTGGGTCCATCACATCAAAGCAATGGAAACATGTGGGTTCTCCCCCGCTGATGAAAGCCAAAGCTGTCTTATCTGCTGGAAAGATCATGGCCTGTTTTCTGGGATGCTGAGGGCACCATAATGGTGGACTATCTCTAGAAGGAATAGACCATCAATGGGACCTACTTCCAATCTGCAACAACTTTGGAAGGAAATAAAGCTGATTTCCATCTGTTTCCAAACATGAAAGGTCGTCTTGCTGCAACTCATTATAAATACTAATAATGATGTCAAACCTGCAATAGATGACTTCCTTAAGCTCCGGGATGAGACTTTCTATAAGAACGGTATTAAAGCACTGCAGCGACACTGGTAAAAGTGTGTGGACTTAGCTGGGTTCATTAATTGTAGTTGATGTTTCTCATTTAATCAGCCACATTTTGTGAACCAGTTGACATAATTAGATTAAGTAAATATAACCTTTATTTTTTGTGTGTGTGTTTTCATCACAATATGGCTAAAGACCCGTGTTTGATGGTGTTCTCTCTACACAACAGTAGTGCATTCATTTGCATTTGGGTGGTGTTGAACATTCCTGTTCTTAAGTCCTTCCCTTTAGTTTCACTGTGCATTTTTATTTGTCTTTCCAGCTCAGACTTTTTAATCAACCAGTCTGTTTTTTGGAAAACAAAAGCATCAATTACTCCTCATACAGTACATCAAATCTTGATTGGAAAGGTTTCATTCCCTCTGGCAAATGGAGGAGAGTGATAGGAACAAGTCAGCTTCCCACGGCAGAAGAAATGAACATGCAAAATGTTTGCAGCACTTTAATTAAAATGATAACTCTGTCGTGGAGCAGGCGGGGTGGGGGGGAGTGTTATCTGGAAGCGGAGTGCAGATGCCAAATAATAGTGACAACAACAGCAAAGAAAAAGTGATTATATGTATGTCTTATCTGAAGCCATGTTCACTGCACACAGGAATTGTATTTATGATTTTGTGCCTCCGGCGTTGTCACAACTCCTTCTTCCAGTGATAGCTCTGTTTCCCAGTAGTGCTTGAAAACATCCCACCAAGAATATTGGGATTAGAGCCGTATCACAGCTGGGACGGCTCTGACAGACTGACACATTCGCCGTCTGGCAAACGCCCGTATCTGTTGTTGTGACAAACGTTGCTATTCGCTGGAGCAGGACTGGCACTTCTCCAGGCCGTGGGGGTAGCAGGCCGGGCAACGCAGATCACTGATGGACTCGTTGAAGCGGTTCGCCAGCATGGACAGCTTACTGCCGTGACACAGAGAGCAGGGAGCGCAGCCCGATCCGCCACAATGCTGGCAGCTGTCTGCCTCCTGGAGACAGAAGAAGACGCATTAGCAGAGGGAGGAGGAGGTGAAAGAGAGGAGCTGTGAGGTGACGCAAAGGGTAAACGGGCAGGAAGAGGAGGGAATGGTGGAAAAATACAATGTACACGGAATGAGCTGAAAAGGTTAAGTCGACGGCAAAGGGCAATTTGATGTCGTCCATATTTATACAGTCAGCGGACGTGCTGATTTTAAATGTTCTGGCAAACGATTGTGATTTCTGAACCCTGATGTGTTTGATTAACATGCATCAGTTTTGTATCACAAGCACTACTTACAGAACACCTCATCAAACCACCACTGGCTTTCATATGATCACAATAAAGGATAAACTAATATGAAATATTAAAACTGAGAAAAATAAAAAAATAGTCCATAATTTTTTTTCCCTGCATTACGATGGCAGCATCCTGATTTTTTGGATTAGACACCTGGCTGGGTTTCATAAAGCTGTATTTAGTCTACTAAACTTACTTAGTCGTCTACAGTTAGTCGCCCAACATTATCCGTCCAATCACCATTTCACATCAAAGGCTAAACTTGTAGATTAGCCGTCTTACATTAGCCAATGATTTTCACGGGCATAGCAGCCTCATGAGCGCCATTGCCATGAAACTACTCCAACGCGTGAGAGTTTTGTTTACTTTCGGGTTGGTCATTGTCATGAACTATCCAGCCTTTTTTTCATTAACTGGCTTTATTAACATTTATGGACATATACGAACTGCAGAATGACGTGCATAGTTCTTATGGCCCAGTGACACGAGCATGCCTTTGACTCACGCACTAGCACGACCTGTGTCATGCTGGAGAGTAAACTCGTCTTTAACGGGTGTAGACTGAACGTGAGAGGGGCGTCGGTGCGTGCTATTGCGAACAGAGAATTTTGAAATGTTCAAAAATCTTTCACACATAAATGTCGTGCTACGTGGTGCAATCTAATCTCTAACACGATCTGCAGGTCATCAAGTGGAGTCAAGAAGAAGTGAAACAGAGCGAGTGGTGACATCAGCGGATTACATTAGAGTGCAGCTCATCTGAAGGATTATAACAAGACATTAAATCTGTTATAAACACACTTTAACAGCTGCACACAAGAAGGAAAGAACACACAGCTGTTTTACCAAGCCATCACAATGTAAACATGACAAATAATTACCTTTTAGATGGCTCCAAATGCTTTCTGCAGCTTGTTAGACGTGAACAGCTGAAGCTGGTGCGGTCCTCTGTGATTCAGCAATTTGCAGTTGAAAATGATTGATCCGACAGAAAATAATTATTTTATTATTATTTATATCAGGTGTTACCATTTTAATAATGCAATGTTACCAACCTATATCTCATAAAATAATGCCATTAGGGACATTAGAAGCTATTGCTAAGGACCCTTGGGCATACCTTTAATCTGTGCCCTGCTTTTTAACAGTTTGGAAATGCATTAAAAACCTCAAAAATGGTGAATATACGAGGTCTGTTAGAAAACTATCTGACCTTTTTATTTTTTGCAAAAACTATATGGATTTGAATCATGTGCGCTTGCATCAGCCAAGCTTGAACCTTCGTGCGCATGCGTGAGTTTTTTCACGCCTGTCGGTTGCATCATTTGCCTGTGAGCACGCTTTGAGTGAGCAGTGGTCCACCCCCCTTGTCGGATTTTCATTGCGAGGAAAATGTCTGAACGATTTGGAGCTTTGCTGCATCAAATTTTTCCAGAAATTGTGAGAGACAGCCAGGTGGAAGCCATTCGGAAGATTCAGACGGCTTTCAGGGACGATTCTATGGGGATCACACAGATTTAGGAGTGTTACAACCGGTTTAAAGACGGGGCACAATGGCGGAGGGTGCGCCGTGCTCCGAGTGGCGATCGACAGGCTGAAATGACCAGATCATTTCCAAACTGAACGCTGTGTTGATCCGGGATGTCGTCTGACTACTACAGAAATGGCAGAAGATGTGGACATACCACTTTTTCGGCACATTCCACTGTTACAGGAGTTTTTGTCATGGAAAGAGGAGCAGAGGAATTTGCCACGGAGCCACAAATGGCGCGGGACAAAAGCACCTCCGTGTTGGTCTCACAGGACATGTTGTAACATGCCCAGCTCTTGCACCATTCAGAAGATTCAGACGGCTTTCGGTGGCTTTTCAGTCGTGTGACTATCCGAGAAATTGTGGACGAGCTGCACATGCCACAACATGTCCTGTGAGGCTTCATCACGGCGTTGCTTTTTGTCCCGCGCCATTAGCGGCTCCGTCCCGACGCGCGAATTCCTCCGCACGTCTTTTCATGACAGAAACTCCTGTAACAGTGGAATGTGCCAAAAAAGTGGTATGTCCACCTCTTCTGCCATTTCTGTAGTAGTCATACGATGTCCCGGATCAACACAGTGTTCAGTTTGGAAATGATCTGGTTGTTTCAGCCTGTCGATCGCCGCTCGGAGCGTGGCGCACCCTCCGCCATAGTGCCCCGTCTTTAAACCGGTTGTAACACTCCTTAATCTGTGTGATCCCCATAGAATCGTCACTGAAAGCCGTCTGAATCTTCCGAATGGTTTCCACCTGGCTGTCTCTCACAGTTTCTGGAAAAATTTGATGTAGCAACACTCCAAATCGTTCAGACATTTTCCTCACAATGAAAATCCGACGAGGGGGGTGGACCAGTGCTCACTCAAAGTGTGCTCACAGGCGAATGACGCAACCGACAGGTGTGAAAAAACTCACGCATGTGCACGAAGGTTCAAGCTTGGCTGATGCAAGTGCACATGATTCAAATCCATACAGTTTTGCAAAAAATAAAAAGGTCAGATAGTTTCTAACAGACCTCATATGGTGGAAAAAATGCAATTTTTGCATGTTACCTCGTTTCATGTGAATTGCTCATTATATAATAAGCTGATATTTATCCTCTCGAACCTTTCAAAGAACTACACCAATCAGTGACATTCCCAGTATTTCTCTGGTCATGACACAAGTTACGGAATCAAAATATCTTCACTTGGAGCCAAGCAGCAGTCATTTGAGTAAAATAATAGGTTTGTAACCAGAATCCAAATTTGTCAATTCATTTGAGAAAACACTATGTTCTAAACATAAATCCTTTGATTTCATAATTCCTGTTTATTAGATTTGACACCTAAATTGATCCCCTACAAAACAGTGCTGCACAATGCTGCTCAGTGTAACAGCGATGCGCAATGACTAATGTAAGAATTGTCGAAAGCACATCACATGACAGTCGTCTGCTACAACCATGACCAAAAAGAGAAAGCTCTCCTTTTGGAGGAATATGAGTGACGTGGGGTGCTCTTGGGTGTTCCATCAAGTGGTGGTACATGATAGCTACCGTTTTTGAGGTAAGACACTGACGTTTTGTCAACTAAAATAATACTGGCCTCCTCTGTTGTTGTTGTTCATTTGGCTGCTCCCGTTCCGTGTTCGGGGTCGCCACAGTGGATACAGCCAGATCAGCATTGGTAATTCGCACAAGTTTTACGCTGGATGCCCTTCCTGACGCAACTCCACTTTTACCTGGAGAAACACATACAGTCGCTGGTGTTCCAAAGAGGTCTCCCATCCAGAAATAACCAGATCCTGCTCTGCTTAGCTTCTGAGATCTGACGGGATCAGGCTGACACAGAGCAGACCAGCTGCGGGATTGGCCTCCTCTGTACCAGGCTAAAAACTTTAGTCAGGCAACGTGAAGCTTTAGCCGACTAAGCGCTTTGTGCAACGACTAACGCAGAGTTGTCAAGTTGAGATACACTCAAGGATTACTTTTATTGTCTTGCAGGTCATAGCCGTGAAATGTTGAAGAATGTCATGCATTAGTATGAGAGCGTGACAACATGTTGAGTTTCACACCGAATGCCTGAGACCTGACAGGGCTGCTTTAAAGCGCGAGTCTCACTCCGAATGAGTAAGACTTGCGAGCCCTGCTAACATCAAAAAGTTAGTCAGTTAAGTGAGCTTATTGACTAAACAAGATTTGACTGCTTTATAAAACCTGGCCCTGGAGTTTTCTAGTTTTATATAGTTTTAATGTAGCAGTGTTTTGATTGTCAGCAGGATTACACAAATATTACTAAACCGATTTTCTTGTCACTTGGTGGATAGGTTGGGGATGATCCAAGGAAGAAACCATTGACTTTTGGAGCAGATCATTTATATACGAGGGCTGTCAATAAAGTAACGGTCCTTTTTATTTTTTTCAAAAACTATATGGATTTCATTCATATGTTTTTACGTCAGACATGCTTGAACCCTCGTGCGCATGCGTGAGTTTTTCCACGCCTGTCGGTGACGTCATTCGCCTGTGAGCACTCCTTGTGGGAGGAGTCGTCCAGCCCCTCGTCGGAATTCCTTTGTCTGAGAAGTTGCTGAGAGACTGGCGCTTTGTTTGATCAAAATTTTTTATAAACCTGTGAGACACATCAAAGTGGACACGGTTCGAAAAATTAAGCTGGTTTTCAGTGAAAATTTTAACGGCTGATGAGAAATTTTGAGGTGATACTGTCGCTTTAAGGACTTCCCACGGTGCGAGACGTCGCTCAGCGCTCTCAGCCGCCGTCGTCAGCCTGTTCAAGCTGAAAACCTCCACATTTCAGGCTCTATTGATCCAGGACGTCGTGAGAGAACAGAGAAGTTTCAGAAGAAGTCGGTTTCATCAGCATTTTATCCGGATATTCCACTGTTAAAGGAGATTTTTTTAATGAAAGACGTGCGGACGGATCCGCGCGCCAGGACGCAGCCGACGCGGTGCGGCGGCACAGGAAAAACACCTCCGTGTTGATAACCATTTGTAAAATCCAGGCGGCTTTTGATGGCTTTCAGTGGAGTGAGTATATGAGAAATTGTTTAACAGGCAGGACATGTTCCAACTTGTCCTTAAGGCTTTCAACAGAGGTGTTTTTCCTGTGGCGGAGCGTCGCGGCGGCTGCGTCCCGACGCGCGGACCCGTCCGCACGTCTTTCATTAAAAAAATCTTTAACAGTGGAATATCCGGATAAATGCTGAAACCGACTTCTTCTGAAACTCTCTGTTCTCTCACGACGTCCTGGATCAATAGAACCTGAAATGTGGAGGTTTTCAGTTTGAAACAGGCTGATGACGCCGCCTGAGAGCGCTGCGCGACGTCTCGCACCGTGGGAAGTCCTTAAAGTGACAGAATCACCTCAAAATCTCTCATCAGCCGTTAAAATTTTCACTGAAACCATCTTAATTTTTCGAACCGTGTCCACTTCAATGTGTCTCACAGGTTTAGAAAAAATTTTGATCAAACAAAGCGCCAGTCTCTCAGCAACTTCTCAGACAAAGGAATTCCGACGAGGGGCTGGACGACTCCTCCCACAAGGAGTGCTCACAGGCGAATGACGTCACTGACAGGCGTGGAAAAACTCACGCATGCGCACGAGGGTTCAAGCATGTCTGACGTAAAAACATATGAATGAAATCCATATAGTTCTTGAAAAAAATAAAAAGGACCGTTACTTTATTGACAGCCCCGTATATATATATATATATATATATATATATATATATATATAATATATATATATATATATATATATATATATATATATATATATATATATATATATATAGTGGCTTGCAAAAGTATTTTGGTATTTTGGCCACTTGGTATTTCACGCTTTTTAATTTGTTAATGGCATCTCAAATACAAAAAAAAACACAAAAAAATAAATCAATATAAAAATTTCTAAAATTATTTTCCTTAGACTTAAACTTAAGCTCTACAACTTGCTATAAATTAATTGCAAATATAAAGCCAAGCTGATGTGTTGTATAAGTAATCGCCCCTTTGGTGTATACCTGTATATAATCAGTTTAACTGCCAGTTTTCTTCAGACAAGTCGATGGATACATGTACATTTCCAAGTCACTGAATATGTCTTTAACTTTATTTACATCACTTATGAAGAAATACAAACAGTATGGCACTGTATGGTAAACCTGTGTGGAGTAGACTGAGTGAGGCCACCAAGACATCCAGACAACCCAAAAGTTATAAGCTTCTGTGGCTGTGATTGGAGAAATTGTGCATGTTTGCATTTTGTATCCCCAGTTATGCAATTTCATAATGAAGTGGTATAGAGGAGAATTTTCTTTCGCCAAAGCATCAAATCTAGGCTTGCAGTATGTTTATTAACTTTGGTGAGTAGATGGATAATGGTCAAGAAAATTAAAGATTTTATGATGAATTTGATCTGGAACATAATTTGGATACAAGGTTGGGAAGATATTTTAAGCATTCAGGAACTTTTCATTCCATAATGCATTAATATGAACTTTTGATAACATTTTCTGAAGGGGATGAATAATGTCACAGTAAATAAAATAATGTTAGAGACAAAACAACACTGAATTCAAAGTTATCGATGGATGCAAGTGAAAGTGTTTATTTTGCCAGTGGGGAATATGTGGCCTTGGGGGAGATATGTGCTTTCTGAGTGTCTTGTAGTTAAGTAATAAAATCAGGCATAGGTTTGAAAAATCAAACATGATTATTATATGTAAAAGCATCAAAAACAAATCAGTTTTAACATTTACTTTCTTCCAGTCCATAGGTATGATACGTGTTTCCCAGACTGAAACAAAGATTGTTGGTAATGCCAGTAGAACAGCATTTCCACCTGTCTGGAGGATTTCAGCTCCAATATTGAAGTTCCCTGGAGCTTTTCCCATCCTCAGCCCTTTCACGATATTACGACCCCACCAACATTTGCTTTGCAGTTGATTGGAAGATAAACCACCAGAACCTTGATACTGGAGCGTCTAACATCTTCCTGTATTAAAATGTTGTTGCTTAACTTGCAAAACCTTAAGCCAGTTCACACAGGACCAGTGTTAACACCACAATCTGGTTTGAAGGGCCATAGCACCGTAAACATTCATTTAATTTAACGCCTTGGTAAGTAGCTGTTTAACACAATAATCTACAGCCATCTGGACATTTGACATCCAGCTCATTATTGCGGGAAAATTTATAATAATGAGGCTGTACATTATAATTTTTTTAGTCCATTGCATAATGATGAGGGGTGGATATAACAGAAGAGGTATGCAATTATGTCCTGTATAAATTTTACAAACTACTGGCAGTGGCAATATCGATGTCACTAAAATTGGCAATCAACATTCATAGATTAGAATAAATTGAGACTGAATGAAGCTTAGTTGAGGATGTTTTGTCATTTTTGAAATATGAATTTTGAAGATTTCTCATGGATGTGCTGTTAAGATAAAGTGAATATGTGGAAGCAGTTGTTTAAAATATATAAGATTGAGGTCACAAAAATAAGCAGTTTAAGTGTCAATTTGATATCTTGAAGGACATTTTTTGAATAAGAATTTTGCCACATCTGAAGTGAAAATGAGTTACCGGCCTTTCACATTGAATACGTCAGGCCAGTCCGTCAGCGCCTTCCAATCCGTCGGATGCGTTTCCAACGTGTCTGACGCATTCGACGCGTGACGTCAGACGCGGCGCTTCTGAAGCGGCAAGGAGGGGGGAGATTGTACGTAGCACTCTGGCTGTTTCCACAACCTGAAAAAAGTTCAGCAATCGCCATTTTGAATTTGGGTCGCCTGAACCACAAAAAAACTAAAAAAAAACAGCAGTAGAACGATTCTCTCATCACCCTGCTGGGAGAAGCTTTTTTCAGCTACTTTTCGGAGTGACCCCGACCAAGGGAGGACTGACAACTTGGTGGAATATCGACCGAACCATGACAGCGGGCCGACCCGCACGGAGAAGCCGGCCTTCAGGCATCATTCCTGGGTAAACCGAGGCAGGCAGCCGGGGGGATGGAGCAAACCCACTCAGTCCAAAATCTCCCACTTTTTGGATATATGCGAAGTCCCAGTTTGCCCAAAGGAGTTTACTTCTGCAGATTTATCGAGGGTGAGAATAAAATAAAAGTAAAACGTGACATTTCTGCACTGCTGTGAAGGTTTATTGATCGGCTAATGTTAGCTTAGCTTTTTAGCACAGTTGATCTGATGTGAACGCTTTAATTTGTAGATGGTTCAGTCTTTTTATTTTTACCAAATAAAGCTACAGCTTTTTTCGGAGACCACAAATTTCAACTTTAAATAACTTTTTTCAGGCATTTTTTCCATCGGTTTTTTTTTTTTTTCGTTTTTTTTTGTTTTTCTTTTTTTATATATAAACTGTTTAGTGTTTCTTTATATTTAAAGAAATATTTTATTTGTCCCAGTCACGAACATTGCTGTGCACATAACCAATCTTCCATTGATGAGCTGAACACCATGAAGTCCAGTCGAAAGAAAACATCTCTGCTCTTCAAAATAGGACAAAAGTGTCTTCAGCAACACCACCAGAGTTCAAAGCTGCAGAAGAGACCTTCATCTGGTCCCGAGAATCCAGCATAACATCACCTGCTTCTAAATAAAAGGCTCTTTCAACAGCAACTATTTTATTATTTTTTAAAAAGCTGTTTCATTTTATATTTTAACAATAAATGTGTTGTGAAAGTGTAGGAACACGGACCCACAACAGGGGGCGTAAAAGAACGGGCAATGGATAAGCCAAACAGTAACAATTTAATGTTGTAAACTGTGCACAACGGAATACAGACAACAATCAGTTTGGGACTATAGTCAATTACACGTTGGGTGACGTGTGGGCAGGCTTGAGGATAGGAGACGCCCGTCCGGAACCGAGCCGGATCCCACATGGCCCTCACCGCCAACGGATCTGAAGAACACCGGAGCCGCCAAGTCCTGGGTCCCCAGGTGGTCACCGTCTCCAGCTGTCAGACCTGGTACTGCTGGCAGAGAACAGAAACAGCACAGGTGAGTGTGAGTACGCACACTCAGTAATCCCACAGTCTGTGTTCAGTAAGGAGGGAGAACCTCCACCTCCAATAACACACTCGGACAGCTCCTGTGAAAACCACTTATCTGGTTGGGGTGGGAGGTGAAGCCGTCGCAGTCCACACCAAACGCCAATACAGCAGATAAGGAATACGTCACAGGGAAACGGCTGCAAATGAGATCAGACTATTATTCAGTTTAAATTCAGCAGAGAAATTACCTCCAAGGTAGCTGATTTCTCGGCGGGGAGGTGGAGTTGCAGTCCGGCCTTATGGTGATGGTGTTGAGTAGTGGATGAGTGACAGCTGGTACGGATGATGAGTGACAGCTGTCACTCCGGTCGCTCCGATGCCCTCTCGTGCTTGAAGCCCGCACTTCAAGCAGGGCGCCATCTTGTGGTGGTGGGCCAGCAGTACCTCCTCTTCAGCGGCCCACACAACAAAATGAACGGATCATTAAAAATGTCCACGAATCAAAGTCCAAAGAAATTTGCACAGGTAGAAGCCCTCCACTTATTCTGCTCAAATTCATATTTTAGAAATGACTCTGTCCTGATAACAATATTAAAGGCAATTACATATTTTGGCGAAATTACAAGTTGAAATGACCATTAAAAAAATCATGAGGTTTATGTCACAGAAATCCTACTTTACAATCACACTGCAGTCACTGTTAAATTATTTCCTGTTGCATTTATAATAAACATTTCTATTTATTTACAGTGTCTGTTTTTCTGGTTGAAATGAGATATAAATAATCTACCAGACTTTAAAAAATGTACAAGTTTCCATGTTATTTTATTTGTCCTAAAAATAAATGTCCAAGGTTCCTTATGTTAAACAAGAAAATTATCTAATCTGAAATAACAGGTGGTTTTAATTTACAGATGAAAGGTTTCTAAAGAACCATTTATATTTAGCTATTTTAATTACAAGTGTTCTAAACTTTTTTTTAACAGTAATCAGAAATTCTGAGGTAACAAACAACAACAACAAAAAAACATTTCCAAGGATTTTTCTTCAGAAAACTGCTCTATAAATGAACAGTCCTGTGACACGTTTCTGTTTTTGTACAGATCAGTGGTTTCTGCAGCAATTGATTTTGTATAGATCAGTGGTTTCTGCCACGAGTCTTCCGTGTTTTGGCCCAAGCGTCGTTCCTATTGGACAGCGGCGAAGCTACGTCATGGCTCAGCGCATCGAAAGTTGGATTGGATTGAACTTTGACCGCGTCAGCCTGCTGACAGCGGCAATGCGCGCTCCTGTCACAAGCATCATTTTAGCTCGGCTTTTGATGCAACGCTTCTGACGTGTCTAAAAAGCAATGCTTCTCATTGAAAATAATGCTTTTTTAGACTGATTTTTGATGCATTTGACGCTTCCGACGATTCAGTGTGAAAGGCCCTTTACTGTAAAAGCAGCTGAAAGAAAATGAAATATTAAGTGTGGAGGACCACATTACACACAGCAAAGTCTGCAGTGTTAATTTCACTTACATAGTTTTTATTTTACAACTATTTCTTGATTCATAGAATTCTTGCTGGTTTGAGTTAAATATTTACTGTTCTAACAAACAAAAGTGACTATTTAATTGTGCAGCATTTAAAATGTATTTTCAACACCATAGACAACACTTTAACACTCTTTTGATTTAAAAATGCAATTGTTTGGCTATTGTTTATAGAAATACCACAGACAAGGTCTAACCCACAACCTTTTAGTTAGCAACAGCTCTCACATGGGATCACAATCAAAACGCAAAGGAATGCTTTTCTGAGATGACACCTTTAGAGAGTTAAATTACACTTTGAGTTAAATCAACACTAAATAAACAATTCTGAGAATCAACTCCAACATCGTGTAGGTTTTGACACAGAGGGCCCTATGGTGCATGATCTAAAGTACATGCAGTCAGTGCATTTGGGACGTGTGCGATGTGCAGTGTGAAAAGTAAGGTACAGGTGCAAAGGGGTTGTATTAGTCACTCCATTCATTAGGGCCACTTGTGCATGAAGCATGAATTCTGTGCAAAACATGTAAAATCGTAAAATCTTTTTTTTTTCCCTTTCTTTATATTCTACTATTGTAGTATAATTACACAACTCTGGAAGAACATTTGGCTTCTGTGAGTGGAGAAACTGGGAATGGTGCAACATTTTTATTTTATCTTCATTTTACATACAGTCCCAACTTTTTCTGAATTGTGGTTGTTTCTGTTGCATTTCTGAAATTATTTCTCCCTCATCAGTCACGTTTGTGCTTAAACACTGCATTAAGCCCATATTGAACAAATAAATGCCTTTGGAAAGTAACAGCTGTTAAAGTCAGAGTTCTCACCTGCTTTTTGTGATCTGTGCATCTGAACATCACCACAGCTCTCCATGTCAGGGTTTTTTTTTTGTGTGGTGTGTGTGTGTGTGTGTGTGTGTGTGTGTGTGTGTGTGTGTGGTGTGTGTGTGTGGCTCAGTTCATTCATATATCTCATTTTTTAAATATGTTTTTAAAGCTGTTGACCGTTTATTTCATCTCATGATCTCATAAATTCAGCATTTGACGCGCACATGGTGTGAACAGGACGGTAACGGCAGAAATCACACCTTTAGAGAAAGTCAGAGAGAAGTAAAAAGCAGCTTCACGTTTTGGTTTTGTTTTTTAACATGTTCACTCGGGTTAAAATCCTCTCTCTGCTCCGCGCTCGCTGCGCACTGATGGTTCTCAGACTGTAACGTGTCACACCTGCATTCAAGGAATCTCCCTCACGCACCCCCTCCCTCGCAGTCTGCAGCCTGTTGACTCCGCACGCGCGCACACACACACACACACACACACACAGACACACACACACCAACAGCTCTGCATTTTAGATGGCTTTTGAAGAAGACGGCCACTGTTTTAAATCAGCCGTCTTATCCCAAACGGCAGGAATGGATCGCTTTTCAGCCTCCATGTTATTGTCCCGCCTTAAGACGAGAGCGAGGCTGCAGCACAATGACGTCAGATTCTGAGTCGTTTTATGCTTTGTGGATAAAATAAATAATTCACGGTAATCGCGAATATGAAAAATAATCGCGATTGACAAATATTGTAATAATTGTGACAGCCCTAATCTCAAGTGTTTTTTTAGACATGTTGACACTTTTATTCACAATAATCTGCCACCTCTAATATTCACGGAGCGCAGAGGCTGCCTTCAGCGAACCCAGTTGTGAGCGAGAAGGCCCAAGTCTGACCACGGTGACATCAACGGAGGTCAGGCCGCCTTCCCCGCACACCTCCACAGCCAACGCGGTTTCTCCTTCCCCAGAGGAGCCATGCTCCGTGAGCAGCTGAGATTCCCGCTGTAGTCAGCAACCCGTAACCATGGCGACACACAACGCTATGTGCGCAAGTATGTCTATTATACTATAGTACTGCGCTTTGCTGCTATCTACTGGAATAAAAGAGCATTACATCATCTGCCACCACTATTACAGCACATACACCTGATAATGGTGATATTTGATAATTGCCCACGGCACCCCTGACGATGGATCACGGCACGCACCCCAGTGAGAATCACTGATCTAGAGTTTAAATGCGTATCAGTTTATTTAAGTATAGCAGAAGGTTGGTCCTCCCTCCCAATGAGCGTTTTCCCAGACCTCACTTTGAAGGGGTGTGTGTGTGTGTGTGTGAGAGAGAGAGAGAGAGACTGAGCGAGTTTTTTCAGATCCGCACCGTGTTTGGCACGTTTTACGCCGGATGCCCTTCCTGACACAACTCCAGTTTGACCTGGAGAAACACTCAGCCGCTGGTGTTCCAAAGAGGTCTCCCATCCAAGTACTAACCAGATCCTGCTCTGCTTAGCTTCTGAGATCTGACGGGATCAGACTGGCACAGAGCAGACCAGCTGCGTACCTCCTTTATTCAACTTTAGATGAGGTTTTTGCGAGTCTGTCGCAGTCTGTCTGTTACCACACGGTAGTGCACAGGCACAGCAAACAACCCGATCTTGTGTTTAGACCAACATACCTTATTCTTGTTGCTTCTACAGTAAGGTGCTTGCCATAAATTTCACAACTCCATCCACCAAGGACTGCTTTGGATCAGATAGAAGTTCGATACCCAAGAGTGTTAAACACTTTAAGTGTTAAAATCAGCTGGCTCTGAGATTAAAAAGAAAAGTTTTTTTGCTGTGTAGTTACAAACTGCATGAGACAGTCGGTGAGCGGGGCTGCAGTGTGTTCGCCTGATACCATTTTGTGATTATTAAGCTGATGTTTTGTGATGATGAGCACCAGATTGAGCAAATAGAGGCAGCATCTGTGCAGACGCAGTATAAATCTGAGACTGCGCTAGAGAAGGAGAGGAGGAGGAGAAGGAGTAAGGCAGAAAAATTAACTGGCTTGGACTTTGAGCATCAAAGGCAAAGAAGATAAGAGAACAAAGCAAAGAGGAGTAAGAAATCCAAATAATGGTGGGGGGGGGACTGAGAAACCTTTTCTCTCTGGCTTGAGAAAATGAGAATATAACGAGAGATGTGAGGCAAGGATGGAGGGAATGAGAGGAAACAAGCAGTAATCATCCGAGGAGGTGAGAGGGAGGGAATAATGACGAGCTGGGTATCATTGTAAGCATGTAAGTGGCAGGCAAATGCTGCAACGGCAAAGTGAAACTGTGGACTCCTCAGTATGTGTTCACAGTTGAGTGATAACACCAGGACAATGGGTGGGTAGCGACTGCTGCACCGGCGATGCGGCGTAAGAAAAGACAAGGAGAAGGGTTCAAACGAGGTGGCGGCTGCTGGAAAACACAGGCGAAGATTGGGGGAAAAGACAAATACGCTCGTCTGTGAACAATTTTGTAAAACAGCAGCATGGCTGCAGAGACAATCCCACATTTATTCCACAAAGATCAAAGACCTCGGTCATGAAAGGATGGCTGACGAATGATGCAGAGAGAGGGCTAGAGGGCAGTATAAGAGAAACAGAACGAGGTGATGAAAACCCAGTTACACCGCTGGAGATCATTTGGCCGGAGACACTACCTTCATCTCTGTGTCCTCCTTCTTTCTCTCCATCTTTAGTACAAAGAGTTTTAGCCTTTCTCCTGCTCTCCCTCTCCCTGGCCTTTGGAGTGTTCTCCGAGTCCCAGGGGGTCTCTGCATGGTGCGCACAGCTTCATTCCTCCTCGGCGGGGGCTCTGATGATACGCAGATTGCTGGTGTAGATGATTATCTTACCAAAATCCAGAACTGAGGACTGAGGGGAGAGAAAGATGGCAGGAGAATAAATGTTACCAAATAAGGGCTTTTTGTATTGATCTAAATGATTCTGACTGAGTACTAGTACAATGAATATAAACAGCATATGATGTTTATTCTCTGTACAACTCAGAATTCTATGTAAAAAGAGAACATGCCTGTGATTACTGAAGACTTTAATGTGTTTGAATTCACAGAGCAAGATGACATTTCAAGTTCAATGTACGCAAAATACCATCATTTTATGAAGATGCATTTAGAAAGTCTACAACTATCAGTAAAAGTCTGAATCCATTTGTTCTAGAGTTCTGTGGCATATACATCACTGGGCCACAATGGAAACAACATTTTATTTTGTTTTTGGGGGTTTGTTATTTGCTTTTTTTGTGTTACTCATCACTCATCTTCAACCGCTTTTCAGGTTGCGGGGGCAACAGCTCCAGCAGGGGACCCCGGACTTCCCTTTCCGTGCCACATTGACCACCTCTGACTGGGGATCCCGAGGCGTTCCCAGGCCAGTGTGGAGATATAATCTCTCCACCTAGTCCTGGGTCTTCCTCGGGGTCTCCTCCCAGATGAACGTGCCTGAAACACCTCTCTTGGGAGGCGCCCAGGAGGCATCCTTACCAGATGCCCGAACCACTTCAGCTGGCTCCTTTCAACACGAAGGAGCAGCAACTGTATTCTATATTCTATATCAGGGTGGCCAAGTTCAGTCCTCGAGAGCCACATTCCTGACACTTTCAGTTGTCCTCCTTGCTCCAACACACCTGAAGCCAATGAAAGGCTCATTAAAAGTCTGTTAAAGAGTCTTTCATTGAATTCAGGTGTGTTGGAGCAGGGAGACAACTAAGAGTGTCAGGAATGTGGCTCTCAAGGACCGAACTTGGCCACCCCTGTTCTATATTCTATTCTATATATAATTAAAATTAATCAATCTACTGGCCAAACTCTGCATGACATCGCCCATAGGTTTCTATAGAGACCCAGAAGAGTTGTAATGGCCAAACCCATATTTGGATAAAGAGGTAGAGCATGTGGGAGACAGACAAAGGAGGTCCAAACATGCCATCAGGTTCAAGTTATCAAAAAAGCTCAGCTAGGAGGCTGGAGGGATTGCCAATTAGTTCTTTCACAAAAAGTTAGCTTTGTTTTTTGTTGTTGTTTGCTTGTTTGTTTGGTTTTTACAATTACATTGTGTTGTACTGAGCAGCTGTATTCAATTTATTTACAATTTATTTCATTTACGAGGTATGTTAGAAAAGTATCAGACCTTTTTATTTTTTGCAAAAACTATATGGATTTGATCATATGTGCTTGCATCAGCCAAGCTTGAACCTTCGTGCGCATGCGTGAGTTTTTTCACACCTGTCGGTTGTGTCATTCGCCTGTGGGCAGGCTTTCAGTGAGCACTGGTCCACCCCTCTCGTCGGATTTTCATTGTCAGGAAAATGTCTGAACGGCTGGAGCAGCACTGCATCAATTTTTCAAGAAACTGCGTGAGACAGCCAGATGGAAACCATTCAGAAAATTCAGATGGCTTCGGTGAAAATCCTATGGGCATCACACAGATTAAGGAGCATGTGTGAAGGGGCCATTACCAACCCCTAGAATAAGCACACAGGTGACAGTGGTAAGAAAAAACTCCCTCTGATGATATTGAGGAAGAAAACCTCAAGCAGACCAGACTCAAAGGGGTGACCCACTGCTTAGGCCATTCTAACCGTTACAAGATTTTGCAAAGTTTTACAAAACAGAACATAACAAAACAAAAGATGAATTTGATGATAATCTATGCAGGCATCCATTCCACAGACAGGGTTCATTTATCATGCCATTCAGTGGGCTTGTTCCCGTGGCAGAGTCTGTTCCATGTTCCACATCCCATTTCAGAAATTATGCGTTGTCAAATCAGTATGGGACATTGTGGACATGTGTCCATCTGCACCTCCTGTGGTTATGATAAAGATTTAACCAGTCATTCATTTACCAAATATGAATAAATAGATGAGGTTTATTGTCATTGTCATTACAAGTGCAACAACAATGAGATTACATCCACACTTAAATTGCCACAGACAAGATACAGCAATTAATCCATAATTATTACTTGTTAACGTAATAATGGCACAACATCAGAATTAAGACAACACATATACATTTGACATTGTTTAGTGCACTAAACTTGAAACAGTCCGTTTAGAGAAGATAAGGAGGCAGACGATTGTTCACCAAGGGCCGTAGAGAAATTCTTCTGGAGGAAAACAATGGGGCATTTTGTCTTCAGAGGCTGATAAGCCTGCCATGTCTATGGTTGAGCAGTGAGAAACACTTTTACAGCTTCACCATGAACAAACCAGATCCAATTATAATATTCCCTGGTCTCTGACATTTCCTTTGCAAGGTGTGCATTTGTGCCAAGATGTGACCATTTTGTGTCTGAGTTCAAGGGTGTAACACAGTATGAGAATGTATCGCCTGCCCAACTCATTAATCATGACGGACAGGTGAGGGGTCGTGGTTCTGGTGGCAGCCGTCTGCCAATTGTCCGGTAGGTCAGGGCAAGCACCATAAACCAATAAGTAAATCCTCGATGTCCTCCACAGAGAATGGCGCAAAGCATGCGGACCCGCCACGTCTCCCAGGCGTCAAGAACATATCACGCAGGGTAGGTCCATCTGGGCACGCAGGGTACCCCCGGCCCTGATCTCCTTGTTTGAAAAAATGGTGTCAATAGCATTCAAAAGACCAGCTGATCAGTTCCATGGTTATCCAATATTTAATTTAATTTGCTATAATGTGCCAAATCACAGCAAAAGCCGTCTCAAGGCGCCTTACATAAAACAAGTCAACATAAAATTGAATAAAATTATTAAAAATGAATAAAAAATTCAAATACATGAATAAAACAGAAGTAAAAGAATTAAAACAAATAAAAATAAAAACTATCCATAAGAAGAGAATAAAAATAGGTTTGAGTCTTGACTAAAAATGTCCACAGACTCAGACTGCCTCACAGTCGCAGGAAGACTGTTCCACAGGGTGGGTGCACGATACGAAAAGGCTCTTTGACCTGCTGACTTCTTCTTCACCGTGGGAACACAGAGTCCCGCATCCTGCGACCGCAAAGCCCAGGCCGGCGCGTAAAGTTCCACCAGATCAGCCAGATAGATGGCGCCAGTCCATGAACAACCTTATAAGTCAATAACAAAACCTTAAAATCTGCTCTCACAGAGACAGGGAGCCAGTGCAAAGATGCCAAAATGGGTGTGATATGTTCAGACCTTCTGCTACGTGTCAGAAGTCTGGCGGCAGCATTCTGAACCAGCTGAAGGACCCCTAATGCTGGACTGTGGTAACCCTGAATAGAACATTACAATAATCTAGTCTAGAAGAAACAAAAGCATGAATCAGGGTCTCCAGCATCAGCCATGGACAGGATGGGCGGCATCCTCGCTATATTTCTCAGATGGACAAAAAGCAGTCCTAGTAACATCCATGATGTGGAGGTCAAAAGACAACGTAGGATCAAAATTACCCCAAGGTTTCCTCATTTGGTCCGTATGATGTATGACACAGGAACCCAGGCTGAGCGCCAGCTGGTCAAACTGATGCAGATGTCTTGCTGGACCAAGAACCATCATTTTCAGTCTTATCAAAGTTTAAAAGTAGGAAGTTACTAGACATCCAACTTCTCACTGATAGAAGGACAGTCCTCCAGGGATTTTATAGGAGTGAGATTTCCCGCAGTTTATCGGCATGTACAACTGAGTATCATCAGCATAACAATGAAAGGCAATCCCAAAACTCAGCAGTATACGCCCAAGGGGTGCCACATACAGGGAGAAAAGCAAGGGGCCTAAAACAGATTCCTGTGGAACCCCAAATCTCATGTCAGCAAGGTCAGCGGTAGTGCCATTATACAAGGACACATTGAGAACGACCTGGACAGATATGACGTCAACCAGATGAGGGCACTTCCAGTAATCCCAAAAAAATTCTCCAACCTATTGAGCAAATGTGATGATCCATGGTATCAAACGCAGCACTGAGATCTAACAACACCAAAACCGTAGTGGTGTCTGAGTCCCATTGCTCGCAGATCATTCACAACTTTACTGAGCGCTGTCTCTGTGGAGTGATATTTCCTAAAAGCAGACTGCAGCAGCTCAAAAGATCATTCTCAGTAAGGTGGTCTATCAGCTGCTGTGAAACCACCTTTTCTAAAATTTTGGAACAGAATGATAGATTTGATATCGGCCTGTAATTTTTAAATACACTATGGTCAAGATTAGATTTCTTAAGTAATGGTTTAATCACTGCTGATTAAAAACATTTCGGAACAGATCCAGAGGTTAATGACAGATTAATAATTTCCACGCACAGTCGGCCCAAGAGTGGGCCACAGGTCCTTAAACAATTTTGTTGGTATGGGATCAAATAAACAGGTTGTGCTTTTTGTAGATGCCACAAGTTTCGTCAGCACGCCCTATGAAATACTATTAAATTCTGTCAATCTAGGTAACACCTCAATGGTAGCGCCACCTCCATAGAAGGTTTTTAATGGCTGGGCTCGATGCAATCCAGATGATTGCCCATTTCTTTTCCAGAGAGTGAGGAAAAACTCATTCCTTCCAGTCTGTTGGGAAGATACTTATCTCCCAAATGAAAGAAAAGATTTTTCTCAATATAGTTTGAAGAATTCATAGTCTGGTGAAGTAGGGACTTTGAAGGTTGGAGCAGAGATAGAGGAGAGAGGAGGAGATGTGACCGCCCTCGCCTGAGTCCTAAGTGACCAAGGAACAATTTTTACCCCTCGATGGACAGCAGAAGGGGTACTGTCATAATTTTGTGGTCATATCCTCCCTTCTGTCTGGGTGTCTGTCTGTATGATTACATAAATACATCGTCACCACTGAGATGATAAATTTCTTAACATGAATTACACCACATACAGGTACATTTCCCATGGCTGAGTCCAGGAAGTCAATGAAGGCCTGGATCTCCGCACTGATCCAGGACCATTGCAATTCAAATACTTCAATTTATCACTCAGCTTCTCAAGTGCTACAATCAGGGCATCCATTGATTCCACAAAGATCATAACATCTGCAAACGTCCAAAGTTATTGAATCTTTCCTCATTGACAAAGGCAATCAAATTGCTGGACTCCACAATCTTACCCAACACCTAGTTCATTCAAGCATTGAACAGAGTTATATTCAGAATATATCGGCTGCCAGAATTCACTGGAAAGACATCAGATATTCTGCCTCCACTCTACATGGCACTCACAGTAATCTTTGTGTGGGCTGGCTATGATTTCCAGCAGAGTACTGGGATTCTACAATTTTTCAAAGCAATCAAATTCAACTGAATCAAAAGCATTGTAAAAATCAACACGGGCTTCAAAGAAGCACTGCCAGGATTCATGATTGCATTTGGGTCGGTTTTGCTTGATTGTTGGCTTCTTGTTTGGAAAAACCTGCCTAGTTGGGGAGCAAAGTCATGCTAAGAATGGCCCTGTATGCAACTCAATGAATAATTTTATGTTGCCATGGTCAACATTTTATGAACAATACAAAACAGTGATCCAAGTCAAAACTGTATGCTACCACTTAGGGGCCTCTGTGCTTTGAGCCCATTCCACACAAGTCAAATCAAGATCAATGTCATGGTCACCGTCAAGGTCAACCTTATGTAAATACTTATCAAATGGTAACTACAACACCCACACAATAACTTCTTTCCCCCATTGAAAGCACACCCCTTGGCACTCGATGCCTATATAAAGAGTCTGTTTCACACAGGTCAAGGCCATCAAGGTCACTGACAGGTGAACATATACACAACACCACCAGCCATCCTATTCACAAGTGGAAAAAACACACAAAGTTTTTTGTGCAGTGGTGTGGCAGATGGGAAGAGTCGTGTATCATGATTTTGTCCCGTTTTGAGGTACAAATGGCCTTCACTGTAGCTGAGTAATGAACTTGACTGGTAACCTTGTTTAAAATCCATTTACTTTGACACTGGTAACTAACTGGTGTAGTGACTGAATGAACATAACCACCAACTCTGCATCATATCAAGAAGTCATATTTTATCCACAAGTGTTGCGCGTTCATATGGTAGCTGTTACCATGCAATGGACACATCTCTGAATGTAAATATGGTTTACCTGAAAGCCTATGAAGGACCTGCTCACTCTGGTACCAAACTATCATGATCGTATAAGCAGGTAGTAATAAATAATCATTTACTATAATATTTCACATGCAAAAGGTGTTGATCAGATGGCCACAGCTCTTTACACTGGTCTTTGCCTGAGGGTAATTGACCCCAGTGACCATGACATGTCACCCTGTTACTTATAGATGATACTGTAGCATAAAGAAATCCTGCTAGTTTATTCATGGCAAATTGGATTTTATTGACCCAGGGGTTTGAGTTGCAGGTCAACTAGAAAGAATATTGAAATAACCCATAATTTGCAAAAAAAAAAAAAAACTCCAAGCACACCTTTAGGGGTATGTTTGGGTGGTGTTGCCATGGTGATGTCAATAAGTGTCAAAAATGAACCCTTGGGAGTGTCCCATTTTCCAATGGTACCAAATTATTTGAGTTGCATACAGATTTGATAAAAAACAACTTTTTCTCCGGCACTACCCTGTTCACCGAACAGCAAGTAACTGTGAATGATTCCGCTCAGAATGACCCTTGTAGGTACAATTCCCGGTACACAGAGAGAATGTAATACCCCTGTAGGTGTTGCAATCCAGATGATTGCCATTTCTTTTCCAGAGAGTGAGGAAAAACTCATTCCTTCCAGTCTGTTGGGAAGATACTTATCTCCCAAATGAAAGAAAGATTTCTTTCAATGCCAGTAGAACAGCATCTCCACTTGTCTGGAGTACTTCGCCCCAATATATACCGTCCCTCTGCAGCTTTATGTGATCTCATCTTTCTCTACTGCATTTGCAGTCTCACTGAAGTTCAGTGATTTTCAACATGGTTGGTGGATCATTTGACAGAGTCCTGGCACCAGAGATGTCCAACATCTACAGACTGTTGGTGAATGTATGCAGGGATACTGTTGGGAAAGTGAAGTACACGGACCCACGCCAGGGCGCGTAAATGAACGGCCAATAGGAAGTCAAATAAATGACAATTTATTATGCAAATATGCAAACAAAACCAAATATGCTCCGGTCAATCAGTAATCAAAAAGGTGACACGTGGGCAGGCCCGAGGGTAGGAGACGCCTATCCAGAGGAGAGCTGGAACCCACGAAGTATCACCGCCAAGAGACCTGCAACACACCAGAGCCGCCAAGTCCTGATTCCCCCAGGTGGCCATCCGCTCATGGCTGTCAGACCCGGTACTGTGGCAGGAACAAAAACAGGTTAAGGGTGGGTGTGTGAACACCAGCAAACAGTCAGTGACTCACAGTAATCCTCTTGTATGAATAAATCCAGATACTCCCAGAGTGCAGAGGAAAAACTGGAGGACGTGCAGTGTCAATTGTTATACTTAGTAAGTCAGAAGTGAGGAGTGGAGACGCAACTCCTCCAACTTCCACAAACTCGGCTACAAGCTGCAAGTATAAGTCACAACTGCAAAGACTTCAGTAACAATGAATGTGCGTACGGGCACAAAACGGCTGAGTCGGTTACCTGTGTGGTAAGCTGATAACTCGCAGAGTTATGGTGTCTCTCCCAGGTTCTTATGGATGTGTTGATGAATAATGACTGGCAGCTGACAGCCAAACGGTGCACCTGGAGGATCCAACCGGTCCGTGGCGCCCTCTGCAGGGCAAAAGGTGCCAGCATGGCAGGGCGCCATCTGGTGGTGGGCCAGCAGTACCTCATCTTCTGCGGCCCACACAACAGATAACATATTTTTACATCTTAACTGACAAAATAAAACATAACATTGCTAGTTAAGGGGTTGTGATGGAAAACATATTTGAACCAGTGATCTAAATACTCTGAGATCTCAAGACATGGATTCCAGGTTTACCCAAGTGAAAACTGGCATTCATGGGTGTACTGGCATTTACTGGGTGTTGGGTAGGGTTGCAGGAACCATTGACTTGGATGCTTTTGTTGGAGAGGAAGGTTTACTGCACTGAATTTGCAGACGTTGTGATCTTTGCTGAATCAAGAGATACTCTTAATGCAGCACCTGAGAAGCTGAGTGAGGAATCAAAGTGTCTGAGTTTGAGATTGGCCTATCAAGACTAAGATTCAGGCTTTTAATGTCTTCCTGAACTCAGCCATCAGAAGTGTATCTGCAGTAGTGTTCAGAATAATAGTAGTACTGTGTGACTAAAAAGATTGATCCAGGTTTTGAGTATATTTCTTATTGTTACATGGGAAACAAGGTACCAGTAGATTCAGTAGATTCTCACAAATCCAACAAGACCAAGCATTCATGATATGCACACTGATAGTCACATAGCACTACTATTATTCTGAACACTACTGTATATGTGGTGAAAGAGGTGAACTTGTAGAGATGTTCACTCCTCACGGAAATGACATACATGTCTCTGGGCCTCCGGCCTTTGAGATCGAGAAGTGCCTGTGATGAGCTTTTGGAGTCATAAGGTCAGTGGACAGAGGTGTTAGGCCATGCTGATATCATTACAGGCAAAAGAAGGCCCAAGTCTTTAGGGTCCTGGTGTTACCTGTCTTGCTGTATGGTTGTGGGACTTGGACACTAACTAGAGACATATGGTGATGACTGGGTGTCTTTGGTGCTAGGTGTCTTTGAAGGATCCTTGGGTACCGCTGGAATGACTTTGTATAAAATGAGCAGTTACTAAGTGAGATTAGGATGAGAACTATCAGTTGTATTATGAGGGAGCCTCAGCGATGACATTTTGGCCATGTGGCCCATTTCTCTGTGCATGGTCCAGCACGCAGGTGCCTGCATGTTGAGGACCCCAGTAGCTGGAGTAGGCCAAGGGGACACCCACGTTTCACCTGGCGGCAGCAAATAGATGACCCGTTGTGTTGTGGATGCAGCAAAGCACAGCACCAACACATGTTCCCAGATTTGACTTGACGATCTAAAAACTACTTGTTTCAGCAAACCAGTCTTCATACTCTAATAGAAAGCAGAAATATTCATGGGGAAATTCCCCTTAGACCACTGTGCTATCTTTTCAATAACACCCTAAAAGGATAATGTAATTCCCAATGGCTGTCATCCTCTGATAAATGTGATAATTTGTTGCCTCAGTCATCAGGGCAATGTATGTCTTTTATTGAGGATAAAAGAGTAAAACTGACACTAAGCCAGCAGGCAATGTAGTGACCTCCCTCGTAGCCGGCTGCACTAATGAAGCCCCTGTCACAGCAGCTCAATAAAAACTGCTTATTCCTGTTAGATGAACAATTTTGCTGCTCCTGTTGTTCCCCTTTAAGTTTTTCTTTTTTTTTTTTTGCATGGCAGTCGATGCTTCAATTACCAAAGGATTAATTTGATTTGCTATTTTCAGCCTTAATCGCTTGTTCTATTCTAAAGATCATTAGGCTTCTGTTGGGGGTTGGTATTCATGTATTTGTTTATTTTGGGGCATGTTCAGTATCTGCTTAAGCAGACTTGCAAAGCCTTGTGGTGTTTTAAAACAGAAACACCAACAATTCCCGGGAGCTATGACTCGTTCTTATTATAATTTGATTATATAAGTCAATATGAGTAAGTAAGCTACAGTGATTATCTGCCAAAATAGAAAAAACAACAGATATGTTTTTAGGGTGGCTCACACAGTAAAATATAATGACTTAATGGATTTCTGCCACTAACACTAATATTAGCTCACTAATACTACTGAAAACAAATGGTAGCTTTAGCCAGCAAATGTTCATAATTTAAAAATACTCAGCCACTTCCCACTATTTTCAATTTATTTTCATTTATATAGCGCCAAATCACAACAGAGTTGTATCAAGGCGCTTCACACAAGTAAGGTCTAATCTTACTAACCCCCAGAGCAGCAGTAGTAAGGAAAAACTCCCTCTGAGGAAGAAACCTCAAGCAGACCAGACTCAAAGGGGTGACCCTCTGCTTGGGCCATGCTACAAACATAAATTACAGAACAATTCACAAAACAAATATGCAGGAAAGGTCTGCTTCTTAACCCCTCTCAAAGCCATTAAAAGATGTCAATCATGAGTCACTTTTGTGCGGATTAAAGTCACTAACTGGGACTCTTGTCTTGTTGCAGGCAAGAAACAAGAATTGTCCTCCATTCTGTTTGCACCACTCCAAACGCTTGCACTGCTCTCTGTCGAGTCAAGTTAGAGTTCCACAGAATTACTAACTTCAAAGTCTTTTAAATCAAATGACACCTCTTTCCAACGTTTGTAATACAAACAATAAACTACAATCGACCAAAATGTTTTTTTCCTCCAAAAATGAGATGTCCTGTATCTTTATGAATTACATTGATGCTAACTTGCAGCACAGCGGCTGCAAGAGCTCAGAGGTATGGATTGACATTCATGCCATTAATGTCTGAAAGGAAATGCTTTTGACAAAAACTACAGCTTGTTTATTTCTATTTATGTCCAGAGTGTCAGGGTTCCTGAACGAGTGGCACAAAAGGAGGAGGACACAAATGCAGACCCACAGACAGAAATGAGGGAATAATCAAAAGGCTTTATCTGGAGGCTAAGCAGTGGTTCGGTACACGGGTAGGAAGGCAGCGATACAAAGGTAACAGGCAGACATTGGGCTGAGGCGTAGTCAAAAACAAGCAATGTTCAAAAACACAGTGAGCAGAGTAGGCAGGCAGAGACAAGCGCAGAGTGCAAAAAACAAGCAAAGTCATCCACAGTAAAGGCAACCAGTTCTAAGTCAGAACTACGGCGTGAAAAAGAGTAAAAAGGGCTTGGACGAGGACAGAAGCACAAGGCATGGAGCACAACGAATTGGCAGTGAAAAACATGAAAGACAGGGCTTAAATGCAGGTGGGGTAATCAGGACGTGATAGGAGTCAGGTGTGGAGAAGTGAGGACATGACAAAGATGAGTCCAGCAGGTGAAAGAGAGTGCAGGAAAGTGAAACTTTACTAAACAGAAGCAGAGTGAAAGCTGGGGCAAGAGAGTGCAGGAAAGTGAAACTTTACTAAACAGAAGCAGAGTGAAAGCTGGGGCAAGAGTGCAGGAAAGTGAAACTTTACTAAACAGAAGCAGAGTGAAAGCTGGGGCAAGAGTGCAGGAAAGTGAAACTTTACTAAACAGAAGCAGAGTGAAAGCTGGGGCAAGAGTGCAGGAAAGTGAAACTTTACTAAACAGAAGCAGAGTGAAAGGTGGGGCAAGAGAGTGCAGGGGAGTGAAGCTAGATAAACAGAAACATCAGTGACAAAACACTAGAAAATAAAATGAGACAAAATAATACAACAAGGAAAAAGATCAAGACTAGACTAGAACGGCACTACATGTGGCAACTGACAGTACATCCAGTGACTGAAAAGAAAAATCAATAGAGCAAATAAAGGACAGAGACAAAACTAAAATGGCACTACCAATGAGGCAAAAGAAAACAACCAACTGAAAATCACCGGTCAGGGTCATAGACAGATGGCAAAACCATAACAGGAGCCCGGAGGGGTCCAAACCATGACATCACTCTCCCAAGGCGGCCGGCACCGACGGCCGACAGGTCCCCCCAAAAAAACATAGCAGGAGGCAGCAGAGGGGCGCCGAATATGGGAGGGATGGAGGGGGCCGGAAGGGTGGGCGTAATAAAACAGGCAGTAGGACATGGATTCCTGAGACCAACTCCGGTCAAGGGCATGCGGGGTTGTCGGCAGTAAGGTGGATGAAAACCCAAAACATTGCCAGGAGGGAGGCCAGGCAGCGGGTAAACCACAACAGGCAAAGTGGAAGAACAGTAAAACACAATGGCCATTGGCCAGCTGCGAGAATGGCAGAGAGTAATCAGAAAGCCATGTGGGGTACCACAAAAAACCACGGAAGAGTCAGGGGTCGGCCATGGAGCCTACTAAAGCCCATGGGCAACTTAATGGACTGACTGTGAGGCCAATCAAGGGCCCCGGTCGAGTCCAGGGGACGGCTGTTAGAACGGAGAGGAACTGTGGCTGATTTGGGGAGAAGGACCGGGGGCTGACAAAGACTTGGCAAAACATAACCCCTTTCTAGTAATGGATTTCTGGTGAAAAGCATGACAGAAGGGTAAACATAACCTAACCATGGAACCAAAAGAGGCAACAGCACGTTTTAGGGTGGGGTACATAAGTCGGAAAAATACCCTAACCAACAAAACCCCAATCAACCAATAAAGCAACATTGAAGAACATGAATAGACAGAAAACATGGAAAACAACAAACCAACAAAAATAGAACAAAATATGCGAAAACCCCCATAATATAACCCGTTCCAGTGGCAACCAATAATTACAAGGCAAAAAACAGCACCATAAAGAAACTGAACTGGGGGAAAACAAAAGAAACAAATTCGCTTAAGAAAGGGGCATAATCCTTTGTTATCAGGGTGAAAGAAAAGTAACAAACTAGCAAAGAACCAAATCTGATGCAAAAATGAGAAAAAAACTGAACACAAACGATGAAAAACTCCACGAAACTGACTCGGAGTGTAATCAAAAATAGACAGACCAATAAAAGAGCCACAAAAGGTGCCAACAGAAAACTGATATGAGAAATGATCCTGCTTCTTCAAAGACTTAAGAAAAAACAAAACGCTGAGGCAAAACTGTAGTGACCTGAAAAAACAAATGATTAGCTAAAGACCCATACTTAAAGAAAATGCTTGATTAAAAAAAAAACAGAAAGCAAAAGAATCCACTAAACCAACGCTGAGGGTGCACAAACAGACAACTTAAAGAGGGACTCCAGAAGAAACTTCATCGAGCAACAGCATGGAGAGACAATCTGTTTCATAAAACTATGCAAGCTGTGAGGGGCCCAGAAAAATAAGGAACTCCAAAACAAAACATTAAGCACATGATTGCAATAAATTTGGCATTAGGCTGATCCAATGATACACCTGTTGACTGAGAGAAAAAACAGAAAAACCTCACAAAAACAAAAAACAATGATAAACTAACCGTCCATACTGTGAAGTTCTCTGGGAGCACCTTCAGGGATGATACTGATGCTTGAGTTGAGCGAGAGCTCTCTGGAGTTGTCAGTAGAGCTGGTTCATTTGGAGAAGAGCATGCTGTGGAGGTCTGAGAAGGTCCTTGCGCTTGTGAAGATGTTGCTGATGGAGTGAGAAACGCCGGTGAGTCCTGGAACATGGGCGCGGTGATCGTTCCAGTGGCGTGCTGAATAGCGGCAGTGTGGACACTCCACCTGCTTCCGCCAGTGATGCGTGAAAAGAGAGCGACTTCGCTTGTTCCTGTGCAGTGAACGCCAGGCATTTTGCTGCAGACAGTGCGTGGGAAATGAGCGGCTCCGCTTGTTCCAGAGGCATGCGTGCTGGAGCTGCTTGAAACGTACGTGGAGTGGGCTCTGGAGGTTTCTCAGCGGGCGTGGTTAGTTTCACTTGCTTCGGAGGTGCACACGTTGGTGCTGCTTGACGCGTGCATGGAGTGGGCTCTGGAGATTTCCCTGCGTTCGTGATCGGCTCCACTTGTTGCTGAAGTGTGCGCACTGGAGTTGCTTGAAGAGTGGGCTGTGGAGGTTTCTCAGTGGGCATGGCTGGGTTTGGTGCTGAGCACAAATCTTAGAAACATGGTGTCTAACCAGATCCTTACTCTGGATGGCATTACCCTGACCTCTAGTAATACTGTGAGAAATCTTGGAGTCATTTTTGATCAGGATATGTCATTCAAAGCGCATATTAAACAAATATGTAGAACTGCTTTTTTGCATTTATGCAATATCTCTAAAATCAGAAAGGTCTTGTCTCAGAGTGATGCTGAAAAACTAATTCATGCATTTATTTCCTCTAGGCTGGACTATTGTAATTCATTATTATCAGGTTGTCCTAAATGTTCCCTAAAAAGCCTTCAGTTAATTCAAAATGCTGCAGCTAGAGTACTGACGGGGACTGGAAGGAGAGAGCATATCTCACCCATATTGGCCTCTCTTCATTGGCTTCCTGTTAATTCTAGAATAGAATTTAAAATTCTTCTTCTTACTTATAAGGTTTTGAATAATCAGGTCCCATCTTATCTTAGGGACCTCGTAGTACCATATCACCCCAATAGAGCGCTTCGCTCTCAGACTGCAGGCTTACTTGTAGTTCCTAGGGTTTGTAAGAGTAGAATGGGAGGCAGAGCCTTCAGCTTTCAGGCTCCTCTCCTGTGGAACCAGCTCCCAATTCAGATCAGGGAGACAGACACCCTCTCTACTTTTAAGATTAGGCTTAAAACTTTCCTTTTTGCTAAAGCTTATAGTTAGGGCTGGATCAGGTGACCCTGAACCATCCCTTAGTTATGCTGCTATAGACGTAGACTGCTGGGGGGTTCCCATGATGCACTGTTTCTTTCTCTTTTTGCTCTGTATGCACCACTCTGCATTTAATCATTAGTGATCGATCTCTGCTCCCCTCCACAGCATGTCTTTTTCCTGGTTCTCTCCCTCAGCCCCAACCAGTCCCAGCAGAAGACTGCCCCTCCCTGAGCCTGGTTCTGCTGGAGGTTTCTTCCTGTTAAAAGGGAGTTTTTCCTTCCCACTGTCGCCAAGTGCTTGCTCACAGGGGGTCGTTTTGACCGTTGGGGTTTTACATAATTATTGTATGGCCTTGCCTTACAATATAAAGCGCCTTGGGGCAACTGTTTGTTGTGATTTGGCGCTATATAAAAAAATTGATTGATTGATATCCAGTCTTTCAGGCCGATTAGGTGCAGCCTGCTTTAGCGCAGGACTGCGCTGGAGTGGTGCCGCAGCGGCGTCTGACAGGGTTATTACTCGGGGTGCTTCAGAACAGGCGGCATAAATGTCTGCTTCATATAAAAAGTCGATGGGGTCCTCGATGCATGGAGGTACCCAACCCAGCTTGAACTGTGTCTTGATGTCAGCTAGTTCAGGAAAGGTTGTCAAAACATCAGGCTCAGACTGCAGGAGCTGCTCAAGTGCCGACAGAACTCGCTGCTTGTTCAGTCAACTTGGACTGTCCTGGTATTCAAAAAACAAGTCCTGTATCTTGAATAAAATAGTTGTCATACCCTGGAGCTCTAACACCTCTGCCTCTGAGGAATCATCAGCACCGTCATCATCGTCATCATCCAGGTCAGTCCAGCCTGACTCATTGTCAGGAGGTTGATGTTCTGAAGGCAGGTACAGCTCAGGATGCCTCACCCAGTCGGGGAGTTTCTTCTCAGTGAATATGCTGACCAGGTCCTCAAGTTCAGGAAAGATGTCATATAGCCAAGTGTTGGCTTCAAGAAGTTCCCATGCTTGATCCAAAGAATCGAGCTTCTCCTTCGGAGAGTAGCAGTCACAAAAGCACACAAAAAGAAATTGAGGTCAGAGAAAATCTCCTTTATGGTGACAATGTCCAGGTTCATAATAGCAGTCTGCAGGATGAAGCTTGAGTCTGCTGTGCCCAGGTGTGGCTAGTTCGTTCTGTCAGGGTTCCTGAATGAGTGGCACAAAAGGAGGAGGACACAAATGCAGACCCACAGACAGAAATGAGGGAATAATCAAAAGGCTTTATCTGGAGGCTAAGCAGTGGTTTGGTACACGGGTAGGCAGGCAGCGATACAAAGGTAACAGGCAGACATTGGGCTGAGGCGTAGTCAAAAACAAGCAATGTTCAAAAACACAGTGAGGCAGAGTAGGCAGGCAGAGACAAGCGCAGAGTCCAAAAAATAAGCAAAGTCATCCACAGTAAAGGCAACCAGTTCTAAGTCAGAACTACTGCGTGAAAAAGAGCAAAAAGGGCTTGGACGAGGGCAGAAGCACAAGGCATGGAGCACAACGAACTAGCAGTGAAAAACATGAAAGACAGGGCTTAAATGCAGGTGGGGTAATCAGGACGTGATAGGAGTCAGGTGTGGAGAAGGTGAGGACATGACAAAGATGAGTAAAGCAAGTGCAAGAGAGTGCAGGAAAGTGAAACTTTACTAAACAGAAGCAGAGTGAAAGCTGGGGCAAGAGAGTGCAGGAAAGTGAAACTTTACTAAACAGAAGCAGAGTGAAAGGTGGGGCAAGAGAGTGCAGGAGAGTGAAGCTAGATAAACAGAAACATCAGTGACAAAAACTAGAAAATAAAATGAGACCAAAATAATACAACAAGGAAAAAGATCAAGACTAAACTAGAACGGAACTACATGTGGCAAAAATATGTAAACTGACAGTACATCCAGTGACTGAAAAGAAAAATCAATAGAGCAAATAAAGGACAGAGACAAAACTAAAACGGCACTAACAATGAGGCAAAAGAAAACAACCAAACTGAAAATCACCGGCCAGGGTCACAGACAGATGGCAAAATGATAACAGGAGCCCGGAGGGGTCCAAACCATGACACAGAGATCAAGGATCTATCATGTAGAGTTCATTTATGTCCAGAGATCAAGGATCCGGTGAACAATTTCATATTTATTTACTTTAAGACTCAATAAAATGTTGACACAGAAAACCTGTAAAGCCTACTTTTAGTACACAGAAGATTCACAAAAGGTATCGATCAGGGAAACAATAAGAAATCGGATCGATAAGCGGAATCGATAATGGCATCAATATCAATAAAATCTTATCAATACCCATCTCTAATCAAGTGTTAAGTGTTAATCAGTATTTAAAAAAAGAGTAGAGCTTGGAGTGCAATATGAACGTTGGCACGCACTGAAGAAGTCAGTAATGCCTTGTGTTAATGCTCATTCAGATTCTACTGCCAAACTAATAGAAGTATGAGTACCCGATCGAATCAGACATTTCAATTTAATTCAATTTATTTAGTTTGTATAGCACCATATCACAACAGAGCTGCTTCAAGGTGCTTCACACAAGTAAGGTGTAACCTTACCAACCCCTACAGCAAACACACAGGTGGCAGTTTTAAGGAAAAACTCCCTCTGATGATATTGAGGAAGAAACCTCAAGCAGACCAGACTCAAAGGGATGACGCACTACTTAGGGCCATTCTACCAAAAAGGTTTACAATACAGAACATGACACAACAACAATTGGCGAGAGTCCATGCAGATGTCCAGTCTACTGTCGGGGGTGGGTGGAGGGGGGTAATCAAGTCTCTCATTGAATCTGTTCCTACAGTGGAGTCCATCCCACGTCCACCACAGAACTCATCCAATCCAGCACATTGATCCAGCCACATCTGGGACAGACAGAAAAAGAAAACTGTCAGGTTTCAGCCCCGTTATGTTCCCAGGTATCATTTTTTTCCCCCCTTTCTCTGTGTTATTGTTGGGGAAAGTGTAATGCACGGACCCACAACAGGGGGCGCAAATGAACGGTCAATAGATAGTCCAATAAATACAATTTATTGTGGCAAATGTGCACAACAGGTCGAATACGGCTGTTAGACAGTCAATTACAAAATACAACAGGTGACGTGTGGGCAGGCCCGAGGGTAGGAGACGCCTATCCAGAGAAGAGCCGCGGCCCACAAGGTTCCGCCGCCAACGAAGACCTGCAGTACACTGAAGCCGCCAAGTCCCGAGTCCCCAGGTGGCCTCTACTTCAGCTGTCAGATCCGGTACTGCTGGCAGGAACAAAAACAGGTTAATGGTGGGTGTGTGGACACCCAGTAAGCAGTCAGCAACTCATTTCAGTTCCTTTTGTGGAAGAATCTCCACCTCCGACATAAAAACACAGAAACGTGCAGAGACCGACTGTTACTTCTCTGGTTTGGAAAGAGGAGTGAAGTCCGTCACTCTTCAACGTCCAAAACCCAGCTCCCAGCTGATTTGAAGATAACAGGTCCTCCTGCAAAGGTTTCAAAGAAAGACAATGAGAAGTGCGTTGAGCACAGACATGGCTGAGAGTTTTACCTGAGTGGTAAACTGATATCTCGGCAGAGATGTGGTGTCTCCTCCAGGCTTTTATAGTGGTGATGATGGTGATTGCTGACAGCTGTCAGTCCTGGCTCCTGGGTAGTGACTGTGCCCTCTGGTGCCTGAAACCCGACTACAGGCAGGGCGCCCTCTGGCGTTGGCCAGCAGTACCTCCTCTTCGGGTGGCCCACACAACAGTTATTTTGTAGTCATTAGTTTTGTTTTCAGTTTATCAGTTATTCTCTGGTTATCTTTCTTTAGTCATGCATATAGTTTCAGCCCAGTCTTTGTTTTTCAATTGTTATGTTTTTGTTACTGGTTTTATTTTCTGTTTCTCATATGTAATCATTAGTTGTATCGTTCCTTTTTTCTGTGCATTACACTGTTGTCTTGGATTTTGTTCTTTGGTTATGCTGTTTAGTCTATAGGTTACTTTGCTATCTTTATTATCTTGTAGATTTTTGGCCATGCCTTGAGTTTAGTTTGTAATCTAATATAGTCACTGATTGTTGTCACCATTAGTATTTCATTCACTTACACTCTTGCACCTGTCACCTTTGTCTCTGTCTGCCTCTTATGTTCACTTGCACCTGCCTGTTTCATCTTTGTCTCTGTATGCCATTATTGCTCCATCTCTCTCATGCCTCTCTTCCACCTCTTGGATTCACCTGACCATGCATCCCTTTCCAGAACATTCCCAAACACATGCATCTTGTTTCCCTAATTACATCACCTGTGTTATTTAAGCCCTTTATTTTCTCCACTCCCCTGCCAGTTCGTTGATCTCCATGTCCTCCTTGTTAATTGTCCTGTTTTTGCCACGTTGTGTATCTACCTTGCTTTATTTTTCAGATCTCACTTTTTGCCTCAGCCCATGTTACAGTGTCTCTCAATGCCTTCAAACCCAGCCTGTTTTTTACCATGTTTTTGCCTTGTACCTACCTGTACCTCTGCTTCACTACCTGCCTTCCTGTGCACCGTACTCCTGCCTGTCTTAACAATAAAGTCTATCTTTTTACCTCCAACACTTTGTCAACGAGTCTGCATTTTGTGTCCTCCCAGTTTCTGTGCCATGCATCCTCGAGCCCTGACATAAACAGAATCAGTCGGCCAGAAAAACTACACTTAAGGTATAATTCGTTAACATTAAGCAACAGGATTTATTTGATTTATTTGTTAGTTGCAGTTTCAGACAGGCTAATGAATACTGTTTATGCTGAGTTGTATTATTTATATAAATGTTATAGGGTACTAAGCAAGCAAATGGTACTGATATAAATCTGTTAACAAGAGTGAACACAATTGTTTTTTATTACCTGTATCAGTTGCACGATGAATTAATGTAACCACCCCCAAAAAATGGCATTGCCTCTGAAAGATCTGTTCCAGTGTGCCTGTCAGGTCTGTTCCTGTCCAGGCTCGTGTCTTGGTTTGTCCACTGTATGTGTCCATGTCCCCTCTCTTTGTTATACTGTCTGGCACTGATCTTTGATTTTCTGCTTATTATACTTAGTTACTAGTTGAATTTATCTATTTGTTATCCTTTTGCCATGTGTTGAGTTCTGTTCTATTTTCAGCCCCAGTCTTTAATTTTCTTGTGATCTCTTTTCAGTTTTTTATGTGTTTCCTAGTTTGATTCTTTGTTCTTTTCATGCTGGTATTTTATTCGACCTTTGGTTTTGTTCAGTTTTGTTCTAGGTATTTTATTTTCATCACTGTTGTTTTGGGTGGGGCTACTTTCACCTTTCCTTTTTTTGACTCTGCTCCTGTTTATCATGCCCACCTGCCATTATGGTATTTGGGCTTATATCTCATGTCTACTTTGTGTTTGTCTAACTGCACTCTCTTGCTTCCCGTCTTTCCTCATCTTTGATTTGTCTGACCATGCCCTCTTCCTGAATGTTATGCACACCTGTCTCTTTTCCCTAATCACCAACTGGATTGTTTAAGTCTTGTGCATTTTGTCTTTCTCTGCCAGTTCGTTGAACCCTGAGTCCTTGTTCGAGCCTCTTTGTCATTGAGCAGTTTTTGTTTTTTCCGTGTTGTGACCGTGCTCCTTTTTTAACCTTGACCTTGCTCTTGTCTCTGCCCATGTACTCTGTTGGTCTGTGATTTTGAACCTCACTTGTTTTTGACCACTTCTCTGTCTCACGTCTGTCTGTTACATTGCATCACTGACTGTCATCCTGTGTATCGAACCTTTTCCCATATATAAGATGAAGCCCTTTTGAAAACTCCAACTCCTGTGTCCGTGAGTCTGCATCTGTGTTCACCTCCTGTTTGTGCCATGCCACCCAAGAGCTTGACAGAGCCCACAACTACATATCTGTAGTATTTAATTATAAATATTCTAGTAAACATAAACATTATAAAATGCAGACATCTGTGTTTCCATGAAACAGAATATGTCTTTGATTCATACTTACATATTGTAAAATCAAACCACATGGCTGGAATCACTTATGAATGTTACAATTACAAATATACAGAATTTGCATGACTTGTGTCATCTGGGTATGTTCATTACTGAAGCAGTGCCACCAAATGGTGTGTGCTAAGTGTGTTTATTTGGTGATTGTGGGAGTATTTGCATAGGGCTTACAGGAGTAATGAAGGGGTTTTAGAAGCTTGACAGATATCATTACATTACATTACGCTTGCCTCTACTGGTGGTTGGCTCTCACTGTGGTATTGTATCACTTCCTGTTCCGGAGCACAGCGGTGTTTTGCTGTATCTGTTAGCTGTTTTAATCTGCGCAGTTAGATTGATCTAGTTAACTAGATAACGATTTGTTTCACAGTGTAATCTTCACGTGCCTAACTAAAGAACTCCCTCTGCTGAATCGCCTCTAAATTATTTACACATTATTCACTTTGTGTGTTTTTAGGAATCCGCTAGCTTAGCGCAGCTACTAGCTCTTAGCCGGTTTTAGCATGGCGGCTTCTCCTGTCTCTCCCGCACTTTTCTGCTCTGGGTGTGAAATGTTTAGTTATTCCTCAGCCTCCTTTAGCAGTAATGGTACTTGTAATAAGTGTAGCTTATTCGTAGCTTTGGAGGCCAGGCTGGGTGAATTGGAGACTCGGCTCTGCACCGTGGAAAATCCTACAGCTAGCCAGGCCCCTGTAGTCGGTGCGGACCAAGGTAGCTTAGCCGCCGTTAGTTCCCCTCCGGCAGATCCCGAGCAGCCGGGAAAGCAGGCCGACTGGGTGACTGTGAGGAGGAAGCGTAGTTCTAAACAGAAGCCCCGTGTACACCGCCAACCCGTTCACATTTCTAACCGTTTTTCTCCACTCGGTGACACACCCGCCGAGGAACAAACTCTGGTTATTGGCAACTCTGTTTTGAGAAATGTGAAGTTAGCGACACCAGCAACCATAGTCAATTGTCTTCCGGGGGCCAGAGCAGGCGACACTGAAGGAAATTTGAAACTGCTGGCTAAGGCTAAGCGTAAATTTGGTAAGATTGTAATTCATGTCGGCAGTAATGACACCCGGTTACGCCAATCGGAGGTCACTAAAATTAACATTTAATCGGTGTGTAACTTTGCAAAAACAATGTCGGACTCTGTAGTTTTCTCTGGGCCCCTCCCCAATCGGACCGGGAGTGACATGTTTAGCCGCATGTTCTCCCTGAATTGCTGGCTGTCTGAGTGGTGTCCAAAAAATGAGGTGGGCTTCATAGATAATTGGCAAAGCTTCTGGGGAAAACTTGGTCTTGTTAGGAGAGACGGCATCCATCCCACTTTGGATGGAGCAGCTCTCATTCTAGAAATCTGGCCAATTTTCTTAAATCCTCCAAACCGTGACTATCCAGGGTTGGGACCAGGAAGCAGAGTTGTAGTCTTACACACCTCTGCAGCTTCTCCCCCCTGCCATCCCCTCATTACCCCATCCCTGTAGAGACGGTGCCTGCTCCCAGATCACCAATAACCAGCAAAAATCTATTTAAGCATAAAATTCAAAAAGAAAAATAATATAGCACCTTCAACTCCACCACAGACTAAAACAGTTAAATGTGGTCTATTAAACATTAGATTTCTCTCTTCTAAGTCCCTGTTAGTAATTGATATAATAATTGATCAACATATTAATTTATTCTGCCTTACAGAAACCTGGTTACAGCAGGATGAATATGTTAGTTTAAATGCGTCAACACCCCCGAGTCACACTAACTGTCAGAACGGTCGCAGCACGGGCCGAGGCGGAGGATTAGCAGCAATCTTCCACTCCAGCTTATTAATTAATCAAAAACCCAGACAGAGCTTAATTCATTTGAAAGCTGATTCTTAGTCTTGTCCATCCAAATTGGAAGTCCCAAAAACCAGTTAATTTGTTGTTATCTATCGTCCACCTGGTCGTTACTGTGAGTTTCTCTGTGAATTTTCGGACCTTTTGTCTGACTTAGTGCTTAGCTCAGATAAGATAATTATAGTGGGCGATTTTAACATCCACACAGATGCTTAGAATGACAGCCTCAACACTGCATTTAATCTATTGTTATACTTGATTGGCTTTGCTCAAAATGTAAATGAGTCCACCCACCACTTTAATCATACCTTAGATCTTGTTCTGACTTATGGTATGGAAATTGAAGACTTAACAGTATTCCCTGAAAACTCCCTTCTGTCTGATCATTTCTTAATAATATTTACATTTACTCTGATGGACTACCCAGCAGTGGGGAAATAAGTTTCATTACAGTAGAAGTCTTTCAGAAAGCGCTGTAACTAGGTTTAAGGATATGATTCCTTCTTTATGTTCTCCAATGTCATATACCAACACAGGGCAGAGTAGCTACCTAAAATCTGTGAGTGAGCTAGAGTATCTCGTCAATAGTTTTACATCCTCATTGAAGACAACTTTGGATGCTGTAGCTCCTCTGAAAAAGAGAGCTTTAAATCAGAAGTGCCTGACTCTGTGGTATAACTCACAAACTCGCAGCTTAAAGCAGATAACCCGTAAGTTGGAGAGGAAATGGCGTCTCACTAATTTAGAAGATCTTCACTTAGCCTGGAAAAAGAGTCTGTTGCTCTATAAAAAGCCCTCCGTAAAGCTAGGACATCTTTCTACTCATCAATAATTGAAGAAAATAAGAACAACCCCAGGTTCTTTTCAGCACTGTAGCCAGGCTGACAAAGAGTCAGAGCTCTATTGAGCCGAGTATTCCTTTAACTTTAACTAGTAATGACTTCATGACTTTCGTTGCTAATAAAATTTTAACTATTAGAGAAAAAATTACTCATAACCATCCCAAAGACATATCGTCTCTTTGGCTGCTTTCAGTGATGCCGGTATTTGGTTAGACTCTTTCTCTCCGATTGTTCTGTCTGAGTTACTTTCATTAGTTACTTCCTCCAAACCATCAACATGTCTATTAGACCCCATTCGTACCAGGCTGCTCAAGGAAGCCCTACCATTAATTAATGCTTCGGTCTTAAATATGATCAATCTATCTTTATTAGTTGGCTATGTACCACAGGCTTTTAAGGTGGCAGTAATTAAACCATTACTTAAAAAGCCATCACTTGACCCAGCTATCTTAGCTAATTATAGGCCAATCTCCAACCTTCCTTTTTTCTCAAAAATTCTTGAAAGGGTAGTTGTAAAACAGCTAACTGATCATCTGCAGAGGAATGGTGTATTTGAAGAGTTTCAGTCAGGGTTTAGAATTCATCATAGTACAGAAACAGCATTAGTGAAGGTTACAAATGATCTTCTTATGGCCTCAGACAGTGGACTCATCTCTGTACTTGTTCTGTTAGACCTTAGTGCTGCTTTTGATACTGTTGACCATAAAATTTTATTACAGAGATTAGAGCATGCTATAGATATTAAAGGCACTGTGCTGCAGTGGTTTGAATCATATTTATCTAATAGATTACAATTTGTTCATGTAAATGGGGAATCTTCTTCACAGACTAAGGTTAATTATGGAGTTCCACAAGGTTCTGTGCTAGGACCAATTTTATTCACTTTATACATGCTTCCCTTAGGCAGTATTATTAGACAGCATTGCTTAAATTTTCATTGTTACGCAGATGATACCCAGCTTTATCTATCCATGAAGCCAGAGGACACACATCAATTAGCTAAACTGCAGGATTGTCTTACAGACATAAAGACATGGATGACCTCTAATTTCCTGGTCTTAAACTCAGATGAAACTGAAGTTATTGTACTTGGCCCCACAAATCTTAGAAACATGGTGTCTAACCAGATCCTTACTCTGGATGGCATTACCCTGACCTCTAGTAATATTGTGAGAAATCTTGGAGTCATTTTTGATCAGGATATGTCATTCAGTGCGCATATTAAACAAATATGTAGGACTGCTTTTTTGCATTTGTGCAATATCTCTAAAATTAGAAAGGCCTTGTCTCAGAGTGATGCTGAAAAACTAATTCATGCATTTATTTCCTCTAGGCTGGACTACTGTAATTCATTATTATCAGGTTGTCCTAAAAGTTCCCTGAAAAGCCTTCAGTTAATTCAAAATGCTGCAGCTCGGGTACTGACAGGGACTAGAAGGAGAGAGCATATTTCACCCATATTGGCCTCTCTTCAATGGCTTCCTGTTAATTCTAGAATAGAATTTAATTAATTCTTTAATTCTTCTTCTTACTTATAAGGTTTTGAATAATCAGGTCCCATCTTATCTTAGGGACCTCACAGTACCATATCACCCCAATAGAGTGCTTCACTCTCAGACTGCAGGCTTACTTGTAGTTCCTAGGGTTTTTAAGAGTAGAATGGGAGGCAGAGATTTCAGCTTTCAGGCTCCTCTCCTCTGGAACCAGCTCCCAATTCGGATCAGGGAGACAGACACCCTCTCTACTTTTAAGATTAGGCTTAAAACTTTCCTTTTTGCTAAAGCTTATAGTTAGGGCTGGATCAGGTGACCCTGAACCATCCCTTAGTTATGCTGCTATAGACTTAGACTGCCGGGGGGTTCCCATGATGCACTGTGTGTTTCTTTCTCTTTTTGCTCTGTATGCACCACTCTGCATTTAATCATTAGTGATTGATCTCTGTTCCCCTCCACAGCATGTCTTTTTCCTGATTCTCTCCCTCAGCCCCAACCAGTCCCAGCAGAAGACTGCCCCTCCCTGAGCCTGGTTCTGCTGGAGGTTTCTTCCTGTTAAAAGGGAGTTTTTCCTTCAGACTGTCGCCAAGTGCTTGCTCACAGGGGGTCGTTTTGACCGTTGGGGTTTTTCCGTAATTATTGTATGGCTTTGCCTTGCAATCTATAATTTGATTAATTGATTTGATTTGATAAATTGATTTGATTTGATTACATTTCCAGGAGAAAACACATTATTTCATGTGTAATTAATATCCCAATCATGGAGTGGGCAAATTTAAACTGTATTTTAAGGCAAAACCTAGAAACTGGGTAACATTAGCATTCATCTGTATATACTTGACAATCTGATTCAGAACCTCTGAAGGTATCCAAAATATTCTACAACCCCAATTCCAGTGAAGTCGGGACTTTGTGAAAAATGTAAATAAAAACAGAATACGAGGGTAGGCTGAAAAGTTAGGTAGGCTGACTATGATGCAGTTGTCGAATTGAACAAATTCAGGGTTATTTTTCTACATAGTCTCCCTGTAACTACACACACTTCTTCCAGCGGTGCTTGAGTGCTTCGATTCCCTTGGCATAGAAGCTTTCATCTTGAGAGTCAAAATAGTCCTCAACGGCAGCCATCACCTCATCATTGCTCCGATAGTGCTTCCCAGCCAAGTTTTTTTTCAGGTTTGGGAACAGATGAAAGTCCGAGGGTGCCAAGTCAGGGGAGTATGGTGGGTGATCTACCAGTTCGAATCCACACTCGTGGATAGTGGCCATGGCCACTGTTGACTTGTGAGCTGGGGCATTGTCTTGATGGAACAGCACCCCTTTCATCAGCTTTCCTGGTCGCTTCTTTTTGATAGCCTCGCGTAACTGTCTCAGTAGGTTAGAATAGTACTGTCCATTTATGGTTTGTCCCTTTTCAAGATAGTCCACGAACACAATGCCCTTGGCATCCCCGAAGATTGAAACCATGACCTTTCCCGCAGACAAAATGACCTTGGCCTTCTTTGGAGGTGGTGACCTTGGGTGTGTCCACTGCATTGATTGTTTTTTTGTCTCTGGTTCAAAGTGGTGAACCCAACACTCATCCTGGGTAAGAAAACGTTCCATGTAATTGACTGGATCCTCTTCAAATTGCGTCAAGTTTGCCTTTGACATGACTAGCCTGGTGCGTTTCTGATCAGGCATCAGAAGACATGGCACCCACCGAGCTTTGACATTCCAAGTTCTTCATGCAGAATGTGTTCAATTCTCTCATGGGATATTCCCACAGCATCTGCTAGCTGATTAACCGTCGATCGTCTGTCGTCCATCACCATTTCATGAACAAGGTCAGTGTTTTTCTGGGTTGTGGCTGTTGCAGGCCGCCCAGACCTTGGGTCATCTTCAAGGCTCTCTCTGCCCCTCTTAAATTCAGCTGCTCACTTCTGCACTGTAGATATGGAGGGAGCTTCATCCCCTAATGTAGCAACCATATCCACATGAATGTCCTTGGGCTTTAACCCCTTTTTATGCGGGTACTTAATCACACCGTGATGCCAGATTTTGTCCATTTTTGCCATTTCCCTCTACCACGAACTTTCGAACTTGGCTATGAACCACAAACTACCTCACAACCTGGAAGAAAATAACACAGTTAGTCATCAGAGGAGTTGAACTTAATGCATGCCAAGTTTTATTGAAATGGCATTTCTCCTTCTTGGTGAGCCTTAGAACTTTTCAGCCTACCCTCGTACAATGATTTGCAAATCCTCTTCAACCTATATTCAATTGAATACACCACAAACACAAGATATTTAATGTTCAAACTGATAAACTTTGTTGTTTTTTTGCAAATATTTGCTCATTTTGAAATGGATACCTGCAACACATTTCAAAAAAGTTGGGATGGGGCAACAAAAGACTGGGAAAGTTGATGAATGCTCAAAGAACACCTAATTGGAAACAGGTGAGTGTCATGATTGGGTATAAAAGGAGCATCCCCTAAAGGCTCAGCCATTCACAAGCAAAGATGGGGTGAGGATCACCACTTTGTGAACAACTGCGTGAAAAAATAGTCCAACAGTTTAAGAACATTTCTCAACGTTCACTTGCAAGGAATTTAGGGATTCCGTCATCTACAGGCCATAATATAATCAGAAGATTCAGAGAATCTGGAGAACATTCTAAACGTAAGCGACAAGGTCAAAAACCAACACTGAATGCCTGTGACCTTCGATCCCTCAGGCGGCACTGCATTAAAAACTGACATCATTGTGTAAAGGATCTTACCGCATGGGCTCAGGAACATGTCAGAAAACCACTGTCAGTTAACACAGTTCGTCGCTACATCGACAAGTGCAATTAAAACTCTACCATGCAAAGTAAAAGCCATATATCAACAACATCCAGAAACGCTGTTGCCTTCTCTGGGCCTGAGCTCATTTGAAATGGACAGGCACAAAGTGGAAAAGTGTGCTGTGGTCTGATGAGTCCACATTTCAAATTTGTTTTTGGAAATCATGCAAGTTATGTCCTCCTGACAAAAGAGGAAAAAGACCATCCAGATTGTTACCAGTGCAAAGTTCAAAAGCCAGCATCTATGATGGCATAGGGGTGTGTTAGTGCCCATGGCATAGATAACTTACGCATCTGTGATGGCACCAACAATTCTGTAAGGTATATCCAGGTTTTGGAGCAACACATGCTGCCATCCAAGCAACGTCTTTTTCAGGGACGCGGCTGCTTATTTCAGCAAGACAATGCCAAGCCACATTCTGCACGTGTTACAAGAGCATGGTTTCATAGTAAAAGAGTGCCGGTACTAGACTGGCCTGCCTGCAGTCCAGATCTGTCACCCATTGAAAATGTGTGGCACATTATGAAGCACAAAATACGACAACAGAGACCCCAGACTGTTGCACAACTGAAGTCGTACATCAAGCAAGAATGGGAAAGAATTCCACCTATAAAGCTTCAACAATTAGTGGCCGCAGTTCCCAAATGCTTATTGAGTGTTGTTAGAAGGAAAGGTGATGTAACACAGTGGTAAACATACCACTGTCCCAGCTTTTTTGAAACGTGTTGCAGGCATCCATTTCAAAATGAGCAAATATTTGCACAAAAACAATAAAGTTTATCAGTTTGAACATTAAATATCTTGTCTTTGTGGTGCATTCAATTGAATATAGGTTGAAGAGGATCTGAAAATCAATGAATTCTATTTTTATTTACATTTTACACAAGTCCCAACTTCATTGGAATTGGGGTTGTAATACAAATAAGTGCAGGCTTTTTGTCAAATGTGTGAGAGGGCCATATGGATACTTTTATGTATACCTAAGATGTAAATAAAACCCACATATGAGTCGATTGGTTAACTGTGGTGTTAATATTCCGGGATATGGTTATCATTAAGAAATAAGTTACAGGTCCACACACTATTTTTTGCGAACGCGGTCAGACAACGTGTCGACTTTCTCAGGTCTTCATCAGTTTTTCTACAGAGTAAAGAGATGTGGAAAACATAAACAACCATCTTTTAGAAAGAGATGCCCTCTGGATTTTCAACTTGAGAACTTGAGCCCCAAGAGGCCTCAATGAAGAATTTCACAGAAGACCTTTTTGAAATATTAAATATGTTTTCTGTATTTATCTGCAGAAGAGGTGCTATTACAGTAGAATGTTGAGGAAGTGCTGCTGTACAACTATCATTACAGATATAACCCTCTTTATGTGTGTATGTTTGTGTGTGTGTGTGTGTGTATATATATATATATATATATATATATATATATATATATATATATATATATATATATATATATATATATGTGTGTGTGTGTGTGTGTGTGTGTGTGTGTGTGTGTGTTTTAGATGCATTTTCCCCACAATAGAGGTGGTGCTCCCCATAGCACCCTGCAGAGTAATAAAAGATTTAACAAGTGAGCTCCAGCCCTGTAAGTCAGCTGTGTTATATCTCTTTGTACAGGTCCTGATGTGGTTGAAATGTTATATCAGCAAAAATAATAATAATAATAAATGTGTGGACAGTTTTTGCCCTGCACCTGGGATGTGACCATTGTTTTTCTTTTAACTATGTTGCTTTCATTAGCGTTGACTGGAATGGTCCCGACAAGATTCATTCATTCATTTATTCATGTTCTTTACCCGCTTCATCCAGTTTAGGGTCATGGGGGGGAGGCAACCTAGTTGTCGTGGGGCATGTGGTGGGGTACACCCTGGACAGGACAGCAGTCTATCGCAGGGCCACATATTGGCAGAGAAACATTCACACAAATGCACACACACCTGCAGTTAATTTTGAGTCACCAGTTCACCTAACCGGAGGAACCCGGAGCACCCGATGGAAACCCACAGAAACACTGGGAGAATGTGCAAATTCTACACAGAAAGGACCAGGTGGGATCTTCTCACTGTGAGACAGCAGTGCTATACACGAAGCCACCATGCTGCCCTTAAAAGTAAGTTATTTTGGCTTCTCCCTTTTTCCACTAGGGGTCGCCACAGCAGGCCCGATATGGTTATAAATATAGCGTAGACGGTGAAAAAATATTCAACCGTTTTGCATTTGATGTATTACTCTGCGCCCTGACCGCGTTGCTAGGCAGATGTCAGTAATGGTTGTGTCACCTGAGAGAGAGAGAAACTGGTAGAATGACGACAGTGCAGAAATGGGTGAATTTAATGTATCATATGAAAGTATTGATGTGGATTCTGATACAGAATTACTCAATGCAGTTGACCAGATGGAGAAATCTGTGGGTCTGCTCACAGAATTTCCAGTTTGACATGAAGATGCTGTTACTATCAACACAATCAACACGGCCCAGAGGATCACTGGCCGCTCTCTGCCCAGCCTGGAGGACATTGCCAGCTCTCGCTACCTCAGCAGAGCTGCCATCATCATCAAAGACACATCCCACCCCAGCAACCACCTGTTTGACCTACTACCCTCGGGCCAACGGTATAAAACAGAGTCAGGGACAGCTTTTTCCCCAGAGCAATCACTGCACTGAACAATAACAAACCACACTAATCTGCACTTTTCAATATTTCTTGTGCAATATCTGTACCCATGTGCAATATTTTCCAGTGCAATATCATACCACATTTGTACATAATTTCTCATTTTACATTTTATATTTTGTCCACATTTTATTCTTAGTTGTACATTTATTTAAATAATTTATTTTGTTAAATTTTATTATCTTTTATTTGGCTAAAAATTACTCGCACCTTGGAAAAGCACCTTTCGGAGTTGCACTCAAATCTCGTTGCAATGTAAATTACAATGACAGTAAAGGCGATTCTAATTCTGATTCTTACTACGGTAAGCTTTGCCGACCGATGTAAATATTTCAATTGCTGCTGTGGTAACCGATAAATACAATGTTAACAGTGCAGAGAAGCTTGAATCTTTGACTGGAGTGGGTTGCTTGACGCGAGGACATTTCGCTTCTAATCGCAGAAGCTTCCTAAGCTAAATTTCTTGCTCTGGTAGTCTGACTTCTGTCTTGAATCTTGTAGAGAAGATATACCAGATATGAAGATATATGAGATATATCTTCTCTACAAGAGTCAAGACAGAAGTCAGACTACCAGAGCAAGACATTTAGCTGAGGAAGCTTCTGCAATTAGAAGCGAAATGTCCTCGCGTCAAGCAACCCAGTCCAGTCGAAGATTCAAGCTTCTCTACTATGGAAACAACATGGACAACTGAGAGCCTTCACAGAAACAATACTAACAGTGATTATTTGATAACTTGGGACCAGGAATCGAGCAACTTTTCCCTGAAACTACAGTCTGCTTAACAGTTTTATCGAACTTTATTATTTTGCAGGTTTAGATGTAGCCTGCAGTGGTGAAGCAGTCTTTTACTGAAAACACGGATCCAGGTTGAATTACTTACAGAAAAATAAACCATGCAAACAATGGAATTGGGTTAGAATGTGAATAACCCCCTTTTGTATTGCAAATATCCGCTTCGCTGGTAAAACTCGATTTGCGACCGTAGAATCCAGCATTAATGTCCGCAAACCATCAGACACAATGGAGTTATTCCCTAATTTCATAGCCAATGATGCATTTGCCCCAGACTGTGGCTGATGAAAGTGTCAAGGTCATACACGCGAGCTGAGGGGTGGCATAAAGCCCGTGGTGCAATGAAAGTGAGAGGTGCGCAGTCATAATCACACACATGGTCGCACCATTGGCTCCTCAGCCAAGCACATACACTAAATTGTGAAGAAATTCACATTTTGCGATTTACATTTTGCAAGACCTGCGTTAATGTTTTGGGAGACATTTTTTCAGTATTCACGTTTTGCAATTCATGGTTTGCGGGTAATTCATGATTTGCAGCTGAGTCACGTTTTGGGGGTTAACAACGGTCAAACAGAAATGGACCAAACATGATGTGAAAACGTCAAGGACTTTACTCTGAGAACCTCTCGCCACCTGGGGTGGTTCAGGCATGCGGTGAGAATGCACACAGGCATGTCCAAGTGGGAGGAGGTCCTGGGGGAAGGCCAAGGACAACATGGAGGCATAATTTTTGCTAGCTGCCTTGGGAACTCCTCGGGATCCCCCAGAAAGAGTTAGAGAATATGGTGAGGGATAGGGATGTGTGAGAGCTGCTCTGTCTACTGCCACTGTGATACGGACCCAGATAAGTGGCAGAAAATGATTGAATGAATTAAATAATTAATTAAAGTTGTGAAAGCACCTGAAGAAATTCTGCCTTTGGAGAGTAGAGCGACTGTCTCTCATCATGTGGATATGTTGGAACCATCACAGACCACCTCAGCGGATGTGTGTTATCTGAGAAATTGATTTGGTGAGGATCAAAACTAGTGCACTGCCTTTCTTACACGTGTGTCTCCCTCTGCCATCTCAGTCAGGCCTGGAGCAGGCTTGTAGCTTCCCACACCTCTGTACACGTTAATTCTCTGGGCTATGAGCCCTGTAGGATGATAGACACCTGAACACAGAAAGAAACAGGTTGGGAAAATAATCTTTCAACTTTTACATAAGGTTTAACACTGAAGCCTTGAATTTATCTGCAAAAAGCGAGTATTTCTTCAAAAATTGATGTTGGATGTAAAATATATGTGGAAGAGTTTACATTTGGAGATATGAGAGGTGAGCCATGGAGTCACAGAGGGATATAAGTGCATGTCAAGGACATAGCATGAGATAATCAGCAGACATCGTTGAAATGGCATTGTGATGTTCTCCTGTATAGTGTTTCAGGCTGAAATTCTCCTTAGTCGTTGTGATGCAAGTCTATTCTCTAACTGTATAATATTCAAGTAATTGTCTCTCCAAAAGTGTTTACTACAAATGTGCACCTGTACATTTCACTTTTCTAGCTAACCACATTTATCCAGCTTCACTGGTGTGCACTGTCCAGACTTTTGTCCAACACATGAGAATATTTCATGATCCAAATTATGGTCTGGTCAACAAATAATAACTGTTAATATACTGTGTTGATACAGTATAGCAAAGTGTGATGCACAGCTGGGGATTTGGATCATATATGGGTCACTTCAAGGATGTATATATGGCAGCAGCTGTAAACTCATATGGTATTCTCAGAGAAATTGTGAAAAAGTGGAAATACAGTGACTCCAGAAAGTATTCACATTTTATGTTACAGCCTTATTCCAAAATAGAGTAAATTTATTTTTCCCTCAAAATTCTACTCACAATACCCCATAAGGACAACATGAAAAACAGTTTTTATTTTTAATACATTTGCAGAAAAACATAAGAAATCACACGTACAAAAGTATTCACACCCTTTACTCAATACTCTGTTGATGCACCTTTGGCAGCAGTTATAGTCACAAGTGTTCTTGAATATGATGCCACAAGCATTGTGCACCTATCTTTGGGCAGTTTTGCCCATTCCTCTTTGCAGCACCTCTCAAGCTCCATCAGGTTTGAAGGGGAGCGTCAGTGCACAGCCATTTTCAGATCTCTCCAGAGATGTTCAATCAAATTGAGGTCTAGGCTCTGGCTGAGCCACTCAAGGACATTCGCATAGTTGTTCTGAAGCCGCTCCTTTGATTTCTTGGCTTAGGGTCATTGTCCTGCTGAAAGATGAACCGTCACCCCAGTCTGAGGTCAAGAGCGCTCTGGAGCAGGTTTTCATCCAGGATGTCTCTGTACATTACTGCATTCATCTTTCCCTCAATCCTGACTAGTCTCCCAGTTCCTGCTGTTGAAAAACATCCCCACAGTATGATGCTGCTACCACCATGCTTCACTGCAGGGATGGTGCCTGGTTTCCTCCAAACGTGATGCCTGTCATTCATGCCAAAGAGTTCAATCTTTGTATCATAAGACCAGAGAATTTTGTTTCTCATGGTCTGAGGGTCCTTCAGTTGCCGTTTGGCAAACTCCAGGTGGCCTGCCATGTACCTTTTACTAAGGAGTGGCTTCTGTCAGGTCACTCTATGATACAGGCCTGATTGCTGGATTGCTGGAGAGTTGGTTGTCCTTAGTGAAGGGTTTGCTCTCTCCACAGAGGAATGCTGGAGCTCTGACAGAGTAACCATCAGGTTCTTGGTCACCTCCCTCAATAAGGCCCTTCTCCCCCAATCGCTCAGTTCAGACAGGTGGCCAGCTCTAGGAAGAGTCCTGGTGGATCCGAATTTCTTCCATTTACAGATGATGGAGGCCACTGTGCTCATTGAGACCTTCAAAGCAGAAATGTTTCTGTACCCTTGCCCAGATTTGTGCCTCAGACTTGTAGACCTCAGTCTTGGAGGTCTACAAACAATTCCTTTGACTTTATGCTTGATTTGTGCTCTGACATGTACTGTCAACTGTGAGACCTTATATGTAGACAGATGTATGCCTTTCCAAATCATGGTAAATGGACCTTTCCATCTGTATTAGAAGCTCAAAGTGCTTTACAGTGATGAGGGTTTTATTAAAAAGACCTGAAAGTTCAGCTACAGATTTGCCAGAAGGTACATCTGAGATTTAAGCCTAGATTTAATGCTTTGGTGAAAGAAAACCCTCCTCTGTACCACTTCATCACGAAGCTGTATAACTGGGGATACAAAATGCAAAACATGCACTATGCACAATTTCTCCAATCACAGCCACAGAAGCGTGTAACTTCTTCTGGGTTGTCTGAGTGTCTTGGTGGCTTTCCTCACTCTTCTCCTTCTTGCACAGTCACTCAGTTTTTGAGAACTGTTTACTCCACACAGATTTACCATAGAGTGCCATATTGTTTGTATTTCTTCATAACTGATGTAAATAAAGTTTAAGACATATTCAGTGGCTTGGAAATGTTCATGTATCCATCCCCTGACTTGTCTGAAGAAAACTGGCAATTAAACTGACTATTTAAAGGTATTATACCAAAGGGGCTGATTACTTATGCAACCCATCATCTTGACTTTTATATTTTTAATTAATTTATATCACATTGTAGAGATTTACTTTCAGTTTGAGTCTAAGATAATTTTAAAAATTTTTATATTGAGAAGCCTGATTTACTTTTTGTATTTGAAATGCCATAAACAAAATAAAATGCGTGAAATACTAAAGGGCTGAATTCCTTTGCAAGCTACTATATATATATAGCAAGAGAGAGAGAGAGAGAGAGAGAGAGAGAGAGAGAGAGATAGAGATATATAAATTTGCAAAAATCTTAAAAAAAAAAACTTTTTTACACTGTTATGATGGGGTATTGTAGGTAGAATTGAGGAAGAAGATTAATTTAATCCATTTTGGAATAAGGCTGTAACATAACAAAATGTGGAAAAAGTGAAGCGCGGTGAATACTTTCCAGATGCACAGTACACTGGACATTATTGTTACTAGTTGGGTTGTAAATGAGTTTAATGAGTAAAATATTCCATCAGACTCATCCACCTTCACCACCTATACTCATTACACCGAAACAATTCTGTCACCCTCCTTCTCATTCATACCCTTATACTCTATCTTGCAACAAATGGCCTTCATTCCCCTTCTCTCCACTGCATACTTTCACTTCCCTAAACTCAGATCAACCTGCTCCCTACTCTTATTGCAGGTTACAATGCCATCTGCAAACAAAGTCCATGTGGACTCCTGTCTGATCCCATCAGACAACCCGTCCACCACCATTGCAAATAAGAAAGGGCTGATCTGTGAGCATGTCAGCCTTCTTTACCACTTTACCACTCCTATAGTTCCACCATGTGAACTTCTCAATCACACATATAGTATCTAATAGATAGAAAAAACATTATCAACAATCAGAATCACAACAGTTACCCTTCTGAGAGGATACAAAGCTAAATTTAAAAAATTCAGGAAAACTGAAAGCAGAACAACAAAAACTGTACACCTAACAACCAGCAATACAGTTAGTAGAACAGGTAATATCAATTTTACAGTAAAATCATGCAAACATTGATACAAGCACCAAATTTGATATGATGATTACCAAAATAGTAATTAACAAATCTGGTTGATTGGCCACTTGAAAATACAAGATGGTGGTTATTTTCCAAGATGGCCACCAAAATGACCTCCCATAAAATAAATTTTTGCATTGAAATGCTCTTATCACAATGGAAATGTTTTACAGCATCAGTGAATTCCAAGATGGTGCCTAATGCCACGATGGCCACCGAATCAACCCCAAAATCTTTTTTTTTTCCTTACAAAACTGCCATTACTTATTTGATTTGTGTGAGCTTGCTCTCAAATTGTAGGTTTTAATTTTCATGTTTCAACAGTAATATATGACACTCTTAGTGGCATAAATTGCCATTTGTCCGTGGTGTCGGCAGATATTAAAAATTATAACACAATATATTCCACACTTAACACCTTTTAGTAGGCCTACATGCAGTAGTTTCAAGATATGAAAATTTTCATAATGTGCCGAATGAAACCCATTCAGACTAAATGTAATAAACTTCACTCTAATTTGGCATATAAGCAAAATAAAACATAATAAATACTATAAATAGTAAATAAAATATAACAAAATGGAATTTGACATCAGTATCATTTTAAATCAATGAAATAGGCACTTTTCTATGCATACATGAATTTTTGGTTGGTCATGTTTGAATTTTCAATTGGCCAGTCAACTAGATACGTGGAGCAATGTCATAAGAATCACTATGGCAGATTTAGTGCTTGTACCACCGAATGCATGATTTCTCCATTATCTGCTCCATTAAGTCAGCCTCTCCTTTAGGTGGGGCTGTTCTCCATCACTCTTTCTGAATGATGGACTCCAGACCTCAAGCTTCTCTATTTCACCAGGTTCAGGTTCCTGAACAGAGTTGTTTAACATGCAACAATCCATTTTTAATGATGTTAGCATACTAAAACAAACAGAATAATGAAAATATATCAAAGGTTGGGTAGGATTACTTTGAAAGAAATACATGTGGATTACATGTATGTATGTACATACATTTGGATTACTTGTAATCTGATTACTTTTGGATTACATTTCAAAGTAATCCTACCCAAATTGAATATACAGTAGTGTTCAGAATAATAGTAGTGCTATGTGACTAAAAAGATTAATCCAGGTTTTGAGTATATTTCTTATTGTTACATGGGAAACAAGGTACCAGTAGATTCAATAGATTCTCACAAATCCAACAAGACCAAGCATTCATGATATGCACACGCTTAAGGCTATGAAATTGGGCTATTAGTAAAAACAAGTAGAAAAGGGGGTGTTCACAATAACAGTAGTGTGGCATTCAGTCAGTGAGTTCGTCAATTTTGTGGAACACGTGTGAATCAGGTGTCCCCTATTTAAGGATGAAGCCAGCACCTGTTGAACATGCTTTTCTCTTTGAAAGCCTGAGGAAAATGGGATGTTCAAGACATTGTTCAGAAGAACAGTGTAGTTTGATTAAAAACTTGATTGGAGAGGGGAAAACTTATACGCAGGTGCAAAAAATTATAGGCTGTTCATCTACAATGATGTCCAATTCTTTAAAATGGACAAAAAATCCAGAGACGTGTGGAAGAAAACAGAAAACATCCAGGATGATCAAAGAAAGTCTGGAGTTACCTGTAAGTGCTGTGACAGTTAGAAGATGCCTGTGTGAAGCTAATTTATTTGCAAGAATCCCCTGCAAAGTCCCTCCGTTAAATAAAAGACATGTGCAGAAGAGGTTACAATTTGCCAAAGAACACATCGACTGTCCTAAAGAGAAATGGAGGAATATTTTGTGGACTGATGAGAGTAAATTTGTTCTTTTTGGGTCCAAGGGCCGCAGACAGTTTGTGAGACAACCCCCAAACTCTGAATTCAAGCCACAGTTCACATTGAAGACAGTGAAGCATGGTGGTGCAAGCATCATGATATGGACATGTTTCTCCTACTATGGTGTTGGGCCTATATATCGCATACCAGGTATCATGGATCAGTTTGGATATGTCAAAATACTTGAAGAGGTCATGTTGCCTTGTGCTGAAAAGGACATGCCCTTGAAATGGGTGTTTCAACAAGACAATGACCCCAAGCACCCTAGTAAACGAGCAAAATCCTGGTTCCAAACCAACAAAATGAATGCCTCGCAGATGTGAAGAAATCATGAAAAACTGTGGTTATACAACTAAATACTAGTTTAGTGATTCACGGGATTGCTAAAAAAGCAGTTTAGACATAATAGTTTTGAGTTTGTAGCGTCAACAGCAGATGCTACTATTATTGTGAACACCCCCTTTTCTACTTTTTTTTAGTAATAGCCCAATTTCATAGCCTTAAGAGTGTGCATATCATGAATGCTTGGTCTTGTTGGATTTATGAGAATCTACTGAATCTACTGGTACCTTGTTTCCCATGTAACAATAAGAAATATACTCAAAACCTGGATTAATCTTTTTAGTCACATAGCACTACTATTATTCTGAACACTACTGTATCTTATGTGAGTCTGTGATGTTGCTCAGTTGTTCCCACTGCAGCGTATGAATATGTCATGGGTGAATTGGGAACTAGATACTAAATACTAGTTACTAAATACTAACTATATAACCAAATCAGTCAGAGATTGGTAGTGGTGGCCATGGGAAACAGAGGCTGAAATTATACGATATGAATAGCAAATGCCAAATTCATGGCACTACTGCAATTCTTTGGAGCTACAGCCCCATCAAGCCCCACAGTAGAGCTGCCTATGACTCTATTGTAAACATCATTCTGATCTTCCTTGTTACCATTTTACACACAGTTTCACACAAACAAACCTCAGCGCACTCATACATACAAAGCAGATAAAGACATAGTGGAAAAGCCCACCCTGTTGGTCTCCCTGAGCATCCTCAAATCCACAAAGCTGCTCCATCTCCAGATGACTGGGAGGGATTTTGCGGTGGACGAAGCTATGAGGGTATTTCTCCTCTGGACTGTCAAGCTCCTGACCATCCTCATACACATGTTTGAGCACTCGACCGCTGTACGATGATGCCAGCTTGAACCTCACCTATAATGTAGAGGTGAAGAGATAATGTGTTTTTATTGTACTCAAGAAAATTTTGATAATATACTGAAGCTTTGAAGCTATCACACATTAATGAACAGTTTGTATATTTTGCAAGTAAAAGAGAAAAGTTGAGAGTACAGAAAACTGTGATTAGACAAGGAGAATGTATGGATATATGCATGCACTTCCATATTACTCTGTATATATTTTCTGTGTCTGGCTTACATTCCATGTACATCCACACCAGTACATGGAACTAAGTATCTTGTATCTTGCCAGCATACACTAGCTGACAGTTCAAAGTAAAATAACCCTAACTATTCATACCTTAATGACTTGAAACACCTTAACCTGGGTAGTTATTTTAAAAATCACTGCTGTACAGTTGTCATGATTGGTGAAACTAGCCTAGGGACAAAAAATAATTTTTGTGCTAAGCTGTAAACATGTTTGTTACTGTTGTAATTTTAACACAGGAGTCTATGGGGTAATTAATCAGTTTTGCAGCAAGTCTCAAGTGGTCATACAGAGAGCTGTAACATACATCACATCCGTGCTGGCTTAATTTTTTTCCGCACCAGAGGTTGCAACTTGATTATGATGTGAACTTTAAACTCATAGTGAAAAACACTGCATCATCAAACAATTGTCAAGCAGCCAAGAAATACATTGTGAGAGTACAATGTTAGAAGAGAAGCCCAAAAAGCTTCTTTAAAATGCTAGAATGCTAGCAGTCATAAAATCTCAATGCAGTCCTAAAAGTAGCAATGTGTCAGAACCTGATAGAAAAAGGGGAAATATGCTTGTAATGCAACTCAATCTCACAACATTCGTGATGCATCAGATAACTAAAACTATGGTTTGTGATACCATCGTGACAAGCACCACATTTTCATGACTGGAGCACAAATTCATTTTGTGACGGGAGCATATGCGGAGTGATGTGGGGGGGAGTCTGTGGGGGTTAGCGTTCCAGGTTAGGGAAAGGAGAGGGTTTAGTTAAGGTCAGTTTTAGGGGAAGGGCAGGGTTAAAATTAGTAATATTAAAAAAACGCACCACGAAAATGTGACTCATTCCCTGACGGGAGCACGACGAAAAACGTGAGCCTTGGCTGGTATTAGCATAAGTTCCAAATAAAAGCATTTTCTCCAGAAAAGAGAGATTTGGTTTTCAGAAAGTATTTTTTCCAAAAATATATCTTGAAATAGGAGGAGTTGTCTTAAGTTCAAAATATTTTGCTGTTTGTTTCAGTTTCACAATACCAGAAATAGTTCTAATTTCACTAAAGTCATCAATGGCATGAAAGTCATTTTCTGAATGGCTCTAATACAAAGCTTCTTATAAAACGTGTACTTCAGGCAAACTGAAATATTCTCCAATAATCACTCACCTTTCTGGGTTTTGTGTCCTCATAGCGCTGATTCAGTTTCCTCTGGAGTTTCCTCCATGGTAGCCGACTAAGTGCCAGAGGTTGAGAGAGGGTCAATCCACCCAGAAGCTCCTTACATGTAGCAAAATGGCATCAGCTGGGTATTGTGGTACCTGGTGTAATGAAAGCATGGAGTGCTAAAAAAAACTGACGAAAGCACAGCGTGTGGAAGTCCAACTGAAGAGATGTGTGTGAGAAGTGGACGGATAAACTAAATGAGACAAAGCGGCTCCTGTGCGTCCTCCTGCATCCTGAGTTTGAGTGTACCTGCTGTTGTAGGCACCAACCTTTCTAGTTCCACTTGTTTAATTATTCACTGCAAGATTGTGTGTACACAAGGGTGGTTTGGAAACCAGAAGCTGTCATCAAAGAATTATGAGCACCAGAATAGAAGCTAGTTGCGTGCAATGCCCAGTATTTGTGAGAGTGGAGGAAAAAAGACAGTGTGCATGTGAGTTGTTAGACAGTTAAAAGACTGCCTGCCTGTCTTTCAAGTGAGGCCTAGAGCGTCACATTTCAAAGCAAACATAGCTTTTGATGTTTGTTTCTGTCAGAATGAAAATCTTTACTCTATGATTAAACAATACTTTGCTTGTTTAAAAGTGTGTTCCTTGTTTGTTTTCATCTGTGTGAATGTGAGATGTATGGGCTTGATGTGTTTTGAAGAAGTGCACCTCTTAAGTTAGTCGTTATTGTGTTGTTTACATTCCAAAGTTCTAGTGTCAACAAAAATTGACATGAGTGCACCTACTGTGCAACAATGAAGGTAAAATGTGCCGCTAGTTCCTGTTGTAAACACCAGGAGTCCAAAACTGACAATCGAATTGCAAGAAACGTGGTGATGAATGGTTACACCAAAACAAAAGAAGGCTAAGGTAAGACACTGTCTGCATAATCAGTCACTTTAAAAGTTTATTTACTTTTGTTGAGGTAAATATGCACACATGTACATCTGTAGGAGTGCTCTCCATGTCACCACACGCTTCTAATGGCATTTTTACAGATGTTGTAGTGACCAGAAGTTGTTTACTTTACATGTTTTAGCTTGTCCTGCACCATTATATTTTAGAGCTGTTTAGCCCATGATGCTGTTAGTGTAACGCAATGCTGGAATGATTTAAATAGTTTTTGTCCCGAACGAAAAGTTGAACCTGAAAACATCTAAAAATAAGGTCCAGGTTGAAAAATCCAAGAGTGACTTTGAAGATGTCACATGAAGGTGGGTACAATGGGCAGCAGGTGGCAGACAAAATATGTACAATTCGCCATAATCGTCCAGCATCCAGCAGGTAGCAGACATGTATATGGGATATTACATATGAAAACAAAGTGCTTTCAGGATTGATCTGGTGCATCAACGGCCACCACTTTTATTTTGGCAATGAAATGATATAAAAAATATACATAAAATTGATTACTAAGGATAAAAACAAAGTTTCCCAGAAAAATAATTGTAGTCATCAAGGATAAAAAGATCTTGGACATAGAAGGATAAAGTCCTTAGTCTTACCTTGTGGTTTTTGTTTCATTGTTTCTTTTGTTCCATCATCTTTGTTGTTGATACACCAGTTTTTAATAACTTTTAAGGCATGAGTCAAGTCCTCTGCATTTTGAAGATAACTTCTGAGCTGAGTTTTTCAGATTAAAAATTAATTTGCGAGTTTCCATATTCTACATTTTTTGCTCAGTGACAAACGTGTTCTTGTTAATTTAGATATTTCTCCACAACTTTTGTTGCAAAGCGTTGAACTTTTTCTAAAATTTTACAGACTTGAAATTGATTTTCCACAAGTTTTGGAAGCTGCAAGACCATTTTTGATAGCAAACACCAAAACTTTCATCCTGGTTCAGAACCTACAGAACCGCCAAACTATCACTTATCTTAACTTATTTGCTACAAATGCAATAAAAACACTGCAGATATCAAGGTCTAGACTAATTTTATACAGTGTACTCATTTTCTGTATTCATAAGTGATCAGTTTCAACTTCCAATATATTGATTACAATTCATAATTTGTGGCCATGATTCATTAAACTGATCATGTTATAGTTTGTAATGAATGTTAGACTTATTAGCATGCCACATTTGATTTAAGTCTCTGTAAATCCTCTAATTTAACATAGATAGTTTCTTTACATCTGATGTTAAACATAGTTTGTACTATAAATGTGTTGATGGCAGTCATAAAAAGGAGTTGTCTGTTCAGCTCATACTCCCATTATGAAGGATGAAATACCATTTTTCCTGTTACAGTAGCAGAAACTCATTTTTGTATTTTAATTACTTCTACCAACTTTGCCAGAATTAATCAACATAAACCCTATCATGTTGAACTGTATTGATACTGGTGAGATGTTGTTCATCACTTTGTACGTTCTAATGTGATTTAAGTGGGGAGGGGCTCCACTTTTTAAGAGTATGGATTCTGTCCCTACAGCATTTATCTTTCCAAACATTACATATTAGTTACTTTTTTGTGTTTCTTCATCAACTGCCAATGAATCTAGTCACCTCAATATGTCTTTAAAACCAAAAACTGACAGAAATCTAGACCAGAATTTGTCTTTCCTAAGGTAAATGGCTCTGCCTTCAATCCTCATTGGTAAAATAAACATTTGTAATTACATTTCAAATAAAGTAAAATTCGCGGGGGAACGCCTTGGGGTTCCCCCGGAGGAGCTGGAGGAGGTGTGTGTGGATCAGGAGGTCTGGGCGGCTTTGCTTGAGCTGCTGCCCCAACGACCCGACTCCGGATAAAGCCGAAGAAAATGGATGGATGGATGGATGGATGGATGGATGGATGGATGGATGGATGGATGGATGGATGGATGGATGGATGGATGGATGGATGGATGGATGGATGGATGGATAAAGTAAAAATTGTTATTTAATTTAGTGTAATTATAATTCTAATATTATTATGATTAATCCATAGTGATGTTTTACAGAATGTTAGAACAGTCTTTGCAGGACAGGTCCTAGTCTTGATGGTGAAGGGGTATGTGGATCTCAAATCCTGCTGTTGGAAGAAGGTAGGGCCAGAGCCTATCCCAGGCTTCAGACAGGGACCAACCTGTGGCAGTGGGGTGGAGGCGGTTGGCTTCTGGCTGGCAAAATGGCAGAGATGAGTTATAACTCATTCATTCATTCATTTCTATGCCCGCTTATTCTAAATAAGGAGAGGCGGGGGGCTGATATTTTTAAATAATTTGCACATTTCCTATTAGTCCTGAGTTGATGAATACAAGGGGACCAGTTGCTTTCTATCAGAGATGCACTTCTGTCCCTGGTTATGTGAATCTGAAAGGATGCTTGAAAATCTTTTATTCTTCCTAGTACTGTATTTCCTTGATTAAATACCTGACCTTGAAGAGGGGGCCTGCCTCATTTAATGGCAGGGTCAAAACTTCATCTGAAAAAAATAACACCTGCCTTAAATAAGCGTTCTGGCATTATGTGACATTAAAAACGATTACAATTGGTCGAGTCACTCTTTTTTCTAAGTCGCTGCGAAGTGGCACCTTAAAATCCTGAAGCCTGATTTATGCTTTTACGACTAAGAATCTCCGTGGCCACGCAGTGACATCTGTGGGTGTGTCCCTTTCAAAGTTCTCTGTCACGTAGTGGGTGCTGTAACACCCAAAAGTATGGAGCGCTACATGACAGCTCCACTTCTTATACGAGTAAAAGTTGACATAACGTGAATTTCTCCACTGTGAGATCAGTAAGTCTTATCTTATCTTATTTATCAACATCCAAACCAACGTTACCGGTACATACAATTTCCCTCCATGAATTGTGGGTCATTTGAGCGTCTCTTTCCAACTATGAAGTTGGTCATATTTGCGGACTTTTCTGCCAAATGTTCATGATCAAAATGATCGGCATGCACACTGCAAGACCTTCTAAATCTGATGGGAGAGGAAGGAGGGACACCAGAAAAGTGATCAATTGTAGCCCTTGCAGTCTCCGTCCTTTGGGAAGTGCACATCAGCCTATGGAGATGTTATGCAGCGACACAGAGGGCTCTGATCTAAAAAGGTTGTCTTTGGTTAGCCACATCCCTGGATATGTGTGAAACTTAACACCATATTACAGTGCAGACAGTAAGCAGCACTTTGTTAACAATCGGCAACCTTGAATAAAAGACTGCCACGTTTAGGTGCCGGGCTTGAAAAAAATAAACACCATGGCATTTAATCAAAGAAATACGGTACTTGTCCTATTCTACATTTCTTAATTAGTTATTACTGTAACTTGGTGCATGGAACCATTTGGTATTGCATCCAAAAAACCAGGTCTGTGTCTGGGTTATGATCAAGTAGACTACTGTAGAACTACCTGCACAGTACAAGGCAATTAATCAACAATGCATGATGACCACAGTACGTAGTGTACACAGTTCAGGTTAAACACACCACATGGTGAACACGAGTGTTTCTCCTATTATAGTACAGGCCTGAGGGGCCACCGGGCCAATGAGAGCATTGCCAACCTGTAATACAGTACATCATAAAATATATAGTATATACATAATACATACAGTGGCTTGCAAAAGTATCAGCCCCTTGGTATTTCATGCATTTTAATTTGTTTATGGCATTTATGGCAAGCTGTATAACTGGGGATACAAAATGCAAAACATGCACTATGCACAATTGTCTCAATCACAGCCACAGAAGCCTATAACTTCTTTTGGGTTGTCTGGGTGTCTTGGTGGCTTTCCTCAGTCTTCTCCTTCTTGCACAATCATTCAGTTTTTGAGAACTGTCTACTCCACACAGATTTACCATAGTGTGCCACACTCTTTGTATTTCTTCATAACTGATGTAAATAAAGTTCAAGACATATTCAGTGATTTGGAAGTGTTCGTGCCTCCATCCCATGACTTGTCTGAAAAAACTGGCAATTAAACTGATGGGTATTACACCAAAGGGGCTGATTACTTATGCAACCCATCATCTGGGCTTTTATATTTTTAATTAATTTATATCAAGTTGTAGAGATTTACTTTCAGTTTGAGTCTAATGAAGATCATTTTAGAAATTTTTATATTGAGAAGCCTGATTTAGTTTTTGTTATTTGAAATGCCATAAAGAAATTAAGCGTGAAATACCAAGTGGCTGAATACGAGGTCTGTTAGAAAGTATCGGACCTTTTTATTTTTTTCAAAAACTGATGGATTTGAATCACGTGTGCTTGCATGAGCAAACCTTGAACCTTCGTGCGCATGCTGTGTGAACTTTTCCACGCCTGTCGATTGCATCATTTTCTGGTAAGCAGCCTTTGTGTGAGGACATGTGTTGTGCGCTCAGCGGATTTTTATTTCAAGGAAATGGCGGAATGACTGGAGCAGCGCACTTCAAATTTTGCCAGAACTGGGCGACAGCAGGTGGAAACCATTCGGATGATTCAGACAGCTTCGGTGACTTTTCAGTTGTGTAACTATCTGAGAAATTGTGGAAGAGGTGGGCATGTCACAGCATGTCCTGTGAGACTTCAAACACAGAGGTGCTTTTGCTCCACAGTTAGCAGCAGCATGAATTTTCACCACCACTCTTTTCATGGCCAAATATTCTGTCACAGTGGAATGTACCGAAAAAGTGCTGATGTCCACCTCTTCGCGTTTCTAGGACAGTCACATGACGGTCCCACATCACCACAGAGTCACTTTGAAAATGATATGGTCATTTCAGCATGTGATGGCAGACCAGAGCGTGGCTCGCTCTCCACTGTTGTGTGGACGTCTTTAAACCGGTTGTACTGCTCCTTAATCTGGTGATGCCCATAGGATCATCCACGAAAGCCGTCTGAATCATTCGAATGGTTTCCACCTGGCTGTAGCCCAGTTTTTGGCCAAAATTGGATTCGCGCTTGCTCCAGTCGTTCCGTTCTTTTTCCTTGCAATGAAAATCTGCCGAGCGCATACACATGTCCTCACACAAAGGCTGCTTACCAGAAAATGATGCAATCGACAGGCGTGAAAAGTTCATGCATGCGCACGAAGGTTCAAGGTTTGCTCATGCAAGCGTACGTGATTCAATCCATCAGGTTTTTACAAAACAATAAAAAGGTCGATACTTTTCTAACAGACCTCGTACTATTGCAAGCCACTGTAACATAACCACTACGTGTGATGTGATTGTATTGAAATTATCAACACACCACAGCAGCATGCAGGTTATGACATCGCCCCCTGAACTTTTTGAACTAACTATCCAGTTTCACTCTTGCTGTCACTCAGGGAATATAATAATCTAGCAGCCTGGTAGTCCCCAGGAGACTGTCACTCACCAGTTAGCCTCTCTTAGAACCTATCTATCTCTGCTGGAGGTGGGTCCAAAACAATCACTTCCTCTTCAGGAACAAAAGCATGCTGGTTAATGTAGTTCATCAGCAAGCATATCTACATAAAAATCCAATAGGGTCAGCCAAGCAAGAAAGTATTTTAGGAGCATGTCAGTAAGGGATTCATTTACTAAGCTGGCCTTTGGTTTAAGGGACTGCCACTGTAAATCTGTCTCTGTTTCTCCACATTAGCTGTAATGTATATTCTACTATCCCCACTATCCTCCCTCAATACAATAGGTAAAATGAGCTTCATTACTCAGGTACATGCGGCCTGCTAGCCACAAAGATCTTCCACTTTCATTTTCTCTCAACCTATGAACTAATGGTGCGAATCGAAACAGAGAAGTAATGGCTTTCGTTCCGTAGTGACAGTCATAATGCATTGGCCCCGAATGTGCAAGACAAGCCTCATTGAGCCACATATTTAATCCCAAATGAAGGTCTATTCCCCAGATGGTGTAAAGTAACCTTCTACTTGATAAACTATCATGAAAGTGTAAATTAGCCTGGAAAATCTATCATATGCTGTAGGCAATTAATAAACCAAGTAAGAGGATGATGAGTGTAGGCTGCTCCTCCCTAAATTCTGCAATCTGCGGTGGATTATTTGCTGTGTACACGAGTTCCACCTTGCACTGGTGTATGGTAATACACCAGTCTCTTGCGCAAATTCTATATGGATCTGCATTTTTATTTGGCACCAAGTTTTATGCTGTTTCCCCTTCCTGAGACAATGCCACATTTCAAGGAAAATGGGATGTGTGGTCTTGAACTGGGAGCCTTTCTGTTTTGGAAGCAAGTGCACTAACTGCTTGATCAGACTGCTTGACTCTGCAAAATCAGAGTATATGGCAAATATTGTGTCTACAAATCTTCACAAACCCCAGGTATTTTTAATGTTTGAACAAAATTGTTAACCTATTGATTCAATGGTGCTGTTCCCTCTGGTTTCTTTGTGTGACAAATTTTGTCAATTTTTCAGTGACAAAATCTCACTCATTCGATCTTCTTTGCCAACTGTCATCACTGACCCCTGCATCATTCCTGAGTGCTCAAGCTGTTTTAGTCAATTTGAGCCTATTTCTCTGTGACCTATCTACAACTGTTCAAAGTTTAAGGCTTTCAGACTGTGCACTGGATTTCCTTCCTGCTAAGCTTTTGAAAGAATCCTTGATTCAGTGGCATTTGTATTTTAACAGTGATTAATGACCCTCTGACTTCAGGTGTCGTTCCTTGTTCCTTTAACAGGCCATAATACAGCCCCTCTTAAAAAACATAATTTGGACCCTGCTACTTTTCTAATTATAGACCCATTTCTAAGATGCCATTTTTATATAAATACTTGAAAAGGTGTCTATACTCAAGTACAGTCGCACCTTACTGCATTGACATAACTGAACACTTCCAGTCTGTTTTAAACCTTTGCACAGCACTGAAACTGCTCTTTTAAAAGTTTTAATGATCTTCTTTAATCATGGGACTCTGGCAGCTCAGCTGTGCTTGTGCTTTTAGATTTAACTGCAGCCTTTGACACTGTTGACCACCAAATCTTATTATCTCGCCTTGAACGTGCGTTGGATTAATGACACAGTGCTCAATGTTCAAGTCCTATTTGACTGGTCGGTGCTTTTCTGTAAACCTTGGTCCCTTTGCGTCACAGAAAGCCCCTTTGACTTGTGGAGTACCTCAAGGTTCAATCTTAGGGCCAATTCTATTTTCGCTCTATTTGCTTTCTTTGGGATCAATTTTTAAGAAATATAACATTCAGTTTCACTGCTTTGCTGATGATGTGCAGATCTATTTACCTCTGAAACTTAAACTCATCTGCCATCCTACAGACTTGCTTTCAAGAAGTCAAAGACTGGATGTCTTTAAACTTTTTGAATCTAAATGAAAGTAAAACAGAGATTGTGGTCCTTGGTGACCTTGACCTTTCTGCCCTTGGTTCACTCGCCTCCTACTGTCGTTCATCTGCTAAGACCCTTGGTGTTTTTATAGACAGCTCTTTTAAATTCGAGAAGCAGATCAACACAGTGGTCAAAACAAGCTTCTTCCAGCTTAGACTTTTAAGTAAAATCAAGCGTTGCCTGCCCCCAAAACAGCTGGAACAGGTTGTGCACGCCTTGATCACGTCTCGTTTAGACTACTGCAATTCTCTGTATGTTGGTCTTAATCAGTCGTCTCTGCATCGCCTCCAGATGGTGCAAAATGCAGCTGCGCGTCTGCTTACTGGAGCCAAACGGCACCAACACATTTCTCCTGTTTATCTTCACTGCACTGGTTGCCTGTTGCTTTTAGAATTTATTTTAGATTTTGATGCTTGTTTTTAAATCAATTCACGGTCAGCCCCATTCTATTATCTGATATGCTGTCATTGCACACTCCAGGAAGAGCCCTCCACTCCGCGGACCAGAGTTTACTAGTCTGTCCCAGGTCTAAGCTGAAGACCAGGGGAGACAGAGCCTTTGCTGTTGCGGGGCCCAAGCTCTGGAACTCTCTGCCGTTAAATGTCCGACTGGCTCCTTCAATTGACTCTTTAAGACTCTTTTAAAGACACATCTTTTTGCACTGGCTTTTTAACCACAAGATGAGCTGAATACTGCCACATCTTTTATTGTCTTGTTGATTTATTTTGTTCTTGTATTAACTAAATGTATTTTAATTCCTTTTATTGTACAGCACTTTGGGGCAGTGTTGACTGTTTGTAAATGTGCTTTATAAATAAACCTGACCTTGACCTTGACCTGAGGGCTACACAATGTGTCCACATGCAGTTCCAGGTTCAGTCAGCAAATCCGTGAGTCACTTGAGTGTTGAGCCCAGACGCATGGAGTGATATGTAGCAATGAATCTGAGTCCAGTATGATTCACGCAGACAGGAAGTGTGCCTGATTCATTCAGACTTACAGAAGCAAATCTGAATCCACTGTGTTTTGTGCTGACAAAGAAGCCCTCGATTCAGTGATGGATGTATGTTGTCCTCAGATTGTACAGGTTATCAATAAAGTATTATTGGTTCAATTTGTCTGTGTCACCTGGTGTTAGAAGCCCGTTTAGAACTGAAAGGATACATGTTAATGGACAACACAGACTTGTGAATCCAAGATTAGTCATGGGGTCCAACTTGTCCAGCTGTTTCACCAAATGTTTTGAAACAATCTTTCAAAATATTCAACTTGATTTGCCCTTGAGTGTTGAAACATAATAAAAACCAATAAAAGAATGGCTACAGTAGTGCATTCATGAGCACACACACTGCTTGTTTTCTCTTAATCTATACATCCTGAAGTCACACTGAAAGCCGTATGTATTGAGAAATGCAGTCCTGTCAGTGGGAGGAGTGTAATTACCCAAATTAACTATGCCCTCAGATCAACAGACTTCAGTTAAGCTTCGGTGAGGATTGATCTTTTTGTTTTGTCTTGTCTCAGCTGGGTGTGGCTGACCTACTTGCCTGCTTGCACCTGCAATCACGTTTATTCCAGTGCAGTTTAAAGACTGGCTCATATTCCTCCCCAATAGTTCATTACGCACCTCTGTGCTAGCCATGCCAGCCTTATGACCTGTTCACCCACACTTGGGTACAGTTTGACGTTTGGACTTATTCCTAGCTTCTGGACTCTAAGTGAAAATAAATGGGCCAGCATGGTGGATAGTGGTTAACACTGATGCCTCCACAGCAAAAGGTCATGGGTTTGATTCCCACCTGTGCCCATTTTGTGGCCGTTTGCATGTTTTCCTGTGTTTGTGTGGGTTTCCTCGGGTGCTCCAGTTCCTCCCACATTGAACGGTATGCAGGTTAGGTGGATTGGAAACTGTTGTGAAAGTGTAGGAACACGGACCCACAACAGGGGGCGCAATGAACGGACAATGGAGGAAGGTGAATAACAAGGTTTACTATTGTGAAACGAGCACAATAAATACAACAATCACAATTTGGGGTCGAATCCGCTGGTGTCGTGTGGGCAGGCCCGAAGGTAGGAGACGTCCGTCTCAGTCGAACCGGAACCACCCAGATCTCCTCTGCCACCGAACCCTGGAAATACTGGAACCGCCAAGTCCCGAATTCCCAGGTGGCCACTGCCTCCGCTCGTCGGATCCGGTACTGCTGGGGGAGAGAGCAACACACAGGTGTGGATGCGACCGCACCCAGTAACGGAGAGGGGAGAAGCCGCCTCCACCTCTTGTCAATGTACAGCAGGAAGGTGAGTACTTATCCAAGCAATGAAGCTACCAGTAGTCAACAGTCCTGAAAAGGTTTAACAAGTTTAGCTGGTTGTTCAGAATGTAAATGCAGAGAATATACCTCAGTCTTAGGCGATATCTCGCACTGAGGTGGAGACGCCGTCTCCTGGTATACCTCTGTGCTGAGTGGAACAGCTGTGTCTGTGATGGGTGACAGCTGTCACCCAGGCTACTCCATAAGGCGGCAGCGCCCTCTGGTGCCTGGAGCCCGCACTCCAGGCAGGGCGCCCTTGGTGGTGGTGGGCAAGCAGTACCTCCCTCTTCAGCGGCCCACACAACAGAACTTTATAATTGCCTAGGTCTCCCTTGCAAAAGAGGTCTGTCTCAATGAGACTAACGTGGATAATCAATAAATGATTTATTTACCAGATGAGCAGAGTCAGTTTGTGGTTGTCTACACTGAAAAAAATATTGAAATAATATTTACTTGAAAAAAACGAGGAAAGTTTTTTTCACTCAGAAATTCCAAGTAAATTTACAAGTGGAATTCTTAAGTAAATTTTACTGGGATATATTAGTTTTTCTAAAAGACTAACTCAAATGCACTTGGTTTCAGTGCAAAAGGTTTCCGGTTCAAACCCCATCCCTGCCACATTTCTCCATGTAATGTGGAGGTCCATCAGGAAGGGCATCCGGTGTAGAATTTGTGCCAAATCAACATGCAGATCCAAACTAGAACTGCTGTGGCAACCTTGACTGAAAACAAGGGGAACAGCTGAAGACTTTTTATGAAAAAAGACAGAAAAATTCAATTAATATATTCAGCTGATAATTGTAGTAAATGTTACTTGAAAAACTAATATATGCAAGTATAATTTACTTAAGAATTCTCCTTGTAAAATTTACTTGGAATTTCTAAGTGAAAAACTTTCCTAGGTTTTTTCAAGTAAATATCACTTCAAATTTTTTTTTTTTCAGTGTACATTTTATGGTCCTATTTATTCATCTATGTGCCATCTTGTCCTCCTGTCTACTCCAAAATATGATAGAAATAAAATGTAAAATGCATGTAGTGTGCTTTCCACTAATAGTAAAGGTTTTGTCACTCTAGGCCTTTTCTGGTTACATTTATAGAAGACAATCGGACGCACAGCAGGAGAGATTTGATATTCACACTTATGTTTTGAACTGCATCTATCTTTTAACACATAAGCCCTATTCTTCTGTTCATATCTGTGCCTTAGGTCTGTGCTCTGCACTGTCCACCTGCAACATGACACAGATTTAAAAAAAAAAAAATCCACATATTTCAGAAGTTGGGGATGGCACGCTAGAGTGTTTGGGACCACTTGCTTTTGGCACAGAAGCAAAACAATAAACACCAAAAATGATGATAGAAAAAAAGTGTCAGATGCCATACCTTGAGCAAATTAACACAGTAAATAGTTTGTGGAATGGATGTTTCATTATAGTTAAGAAAAGGAATGAGAGAGCTTACTCTAAATTAATGTTACTTTCAATAACATTACTCTGTTACGCTGTCAAAACTTACAGAAATCAATCTTTTTTTCCACACTAAGGACCTGTTTTGCTCATGGCATGGAACATGTTTATGTCAACAGGAAATGACTTTTATTTTGAAAAAGAGTGCTCCCCCACACACACACAATAATCAAGTATACCATTAAAACATAGCCGATTTTAGTCCTATTAGGATGAGATTGGTTTTCTAAGGGAAGGAGAATTGATGTAATATGATTATGCATAACACAGGATAAGAAAGTTTTATATAAATGACAGAGATGGGAGTGGTTACTCAAATAGGTCAGGTGCATGGCCGTCAATACTCAAAAAAAGAGAATATGGAGCATATGGATTGCATATGGATTGCGCACAAAATTGGCTCATATTCGCTTAACATCCGCAATATGCGTGAAACATGCTTCTATGAGTCGGTCAACACCGTACACATCCACAATTATCCGCAGAGGCACGTTTTTCTGTTACCAGGATTTCTGAGCTGCACAAAATTTTGGCTGCGGATGACATCCGCCTTACATACTCCATACATACTCAATACATACACAATACATACTCAATCTATGCGCTGTATATTCGCCGTCATCTGCTGATATCCGTAACTGACAGGGATCTGCGGCTTGGCAGCGGACTGGGACAGTGTGCAAAATGGATATTTTGCATGCCCATGATGTCCACATCACAAATTAAAATAGGTTGTAGCGACTGCATACAGATTGGCCACGAATAAAGCGTTTTTATTACATCTGCTTTGCATCTGATTTGCAGTGGATGCAAATCAGATGCGCTGTGTTCACAGCTGGACACTGTTCTTTGTTATACCGGCTGCCACGCGCTCTGCGCTGGATGCTGCCTATAAAATAATTATTTTGTGGCAGATTAATCATTTATTCTGTAAATTGTCTGTTGAAAACAGCTCTAATCACCTCCTGAATCACACAGGAAGCTGCAGCTGGGCCGCTTGCGCACATGGCTAATAAGCTGCAGAAAGCATTTTGAGCTGTCTAAAAGGTAATTATTTGACTTGTTTACATTGTCAAGGCTTGATAAAACAGTTGCGTGTTTTTTCCTTCTTGTCTGCAGCTGTTACAGTATTTCTTCCTATGTTTATAACAGATATAACTTCTTGTTATAATCGTTCAGACGAGCTGCGCACTGATGCGATCTGCTGATGTCACCACTCACCCTGTTCACTGCTTGTTTACTCCAGTCAACTTGTCCAAGTCCAGCAAATGGTCCAGAGCCTGTATTGTTGGTGTGAATAGTGATGCCGACGGCCTGAGTGCGCCTCTTTTATGACCGCAATCCAGATGCCGTGCACGCGCAACACATGCACGATGCATTCATAATACAACCAATGCATCCGATCCGTTTCCTCACTACATGCATTATACAATCGTGATTGTTCATCATATAGTCACTATATATATTAACATATCCGTTTATTCATACTGGGACATTTGTCATTTTTGGCCATTTTTGTTGCGGACGACAACGAATGCCCGTAATATGTATACTCAATTCAGGCGCAATTAATCTTCTCCCCAGTGGGACCAGGCCCCAAGTGTCTTCTTTTGGCTGTATGCACTCTGTACAGCGGTGCACAGCGGTAAACACCTCTTTTAAAGAGTGCAAGCCACAGCAAGCCACAGATCAAGACAGTGTCTGCTTGGTCTAGTGTTAAGATAGAGGCTTTAAAGGGATCTTTCCTCTGCACAGATTGGGACATTTTTCATACACTGGACATCGATGAGGCTACGGATACTATAACAGACTAACACAGTTTTGTACAGACTGTGTGGTTACAAAAAAGGATATTATTATGTATCCAAACAACAAACCTTACATAACCAAAGAAGTTAAAGACTGTATCAACTGCAAAAAAAAAAAAAAAAAATGGCTTTTAAGAATCATGACCAGATGGGAAAAACTGCAAAAATAACTGAATTGGATGCTAAGACATGCAAGGAAGAGGCACAAGGACAACATCAAGCAGAATTTTGCCTCAATGGACTCTAAAAAACTTTGGGATTCGATGAAAGTGGAAGCTAACATGACAACAAAACAGAAAAGCTTTGTAACAGATGATGATCAGAAAAAAGCAAATGAGCTCCTCAAAATCATTGTTGATTAATGATGTAATTAATGATCATCACTTAGATATGATTGGGTTATGTGAAACCTGTCTTAAACCTACAGCTGTCCTCCCCTTAAATGAAGCCTGTCCAACAGCATATACATTTAGTTACGTCCCTCGTCATGCGAAGCAAGGCAGGGGTGTTGCTTTTATTTATAAATCTAGGTTTTGCTTATTAGCTGTTGGGGGTCACAAATAAACTTGTTTGAGCATCTGATTCTCCGCTCTGCTCAGGATATTACGCATTGCCAAGGTCAGAAGAATAAAAATCAGCCATATGACTTTGTCACTGTATATAGGCCTCCTGGCCCATATTCTGAATTCTTAGATGAATTTGGTGTGTTCATTTCTAACTTGTCAACTAGTGCAGATAACATTCTGCATTCAGGATTCAACGCACATTAGTGGAAATACCCTGGATCTGGTTCTCACAAGTGGTATTGCTGTCATGAATATTGACTTCATGCCTCTTACATCAGTGGTCTCTGATCACTTATTAAGCTTACAGTTTCGCTGCCGTGTTTAGTGGAACAACAACCTTATTTATCACTGCAGCGATGCATCAACTCCTCAACTAAGACTGAACTAGAAGCTAGACTGCCTGATGTCTTAGCCTCATTTCTGACAAATACCCAGTCAGTAGACAGACTTGTGGACAGTTTAAACTCAGTGCTCAAAACTACACTCAACATGATTGCACCACCTGTGTTGAAACCGCGCTCCCCCAAATCACAGTATCCTTGGTTCAATGATTACCTGCGTGACCTCAAGCATAAAGCAAGAGGTCTAGACGGAAATGGCGTCATTCAAAATTAGAAGTATTCCACCTTGCGTGGCGTGATGCTATCTTAGACTATAAGCATGCATTACTGGCTACAAAGCGGACCTACTACTCTGATTTGTTCAACAAAAACAAGCATAACTCAAAGTTCTTGTTCGACATAGTGGCAACACTTATTCATGGACAACCACCTGTAGCTCACTCTCCTTTTACAGCACAAGATTTCCTGGATTACTTTGAGAAGAAAATAGATGATATTAGGCATGCTGACAAAACTCATAACATCAACAAAAAGCACAACCTGTTTATTTGATCCTATACCAACAAAACTGTTTAAGGACCTGTGGCCCACTCTTGGGCCGACTGTGCTGGAAATGATTAATCTTTCTTTAACTTCTGGATCGGTTCCTAAATGTTTCGAATCTGCAGGGATTAAACCATTCCTTAAGACACCTAATCTTGACCCTAGTGTATTGAAAAATTATCGGCAGATATCAAATCTATCATTTTGCTCTAAAATTCTGGAAAAAGTGGTGTCGGACACCACTACGGTTCTGTTGCTGTTAGATCTCAGTGCTGCATTTGATACAGTGGATCATCATATTCTACTTGATAGGCTGGAAAATCATTTTGGGATTACTGGGAGTGCTCTTGCATGGCTGACGTCATACTTGACCATACGTTCTCACTGTGTTTTGTACAGTAACACTACCTCTAACCTTAGTGACATGAAATTTGGGGTTCCACAGGAGTCTGTCTTAGGCCCCTGCTTTTCTCCCTTTATATAGCACCCCTTGAGCACATATTGTGGCATTTTGGGATTACCTTTCACTGCTATGCAGATGATACTCAGTTATACATGCCGATAACTGCTGGTAATCTCGTTCACATAAAATCCTTAGAAGATTGCCTTGCAGCAGTGAGAAGCTGGATGTCTAGAAACTTCCTACTTTTAAACTCTGATAAGACTGAAATGATGGTTCTTGGTCCAGTGAGACATCGGCATCAATTTGACCAGTTAACACTCAGCCTAGGTATGTGTGTCATACATCACACTGACAAAGTGAGGAACCTTGGGGTTATTTTTGATCCTTTGTTGTCCTTTGGCCTCCATATTAGAAATATTACTAGGACTGCTTTCTTCCACCTGCGAAATATAGCGAAGATTCGTCCCATCCTGTCTATGGCTGATGCTGAGACCCTGATCCATGCATTCATCTCTTCTAGATTGGACTACTGCAATGTTCTATTTTCTGGTTTACCACAGTCTAGCATTAGGGCTCTTCAATTGGTTCAAAATGCTGCAGCCAGACATTTGACACGAAGCAGAAAGTTTGACCACATTACACCCATTTGGCGTCTCTTCACTGGCTTCCTGTCCCAGTGAGATCAGATTTTAAGGTTCTGCTACTAACCTATAAAATTATTCATGGACTGGCACCTCCCTACCTAGCTGACCTAATTAAACCTTATGTACCGGCTCGGGCTTTACGTTCTCAGGGTGCAGGACTACTTTGTGTCCCTAGGGTGGATAAGAAGTCTATGGGTCACAGAGCTTTCTCTTATCGTGCCCCTGTTCTGTGGAATGGTCTCCCTGTGTCAATAAAACAGTCAGATTCTGTGGAGACTTTCAAGTCCAGATTTAAGACTCACTTATTTTCCCTTTCATATAGCTAGCATACTGGTATAGTTTTGTTTTACGCTTTTTACTCTTTTAATTCATGTTATTAGTAATTGGAGCGGGCCGCGGCCTCAACTTTACCTAAATTCTGGGTCTTTTAGTGAAGCTTAGGGCTAGCGGCCGGCGATCACCTTAGTATTTCTTCTGTTTGTCTTGTTGATTAATGCTGGCAAATTATGCTGTATTTTTTGTCTTTCTGATGCCTGATTCAGTTTTTTCTCTGTTTAAGGTGCAGCTCCATTCAGAGATGGGAATTGTATTTGTGTTGGCGACCCTCCTGTCCTGTGCACCAACAGCAATTCTTGTATATTCGTCCGTGAATTGTTCTGTGAATTGTTTCTGTAATTTATGTTTGTAGCATGGCCCAAGCAGAGGGTCACCCCTTTGAGTCTGGTCTGCTTGAGGTTTCTTCCTCAGAGGGAGTTTTTCCTTACCACTGTTGCTCTGGGGGTTGGTAAGGTTAGACCTTACCTGTGTGAAGCACCTTGAGGCAACTCTGTTGTGATTTGGCACTATATAAAGGAAAATAAAATAAAAAAAATAATAAAAAGCTCAGTCAATCAATCAATCAATCAATCAATTTTTTTTTTTATATAGCGCCAAATCACAACAAACAGTTGCCCCAAGGCGCTTTATATTGTAAGGCAAGGCCATACAACAATTATGTAAAACCCCAACGGTCAAAACGACCCCTGTGAGCAAGCACTTGGCTACAGTGGGAAGGAAAAACTCCCTTTTAACAGGAAGAAACCTCCAGCAGAACCAGGCTCAGGGAGGGGCAGTCTTCTGCTGGGACTGGTTGGGGCTGAGGGAGAGAACCAGGAAAAAGACATGCTGTGGAGGGGAGCAGAGATCGATCACTAATGATTAAATGCAGAGTGGTGCATACAGAGCAAAAAGAGAAAGAAACAGTGCATCATGGGAACCCCCAGCAGTCTACGTCTATAGCAGCATAACTAAGGGATGGTTCAGGGTCACCTGATCCAGCCCTAACTATAAGCTTTAGCAAAAAGGAAAGTTTTAAGCCTAATCTTAAAAGTAGAGAGGGTGTCTGTCTCCCTGATCTGAATTGGGAGCTGGTTCCACAGGAGAGGAGCCTGAAAGCTGAAGGCTCTGCCTCCCATTCTACTCTTACAAACCCTAGGAACTACAAGTAAGCCTGCAGTCTGAGAGCGAAGCGCTCTAATGGGTGATATGGTACTACGAGGTCCCTAAGATAAGATGGGACCTGATTATTCAAAACCTTATAAGTAAGAAGAAGAATTTTAAATTCTATTCTAGAATTAACAGGAAGCCAATGAAGAGAGGCCAATATGGGTGAGATATGCTCTCTCCTTCTAGTCCCCATCAGTACTCTAGCTGCAGCATTTTGAATTAACTGAAGGCTTTTTAGGGAACTTTTAGGACAACCTGATAATAATGAATTACAATAGTCCAGCCTAGAGGAAATAAATGCATGAATTAGTTTTTCAGCATCACTCTGAGACAAGACCTTTCTGATTTTAGAGATATTGCGTAAATGCAAAAAAGCAGTCCTACATATTTGTTTAATATGCGCTTTGAATGACATATCCTGATCAAAAATGACTCCAAGATTTCTCACAGTATTACTAGAGGTCAGGGTAATGCCATCCAGAGTAAGGATCTGGTTAGACACCATGTTTCTAAGATTTGTGGGGCCAAGTACAATAACTTCAGTTTTATCTGAGTTTAAAAGCAGGAAATTAGAGGTCATCCATGTCTTTATGTCTGTAAGACAATCCTGCAGTTTAGCTAATTGGTGTGTGTCCTCTGGCTTCATGGATAGATAAAGCTGGGTATCATCTGCGTAACAATGACAATTTAAGCAATACCGTCTAATAATACTGCCTAAGGGAAGCATGTATAAAGTGAATAAAATTGGTCCTAGCACAGAACCTTGTGGAACTCCATAATTAACTTTAGTCTGTGAAGAAGATTCCCCATTTACATGAACAAACTGTAATCTATTAGACAAATATGATTCAAACCACCGCAGCGCAGTGCCTTTAATACCTCAAAATCAAAAGCAGCACTGAGGTCTAACAGAACAAGCACAGAGATGAGTCCACTGTCCGAGGCCATAAGAAGATCATTTGTAACCTTCACTAATGCTGTTTCTGTACTATGATGAATTCTAAAACCTGACTGAAACTCTTCAAATAGACCATTCCTCTGCAGATGATCAGTTAGCTGTTTTACAACTACCCTTTCAAGAATTTTTGAGAGAAAAGGAAGGTTGGAGATTGGCCTATAATTAGCTAAGATAGCTGGGTCAAGTGATGGCTTTTTAAGTAATGGTTTAATTACTGCCACCTTAAAAGCCTGTGGTACATAGCCAACTAACAAAGATAGATTGATCATATTTAAGATTGAAGCAAAATAATGGTAGGGCTTCCTTGAGCAGCCTGGCAGGAATGGGGTCTAATAAACATGTTGATGGTTTGGATGAAGTAACTAATGAAAATAACTCAAACAGAACAATCGGAGAGAAAGAGTCTAACCAAATACCGGCATCACTGAAAGCAGCCAAAGATAACGATACGTCTTTGGGATGGTTATGAGTAATTTTTTCTCTAATGGTTAAAATTTTGTTAGCAAAGAAAGTCATGAAGTCATTACTAGTTAAAGTTAATGGAATACTCAGCTCAATAGAGCTCTGACTCTTTGTCAGCCTGGCTACAGTGCTGAAAAGAAACCTGGGGTCAGTGACTTCTATTGGAGATTTGAGACCCAGGATTTTTCTTTGGCTTGTGCTAATATTTAAATTCCATTTAACCTACTGATTTGTGCACTAGGTTAGTAGTTGATCCAGGCAAAATCAGGTCACTTTTTAGTGGGGTTCAGAAAAAAATAAGTCTGCTGGCCCAGATGGCATGTCAGCTTTTTTTAAGACTTTTCAGAGGAGCTTACACCAGCCTGGTTCCCGGTCTTCCAGCAGTCTGTAGACCAGCACACAGTTCCTTTACTCTGGAAAAAATCAGTTATTGTTCCCGTCCCCAAAAAAACCCTGCCCAATGGTTAACAATGATTTTAGACCTGTAACTTTAACTTCTGTTGTTATGAAATGCTTAGAAAAATATATTGTGTCTATTTTAAAGTCAGAGATAAATTCAAATCTAGATCCACTGCAGTTTGCTTATAGGAGAGGGGGGACACAGATGATGCCATTAATGGCATCACTCACCTGACATTAAAACACCTTGAAGATCTAAAGGCTTACGCACGTCTTTTATTTATTGATTTTAGTTCTGCTTTTAACACATTACAGCCTCATTTACTGATCCAAAAACTAATTCACCTGTCATTAAACCGTGTAATTATAAAATGGTTTTATTATTTTTTAACAGACAGAATTTAAAATGTCAGAGTTAGCAACACTATCTCTGATCCAAAAAAACATCAGTACTGGCATACCTCAGGGCTGTGTCTGTTTGCCTATCCTTTTTACTGTTTATACTGACGATTGCATTGGCCACTTCCATGGAAACCATGTTCTTAAGTTTTCTGATGACACTGCCATCCTCAGTCTGCTTCACAAAGACTCAGATCCATCATTGTACTTTAATGAGGTGCAGTCTTTTGTCCACTGGTGTGATTCTAATTTTCTTACCGTAAATGTAAAGAAAACTGAGATGATAACTGGCCCTCGCTCTATTGGTGATCATACCCCTCTGGTAATCCATGAAAAAAATACAATCAAGTCAGTTTTTACAGGTATCTAGGCATTTACTTAACCAGTTTAGCTGGAAAACACATCAATAATTTATGCTCCCTTTACAGCAGAGGTTGTATTTTCTGCGCAGAATTAGGGTGTTTGGGGTTGATCAGAAGATCTTTTTTTTCTGTTTTATCAGGCTGTTTTGGAAATCATTCCGGTATGGGGTGTCATCTTGGTACGGTAATCTCTCTGTCCAGTTAAAATCTAAGCTTGCTCGTCTGGTGAAGACTGCCATTAAAGTTGTAGGGATAACTGAAAACTCTTTCCTGCAGTCCATGCATCAACAATCTGTTCTCAAACAAGCACAACGAGCTTTGTCGGATCATTCCCACATCCTCTACCATGAGTATGAACTCCTACCATCTGGCAGGCGATACAGAATCCCTCAATGTAGACTGAATCACTTTAAGAACTCATTCGTGCCCATGTCAATTACAGTTTTAAATAATGGTTCCTGGGATAGGTACGGTAGTAGGATTGTGCATTCATGTCATGGTGACATTGCTATTCAGTGTTATTTATTCATTGTCATTCACTATATTGTCAGCATTTTCCTTTTAACCATATGTGGGAGACGGCTGTGCAATAGGGGTATGTGCAATATGGGTATGTGGTTTAGGGATATGTGCAATACGCATGAATCATCTGTGTGAGACTGCTGTACAATTGGGTTATGTGCAATTTGGATATGTGTATTAGGGATATGTGCAATATGCATGAGCCATTTGTGCAGAATTGTTGTCCAAAAGGGGTATGTGCAATATTGGCGTGTGTATTAAGTTATGTGCAATATGCATGAGTTATGTAATTGTGCCATGGCAGGTTTATCTGTGCAACTCTTGGGGTCCAAGACAAATTTCCCGGAGGGGACAATAAAGTGTTATATTGTATTGTATCTTAAGTGGTCTAAACATTTCTCATATGCCTGAATAAATTATGCAATATGGGATTTATCAATCAATCATAGTACACACATGACAATATTTTTATGGAGCACATGGTGAGAAAATATTTTGCAGCTTTGCTTGCTGAGTACAATTCACATTCATCAATGAGGTAAGAAAACACAACCATTTTTAACCCAAATGTGTATCATTAATTGATCACTGTATTGTTTGAGTAGTAATGATCATATTAACAGTGGTGGGCACAGGTAAGCTAATCCGATAAAAGATAATTATCGAAGCTAATGTTTTTGCTATCGGATTAGCTTTTCAGATAAGTTTTAAAACCATCATCGGACCAGTTATCTTCCGATAAATTGAGTTCTGATAACTTTCAGTCCGATAACATTTTTTTTTTTTGCTGGTAAAGTGAGCAAAGTTTAACGGTCCAAAATGTTTGGAAACCCTTATATCAAACATTTTAGTCCATCTGTTGTGTATTTGTAGCAGACTGGCTGCCTGTCACTTGCTAATGACGTCATCATTAAGTGCAAAACGTGATTGGCCGGTCAATGCAGGGAGCATTGTGGGTTGTGTTTTTCAGGTTCACTTTGGATGTTACAGTGAGTTGTCCGCTTGACACAAAAACAAAACCGAGTAATTTTAACATTCTTTTATTTATTTTATTCATGTTTAGACACTGTTTTGGATTTTTTTTAAAGGACACCTTATGTGGATTATTTATTCAGATGAATCACATTGAAACTAACAGGTAAGACTTTATATTTAATATGTGTATTTTACGCTGCCAATCAATGCATTAATGGATGTATTTCAGTTGTTTAAGCCGCAGGGTTGAAAGCGTGTGAAAAAAAATCAGCAGCATTTTAGTTCGTAAATGACGGTGTGTCTAATACCGAGATAAACTGTGACTTCTAATACTGTGTTTTACTGCTTTTGAAAGATGATGACAGTGTTTGGGGTTTTATTTTTATTTCATTCATTTTTCATGCATTCTTATGTGTTTGTGATCCTTGAATTTACCCAACAACGAAAAGTGAAAGTGAAACTGGTTTATCAGAAGCCGACAGTGTAATCTGATGTGGCCGCATCTGAATAAAAGTTATCGGTTATCTGTTATCTGTAATAAAGATACATTTTTTTGCAGTTTATTGGTTTAGCATCATAAAAGATAACTTTTCAGTTATCGGATTAATGGTTATCGAAGCTAACTTTTTGGTTAGCTGTGCCCACCACTGCATATTAATTAGAAATTATTTAACTGTGCAGTTCCTTTAATAATGTGTTGTCTAAGTTTTGTACCATTTCTGATCACAATATATGCAGACTACACACAAGTCCAAATGGACTGCACCCCTGACCACCTGTGAATGTCGCATCTGGCCACAGTCCACAGCATTCATCAATGAGCTTGACTTTGAGAATCCAACATATCCAGGCATGTACAGTGCCTTGTGTGAGTGTATCCTGAATCCTTGTTACAAGCATTCTATATTTCTGTCTACAATGGAAATGGTGACACATCAGCTTTTACATAGTTGCACCATTATTTATTCACATATAATGCCAGAATAAAATATTACAGGTGGCCAAATATTACAAGTGCTTTTTCCAGCCCAAGTATAAATAGGACTAATGCCTCCCTCTCCATCACTACATCCCTCCAGAAGCAAGGAACTCAAATTGCACTCTTTGAATGTCTTGGTTTGCCCTCAAGGAGCTGTCAGACAGCACTGAGGAAGAATACAAGAGATTAATACAGAGATGGAAAGAAAGCAGGAGGGAATAACAGACGGATGTAATCATGTGGGACAACCAAGTTGAGGAGGTACAGTAACTAAAAATAAATGTTAATATTTTTCTAAAATCATATCTGTATGAGGGTACTTTAGAAAGTTCTCATCCTCACTTGGAAACAAATGTATCTGGAGCCTCAAAATGTGACCTTTCTGGGTGAGGCAGAGTACTTTTTGAAGTCCCATCATAGACAGAGATCTTTGTTGGAGGCATCTGGAAGATGGCTTCATCAAGAAACATTCCAACCTGCTGAGAAGAGTTGGACTTGGCATAGAAAGACTCACTGAGCCAATAAGAGTGCCTGACCCGGAACACAAGCAACTTAACTCTCAGTTTAAGTATTTTGAGATTAAGACAGCCATATTGAATAAGTTGCTGAAGTTTACAAAGTCACTTAAATGATGACAAAGCAGAAAGTTTCAGCACCATGTAAGATAAGACTGTCATTTTAATAACTCCCCACTAATGCATTTAAACTTCATTATCTTAATTACAGTGTATCAAATGAAAGATGTTACAAGTAATAGCCAATTTAATATTTAATATTTCACTGGGACTTAAATTTGATCTTATTTTAATTGGCTGACCGGTGGCAGTGATGATGTTTAGCTCCCATGATAGTTTAAGTCCTTGCTGAAATGCACAGATTGGATGCTGCCAATGCTTCATCTTGTGATCTCCACACCCCACTCTAATTGCAGCCCTGGGGGGGGACTTCTCTCAAAAATGATGCATGAGTGTCTCCACTGACTGTAATCCCTGCCAAAATGAAACTCAGGACAGCAGCAGGAGATTTATTGGTGGGAATCAACAGATACTCCTAATAAGCCGTAAGTACTGCGCATCCAGAAAGTATTCACAGCGTTTCACTTAGTCCACATCTTGTTATGTTATAGCCTTATTCCAAAATGGAGCAAATTCATTTTTTCCCCTCAAAATTCTACTCGCAACACCCCATAACGACAACATGAAAAAAGGAGAGGTTTTTGTGTTGTTTGTTTGGTGGTTTTTTTGGGGGGGTTACTAAGGAGTGGCTTCTGTCAGGTCACTCTATGATACAGGCCTGATTGCTGGATTGGGAGAGTTGGTTGTCCTTAGTGAAGGGTTTGCTCTCTCCACAGAGGAATGCTGGAGCTCTGACAGAGTAACCATCAGGTTCTTGGTCACCTCCCTCAATAAGGCCCTTCTCCCCCAATCGCTCAGTTCAGACAGGTGGCCAGCTCTAGGAAGAGTCCTGGTGGATCCGAATTTCTTCCATTTACAGATGATGGAGGCCACTGTGCTCATTGAGACCTTCAAAGCAGAAATGTTTCTGTACCCTTGCCCAGATTTGTGCCTCAGACTTGTAGACCTCAGTCTTGGAGGTCTACAAACAATTCCTTTGACTTTATGCTTGATTTGTGCTCTGACATGTACTGTCAACTGTGAGACCTTATATGTAGACAGATGTATGCCTTTCCAAATCATGGTAAATGGACCTTTCCATCTGTATTAGAAGCTCAAAGTGCTTTACAGTGATGAGGGTTTTATTAAAAAGACCTGAAAGTTCAGCTACAGATTTGCCAGAAGGTACATCTGAGATTTAAGCCTAGATTTAATGCTTTGGTGAAAGAAAACCCTCCTCTGTACCACTTCATCACGAAGCTGTATAACTGGGGATACAAAATGCAAAACATGCACTATGCACAATTTCTCCAATCACAGCCACAGAAGCGTGTAACTTCTTCTGGGTTGTCTGAGTGTCTTGGTGGCTTTCCTCACTCTTCTCCTTCTTGCACAGTCACTCAGTTTTTGAGAACTGTTTACTCCACACAGATTTACCATAGAGTGCCATATTGTTTGTATTTCTTCATAACTGATGTAATAAAGTTTAAGACATATTCAGTGGCTTGGAAATGTTCATGTATCCATCCCCTGACTTGTCTGAAGAAAACTGGCAATTAAACTGACTATTTAAAGGTATTATACCAAAGGGGCTGATTACTTATGCAACCCATCATCTTGACTTTTATATTTTTAATTAATTTATATCACATTGTAGAGATTTACTTTCAGTTTGAGTCTAAGATAATTTTAAAAATTTTTATATTGAGAAGCCTGATTTACTTTTTGTATTTGAAATGCCATAAAAAATAAAATGCGTGAAATACTAAAGGGCTGAATTCCTTTGCAAGCTACTATATATATAGCAAGAGAGAGAGAGAGAGAGAGAGAGAGAGAGAGAGAGATAGAGATAATAAATTTGCAAAAATCTTAAAAAAAAAACTTTTTTACACTGTTATGATGGGGTATTGTAGGTAGAATTGAGGAAGAAGATTAATTTAATCCATTTTGGAATAAGGCTGTAACATAACAAAATGTGGAAAAAGTGAAGCGCGGTGAATACTTTCCAGATGCACAGTACACTGGACATTATTGTTACTAGTTGGGTTGTAAATGAGTTTAATGAGTAAAATATTCCATCAGACTCATCCACCTTCACCACCTATACTCATTACACCGAAACAATTCTGTCACCCTCCTTCTCATTCATACCCTTATACTCTATCTTGCAACAAATGGCCTTCATTCCCCTTCTCTCCACTGCATACTTTCACTTCCCTAAACTCAGATCAACCTGCTCCCTACTCTTATTGCAGGTTACAATGCCATCTGCAAACAAAGTCCATGTGGACTCCTGTCTGATCCCATCAGACAACCCGTCCACCACCATTGCAAATAAGAAAGGGCTGATCTGTGAGCATGTCAGCCTTCTTTACCACTTTACCACTCCTATAGTTCCACCATGTGAACTTCTCAATCACACATATAGTATCTAATAGATAGAAAAAACATTATCAACAATCAGAATCACAACAGTTACCCTTCTGAGAGGATACAAAGCTAAATTTTAAAAAATTCAGGAAAACTGAAAGCAGAACAACAAAAACTGTACACCTAACAACCAGCAATACAGTTAGTAGAACAGGTAATATCAATTTTACAGTAAAATCATGCAAACATTGATACAAGCACCAAATTTGATATGATGATTACCAAAATAGTAATTAACAAATCTGGTTGATTGGCCACTTGAAAATACAAGATGGTGGTTATTTTCCAAGATGGCCACCAAAATGACCTCCCATAAAATAAATTTTTGCATTGAAATGCTCTTATCACAATGGAAATGTTTTACAGCATCAGTGAATTCCAAGATGGTGCCTAATGCCACGATGGCCACCGAATCAACCCCAAAATCTTTTTTTTTTCCTTACAAAACTGCCATTACTTATTTGATTTGTGTGAGCTTGCTCTCAAATTGTAGGTTTTAATTTTCATGTTTCAACAGTAATATATGACACTCTTAGTGGCATAAATTGCCATTTGTCCGTGGTGTCGGCAGATATTAAAAATTATAACACAATATATTCCACACTTAACACCTTTTAGTAGGCCTACATGCAGTAGTTTCAAGATATGAAAATTTTCATAATGTGCCGAATGAAACCCATTCAGACTAAATGTATAAACTTCACTCTAATTTGGCATATAAGCAAAATAAAACATAATAAATACTATAAATAGTAAATAAAATATAACAAAATGGAATTTGACATCAGTATCATTTTTAAATCAATGAAATAGGCACTTTTCTATGCATACATGAATTTTTGGTTGGTCATGTTTGAATTTTCAATTGGCCAGTCAACTAGATACGTGGAGCAATGTCATAAGAATCACTATGGCAGATTTAGTGCTTGTACCACCGAATGCATGATTTCTCCATTATCTGCTCCATTAAGTCAGCCTCTCCTTTAGGTGGGGCTGTTCTCCATCACTCTTTCTGAATGATGGACTCCAGACCTCAAGCTTCTCTATTTCACCAGGTTCAGGTTCCTGAACAGAGTTGTTTAACATGCAACAATCCATTTTTAATGATGTTAGCATACTAAAACAAACAGAATAATGAAAATATATCAAAGGTTGGGTAGGATTACTTTGAAAGAAATACATGTGGATTACATGTATGTATGTACATACATTTGGATTACTTGTAATCTGATTACTTTTGGATTACATTTCAAAGTAATCCTACCCAAAATTGAATATACAGTAGTGTTCAGAATAATAGTAGTGCTATGTGACTAAAAAGATTAATCCAGGTTTTGAGTATATTTCTTATTGTTACATGGGAAACAAGGTACCAGTAGATTCAATAGATTCTCACAAATCCAACAAGACCAAGCATTCATGATATGCACACGCTTAAGGCTATGAAATTGGGCTATTAGTAAAAACAAGTAGAAAAGGGGGTGTTCACAATAACAGTAGTGTGGCATTCAGTCAGTGAGTTCGTCAATTTTGTGGAACACGTGTGAATCAGGTGTCCCCTATTTAAGGATGAAGCCAGCACCTGTTGAACATGCTTTTCTCTTTGAAAGCCTGAGGAAAATGGGATGTTCAAGACATTGTTCAGAAGAACAGTGTAGTTTGATTAAAAACTTGATTGGAGAGGGGAAAACTTATACGCAGGTGCAAAAAATTATAGGCTGTTCATCTACAATGATGTCCAATTCTTTAAAATGGACAAAAAATCCAGAGACGTGTGGAAGAAAACAGAAAACATCCAGGATGATCAAAGAAAGTCTGGAGTTACCTGTAAGTGCTGTGACAGTTAGAAGATGCCTGTGTGAAGCTAATTTATTTGCAAGAATCCCCTGCAAAGTCCCTCCGTTAAAAAAAGACATGTGCAGAAGAGGTTACAATTTGCCAAAGAACACATCGACTGTCCTAAAGAGAAATGGAGGAATATTTTGTGTGGACTGTGAGAGTAAATTTGTTCTTTTTGGGTCCAAGGGCCGCAGACAGTTTGTGAGACAACCCCCAAACTCTGAATTCAAGCCACAGTTCACATTGAAGACAGTGAAGCATGGTGGTGCAAGCATCATGATATGGACATGTTTCTCCTACTATGGTGTTGGGCCTATATATCGCATACCAGGTATCATGGATCAGTTTGGATATGTCAAAATACTTGAAGAGGTCATGTTGCCTTGTGCTGAAAAGGACATGCCCTTGAAATGGGTGTTTCAACAAGACAATGACCCCAAGCACCCTAGTAAACGAGCAAAATCCTGGTTCCAAACCAACAAAATGAATGCCTCGCAGATGTGAAGAAATCATGAAAAACTGTGGTTATACAACTAAATACTAGTTTAGTGATTCACGGGATTGCTAAAAAAGCAGTTTAGACATAATAGTTTTGAGTTTGTAGCGTCAACAGCAGATGCTACTATTATTGTGAACACCCCCTTTTCTACTTTTTTTTAGTAATAGCCCAATTTCATAGCCTTAAGAGTGTGCATATCATGAATGCTTGGTCTTGTTGGATTTATGAGAATCTACTGAATCTACTGGTACCTTGTTTCCCATGTAACAATAAGAAATATACTCAAAACCTGGATTAATCTTTTAGTCACATAGCACTACTATTCTGAACACTACTGTATCTTATGTGAGTCTGTGATGTTGCTCAGTTGTTCCCACTGCAGCGTATGAATATGTCATGGGTGAATTGGGAACTAGATACTAAATACTAGTTACTAAATACTAACTATATAACCAAATCAGTCAGAGATTGGTAGTGGTGGCCATGGGAAACAGAGGCTGAAATTATACGATATGAATAGCAAATGCCAAATTCATGGCACTACTGCAATTCTTTGGAGCTACAGCCCCATCAAGCCCCACAGTAGAGCTGCCTATGACTCTATTGTAAACATCATTCTGATCTTCCTTGTTACCATTTTACACACAGTTTCACACAAACAAACCTCAGCGCACTCATACATACAAAGCAGATAAAGACATAGTGGAAAAGCCCACCCTGTTGGTCTCCCTGAGCATCCTCAAATCCACAAAGCTGCTCCATCTCCAGATGACTGGGAGGGATTTTGCGGTGGACGAAGCTATGAGGGTATTTCTCCTCTGGACTGTCAAGCTCCTGACCATCCTCATACACATGTTTGAGCACTCGACCGCTGTACGATGATGCCAGCTTGAACCTCACCTATAATGTAGAGGTGAAGAGATAATGTGTTTTATTGTACTCAAGAAAATTTTGATAATATACTGAAGCTTTGAAGCTATCACACATTAATGAACAGTTTGTATATTTTGCAAGTAAAAAGAGAAAAGTTGAGAGTACAGAAAACTGTGATTAGACAAGGAGAATGTATGGATATATGCATGCACTTCCATATTACTCTGTATATATTTTCTGTGTCTGGGCTTACATTCCATGTACATCCACACCAGTACATGGAACTAAGTCTTGTATCTTGCCAGCATACACTAGCTGACAGTCAAAGTAAAAATAACCCTAACTATTCATACCTTAATGACTTGAAACACCTTAACCTGGGTAGTTATTTTAAAAAATCACTGCTGTACAGTTGTCATGATTGGTGAAACTAGCCTAGGGACAAAAAATAATTTTTGTGCTAAGCTGTAAACATGTTTGTTACTGTTGTAATTTTAACACAGGAGTCTATGGGGTAATTAATCAGTTTTCAGCAAGTCTCAAGTGGTCATACAGAGAGCTGTAACATACATCATCCGTGCTGGCTTAATTTTTTTCCGCACCAGAGGTTGCAACTTGATTATGATGTGAACTTTAAACTCATAGTGAAAAACACTGCATCATCAAACAATTGTCAAGCAGCCAAGAAATACATTGTGAGAGTACAATGTTAGAAGAGAAGCCCAAAAAGCTTCTTTAAAATGCTAGAATGCTAGCAGTCATAAAATCTCAATGCAGTCCTAAAAGTAGCAATGTGTCAGAACCTGATAGAAAAAAGGGGAAATATGCTTGTAATGCAACTCAATCTCACAACATTTCGTGATGCATCAGATAAACTAAAACTATGGTTTGTGATACCATCGTGACAAGCACCACATTTTCATGACTGGAGCACAAATTCATTTTGTGACGGGAGCATATGCGGAGTGATGTGGGGGGGAGTCTGTGGGGGTTAGCGTTCCAGTTAGGGGAAAGGAGAGGGTTTAGTTAAGGTCAGTTTTAGGGGAAGGGGCAGGGTTAAAATTAGTAATATTAAAAAAACGCACCACGAAAATGTGACTCATTCCCTGACGGGAGCACGACGAAAAACGTGAGCCTTGGCTGGTATTAGCATAAGTTCCAAATAAAAGCATTTTCTCCAGAAAAAGAGAGATTTGGTTTTCAGAAAGTATTTTTCCAAAAATATATCTTGAAATAGGAGGAGTTGTCTTAAGTTCAAAATATTTTGCTTGTTTGTTTCAGTTTCACAATACCAGAAATAGTTCTAATTTCACTAAAGTCATCAATGGCATGAAAGTCATTTTCTGAATGGCTCTAATACAAAGCTTCTTATAAAACGTGTACTTCAGGCAAACTGAAATATTCTCCAATAATCACTCACCTTTCTGGGTTTTGTGTCCTCATAGCGCTGATTCAGTTTCCTCTGGAGTTCCTCCATGGTAGCCGACTAAGTGCCAGAGGTTGAGAGAGGGTCAATCCACCCAAGAAGCTCCTTACATGTAGCAAAATGGCATCAGCTGGGTATTGTGGTACCTGGTGTAATGAAAGCATGGAGTGCTAAAAAAAACTGACGAAAGCACAGCGTGTGGAAGTCCAACTGAAGAGATGTGTGTGAGAAGTGGACGGATAAACTAAATGAGACAAAGCGGCTCCTGTGCGTCCTCCTGCATCCTGAGTTTGAGTGTACCTGCTGTTGTAGGCACCAACCTTTCTAGTTCCACTTGTTTAATTATTCACTGCAAGATTGTGTGTACACAAGGGTGGTTTGGAAACCAGAAGCTGTCATCAAAGAATTATGAGCACCAGAATAGAAGCTAGTTGCGTGCAATGCCCAGTATTTGTGAGAGTGGAGGAAAAAAGACAGTGTGCATGTGAGTTGTTAGACAGTTAAAAGACTGCCTGCCTGTCTTTCAAGTGAGGCCTAGAGCGTCACATTTCAAAGCAAACATAGCTTTTGATGTTTGTTTCTGTCAGAATGAAAATCTTTACTCTATGATTAAACAATACTTTGCTTGTTTAAAAGTGTGTTCCTTGTTTGTTTTCATCTGTGTGAATGTGAGATGTATGGGCTTGATGTTTTGAAGAAGTGCACCTCTTAAGTTAGTCGTTATTGTGTTGTTTACATTCCAAAGTTCTAGTGTCAACAAAAATTGACATGAGTGCACCTACTGTGCAACAATGAAGGTAAAATGTGCCGCTAGTTCCTGTTGTAAACACCAGGAGTCCAAAACTGACAATCGAATTGCAAGAACGTGGTGATGAATGGTTACACCAAAACAAAAGAAGGCTAAGGTAAGACACTGTCTGCATAATCAGTCACTTTAAAAGTTTATTTACTTTTGTTGAGGTAAATATGCACACATGTACATCTGTAGGAGTGCTCTCCATGTCACCACACGCTTCTAATGGCATTTTTACAGATGTTGTAGTGACCAGAAGTTGTTTACTTTACATGTTTTAGCTTGTCCTGCACCATTATATTTTAGAGCTGTTTAGCCCATGATGCTGTTAGTGTAACGCAATGCTGGAATGATTTAAATAGTTTTTGTCCCGAACGAAAAGTTGAACCTGAAAACATCTAAAAATAAGGTCCAGGTTGAAAAATCCAAGAGTGACTTTGAAGATGTTCACATGAAGGTGGGTACAATGGGCAGCAGGTGGCAGACAAAATATGTACAATTCGCCATAATCGTCCAGCATCCAGCAGGTAGCAGACATGTATATGGGATATTACATATGAAAAACAAAGTTGCTTTCAGGATTGATCTGGTGCATCAAAGGCCACCACTTTTATTTTGGCAATGAAATGATATAAAAAATATACATAAAATTGATTACTAAGGATAAAAACAAAGTTTCCCAGAAAAAATAATTGTAGTCATCAAGGATAAAAAGATCTTGGACATAGAAGGATAAAGTCCTTAGTCTTACCTTGTGGTTTTTGTTTCATTGTTTCTTTTGTTCCATCATCTTTGTTGTTTGATACACCAGTTTTTAATAACTTTTAAGGCATGAGTCAAGTCCTCTGCATTTTGAAGATAACTTCTGAGCTGAGTTTTTCAGATTAAAAATTAATTTGCGAGTTTCCATATTCTACATTTTTTGCTCAGTGACAAACGTGTTCTTGTTAATTTAGATATTTCTCCACAACTTTTGTTGCAAAGCGTTGAACTTTTTCTAAAATTTTACAGACTTGAAATTGATTTTCCACAAGTTTTGGAAGCTGCAAGACCATTTTTGATAGCAAACACCAAAACTTTCATCCTGGTTCAGAACCTACAGAACCGCCAAACTATCACTTATCTTAACTTATTTGCTACAAATGCAATAAAAACACTGCAGATATTCAAGGTCTAGACTAATTTTATACAGTGTACTCATTTTCTGTATTCATAAGTGATCAGTTTCAACTTCCAATTATATTGATTACAATTCATAATTTGTGGCCATGATTCATTAAACTGATCATGTTATAGTTTGTAATGAATGTTAGACTTATTAGCATGCCACATTTGATTTAAGTCTCTGTAAATCCTCTAATTTAACATAGATAGTTTCTTTTACATCTGATGTTAAACATAGTTTGTACTATAAATGTGTTGATGGCAGTCATAAAAAGGAGTTGTCTGTTCAGCTCATACTCCCATTATGAAGGATGAAATACCATTTTCCTGTTACAGTAGCAGAACTCATTTTTGTATTTTAATTAACTTCTACCAAACTTTGCCAGAATTAATCAACATAAACCCTATCATGTTGAAATGTATTGATACTGGTGAGATGTTGTTCATCACTTTGTACGTTCTAATGTGATTTAAGTGGGGAGGGGCTCCACTTTTTAAGAGTATGGATTCTGTCCCTACAGCATTTATCTTTCCAAACATTACATATTAGTTACTTTTTTGTGTTTCTTCATCAACTGCCAATTGAATCTAGTCACCTCAATATGTCTTTAAAAACCAAAAACTGACAGAAATCTAGACCAGAATTTGTCTTTCCTAAGGTAAATGGCTCTGCCTTCAATCCTCATTGGTAAAATAAACATTTGTAATTACATTTCAAATAAAGTAAAAATTCGCCGGGGGAACGCCTTGGGGTTCCCCCGGAGGAGCTGGAGGAGGTGTGTGTGGATCAGGAGGTCTGGGCGGCTTTGCTTGAGCTGCTGCCCCAACGACCCGACTCCGGATAAAGCCGAAGAAAATGGATGGATGGATGATGGAGATGGATGGATGGATGGATGGTATGGAATGGATGATGGATGGATGGATGGATGATGGAGTGGATGGATGGATGGATGGATAAAGTAAAAATTGTTATTTAATTTAGTGTAATTATAATTCTAATATTATTATGATTTAATCCATAGTGATGTTTTACAGAATGTTAGAACAGTCTTTGCAGGACAGGTCCTAGTCTTGATGGTGAAGGGGTATGTGGATCTCAAATCCTGCTGTTGGAAGAAGGTAGGGCCAGAGCCTATCCCAGGCTTCAGACAGGGACCAACCTGTGGCAGTGGGGTGGAGGCGGTTGGCTTCTGGCTGGCAAAATGGCAGAGATGAGTTATAACTCATTCATTCATTCATTTTCTATGCCCGCTTATTCTAAATAAGGAGAGGCGGGGGCTGATATTTTTAAATAATTTGCACATTTCCTATTAGTCCTGAGTTGATGAATACAAGGGGACCAGTTGCTTTCTATCAGAGATGCACTTCTGTCCCTGGTTATGTGAATCTGAAAGGATGCTTGAAAATCTTTTATTCTTCCTAGTACGGTATTTCCTTGATTAAATACCTGACCTTGAAGAGGGGGGCCTGCCTCATTTAATGGCAGGGTCAAAACTTCATCTGAAAAAAATAACACCTGCCTTAAATAAGCGTCTGGCATTATGTGCATTAAAAACGATTACAATTGGTCGAGTCACTCTTATTTTCTAAGTCCGCTGCGAAGTGGCACCTTAAAATCCTGAAGCCTGATTTATGCTTTTACGACTAAGAATCTCCGTGGCCACGCAGTGGACATCTGGGGTGTGTCCCTTCAATTCTCTGTCACGTTAGTGGGTGCTGTAGAACACCCAAAAAGTTATGGAGCAGCTACTGACAGCTCCACTTCTTTATACGAGTAAAAGTTGACAGTAACGTGAATTTTCCACTGTGAGATCGTAAAGTCTTATCTTTCTTATTATCAACATCCAAACCAACTTTACCGTACATACAATTTCCCTCCATGAATTGTGGGGTCATTTGAGCGTCTCTTTCCAACTATGAAGTTGGTCATATTTGCGGACTTTCTGCCAAATGTTCATGAGCAAAATGATCGGCATGACACAGTGCAAGACCTTCTAAAGCTGATGGGAGAGGAAGGAGGGACACCAGAAAAGTGATCATTGTAGCCCTGCAGTCCTCCCGTCCTTTGTGGAAGTGCACATCCAGCCTATGGAGAGTTATGCAAGCGACACAGAGGGCTCTGACTCTAAAAAGGTTGTCTTTGGTTAGCCACATCCCTGGATATGTGTGAAACTTACACCATATTACAGTGCAGACAGTAAGCAGCACTTTGTTAACAATCGGCAACCTTGAATAAAAGACTGCCACGTTTAGGTGCCGGGCTTGAAAAAATAAACACCATGGCATTTAATCAAAGAAATACGGTACTTGTTCCTATTCTACATTTCTTAATTAGTTATTACTGTAACTTGGTGCATGGAACCATTTGGTATTGCATCCAAAAAAACCAGGTCTGTGTCTGGGTTATGATCAAGTAGACTACTGTAGAACTACCTGCACAGTACAAAGGCCAATTAATCAACAATGCATGATGACCACAGTACGTAGTGTACACAGTTCAGGTTAAACACACCACATTGTGACCACGAGTGTTTCTCCTATTATAGTACAGGCCTGAGGGGCCACCGGGCCAATGAGAAGGCATTGCCAAACTGTAAATACAGTACATCATAAAATATATAGTATATACATAATACATACAGTGGCTTGCAAAAGTATTCAGCCCCTTGGTATTTCATGCATTTTAATTTGTTTATGGCATTTATGGCAAGCTGTATAACTGGGGATACAAAATGCAAAACATGCACTATGCACAATTTCTCCAATCACAGCCACAGAAGCCTATAAACTTCTTTTGGGTTGTCTGGGTGTCTTGGTGGCTTTCCTCAGTCTTCTCCTTCTTGCACAATCATTCAGTTTTGAGAACTGTCTACTCCACACAGATTTACCAGTAGTGTGCCACACTCTTTGTATTTCTTCAGTAACTGATGTAAATAAAGTGTCAAGACATATTCAGTGATTTGGAATTGTTCGTGCCTCCATCCCATGACTTGTCTGAAAAAAACTGGCAATTAAACTGATGGGTATTACACCAAAGGGGCTGATTACTTATGCAACCCATCATCTGGCTTTTATATTTTTAATTAATTTATATCAAGTTGTAGAGATTTACTTTCAGTTTGAGTCTAAGGAAGATCATTTTAGAAATTTTTATATTGGAGAAGCCTGATTGTAGTTTTTGTAGTTGAAATGCACAGAAAGAGATTAAGCGTTAAATACCAAGTGGCTGAATACGAGGGTCTGTTAGAAAAGTAATCGGACCTTTTTTATTTTTTTCAAAAAACCTGATGGATTTGAATCACTGTGCTTGCAGGAGCAAACCTTGACCTTCGTGCGCAGGCGTGTGAGACTTTCACGCATGTCGATTGCATCATTTTCTGGTAAGTCAGCCCTTTGTGTGAGGACATGTGTTTGCGCTCAGCGGATTTTTAATTTCAAGGAAATGGCGGAATGACTGAGCACGCACCTTCAAATTTGGCCAGAAACTGGGCGACAGCCAGGTGGAAACCATTCGTATGATTCAGACAGCTTTCGGTGACTTTTCGAGTTGTCGTAACTATCTGAGAATTGTGGAAGAGGTGGGCATGTCACAGCATGTCCTGTGAGACTTTCACACAGAGTGCTTTTGCTCCACCGTTAGCATCAGCATGAATTTTCCCACGCACTCTTTTCATGGCCAAATCTTCTGTCACAGTGGAATGTACCGAAAAAGTGCTGATGTCCACCTCTTCCGCAGTTTCTCGGACAGTCACATGACGGTCCCACATCACCACAGAGTTCACTTTGAAAATGATATGGTCATTTCAGCATGTTGATGGCCGACCAGAGCGTGGCTCGCTCTCCACTGTTGTGTGGACGTCTTTAAACCGGTTGTACTGCTCCTTAATCTGTGTGATGCCCATAGGATCATCACCGAAAGCCGTCTGAATCATTCGAATGGTTTCCACCTGGCTGTCGCCCAGTTTTTGGCAAAATTGGATTCGGCGCTGCTCCAGTCGTTCCGTCTTTTTCCTTGCAATGAAAATCTGCCGAGCGCACTACACATGTCCTCACACAAAGGCTGCTTACCAGAAAATGATGCAATCGACAGGCGTGAAAAAGTTCATGCATGCGCACGAAGGTTCAAGGTTTGCTCATGCAAGCGTACGTGATTCAAATCCATCAGGTTTTTACAAAAATAAAAAGGTCCGATACTTTTCTAACAGACCTCGTACTATGCAAGCCACTGTAACATAACCCACTACGTGTTGATGTGATGTATTGAAAATTATCAACACAACACAGCAGCATGCAGGTTATGACATCGCCACCTGAACTTTTTGAACTAACTATCCAGTTTCACTCTTGCTGTCACTCAGGGAATATAATAATCTAGCAGCCTGGTAGTCCCCAGGAGACTGTCACTCACCAGTTAGCCCTCTCTTAGAACCTATCTATCTCTGCTGGAGGTGGGTCCAAAACAATCACTTCCTCTTCAGGAACAAAAGCATGCTGGTTAATGTAGTTCATCAGCAAGCATATCTACATAAAAATCCAATAGGGTCAGCCAAGCAAGAAAGTATTTTAGGAGCATGTCAGTAAGGGATTCATTTACTAAGCTGCCTTTGGTTTAAGGGACTGCCACTGTAAATCTGTCTCTGTTTCTCCACATTAGCTGTCATGTATATTCTACTATCCCCACTATCCTCCCTCAATACATAGGTAAAATGAGCTTCATTACTCAGTACATGCGGCCTGCTAGCCACAAAGATCTTCCACTTTCATTTTCTCTCAACCTATGAACTAATGGTGCGAATCGAAACAGAGAAGTAATGGCTTTCGTTCCGTAGTGACAGTCATAATGCATTTGGCCCCGAATGTGCAAGACAAGCCTCATTGAGCCACATATTTAATCCCAAATGAAGGTCTATTCCCCAGATGGTGTAAAGTACTTCTACTTGATAACTATCATGAAGTGTAAATTAGACTGGAAAATCTATCATATGCTGTAGGCAATTATAAACCAAGTAAGAGGATGATGAGTGTAGGATGCTCCTCCCTAAATTCTGCAAATCTGCGGTGGATTATTTGCTGTGTACACGAGTCCACCTTGCACTGGTGTATGTCATACACCAGTCTCTTGCGCAAATTCTATATGGATCTGCATTTTTATTTGGCACAAGTTTTATGCTGTTTCCCTTCCTGAGACAATGCCACATTTCAAGGAAAATGGGCATGTGTGGTCTTGAACTGGGAGCTTTCTGTTTTGGAAGCAAGTGCACTAACTGCTTGATCAGACTGCTTGACTCTGCAAAATCAGAGTATATGGCAAATATTGTGTCTACAAATCTTCACAAACCCCAGGTATTTTTAATGTTTTGAACAAAATTGTTAACCCTATTGATTCAACTGGTGCTGTTCCCTCTGTTTCTTTGTGTGACAAATTTTGTCAATTTTTCAGTGACAAAATCTCACTCATTCGATCTTCTTTGCCAACTGTCATCACTGACCCCTGCATCATTCCTGAGTGCTCAGCTGTTTTTAGTCAATTTGAGCCTATTTCTCTGTGACCTATCTAAAACTGTTCAAAGTTTAAGGCTTTCAGACTGTGCACTGGATTTCCTTCCTGCTAAGCTTTTGAAAGAAGTCCTTGATTCAGTTGGCCTTTGTATTTTACAGTTGATTAATGACCCTCTGACTTCAGGTGTCGTTCCTTGTTCCTTTAAACAGGCCATAATACAGCCCCTCTTAAAAAAACATAATTTGGACCCTGCTACTTTTTCTAATTATAGACCCATTTCTAAGATGCCATTTTTATATAAAATACTTGAAAAGGTGGTCTATACTCAATTACAGTCGCACCTTACTGCATTTGACATAACTGAACAATTCCAGTCTGGTTTTAAACCTTTGCACAGCACTGAAACTGCTCTTTTAAAAGTTTTTAATGATCTTCTTTTAATCATGGACTCTGGCAGCTCAGCTGTGCTTGTGCTTTTAGATTTAACTGCAGCCTTGACACTGTTGACCACCAAATCTTATTATCTCGCCTTGAATCGTGCGTTGGATTAAATGACACAGTGCTCAAATGGTTTCAAGTCCTATTTGACTGGTCGGTGCTTTTCTGTAAACCTTGGTCCCTTTGCGTCACAGAAAGCCCCTTTGACTTGTGGAGTACCTCAAGTTCAATCTTAGGGCCAATTCTATTTTCGCTCTATTTGCTTTCTTTGGGATCAATTTTTAAGAAATATAACATTCAGTTTCACTGCTTTGCTGATGATGTGCAGATCTATTTACCTCTGAAACTTAAACTCATCTGCCATCCTACAGACTTGCTTTCAAGAAGTCAAAAGACTGGATGTCTTTAAAACTTTTTGAATCTAAATGAAAGTAAAACAGAGATGTGGTCCTTGGTGACCTTGACCTTTCTGCCCTTGGTTCACCTCGCCTCCTACTGTCGTTCATCTGCTAAGACCCTTGGTGTTTTTATAGACAGCTCTTTTAAATTCGAGAAGCAGATCAACACAGTGGTCAAAACAAGCTTCTTCCAGCTTAGACTTTTAAGTAAAATCAAGCGTTGCCTGCCCCCAAAACAGCTGGAACAGGTTGTGCACGCCTTGATCACGTCTCGTTTAGACTACTGCAATTCTCTGTATGTTGGTCCTTAATCAGTCGTCTCTGCATCGCCTCCAGATGGTGCAAAATGCAGCTGCGCGTCTGCTTACTGGAGCCAAACGGCACCAACACATTTCTCCTGTTTTATCTTCACTGCACTGGTTGCCTGTTGCTTTTAGAATTTATTTTAAGATTTTGATGCTTGTTTTTAAATCAATTCACGGTCAAGCCCCATTCTATTTATCTGATATGCTGTCATTGCACACTCCAGGAAGAGCCCTCCACTCCGCGGACCAGAGTTTACTAGTCTGTCCCAGGTCTAAGCTGAAGACCAGGGGAGACAGAGCCTTTGCTGTTGCGGGGCCCAAGCTCTGGAACTCTCTGCCGTTAAAATGTCCGACTGGCTCCTTCAATTGACTCTTTTAAGACTCTTTTAAAGACACATCTTTTTGCACTGGCTTTTAACACAAGATGAGCTGAATACTGCCACATCTTTTATTGTCTTGTTGATTATTTTGTCTTGTATTTAACTAAATGTAATTTAATTCCTTTATTGTACAGCACTTTGGGGCAGTGTTGACTGTTTGTAAATGTGCTTTATAAATAAACCTGACCTTGACCTTGACCTTGAGGGCTACACAATGTGTCCACCATGCAAGTTCCAGGTTCAGTCAGCAAATCCGTGAGTCACTTGAGTGTTGAGCCCAGACGCATGGAGTGATATGTAGCAATGAATCTGAGTCCAGTATGATTCACGCAGACAGGAAGTGTGCCTGATTCATTCAGACTTACAGAAGCAAATCTGAATCCACTGTGTTTTGTGCTGACAAAGAAGCCCTCGATTCAGTGATGGATGTATGTTGTCCTCAGATTGTACAGGTTATCAATAAAGTATTATTGGTTCAATTTGTCTGTGTCACCTGGTGTTAGAAGCCCGTTTAGAACTGAAAGGATACATGTTAATGGACAACACAGACTTGTGAATCCCAGATTAGTCATGGGGTCCAACTTGTCCAGCTGTTTCACCAAATGTTTTGAAACAAATCTTTCAAAATATTCAACTTGATTTGCCCTTGAGTGTTGAAACATAATAAAAACCAATAAAAGAATGGCTACAGTAGTGCATTCATGAGCACACACACTGCTTGTTTTTCTCTTAATCTATACATTCCTGAAGTCACACTGAAGCCGTATGTATTGAAGAAATGCAGTTCCTGTCAGTGGGAGGAGTGTAATTACCCAAATTAAACTATGCCCTCAGATCAACAGACTTCAGTTAAGCTTCTGTGAGGATTTGATCTTTTTGTTTTTGTCTTGTCTCCAGCTGGGTGTGGCTGACCTACTTGCCTCTTGCACCTGCAATCACTGTTCTATTCCAGTGCAGTTTAAAAGACTGGCTCATTCATCTACTCCCCAATAGTTCATTTACGCACCTCTTGTGCCAGCCATGCCCAGCCTTATGACCTGTTCCACCCACACTTGTGGTACAGTTTGACGTTTTGGACTTATTCCTAGCTTCTGGACTCTAAGTGAAAATAAATGGGCAGCATGGTGGATTAGTGGTTAACACTGATGCCTCACAGCAAAAAGGTCATGGGTTTGATTCCCACCTGTGACCATTTTGTGTGACGTTTGCATGTTTTCCCTGTGTTTGTGTGGGTTTCCTCCGGGTGCTCCAGTTTCCTCCCACATTGAAAGGTATGCAGGTTAGGTGGATTGGAAACTGTTGTGAAAGTGTAGGAACACGGACCCACAACAGGGGGCGCAATGAACGGACAATGGAGGAAGGTGAATAACAAGGTTTACTATTGTGAAACGAGCACAATAAATACAACAATCACAATTTGGGGTCGAATCCGCTGGTGTCGTGTGGGCAGGCCCGAAGGTAGGAGACGTCCGTCTCAGTCGAACCGGAACCACCCAGATCTCCTCTGCCACCGAACCCTGGAAATACTGGAACCGCCAAGTCCCGAATTCCCAGGTGGCCACTGCCTCCGCTCGTCGGATCCGGTACTGCTGGCGGGAGAGAGCAACAACACACAGGTGTGGATGCGACCGCACCCAGTAACGGAGAGGGGAGAAGCCGCCTCCACCTCTTGTCAATGTACAGCAGGAAGGTGAGTACTTATCCAAGCAATGAAGCTACCAGTAGTCAACAGTCCTGAAAAGGTTTAACAAGTTTAGCTGGTTGTTCAGAATGTAAATGCAGAGAATATTACCTCAGTCTTAGGCGATATCTCGGCACTGAGGTGGAGACGCCGTCCTCCTGGTATACCTCTGTGCTGAGTGGAACAGCTGTGTCTGGTGATGGGTGACAGCTGTCACCCAGGCTACTCCCATAAGGCGGCAGCGCCCTCTGGTGCCTGGAGCCCGCACTCCAGGCAGGGCGCCCTCTGGTGGTGGTGGGCCAGCAGTACCTCCTCTTCAGCGGCCCACACAACAGAAACTTTATAATTGCATAGGTCTCCCTTGCAAAAGAGGTCTTGTTCTCAATGAGACTAACGTGGATAATCAATAAAATGATTTTATTTACCAGATGAGCAGAGTCAGTTTGTGGTTGTCTACACTGAAAAAAATATTGAAATAATATTTACTTGAAAAAAAAACGAGGAAAGTTTTTTCACTCAGAAATTCCAAGTAAATTTTACAAGTGGAATTCTTAAGTAAATTTTACTGGGATATATTAGTTTTTCTAAAAGAATAACTCAAATGCACTTGGTTTCAGTGCAAAAGGTTTCCGGTTCAAACCCCATCCCTGCCACATTTCTCCATGTAATGTGGAGGTCCATCAGGAAGGGCATCCGGTGTAGAATTTGTGCCAAATCAACATGCAGATCCAAACTAGAACTGCTGTGGCAACCTTGACTGAAAACAAGGGGAACAGCTGAAGACTTTTTATGAAAAAAGACAGAAAAATTCAATTAATATATTCAGCTGATAATTGTAGTAAATGTTACTTGAAAAACTAATATATGCAAGTATAATTTACTTAAGAATTCTCCTTGTAAAATTTACTTGGAATTTCTAAGTGAAAAACTTTCCTAGGTTTTTTCAAGTAAATATCACTCCAATTTTTTTTTTTTTCAGTGTACATTTTATGGTCCTATTTATTCATCTATGTGCCATCTTGTCCTCCTGTCTACTCCAAAATATGATAGAAATAAAATGTAAAATGCATGTAGTGTGCTTTCCACTAATAGTAAAGGTTTTGTCACTCTAGGCCTTTTCTGGTTACATTTATAGAAGACAATCGGACGCACAGCAGGAGAGATTTGATATTCACACTTATGTTTTGAACTGCATCTATCTTTTAACACATAAGCCCTATTCTTCTGTTCATATCTGTGCCTTAGGTCTGTGCTCTGCACTGTCCACCTGCAACATGACACAGATTTAAAAAAAAAAAAATCCACATATTTCAGAAGTTGGTGGATGGCACGCTAGAGTGTTTGGGACCACTTGCTTTTGGCACAGAAGCAAAACAATAAACACCAAAAATGATGATAGAAAAAAAGTGTCAGATGCCATACCTTGAGCAAATTAACACAGTAAATAGTTTGTGGAATGGATGTTTCATTATAGTTAAGAAAAGGAATGAGAGAGCTTACTCTAAATTAATGTTACTTTCAATAACATTACTCTGTTACGCTGTCAAAACTTACAGAAATCAATCTTTTTTTTCCACACTAAGGACCTGTTTTGCTCATGGCATGGAACATGTTTATGTCAACAGGAAATGACTTTTATTTTGAAAAAGAGTGCTCCCCCACACACAACAATAATCAAGTATACCATTAAAACATAGCCGATTTTAGTCCTATTAGGATGAGATTGGTTTTCTAAGGGAAGGAGAATTGATGTAATATGTATTATGCATAACACAGGATAAGAAAGTTTTATATAAATGACAGAGATGGGAGTGGTTACTCAAATAGGTCAGGTGCATGGCCGTCAATACTCAAAAAAAAGAGACATATGGATTGCGCACAAAATTGGCTCATATTCGCTTAACATCCGCAATATGCGTGAAACATGCTTCTATGAGTCGGTCAACACCGTACACATCCACAATTATCCGCAGAGGCACGTTTTTCTGTTACCAGGATTTCTGAGCTGCACAAAATTTTGGCTGCGGATGACATCCGCCTTACATACTCCATACATACTCAATACATACACAATACATACTCAATCTATGCGCTGTATATTCGCCGTCATCTGCTGATATCCGTAACTGACAGGGATCTGCGGCTTGGCAGCGGACTGGGACAGTGTGCAAAATGGATATTTTGCATGCCCATGATGTCCACATCACAAATTAAAATAGGTTGTAGCGACTGCATACAGATTGGCCACGAATAAAGCGTTTTTATTACATCTGCTTTGCATCTGATTTGCAGTGGATGCAAATCAGATGCGCTGTGTTCACAGCTGGACACTGTTCTTTGTTATACCGGCTGCCACGCGCTCTGCGCTGGATGCTGCCTATATAAAATAATTATTTTGTGGCAGATTAATCATTTTATTCTGTAAATTGTCTGTTGAAAACAGCTCTAATCACCTCCTGAATCACACAGGAAGCTGCAGCTGGGCCGCTTGCGCACATGGCTAATAAGCTGCAGAAAGCATTTTGAGCTGTCTAAAAAGGTAATTATTTGACTTGTTTACATTGTCAAGGCTTGATAAAACAGTTGCGTGTTTTTTCCTTCTTGTCTGCAGCTGTTACAGTATTTCTTCCTATGTTTATAACAGATATAACTTCTTGTTATAATCGTTCAGACGAGCTGCGCACTGATGCGATCTGCTGATGTCACCACTCACCCTGTTCACTGCTTGTTTACTCCAGTCAACTTGTCCAAGTCCAGCAAATGGTCCAGAGCCTGTATTGTTGGTGTGAATAGTGATGCCGACGGCCTGAGTGCGCCTCTTTTATGACCGCAATCCAGATGCCGTGCACGCGCAACACATGCACGATGCATTCATAATACAACCAATGCATCCGATCCGTTTCCTCACTACATGCATTATACAATCGTGATTGTTCATCATATAGTCACTATATATTATTAACATATCCGTTTATTCATACTGGGACATTTGTCATTTTTGGCCATTTTTGTTGCGGACGACAACGAATGCCCGTAATATGTATACTCAATTCAGGCGCAATTAATCTTCTCCCCAGTGGGACCAGGCCCCAAGTGTCTTCTTTTGGCTGTATGCACTCTGTACAGCGGTGCACAGCGGTAAACACCTCTTTTAAAGAGTGCAAGCCACAGATCAAGACAGTGTCTGCTTGGTCTAGTGTTAAGATAGAGGCTTTAAAGGGATCTTTCCTCTGCACAGATTGGGACATTTTTCATACACTGGACATCGATGAGGCTACGGATACTATAACAGACTACACACAGTTTTGTACAGACTGTGTGGTTACAAAAAGGATATTATTATGTATCCAAACAACAAACCTTACATAACCAAAGAAGTTAAAGACTGTATCAACTGCAAAAAAAAAAAAAAAAATGGCTTTTAAGAATCATGACCAGATGGGATTAAAAACTGCAAAAATAACTGAATTGGATGCTAAGACATGCAAGGAAGAGGCACAAGGACAACATCAAGCAGAATTTTGCCTCAATGGACTCTAAAAAACTTTGGGATTCGATGAAAGTGGAAGCTAACATGACAACAAAACAGAAAAGCTTTGTAACAGATGATGATCAGAAAAAAGCAAATGAGCTCCTCAAAATCATTGTTGATTAATGATGTAATTAATGATCATCACTTAGATATGATTGGGTTATGTGAAACCTGTCTTAAACCTACAGCTGTCCTCCCCTTAAATGAAGCCTGTCCAACAGCATATACATTTAGTTACGTCCCTCGTCATGCGAAGCAAGGCAGGGGTGTTGCTTTTATTTATAAATCTAGGTTTTGCTTATTAGCTGTTGGGGGTCACAAATATAACTTGTTTGAGCATCTGATTCTCCGCTCTGCTCAGGATATTACGCATTGCCAAGGTCAGAAGAATAAAAATCAGCCATATGACTTTGTCACTGTATATAGGCCTCCTGGCCCATATTCTGAATTCTTAGATGAATTTGGTGTGTTCATTTCTAACTTGTCAACTAGTGCAGATAACATTCTGCATTCAGGATTCAACGCACATTAGTGGAAATACCCTGGATCTGGTTCTCACAAGTGGTATTGCTGTCATGAATATTGACTTCATGCCTCTTACATCAGTGGTCTCTGATCACTCACTTATTAAGCTTACAGTTTCGCTGCCGTGTTTAGTGGAACAACAACCTTATTTATCACTGCAGCGATGCATCAACTCCTCAACTAAGACTGAACTAGAAGCTAGACTGCCTGATGTCTTAGCCTCATTTCTGACAAATACCCAGTCAGTAGACAGACTTGTGGACAGTTTAAACTCAGTGCTCAAAACTACACTCAACATGATTGCACCACCTGTGTTGAAACCGCGCTCCCCCAAATCACAGTATCCTTGGTTCAATGATTACCTGCGTGACCTCAAGCATAAAGCAAGAGGTCTAGACGGAAATGGCGTCATTCAAAATTAGAAGTATTCCACCTTGCGTGGCGTGATGCTATCTTAGACTATAAGCATGCATTACTGGCTACAAAGCGGACCTACTACTCTGATTTGTTCAACAAAAACAAGCATAACTCAAAGTTCTTGTTCGACATAGTGGCAACACTTATTCATGGACAACCACCTGTAGCTCACTCTCCTTTTACAGCACAAGATTTCCTGGATTACTTTGAGAAGAAAATAGATGATATTAGGCATGCTGACAAAACTCATAACATCAACAAAAAGCACAACCTGTTTATTTGATCCTATACCAACAAAACTGTTTAAGGACCTGTGGCCCACTCTTGGGCCGACTGTGCTGGAAATGATTAATCTTTCTTTAACTTCTGGATCGGTTCCTAAATGTTTCGAATCTGCAGGGATTAAACCATTCCTTAAGACACCTAATCTTGACCCTAGTGTATTGAAAAATTATCGGCAGATATCAAATCTATCATTTTGCTCTAAAATTCTGGAAAAAGTGGTGTCGGACACCACTACGGTTCTGTTGCTGTTAGATCTCAGTGCTGCATTTGATACAGTGGATCATCATATTCTACTTGATAGGCTGGAAAATCATTTTGGGATTACTGGGAGTGCTCTTGCATGGCTGACGTCATACTTGACCATACGTTCTCACTGTGTTTTGTACAGTAACACTACCTCTAACCTTAGTGACATGAAATTTGGGGTTCCACAGGAGTCTGTCTTAGGCCCCCTGCTTTTCACCCTTTATATAGCACCCCTTGAGCACATATTGCGGCATTTTGGGATTACCTTTCACTGCTATGCAGATGATACTCAGTTATACATGCCGATAACTGCTGGTAATCTCGTTCACATAAAATCCTTAGAAGATTGCCTTGCAGCAGTGAGAAGCTGGATGTCTAGAAACTTCCTACTTTTAAACTCTGATAAGACTGAAATGATGGTTCTTGGTCCAGTGAGACATCGGCATCAATTTGACCAGTTAACACTCAGCCTAGGTATGTGTGTCATACATCACACTGACAAAGTGAGGAACCTTGGGGTTATTTTTTATCCTTTGTTGTCCTTTGGCCTCCATATTAGAAATATTACTAGGACTGCTTTCTTCCACCTGCGAAATATAGCGAAGATTCGTCCCATCCTGTCTATGGCTGATGCTGAGACCCTGATCCATGCATTCATCTCTTCTAGATTGGACTACTGCAATGTTCTATTTTCTGGTTTACCACAGTCTAGCATTAGGGCTCTTCAATTGGTTCAAAATGCTGCAGCCAGACATTTGACACGAAGCAGAAAGTTTGACCACATTACACCCATTTTGGCGTCTCTTCACTGGCTTCCTGTCCCAGTGAGATCAGATTTTAAGGTTCTGCTACTAACCTATAAAATTATTCATGGACTGGCACCTCCCTACCTAGCTGACCTAATTAAACCTTATGTACCGGCTCGGGCTTTACGTTCTCAGGGTGCAGGACTACTTTGTGTCCCTAGGGTGGATAAGAAGTCTATGGGTCACAGAGCTTTCTCTTATCGTGCCCCTGTTCTGTGGAATGGTCTCCCTGTGTCAATAAACAGTCAGATTCTGTGGAGACTTTCAAGTCCAGATTTAAGACTCACTTATTTTCCCTTTCATATAGCTAGCATACTGGTATAGTTTTGTTTTACGCTTTTTACTCTTTTAATTCATGTTATTAGTAATTGGAGCGGGCCGCGGCCTCAACTTTACCTAAATTCTGGGTCTTTTAGTGAAGCTTAGGGCTAGCGGCCGGCGATCACCTTAGTATTTCTTCTGTTTGTCTTGTTGATTAATGCTGGCAAATTATGCTGTATTTTTTGTCTTTCTGATGCCTGATTCAGTTTTTTCTCTGTTTAAGGTGCAGCTCCATTCAGAGATGGGAATTGTATTTGTGTTGGCGACCCTCCTGTCCTGTGCACCAACAGCAATTCTTGTATATTCGTCCGTGAATTGTTCTGTGAATTGTTTCTGTAATTTATGTTTGTAGCATGGCCCAAGCAGAGGGTCACCCCTTTGAGTCTGGTCTGCTTGAGGTTTCTTCCTCAGAGGGAGTTTTTCCTTACCACTGTTGCTCTGGGGGTTGGTAAGGTTAGACCTTACCTGTGTGAAGCACCTTGAGGCAACTCTGTTGTGATTTGGCACTATATAAAGGAAAATAAAATAAAAAAAATAATAAAAAGCTCAGTCAATCAATCAATCAATCAATCAATTTTTTTTTTTATATAGCGCCAAATCACAACAAACAGTTGCCCCAAGGCGCTTTATATTGTAAGGCAAGGCCATACAACAATTATGTAAAACCCCAACGGTCAAAACGACCCCCTGTGAGCAAGCACTTGGCTACAGTGGGAAGGAAAAACTCCCTTTTAACAGGAAGAAACCTCCAGCAGAACCAGGCTCAGGGAGGGGCAGTCTTCTGCTGGGACTGGTTGGGGCTGAGGGAGAGAACCAGGAAAAAGACATGCTGTGGAGGGGAGCAGAGATCGATCACTAATGATTAAATGCAGAGTGGTGCATACAGAGCAAAAAGAGAAAGAAACAGTGCATCATGGGAACCCCCAGCAGTCTACGTCTATAGCAGCATAACTAAGGGATGGTTCAGGGTCACCTGATCCAGCCCTAACTATAAGCTTTAGCAAAAAGGAAAGTTTTAAGCCTAATCTTAAAAGTAGAGAGGGTGTCTGTCTCCCTGATCTGAATTGGGAGCTGGTTCCACAGGAGAGGAGCCTGAAAGCTGAAGGCTCTGCCTCCCATTCTACTCTTACAAACCCTAGGAACTACAAGTAAGCCTGCAGTCTGAGAGCGAAGCGCTCTAATGGGGTGATATGGTACTACGAGGTCCCTAAGATAAGATGGGACCTGATTATTCAAAACCTTATAAGTAAGAAGAAGAATTTTAAATTCTATTCTAGAATTAACAGGAAGCCAATGAAGAGAGGCCAATATGGGTGAGATATGCTCTCTCCTTCTAGTCCCCATCAGTACTCTAGCTGCAGCATTTTGAATTAACTGAAGGCTTTTTAGGGAACTTTTAGGACAACCTGATAATAATGAATTACAATAGTCCAGCCTAGAGGAAATAAATGCATGAATTAGTTTTTCAGCATCACTCTGAGACAAGACCTTTCTGATTTTAGAGATATTGCGTAAATGCAAAAAAGCAGTCCTACATATTTGTTTAATATGCGCTTTGAATGACATATCCTGATCAAAAATGACTCCAAGATTTCTCACAGTATTACTAGAGGTCAGGGTAATGCCATCCAGAGTAAGGATCTGGTTAGACACCATGTTTCTAAGATTTGTGGGGCCAAGTACAATAACTTCAGTTTTATCTGAGTTTAAAAGCAGGAAATTAGAGGTCATCCATGTCTTTATGTCTGTAAGACAATCCTGCAGTTTAGCTAATTGGTGTGTGTCCTCTGGCTTCATGGATAGATAAAGCTGGGTATCATCTGCGTAACAATGACAATTTAAGCAATACCGTCTAATAATACTGCCTAAGGGAAGCATGTATAAAGTGAATAAAATTGGTCCTAGCACAGAACCTTGTGGAACTCCATAATTAACTTTAGTCTGTGAAGAAGATTCCCCATTTACATGAACAAACTGTAATCTATTAGACAAATATGATTCAAACCACCACAGCGCAGTGCCTTTAATACCTCAAAATCAAAAGCAGCACTGAGGTCTAACAGAACAAGCACAGAGATGAGTCCACTGTCCGAGGCCATAAGAAGATCATTTGTAACCTTCACTAATGCTGTTTCTGTACTATGATGAATTCTAAAACCTGACTGAAACTCTTCAAATAGACCATTCCTCTGCAGATGATCAGTTAGCTGTTTTACAACTACCCTTTCAAGAATTTTTGAGAGAAAAGGAAGGTTGGAGATTGGCCTATAATTAGCTAAGATAGCTGGGTCAAGTGATGGCTTTTTAAGTAATGGTTTAATTACTGCCACCTTAAAAGCCTGTGGTACATAGCCAACTAACAAAGATAGATTGATCATATTTAAGATTGAAGCATTAAATAATGGTAGGGCTTCCTTGAGCAGCCTGGCAGGAATGGGGTCTAATAAACATGTTGATGGTTTGGATGAAGTAACTAATGAAAATAACTCAAACAGAACAATCGGAGAGAAAGAGTCTAACCAAATACCGGCATCACTGAAAGCAGCCAAAGATAACGATACGTCTTTGGGATGGTTATGAGTAATTTTTTCTCTAATGGTTAAAATTTTGTTAGCAAAGAAAGTCATGAAGTCATTACTAGTTAAAGTTAATGGAATACTCAGCTCAATAGAGCTCTGACTCTTTGTCAGCCTGGCTACAGTGCTGAAAAGAAACCTGGGGTCAGTGACTTCTATTGGAGATTTGAGACCCAGGATTTTTCTTTGGCTTGTGCTAATATTTAAATTCCATTTAACCTACTGATTTGTGCACTAGGTTAGTAGTTGATCCAGGCAAAATCAGGTCACTTTTTAGTGGGGTTCAGAAAAAAATAAGTCTGCTGGCCCAGATGGCATGTCAGCTTTTCTTTTAAGACTTTTCAGAGGAGCTTACACCAGCCTGGTTCCCGGTCTTCCAGCAGTCTGTAGACCAGCACACAGTTCCTTTACTCTGGAAAAAATCAGTTATTGTTCCCGTCCCCAAAAAAACCCTGCCCAATGGTTAACAATGATTTTAGACCTGTAACTTTAACTTCTGTTGTTATGAAATGCTTAGAAAAATATATTGTGTCTATTTTAAAGTCAGAGATAAATTCAAATCTAGATCCACTGCAGTTTGCTTATAGGAGAGGGTGGGACACAGATGATGCCATTAATGGCATCACTCACCTGACATTAAAACACCTTGAAGATCTAAAGGCTTACGCACGTCTTTTATTTATTGATTTTAGTTCTGCTTTTAACACATTACAGCCTCATTTACTGATCCAAAAACTAATTCACCTGTCATTAAACCGTGTAATTATAAAATGGTTTTATTATTTTTTAACAGACAGAATTTAAAATGTCAGAGTTAGCAACACTATCTCTGATCCAAAAAACATCAGTACTGGCATACCTCAGGGCTGTGTCTGTTTGCCTATCCTTTTTACTGTTTATACTGACGATTGCATTGGCCACTTCCATGGAAACCATGTTCTTAAGTTTTCTGATGACACTGCCATCCTCAGTCTGCTTCACAAAGACTCAGATCCATCATTGTACTTTAATGAGGTGCAGTCTTTTGTCCACTGGTGTGATTCTAATTTTCTTACCGTAAATGTAAAGAAAACTGAGATGATAACTGGCCCTCGCTCTATTGGTGATCATACCCCTCTGGTAATCCATGAAAAATAAATCAATCAAGTCAGTTTTTACAGGTATCTAGGCATTTACTTAACCAGTTTAGCTGGAAAACACATCAATAATTTATGCTCCCTTTACAGCAGAGGTTGTATTTTCTGCGCAGAATTAGGGTGTTTGGGGTTGATCAGAAGATCTTTTTTTTCTGTTTTATCAGGCTGTTTTGGAAATCATTCCGGTATGGGGTGTCATCTTGGTACGGTAATCTCTCTGTCCAGTTAAAATCTAAGCTTGCTCGTCTGGTGAAGACTGCCATTAAAGTTGTAGGGATAACTGAAAACTCTTTCCTGCAGTCCATGCATCAACAATCTGTTCTCAAACAAGCACAACGAGCTTTGTCGGATCATTCCCACATCCTCTACCATGAGTATGAACTCCTACCATCTGGCAGGCGATACAGAATCCCTCAATGTAGACTGAATCACTTTAAGAACTCATTCGTGCCCATGTCAATTACAGTTTTAAATAATGGTTCCTGGGATAGGTACGGTAGTAGGATTGTGCATTCATGTCATGGTGACATTGCTATTCAGTGTTATTTATTCATTGTCATTCACTATATTGTCAGCATTTTCCTTTTAACCATATGTGGGAGACGGCTGTGCAATAGGGGTATGTGCAATATGGGTATGTGGTTTAGGGATATGTGCAATACGCATGAATCATCTGTGTGAGACTGCTGTACAATTGGGTTATGTGCAATTTGGATATGTGTATTAGGGATATGTGCAATATGCATGAGCCATTTGTGCAGAATTGTTGTCCAAAAGGGGTATGTGCAATATTGGCGTGTGTATTAAGTTATGTGCAATATGCATGAGTTATGTAATTGTGCCATGGCAGGTTTATCTGTGCAACTCTTGGGGTCCAAGACAAATTTCCCGGAGGGGACAATAAAGTGTATTATATTGTATTGTATCTTAAGTGGTCTAAACATTTCTCATATGCCTGAATAAATTATGCAATATGGGATTTATCAATCAATCATAGTACACACATGACAATATTTTTATGGAGCACATGGTGAGAAAATATTTTGCAGCTTTGCTTGCTGAGTACAATTCACATTCATCAATGAGGTAAGAAAACACAACCATTTTTAACCCAAATGTGTATACATTAATTGATCACTGTATTGTTTGAGTAGTAATGATCATATTAACAGTGGTGGGCACAGGTAAGCTAATCCGATAAAAGATAATTATCGAAGCTAATGTTTTTGCTATCGGATTAGCTTTTCAGATAAGTTTTAAAACCATCATCGGACCAGTTATCTTCCGATAAATTGAGTTCTGATAACTTTCAGTCCGATAACATTTTTTTTTTTTTGCTGGTAAAGTGAGCAAAGTTTAACGGTCCAAAATGTTTGGAAACCCTTATATCAAACATTTTAGTCCATCTGTTGTGTATTTGTAGCAGACTGGCTGCCTGTCACTTGCTAATGACGTCATCATTAAGTGCAAAACGTGATTGGCCGGTCAATGCAGGGAGCATTGTGGGTTGTGTTTTTCAGGTTCACTTTGGATGTTACAGTGAGTTGTCCGCTTGACACAAAAACAAAACCGAGTAATTTTAACATTCTTTTATTTTATTTTATTCATGTTTAGACACTGTTTTGGATTTTTTTTAAAGGACACCTTATGTGGATTATTTATTCAGATGAATCACATTGAAACTAACAGGTAAGACTTTATATTTAATATGTGTATTTTACGCTGCCAATCAATGCATTAATGGATGTATTTCAGTTGTTTAAGCCGCAGGGTTGAAAGCGTGTGAAAAAAAATCAGCAGCATTTTAGTTCGTAAATGACGGTGTGTCTAATACCGAGATAAACTGTGACTTCTAATACTGTGTTTTACTGCTTTTGAAAGATGATGACAGTGTTTGGGGTTTTATTTTTTATTTCATTCATTTTTCATGCATTCTTATGTGTTTGTGATCCTTGAATTTACCCAACAACGAAAAGTGAAAGTGAAACTGGTTTATCAGAAGCCGACAGTGTAATCTGATGTGGCCGCATCTGAATAAAAGTTATCGGTTATCTGTTATCTGTAATAAAGATACATTTTTTTGCAGTTTATTGGTTTAGCATCATAAAAGATAACTTTTCAGTTATCGGATTAATGGTTATCGAAGCTAACTTTTTGGTTAGCTGTGCCCACCACTGCATATTAATTAGAAATTATTTAACTGTGCAGTTCCTTTAATAATGTGTTGTCTAAGTTTTGTACCATTTCTGATCACAATATATGCAGACTACACACAAGTCCAAATGGACTGCACCCCAGACCACCTGTGAATGTCGCATCTGGCCACAGTCCACAGCATTCATCAAATGAGCTTGACTTTGAGAATCCAACATATCCAGGCATGTACAGTGCCTTGTGTGAGTGTATCCTGAATCCTTGTTACAAGCATTCTATATTTCTGTCTACAATGGAAATGGTGACACATCAGCTTTTACATAGTTGCACCATTATTTATTCACATATAATGCCAGAATAAAATATTACAGGTGGCCAAATATTACAAGTGCTTTTTCCAGCCCAAGTATAAATAGGACTAATGCCTCCCTCTCCATCACTACATCCCTCCAGAAGCAAGGAACTCAAATTGCACTCTTTGAATGTCTTGGTTTGCCCTCAAGGAGCTGTCAGACAGCACTGAGGAAGAATACAAGAGATTAATACAGAGATGGAAAGAAAGCAGGAGGGAATAACAGACGGATGTAATCATGTGGGACAACCAAGTTGAGGAGGTACAGTAACTAAAAATAAATGTTAATATTTTTCTAAAATCATATCTGTATGAGGGTACTTTAGAAAGTTCTCATCCTCACTTGGAAACAAATGTATCTGGAGCCTCAAAATGTGACCTTTCTGGGTGAGGCAGAGTACTTTTTGAAGTCCCATCATAGACAGAGATCTTTGTTGGAGGCATCTGGAAGATGGCTTCATCAAGAAACATTCCAACCTGCTGAGAAGAGTTGGACTTGGCATAGAAAGACTCACTGAGCCAATAAGAGTGCCTGACTCCGGAACACAAGCAACTTAACTCTCAGTTTAAGTATTTTGAGATTAAGACAGCCATATTGAATAAGTTGCTGAAGTTTACAAAGTCACTTAAATGATGACAAAGCAGAAAGTTTCAGCACCATGTAAGATAAGACTGTCATTTTAATAACTCCCCACTAATGCATTTAAACTTCATTATCTTAATTACAGTGTATCAAATGAAAGATGTTACAAGTAATAGCCAATTTAATATTTAATATTTCACTGGGACTTAAATTTTGATCTTATTTTAATTGGCTGACCGGTGGCAGTGATGATGTTTAGCTCCCATGATAGTTTAAGTCCTTGCTGAAATGCACAGATTGGATGCTGCCAATGCTTCATCTTGTGATCTCCACACCCCACTCTAATTGCAGCCCTGGGGGGGGACTTCTCTCAAAAATGATGCATGAGTGTCTCCACTGACTGTAATCCCTGCCAAAATGAAACTCAGGACAGCAGCAGGAGATTTATTGGTGGGAATCAACAGATACTCCTAATAAGCCGTAAGTACTGCGCATCCAGAAAGTATTCACAGCGTTTCACTTAGTCCACATCTTGTTATGTTATAGCCTTATTCCAAAATGGAGCAAATTCATTTTTTCCCCTCAAAATTCTACTCGCAACACCCCATAACGACAACATGAAAAAAGGAGAAGGTTTTTTTGTTTGTTTGTTTGTTTGGTTGGTTTTTTTTGGGGGGGGAGGGGGGGGGTCTTTTTTTTGCAAATTTAGGAAAAATGAAAAAATTAAGAAATTACATGTACACAAGTGTTCACACCCTTTGCTCAATACTTTGTTGATGCATCTTTGGCAGGAGTTACAGACAAGTCTTCTTGAATATGATGCTACAAGCTTGGTGCACCTATCATTGGGAAGTTCTGCCCATTCCTCTTTACAGCACCTCTCAAGCTCCATCAAGTTGGATGGGGGGTTGTTCTTATTTTCTTCAATTAGTGATGAGTAGAAAAATGTCCTAGGTTTACGGAGGGCTTTTTTATAGAGCAACAGACTCTTTTTCCAGGCTAAGTGAAGATCTTCTAAATTAGTGAGACGCCATTTCCTCTCCAACTTACGGGTTATCTGCTTTAAGCTACGAGTTTGTGAGTTATACCACGGAGTCAGACACTTCTGATTTAAAGCTCTCTTTTTTAGAGGAGCTACAGCATCCAAAGTTGTCTTCAATGAGGATGTAAAACTATTGACGAGATACTCTATCTCACTTACAGAGTTTAGGTAGCTACTCTGCACTGTGTTGGTATATGACATTAGAGAACATAAAGAAGGAATCATATCCTTAAACCTAGTTACACCGCTTTCTGAAAGACTTCTAGTGTAATGAAACTTATTCCCCACTGCTGGGTAGTCCATCAGAGTAAATGTAAATGTTATTAAGAAATGATCAGACAGAAGGGAGTTTTCAGGGAATACTGTTAAGTCTTCTATTTCCATACCATAAGTCAGAACAAGATCTAAGATATGATTAAAGTGGTGGGTGGACTCATTTACTTTTTGAGCAAAGCCAATAGATTCTAATAATAGATTAAATGCAGTGTTGAGGCTGTCATTCTCAGCATCTGTGTGGATGTTAAAATCGCCCACTATAATTATCTTATCTGAGCTAAGCACTAAGTCAGACAAAAGGTCTGAAAATTCACAGAGAAACTCACAGTAACGACCAGGTGGACGATAGATAATAACAAATAAAACTGGTTTTTGGGACTTCCAATTTGGATGGACAAGACTAAGAGTCAAGCTTTCAAATGAATTAAAGCTCTGTCTGGGTTTTTGATTAATTAATAAGCTGGAATGGAAGATTGCTGCTAATCCTCCGCCCCGGCCCATGCTACGAGCATTCTGACAGTTAGTGTGACTCGGGGGTGTTGACTCATTTAAACTAACATATTCATCCTGCTGTAACCAGGTTTCTGTAAGGCAGAATAAATCAATATGTTGATCAATTATTATATCATTTACCAACAGGGACTTAGAAGAGAGAGACCTAATGTTTAATAGACCACATTGGGGTAATGAGGGGATGGCAGGGGGAGAGAAGCTGCAGAGAGGTGTGTAAGACTACAACTCTGCTTCCTGGTCCCAACCCTGGATAGTCACGGTTTGGAGGATTTAAGAAAATTGGCCAGATTTCTAGAAATGAGAGCAGCTCCATCCAAAGTGGGATGGATGCCGTCTCTCCTAACAAGACCAGGTTTTCCCCAGAAGCTTTGCCAATTATCTATGAAGCCCACCTCATTTTTTGGACACCACTCAGACAGCCAGCAATTCAAGGAGAACATGCAGCTAAACATGTCACTCCCGGTCTGATTGGGGAGGGGCCCAGAGAAAACTACAGAGTCCGACATTGTTTTTGCAAAGTTACACACCGATTTAATGTTAATTTTAGTGACCTCCGATTGGCGTAACCGGGTGTCATTACTGCCGACGTGAATTACAATCTTACCAAATTTACGCTTAGCCTTAGCCAGCAGTTTCAAATTTCCTTCAATGTCGCCTGCTCTGGCCCCCGGAAGACAATTGACTATGGTTGCTGGTGTCGCTAACTTCACATTTCTCAAAACAGAGTTGCCAATAACCAGAGTTTGTTCCTCGGCGGGTGTGTCACCGAGTGGAGAAAAACGGTTAGAAATGTGAACGGGTTGGCGGTGTACACGGGGCTTCTGTTTAGGGCTACGCTTCCTCCTCACAGTCACCCAGTCAGCCTGCTTTCCCGGCTGCTCGGGATCTGCCAGGGGGTAACTAACGGCGGCTAAGCTACCTTGGTCCGCACCGACTACAGGGGCCTGGCTAGCTGTAGAATTTTCCACGGTGCGGAGCCGAGTCTCCAATTCGCCCAGCCTGGCCTCCAAAGCTACGAATAAGCTACACTTATTACAAGTACCGTTACTGCTAAAGGAGGCCGAGGAATAACTAAACATTTCACACCCAGAGCAGAAAAGTGCGGGAGAGACAGGAGAAGCCGCCATGCTAAATCGGCTAAGAGCTAGTAGCTACGCTAAGCTAGCGGATTCCTAAAAACACGCAAAGTGAATAATGTGTAAATAATTTAGAGGTGATTCAGCAGAAGGAGTGCTTTAGTTAAGGCATGTAAAGATTACACTGGGAAACAAATCGTAATCTAGATAACTAGATCAATCTAACTGCGCAGATTAAACAGCTAACAGATACAGAAAAACACAGCTGTGCTCCGGAACAGGAAGTGATACAATACCGCAGTGAGAGCCAACCACCAGTAGAGGCAAGCAAGAGGGGATCACACAGGATTGTTGTTATACCGTGTACTTAATGCAGTAAAAACTACATGCTGAGGAAAAAAAAAAAGCAGAATGACTGCCAGAAATATCCAGTGAAAAGTCCGGACATCTCTAGTCCACTCATGGACGTTCGTTCACGCGCGCACATGTGAACAATTAAAAGAAAAAAAAGTGGGCTCCAGGCATTAGTTCCTTGTTCTCTGCTCAAACTCTCACATCACAGTTAAAAAAGGTACAAAAAAGGACATAAGTCCTGAGAGAGGACATGTTAACATCAAATAGAAATCCAGACATCTCCACATTCGCTTGAAGGTTCGTTCGCGCGCGCGCGTATCTCGCGGTCAAAGAAGGAAAGAACAGACAGCAAAAACAGCTCACTACTTCCAAGGGCAGCGACGTGTGTACTGTGTTCAGAAAACAGAACTCTTTGTTCCAAACTAATATATATAATATGTCTGAAATTCAGTTTGCGTTTATTAAATTCCACGCAGATTAAACAAAGCAGACATGGATTATTTGTTATTGTTTTAGCAAGTTTTCAGGGTATCATGCATGCAGTCTCTTATCAACGTGAGGAAAAGCATAAAAAATTACATTTTTGTAGTATAAGATTTCTTTTACAATTGTCATCATGTGGATTCTCTATATGTTGTTGGACTGCAGCGACGCTCTGGCACGCAAGGGATTATGGGATACGTCAATAGGGCGAATAAGGGAAGAGTCAATGGCAATGGAAACTTCCTTGTCTTTTTAGCCAAAAATTTCTAATATGATACTATTGTTCACCATCGGATGAAGAGTTTTCAATCATGAGGTTGCTGGACAGAGGTGTTTGACGATGCTGATGAAGAGAAACAAATGTCTGAGTGTACAGATTATTGATGATCCTGTCTTCCTACATGGTTGCAAGACTTGGACACCAACCATTGACTGAAAGAGACAAATGGATGTCTTTGGTACTAGGTCTCTTCAGAGGATCTGTGGGTACCACTGGAATGACTTTTTTGTTACTTAGTGTACTCTCTGACTGTTGGAGAGCAGTTGGAGAAGCAAATTAACGACCAAACATGTGAACGAGCGACAATTTCACGGTTGGTATCTCACTGTAGTGATAAACTTCAGCCACTCGTGACTAAAATGATGACACGTTTGCATGCAAAGTGCTCAGCTCTTATTATGCTGCTATTATCCATGTGAATAAACACTGTGGACTTCCCCAACAGTATCCAGTAACAGCCCTATAAGTAATAATCAAATAATAAAATAAAATAATAAGAATAATCATAACAAATAATAATGGCATGAGGCTTTATCCAGTTGTAGTCCTGATTTAGGGAAAAAATGAAAAAGAAAAAGATAATCCCAGTTACCATGGAAAGGTGCGTCCAGCCCAGTGGTGGGCAATCATGAGCCATGAAGGGCCGAAACACTCCAGGTTTTTCTTGCTACCAAGCACCTCAGCAGGTAATTTCATTAATGCTCAGGTGTCTCAGCAGGTGATTTCATTGACGACCAGGTGTTTAGAAGCTCATCAACAACCCACCTGCTGATGTGACTGGTTGCACAGAAAACATGCAGTGTATCGACCCTCATTGCCCAGCCCTGGTCCAGCCTGTTCACCATGCATGCACATGGGTCAACAGTTGAGCCAAGGCTTCTGGACTCACTTGGCGGCTTCTAGAACTACGGTCTCTCTCCGAACATCTCTTCTATTTTGGCGTGCTCCCTAGCAGCTCAGGCGTGTTGCTCACCCCCCCCCCCCCCCCACAGTTTTCTCACGAATCTCTCACATTAGGTGTCCCAGTGAGTGCATTCAGAGGGTCGCAAGACACCAGCAACAGCTCTGGGAACATACCTGGAGAAGCTTTGTTGCCTCGCCAACTTTGAACAGTTCAAAATCCAGGCGCGATGCTTGCGATGCCCTGCAAGTGAAGTAAGGGGAGAGCGCCACCCAGTGAACATTGCACAAAATCAAACAGTTTCCCTCACAATTGCCGTTTGCACTCTGTCACACCCCAATGAGACAGCACCTTCAGGGAGACTCAGATGAGGAGTTTCACTTGCATTGTGAGGGAGCTATGACATTTTGACCTTTTCTCTGGGCATGATACAGCAGGTGCATAGAGAGAGTTACTTTTGAGATGTGGAGATGGATTGGATATCTGCCTGGGTGGTTGCCATCAGGGATGTGGCAATGCATGACACCAGGGCGTGCTCCAAGACTTGACTTAACGCATGTGAAAGGCAGTTTTGCTGTTTTGTGCACTGTTGATCTTTGCAAAAGCAAGTTAAAGCACAAGAGACTGGAACTGCCAAATGCTTCCTGTTTGTTTTTCATCAAGAATACCCTCATTTTAAAAGTGACAAGCTGAGTTGCAGAGAGAAATGGCCTTGGCAGATGTTGATTAGGAAAACACAGTTTGAACTGGGATAAAATCAAGTAGTTGTTCAATTCTTATTTCAAAGCAAACTCAAAAGCAAGACACAAGAAGCTGAAGAAACCCGGTATGAGGACCGTATTTTTATATCCTGAGACAGCTCACCAATATAGTCAGTGGAGTGATATTTTTATATTGCCATGGTGAACATTTCTGAATTTTAAGTTCCATTTTTGTTGTGTCTCTCTCCAAGGAGACAGAATTTTGTTGCTGCCATGGCAGCTAGTCTCTGTTGCCCAGAGCCATGCTCTGAAGTCTTGTGATGTATACTGAACAGCTGGCTTGCAGAGAATGCTCATTCTTCATGTTCTCCCTAAATGACTCCAGAAGCACCTGATTTAGCTTGTTTGCTAAAGGGATCGATAGAAGAGGAGGCATCGCACTTTGAATGAGAAATCAAATGTCACCAATGTATTACCTTTGGTTGAGAATGTTTGTGCAGTCCAATTACAAACTGCAGCTCTGCAATGTTCCAAGTAAACAATCAAACCTGGAAGTGCAGAAATACGAAATGTCAGAAACAGGAAGTTAAGCTACATGTAATGAAAATGGACTAAATGTCAAAGTAAATGCACCAGAGAATATTTACAATGGAGAAGAATTAACTAATCCCATAAAGAATAATATTAGAAAACAGAATAACATGGTGATCACACCAAAAAAAACAAAACATCACCCATGACATCTATGAACCATATATGCACATCAATACCCAAAAGTGCGTCAAGCTAGGTCTGGGATGAAACATGTGACCACACCACATACCAAGGAACTGCCCCAGGTCATGGACAGCAATCACCCAGTCCAGCTCCACCACTTAAATGTAGCCAGCAACATGTCACAGCCAGATGAAATGTGGACATCCCCTTGGCATTCTACACCTGCTGGGGTCCTCACCATTGAGTCACCTACATGCTGGATCATGCACAGACAAACATGCCACATTGTCAAAAAAATGTTTACTCGAGGAGACTTCCAGTGGTTCCCATAGATTCTATAAAGAGACCCAGTACCAAAAATATCTAGTTGTTGCCTTTGGTCACTGATTGGTATCCAAGTTTCACAATCACACAGTATGAAAGGGAGCCCCGGGACACTAAAGACTTAGGTGTTTGTTCTCCTACAACCCCAATTCCAATGAAGTTGGGATGTTGTGTGAAATGTAAATTAAAAACAGAATACAATGATTTGCATATCCTCTTCAACCTATATTTAATTGAATACGCCACAAAGACAAGATATTTCATGTTCAAACTGATAGACTTTTTTGTTTTTGTTTTTGTATTTGCTCATTTTGAAATGGATGCCTGCAACACATTTCAAAAAAGCTGGGACAGTGGTATGTTTACCACTGTGTTACATCACCTTTCCTTCTAACAACACTCAATAAGCATTTGGGAACTGAGGACACTAATTGTTGAAGTTTTGTAGGTGGAATTCTTTCCATTCTTGCTTGATGTACAACTTCAGTTGTTCAACAGTCCCGGGTTTCTGTTGTCGTATTTTGCACTTAATAATGCGCCACACATTTTCAATTGGCAACAGGTCTGGACTGCAGGTAGACCAATCTAGTACCCGCACTCTTTTACTATGAAGCCATTCTGTTGTAACACGTGCAGAATGTGACTTGGCATCGTCTTGCTGAAATAAGCAGGGACGTCCCTGAAAAAGATGTTGCTTGGATGGCAGCATGTGTTGCTCCAAAACCTGGATGTACCTTTCAGCATTGATAGTAAGTAAGTAAGTAAATTTATTTATATAGCGCCTTTCACAGACATAAGTCACAAAGCACTTCACAGGTTAAAATGCAATAATAAATAATAAAAACATAGATAAAACAAAAGACAAGGTTAACAATCGGTCAGTTCTGAAAAGCCTTATTAAAGAGAAGAGTCTTCAAATGCTTCTTAAAAGTCTCAGCACATTCCAGGGAACACAGAGAAAGTGGCAGTTCGTTCCAGAGACGAGAGGCTGTGGCTTTAAAAGATCTGTCACCTCGGGTTTTAAAGCAGGTCCCTGGAACCATCAGCAGGTTCTGGCCTGAAGACCTGAGACTACGGGCAGAGGTATAAGGCTGAATCAAATCTTTAATATATCCGGGAGCCTGATCATGAAGGACTCGGAACGTCAGGACCAAGATTTTGAAAATGAGTCTAGACTCAACTGGGAGCCAATGGAGAGACTTTAGGACAGGGGTAATATGAGCTCTCCTGTTTATACGAGTCAACAACCTCGTAGCAGAGTTTTGGACGTACTGTAGCCGGTTAAGGTCTTTTCTATTAAGGCAGGTAAACAGGCTGTTACAGTAGTCCAATCGTGAGGAGATGAAAGCGTGGATGATTGTCTCCAGCTCATGACAAGATACCACCTGTCGCAGCTTAGCGATATTCCGCAAGTGAAAAAAACAATTTCCAATTAATTTATTACAATGCTCAGAAAGAGACATTACTTCATCAAAGATAACTCCGAGATTCTGCAGACTTGTCTTAACTGATGAGCCCAAGTCACCCAGCTGCTGCTTGATGCCGGGAATGGCATCATCAGGGGCAACAATAAGTGTCTCAGTTTTCTCGGAGTTCAATTGAAGGCTATTTCCATTCAGCCACTGCTTCACCTGTGACAGACAGTTCATTACAGAGTTCAGTTTCCCAAGTTCCGTAGTTTTAAAAGAGCAGTATAGTTGTATGTCATCAGCATACAGATGATAGGACACATCACTGAAACACTGAATTATCTGCCCAAGGGGAAGAATATATAAAAGAAACAAGAGTGGCCCCAGCACTGAGCCTTGTGGTATGCCACACTGCAGGCAAGCCGACTCAGACCTAACATGGTTTACTGAAATGCTAAAACTCCTGTTTGTCAAATAGGAGGTAAACCATTTCAGCACAGAGCCCGACATTCCCACCAGATCTCGTAGCCTATTGACCATGATGGTGTGGTCGACCGTGTCAAAGGCAGAGGACAGGTCTAAGAGGACCATCACAGTACACCTCCCAGCGTCAGCAGACATCATGATGTCACTAGACACTCTTAACAGTGCAGTCTCAGTAGTGTGGTGTTTCCGAAAACCTGACTGGAATTTGTCATAGATGTTATGTGTCTCAAGGAAGGATGTCAGTTGTTTGGCTACATTTTTCCAGTAATTTCGATAGAAAGGGAAGCTTAGATATTGGGCGGTAGTTTTTATACTCTGCTTGGTCCATGTTAGGCTTTTTGAGTCTTGGTTCGATCACCGCATGTTTGAAGTAGGTGGGAAATACACCAGATAAAAGGGAAAAATTGAACAATTCAGTGACCCATAGGCCAATATAGTCAAGAATATTAAGGAAAAGTTTAGAGGGGATAATGTCGACCAAGCTAGAGGTCAGCCTCATTTTGGATGACAATGCCACAATGTCTTCCAAATGCACAGGGTCGAAGGTTGACCACATCTGTGCAGGTGGCTCACTCTGAATAGGGCCAGAATATGAAGGCCAGTTTATTTGGTCTTTTATTTCCTGCACATTCACAATAAAGAAAGTTAAAAAGTCATTGCTGTTGCCTTCAAACAGCACAGGAGTAGCAGGAGCAGTGTTAGACACTAAAAAATTTATAGTGTCAAATAACACTTTCGGGTTTCCCTTATTTGTTGTTATTAATTGTTGAAAGTGTTTAAATCTGGCCTCTTTTATAGACTCATTTAAAGACAACATAAGGTCTTTAAGATGCAACCTATGGACCTGGAGCTGAGTGGATTTCCACAGCCGTTCAGTTTTACGGCACGTCCTTCTTAAACTCCGGATGCTGTCATTTATCCAAGGGCAGGTGTGTTCATGGGTAGCACGAATTGTCTTGAGAGGAGCAACTTTGTCCAAGATTGTAGCACAATGCCAATTAAAACAGTTCAAGAAGCTGGTCACATCTGTGCAGTGTTCAAAAACGTATGAATTGAACAAGGCACAGAATCTGCCTGCTGTTGTCTCTGTGATGATCCTTCGTTCGGCCTGTTTACGGACAGGTCGAGGCTCAGAAGGAACAGAAAGATCAAAGAAAATGCCACTATGATCACTCATGTGGACATCTTCAACACATACATTTGTGACGTGTAGGCGTAGTGAGTACACTTGATCGAGTGTATGTCCTTTTAAGTGGGTGGAGCCTAATACATGTTGTCTAAAATCATGGATTTCCATAGTCTTTAAAAATTCCACTGCTGGGGAAGACAAAGTGTCTTCAAAGTGCAGGTTGAAATCACCAAGAACTAAAAGTCTCTCGAGTTTAATAAGAGATGATAAAAAGCTGTTAAACTCTGTGATAAAAGTGCCTGCAAAACCAGGGGGTCGATAGATTAAAATTACATAAAAACTGCTTGAGGAACCGACCTTAATCATTTGTGATTCAAATGAGGGGAATTGTTCACAGTCAATCATTCTGCATGTGTATCTGTCCTGAAACACAGCAGCTAGACCTCCACCTCTTCGACCGGAGCAGGGCTTCCCAAGAGCACTGCAGCCCACAGGGCGCAGTTCACAAGGTCTCTGGTGCCTGTCGCGGCGGCAATCCCCGAACCCGGTGGTGGACGCCGGAAGTAAGGGATGCTGTCAAGCTGAAGAAGGAGTCCTACTTATCTTTGTTGGTAGGTGGGACCCCGGAGGCAGCTGACAGGTACTGGCAGGCCAAGCGTGCCGCAGCCCGTGCGGTCACAGAGGCAAAAGCTCGGGTCTGGGAGGAGTTCGGGGAGGCCATGGAGGAGGACTATTGGTCGGCCTCGAAGAGATTCTGGCAAACCGTCCGACACCTCAGGAGGCGGAAGCAGCTCTCCACCAGCACTGTTTACGGTGCAGGTGGGGAGCTGTTGACCCTGACTGAGGATGTTGTCAGGCGGTGGGAGGAATACTTCGAGGATCTCCTCAATCCCATCGTCACGTCTTCCGAAGAGGAAGCAGAGACTGAGGACTCAGAGGCCAGGCCGAAGTCACCGAGGTGGTTAGAAAGCTCCTTGGTGGCAAGGCTCCTGGGGTGGATGAAATCCATCCTGAGTACCTTAAGTCTCTGGATGTTGTGGGACTGTCTTGGCTGACACGCCTCTGCAGCATCGAGTGGCGATCGGGGACAGTGCCTCTGGATTGGCAGACCAGGGTGGTGGTCCCTTTGTTTAAGAAGGGGGGCCGGAGGGTGTTTTCAAACTATAGGGGGATCACACTCCTCAGCCACTCCGGTAAGGTCTATTCCAGAGTACTGGAGAGGAGAATTCGACTGATGGTCTAACCTCGGATTCAGGAGGAGCAGTGTGGTTTTCGTCCTGGTCGTGGCACACTGGACCAGCTCTACACGCTCCATCGGGTGCTCGAGGGTGAATGGGGGTTCGCCCAACCAGTCCACATGTATTTTGTGGATCTGGAGAAGGCTTTCGACCGTGTCCCTTGGGGCACCCTGTGGGGGGTGCTCCGGGGGTATGGGGTCCGGGGTCCTTTGCTAAGGGCTATCCGGTCCCTGTACGACCGCAGCAGGAGCTTGGTTTGCATTGCCGGTAGTAAGTCAAACCTGTTTCCAGTGCACGTTGGCCTCTGCCAGGGCTGCCCTTTGTCACCGGTTCTGTTCACTATTTTTATGGACAGAATTTCTCGGCGCAGCCAGGGTGTAGAGGGGGTCTGGTTTGGGAACCACAGAATCTCGTCTCTGCTGTTTGCAGACGATGTGGTTCTGTTGGCTTCGTCAAATCAGGACCTTCAGCGTGCACTGGGGCAGTTTGCAGCTGAGTGTGAAGCGTCCGGGATGAAAATCAGCACCTCCAAATCCAAGGCCATGGTTCTCGACCGGAAAAAGGTGCTTTGCCCTCTTCAGGTCGGTGGAGTGTCCTTGCCTCAAGTGGAGGAGTTTAAGTATCTCAGGGTCTTGTTCATGAGTGAGGGACAGATGGAGCGTGAGATCAATAGACGGATCGGTGCAGCATCTGCAGTGATGTGGTCGCTGTATCAGACCGTCGTAGTGAAGAGAGAGCTGAGTAGGGGGGCAAAGCTCTCGATTTACCGATCGATCTACATTCTGATCCTCACCTATGGTCATGAGATTTGGTTCATGACCAAAAGAAAGAGATTGCGAGTACAAGAGGCCGAGATGAGTTTCCTCCGCAGGGTGGCTGGGCACTCCCTTAGAGATAGGGTGAGGAGCTCGGTCACTCGGAGGAGCTCGGAGTCGAGCCGCTGCTCCTCCACGTCAAAAGGAGTCAGTTGAGGTGGCTTGGGCATCTTTTCCGGATGCCCCCTGGACGCCTCACTGGAGAGGTGTTCCGGGTACGTCCCATTGGGAGGAGGCCCCGGGGAAGACCCAGGACATGCTGGAGGGACTACATCTCTCGGCTGGCTTGGGAACGCCTTGGAGTTCCCCTGGAGGAGCTGGGGGAGGTGTATGCGGATCGGGAGGTCTGGGCAGCTTTGCTTGAGCTTTTTTTTTTGGTGTGTGCGTGCATGACAAACAGAGCACCGCTGACATTTGCTGTTTTGCATGCATATGTATTTTGGGTCAACGATGAACGCCGCCAAAATGAAACGCTGATAGGAGTAATAGTTTTGGAGAAGCTACAAATATTAGATTGCATTGCACTACATTTTGGACTCACATGCCTTTCCAACAGGGGGCAGTAAATGATCTTTATATTAAAAGCGTGAGTGCAAGTGCATATAATTGTAAATTCATTAAAAAATACATGGACGACACAAAAAAGTGAAAACACTTATTTCCATTGTGGTCCATTTAAAAATCAAATGACAAAATAGAAGTAATAATAAAATAATAATAATAATAATGATAATAATAATAACAGTGTGTATAAAGTGTGTTGAATTCCTCCTCTAAAAATTGTTGAGGTCTAAGGAATGAAAAACATTCTGGACTGAAACGCCATTCAAACTTATTGCTTAATTTATTACCACCCATGAAAAATGTCAGCTACCTATTTTATAAATACTACCCAATCTAGAGCCCATGAATCCCCACTGGCAACACACTGTTGGGTCTAATAATGGTGCCAATGACAGTCTGTGGCTCTCTGCATTCAGTCTGTCTTCAACCTGTCAACGATATTTATTATTTATGGTAAGACCTCTCAGTGCTTTCTGCAGGTTTCCTATTCAGATGTTTCTTTTACTTTGTTCACTATGCCAACCCATCACTGCATTCCATTCTCTTTTTACAATTTGAAATCTTAATTTTAATTTTCAGGAAAACATCAGAGATAAATAAAAGATCCATTCCATTTTCTTTTTCTGCTTTAAAAAATGACAACATCCACTCAAACATAGCAGAGTGATATATTGTTGTAACTGAATGATTCTCAAAGATCTAATCTTTTAAGTGAAAAAGATAAAATCCAAGTCTGATTAATCATAAATTTAAACAATGTTTTACTGGTGTGCTAACCCAACTTCCCACTTGAGACCCTCTTCAATCAATGATATACAGTATACAGCAAAGTGTGTAGTCTGGTTAATGTCACATGATTCAAAATTAAATGAACTCTCAATAACTGCGTTATGCCTAAGTTGAATGTGTAATGCCTTCACTGTCAACATTTAGTGCCATCACAGCCCGCATTTATAGCTTCCTATACAGCTCGGAATTGCCACCAAGCCATGTACTGCAACTTCACTTGATGATACTCAGAAACACCTCCTCCTGTGATCACTCGCAGCACCGATGCAATCCCTGACATCTTTTACTGTGTTGTTTCTAATGAACTCCCTTATTCCATTTTTTTTTTTCTTTTTGGCCATCTTTTCGATTCTTCTACCTAGACTGTGTGTAAACTCCTATAAAACAGTCTGATCTTGAACTCTAGCCAGAGTTCACCTTAAATCTTGAGTGTATTTCTCAATAAATGTACACTCAACAAAAATATAAACGCAACACTTTTGGTTTTGCTCCCATTTTGTATGAGATGAACTCAAAGATCTAAAACTTTTTCCACATACACAATATCACCATTTCCCTCAAATATTGTTCACAAACCAGTCTAAATCTGTGATAGTGAGCACTTCTCCTTCGCTGAGATAATCCATCCCACCTCACAGGTGTGCCATAACAAGATGCTGATTAGACACCATGATTAGTGCACAGGTGTGCCTTAGACTGCCCACAATAAAAGGCCACTCTGAAAGGTGCAGTTTTATCACACAGCACAATGCCACAGATGTCGCAAGATTTGAGGGAGCGTGCAATTGGTATGCTGACAGCAGGAATGTCAACCAGAGCTGTTGCTCGTGTATTGAAAGTTCATTTCTCTACCATAAGCCATCTCCAAAGGCATTTCAGAGAATTTGGCAGTACATCCAACCAGCCTCACAACCGCAGACCACGTGTAACCACACCAGCCCAGGACCTCCACATCCAGCATGTTCACCTCCAAGATCGTCTGAGACCAGCCACTCGGACAGCTGCTGGAACAATCGGTTTGCATAACCAAAGAATTTCTGCACAAACTGTCAGAAACCGTCTCAGGGAAGCTCATCTGCATGCTCGTCGTCCTCATCGGAGTCTCGACCTGACTCCAGTTCGTCGTCGTAACCGATTTGAGTGGGCAAATGCTCACATTCGCTGGCATTTGGCACGTTGGAGAGGGGTTCTCTTCACGGATGATGCGAAGGAGATGTGTTGCGCTGCATGAGGCAAATGGTGGTCACACCAGATACTGACTGGTATCCCCCCCAATAAAACAAAACTGCACCTTTCAGAGTGGCCTTTTATTGTGGGCAGTCTAAGGCACACCTGTGCACTAATCATGGTGTCTAATCAGCATTTTGGTATGGCACACCTGTGAGGTGGGATGGATTATCTCAGCGAAGGAGAAGTGCTCACTATCACAGATTTCGACTGGTTTGTGAACAATATTTGAGGGAAATGGTGATATTGTGTATGTGAAAAAAGTTTTAGATCTTTGAGTTCATCTCATACAAAATGGGAGCAAAACCAAAAGTGTTGCGTTTATATTTTTGTTGAGTATATTTTAAAACCAGCAGCTATGCACTGAGCACCAATGGAACAAATGGTAATGACTTGAAACACTTGTTGTGAAAGTGTAGTGACACGGACCCACAACAGGGGGCGCAAATGAACGGTCAATAGATGAGGCAAAAAGTAACAATTTAATGTTGTGAAGGTGCACAACGAACATACAGACAATCTCAGAATATGATTACAGTCAATTCACAAAGGTGACGTGTGGGCAGGCTCGAGGATAGAAGACGTCTGTCCTGAGAAGAGCCGGAACCACACGATTTCCGCCGCCACCGAACCTGGTGAATACTGGAGCCGCCAAGTCCCGAATTCCCAGGTGATCACCGTCCCCGACTGTCGGATCTGGTACTGCTGGCGAAGAACAAAGACAGTCAAGTGTGGGTGTGTGTACACCCAGTAACAACAACGGTGGGAATGCCACCTCCACCTCTAACACAATATTCTGCAGAGGACCGCAGTGATTCCTCAGGGGAAAAGAGTGCCGTCCAGCACTCACTCAGCTTCCACAGACAGAGGGACCGGTACTCCTGCAAACACTCACAATATACAGATTATATTGTAAAACACAAACGGCTGAGTCTATTACCTCCAAAGAAGTACGATATCTCGGCGATGAGGTGGAGATGACGTCTGGGTTTTATGGAGTGCGATGATGAAGAATGAGTGACAGCTGTCAGGAATTAATGAGTGACAGCTGTCACTCCCGGCTGTGTCCGTGGCGGCAGCGCCCTCTCATGCCTGAAGCCCGCACTTCAGGCAGGGCGCCCTCTGGTGGTGGGCCAGCAGTACCTCCTCTTCTGGCGGCCCACACAACAACACTAGGACGGATGTAAAAACTCTTAAGGTTTATTTTCTAACCAATTACAAACCTTTGGGACCTACTAACATTTCAGGTGTTTGAGCAATAACACCAACAATGTGAGCATTTTGTAAAAGCAAAAAAAAAAAAAAACACAACACAACACACACAAAAAACATTGACCATAAATCCATTTATTTATTTATTTAGTTTATATAGCGCCAAATTGCAACAAAACGCTTCACACAAGGAAGGTCTAACCTTACCAACTCCTAGAGCAAGCTCACAGGCGACAGTGGTAAGGAAAAACTCCCTCTGATGATACTGAGGAAGAAACCTCAAGCAGACCAGACTCAAAAGGGTGACCCACTGTTTAAGCCATTCTACCAAAAAGTAAAAACAACAATTGACAAGAGTTCATGCAGGCATCCAGTGTACCATCAGGAGGAGAAGGGGGGGTGTGGTGTTGGAGAGGGGGGTCATCAAGCCATTCATTGGATCTGTTCCTACAGAGGAGTCCATCTGTGTCAGCCACAGAAATCATCCAATCCAGCCTGTGGATCCAGCCAGATCTCAGACAGAGAGAAAAAGAAAACAGAATCAGTTGGCCAGAAAAACTACACTTAAGGTATAATTCATCAGCATTAAGAAGCAAGAAAGCAGAAGCCCTAAGCTTCACTAACAGACCCAAATGTGAGATAAAATTGAGGCCAAGACCTGCTCTGTTTACTAATAAAATGAATTTAAAAGGGTAGGAAGCATAGTACATACTACGCCAGTATCCTAGCCATACCAAAGGTAGAATAAATGTGTCTGGACTTGAAAGTCTCTACAGAATCTGACTGTTTTATTGATGCATGGAGATCATTCCACAAAACAGGAGCACATTAAGAGAAAGCTCTATGACCTGCAGACTTTTTATTCACCCTAGGGACACAAAGTAGCTGTGCGCCCTGAGAACGCAGGCCGGTACGTAGGGCTTGAGTAGGTCAGCTAAACAGGGAGGTGCTAGTCTGTGAATAATTTTATAGGTTAATAGTGGAACCATAAAATCTAGTCTCACAGAGACAGGAAGCCAGTGAAGAGACACCAAAATGGGTGGTTAAACTTTCTACTTCATGTCAAGAGTCTGTCAGCAGCATTTTGAACCAACTGGAGAGCCCTAATGCTAGACTGCGGTAAACCAGAAAATAGAATATTGCAGTAGTCCAATCTAGAAGAGACAAACGCATGAATCAGGGTCTCCAGACAGGATGGGAGGAATCTTCGTTATATTTCGTAGGTGGAAGAAAGCAGTCCTTGTAATATCGCTAATGTGGAGGTCAAAGAACAGTGTAGAATCAAAAATCACCCCAAGGTTCCTCACTTTGTCAGTGTGATCTATGACACACAAGCCTAGGTTAAGCATTAGCTGATCAAACTAATGCTGATGTTTTGTTGGACCAAGAACCATCATTTCAGTCTTGTCTGAGTTCAAAAGTCATCCAGCTTTTCACTGATGCAAGGCAATCCTTTAAGGAATGAGATTACCAGCAGTTATTGGCACGTACAACTGAGCATGATCAGCATTCTATGCTAATGATAAAATCCATCCATATTCTTTACCAGCATACTCCAATTAAGGATCACAGGGGGCTGAAGCCTATCCCAGCAGTCATAGGGTGTGAGGCAGGGTACCCCCTGAACAGGACACCATTCTATTGCAGGGCCACACATAGACAGACAAACATATTCATACCTGCATGCACACCTATGGTCAATTTAAAGTTTCCAGTTCACCTAACCTGCATGTTTTGGAAGTGGGAAAAACCCTGAGCACCCGGAGGGAACCCACACAAACATTGACAGATTGGCCACAAATGTAGTACTTGTTCAAAATTATTATAATTTTTATTTTCATCATGTTGGGTTCCTGTATAAGTCTGTTACTTTTTATATCATGCAAAAGACATTTATCAGTTCTGACAAGACCACAAAAGAAGAGAGTGAGTAGCAGAAACACAGTATAGTGGAGCTGGTAAGCTTTCAAGAGATACATGCTTTACTGGTTGTAACGATGAGAGCGAGGCCACTTCTTTTTCAAAGGTAAGTCTTTATGTGTATGACTGTTTGTGTACTTTATCTTTTTCTTACAAGTTGGGTTTTTTTCTTTCAGGAAAACTAAAAGCAGCTTAAACTGTCTGGTTGGCTCTGATGTTCATTTGAGCATTCTGTCTAGTCCATCCATTTCCTCCTGAATCCTGTACGATAAGCCCCAAACAAGAGGTATTACTGCACATACACAAAGGCATTTGTGTATTTGTACGAAACAAATGTACAAAATAAACAACTGCATAAAAAGTTCAAACTAAATTTAACCATAATTAAAGTGACGCAAATTTGGTTGTGACAAAAGGACACTGTTGCATTGTGACGTCACTGCTTCCATAGTGAATATACTGGGGAGTGAAAGTAATCCATCCATCCATTTTCTATACCCTCTTACTCTAATTAAGGGTCACGGGAGCGCTGGACAGGAAGCCAGTCTATAGCAGGGCCAGGTGCAAGTAAATAATTAATTTAACTGGTTAAAATGAATACAAAAATACAAATACTTGATCTATGTGACCTTTATGGAGCCACAAGGCTGCTGGACAAAGGTGTTTGGTGATGCCAGTATCTTTGCAGGAGAACAAACTTGAAAGTCCAACCCCATGAGATGAACACCCATGAGCTCCGATCCACCAGATGCCCCTGCATCAAGAATAGGCATTCATCAATAGCTGATATAACCACCTGGTCAAGGGATTACTTTGGGAAATCTCTGTCAAGCAACACAATATGGAGTTTCACAAATTCCACTTAAAACTATACTGTGCAAAAAAGAACCCATATGTTAATCTTGTGCAGAAGCAGCATCAGCCTCTCTGGGCTTTTAAGCATCTGGGTTGGACTAAAGTGAAAATGTACATTGTGATCAGATGACTCAGTATTCTGGAACTATTTTGGAAGAAATGGATGCCGTGTGCTCCAGACCAGAGAGGAAAGGACTATCCAGACTGTTATCAGCAATACATCCAAAAGCCAGGGCTTGTCAGAGTGTAGGGTTGTGTCAGTGCCCATGGTAAAGGCAATTTACATGTCTGTGAAATGTTCATTGAGATTTGCTCCTGGAGGGCACCTGCCCTGTTTTTTTTTTTTTTTTTACTCTCTCCCTGTTCCACTTGCAGCTGATAGTGTGCTCAGCCAATGCATGGCTGGGAAACACCTGAATTAAATAATTTGGAGTGAGAAGAGCAGTCAAGACTGGGAGCATGCGCTGATGCCACACTATGCGGCATCTACAACACCATGGAACTGCCTTGGGTCTTGGCTGGCAACCACCCAGGCGGACAACCAGTCCATTACCACATCTCTAAAATAACCAAGAGCAGGTCAACATGGAAATGTGCAGGGCAGGTGCCCTCCAGGAACAGATTTTTCAGCAGAAATATATGCTGGCTCAAAGACAGCTTTCCAGGTACATTTATGCTTCTTAAACAAGTCAAGTCTGGGACCATGTGCTAATGGATGCTTTGCTGCAACCACAACACCACAGAACTGTCTTTGGTCCTGGATGGCAACCACCCAAGCAGACAACCAGTCCATTCCCACATCTCGAAAATAACCATCTATCTGCCGTGGCCAGGTAAAACGTGGGTGCCCCTTGGCCTTCTCCAGCTAGGGTGTAGATGGGGTCCTCAATACTCAGGCACTTGTGTGCTGGATAATGTACAGACAAACGGGCCACATGGCCATAATGTCGTAGCTGACGCTCCCTCACAATGCAAGTGATACTCCTCATCTTGGTTGATACAAAGTCATTCCAGCGGCACCCAAGGATCCTTCAAAGATGCATAGTACTAAATACATCCAGTCATCACCTTAGGTCACTGGTTAGTGTCTAAGTCTTACAACCATACAGCAAGACAGGCAGCACCAGGACCCTAAAGACTTGGGCCTTTGTTTGCCTGAAAACATATCGGCATCGCCAAACACCTCTATCCAGTGACCTCATGACTCCATAAGCTCTTCCCAGGCACCTCTTGATCTCAAAGGTCAATGAACCACAGACATATATGTTACTGCCATTTTAAACAAGACAATGCAAATCCATTTTCTGTGCACATTTCAAAGGCATGGCTGCAGAAGAAAGGCCATGGGTACTGGACTGGCCTACCTGAGAATGTATGGAGAATTTTCAAATGCATAATGAAGCAACAACAACCCCGTATTAAATAACATGGGGATGTCACTATTCCAACACGTGTTGTGAACTAAACTGGTAAATGCTTTAGCATCCCAACTTTATATATATATATATATATATATATATATATATATATATATATATATATGTTGTGGCCAGCCTTTTGTCTGCATCTCTCCCCTTCCCTTCTGTCTCCTCTTGTGTGTTGTCTGTTTTCCCTCCAGGTGGCACACTGCAGAGTCGAGGAACACCTGCTGCTCATCATCTACTCGCACCTGATGCTCATGAGCGGCTCATCAGGAGCGGGTGCCTTAACTCCGGACTTTGAGCTCAGTCACTGCAAAATTCTTTGTTCAGATTCCTGCATGTGATTCCATGATAGCCATGCCGTCATTCCAGCTGCTTCCATGCGCTTTGACATCTGCGCTTCCCACAGCTCATCGCCAGGTAACCTGGCCTCCTCTAATTTCCACATTAGAGCTCGTTTATCTTTTGGTGTTTCCAGATGCCTTCTTGCCCAGCTTCCATGCTGTACTCCTCCTGACTTCCACGCCACTCTGCACTACATCACTTTGGAACTCATCGGCTCTCTGTCTCAGAGCGCACAGGTCTGCCATGTTCACCTAAGTTCCCGCATGTCTCTGAGATCCAGTTCTCACACTGCTCCTGTTTGTGACTGTGCATGACCAAGAACTGTTTCCAAGAACTGTGTTCAAGAACTATTACCAAGAACTGTATGAACTCATATACAGAACTGCTAAGAACTTTCCAAGTTGATTCTGAAGCCAAGACCTGCTTAACTGGAACTGCGTCATAAGACGCATCTGACCTCTGAAGATAATTCATGAACTGTGAACAATTCCTGAACAGTGAACATTATTTTGTAACTTTTGAACTTTATTTCCTGAGCTGTGAACGTACCAACAGTGAACTGTTAATTGTTAAAGCAGCCTGAGTTATGAGTGTTATCACCCACCTCTGTTGTCCTCGTCCTCGGCTCTGTGCGTTCCACCTAGCTCCAGTATCAGTTCCATATATTCCAGGATCCCAGCCTGTTCTCCACCTTTAAAGCCTAGCTCAGCTTGACCTGCAGCTTCCTAATTTCCACCGCTACATGCGGGCTGACTGTCCACTCTGTAGGCATCTCCAGTGCAGCACATTTTGTTTATTTATTATTGTAAATAAATCTCTCTTCGTTCACAACCAGTTCTCTTCCTTGCTCCCAGCGTTTGGGTCCACAGCCTGTACCGGTTCGGTCCTATCCAGACCTCTAACCACAACAATATTGCAGGCCTTAAATGTAGGAATGGATGTATATTAACAAATGGAATGATGATGACTGCACAAAACATGAAATATCTCTCTGCAATTAAATGAAAGCCAAAGTAAATATAAAAATCATTTTGGGTGGGGTTTTCTGTATGTTAGTTTGCTTATTTTCCATACGGTTCCAACTTTTTCAGATTTGGGATTGTATAAGTGTACACTACTAAAGATTACATTCTTTATATGGTATAGATAAGGATGGAGGTATGAACCTGTGTCAGTAAGGGTTGAAGATGGAACTGACCTTTTACCTCCCTACTTTAAGAAAGAATCACCACAGTACACATTACAACACAGTGCTGTCTTTTATTATCTCTGCAGTCTGCTAATAATTACAGCACTGAGGAGAGTCATGCAAAACCACTCTCCTCCCCCATCCTGACCTCCATCTCTGATATCCTCCATTAAGTCCCCAAAGTTTTTTTGATTCTCCATTTATCTGTCCATTCATCACATCCCTCAGCTCTCTGAATCGCCTCAACCTTCTCTCGCAAACGATGTCACTGCCTTCCTCTGATTTAGATAACAGATTTGATGAAGACTTTGTCTTCTTTTCCAAAGCTAGTTTTCCTCCATACGTCGTGATGTAGTTACACATGGTGGTTGTCATTAGGATTACAGAGTTAGGACTGAATCAGATACAAAACCATTGTGACATACCACATTGGGGCAAAATGAAGGGATAAAAGATGCAGAGAATGTTGATGAAAGCGATAATGATGAGTCTGAGAGGAAATGCAGAGGAGGAAATTGCAGATCTCCTTTTCTAGTTGGTGTTTTATGCCTTAAGCCAAATTGGCAGCTTTTATTGTGGTGATATTTCGATTGTTTCCCGATTGTCTTATCTTAATCCAAGTATATTGATTCTGTCAGCTACATGCCACAAAAACACCAGCAAGCTCTTTCCGTGTGGTAATGCTCTTGGCAGCAGAAATTAGACATTGTAGTGACAGGTCCAGGTGGCTGAGTTGTCCCAGAATGAACAATGTTGCTGAGAGGGGTTGATGTGAGAGGTGATATTAGTCATCCAGTTGACTCAACAACAAAAAAGGGAGACAGGCGGACAGAAAGAGACAGACATATATAGAGAGAGAGAGAGAGAGTGAGAGAGAGAGAGAGAGAGAGAGAGAGAGAGAGAGAGAGAAAACATTTCTCCAAGCATTAAGCTACAATGTCTCAGATGAAGCCCACCAGGAAGAAGAAGAAGTTGCAGTTCCTTGACTGGCCACTTGAGGCTGGCTCCAAAAGCGAGCTTCTTAACTTCTTAGTTTAAAATCCTTTAAGCACCAATTAGGGGCATGGTCACTTTGAGTGACAGCTGCAAAACAGAGCGCCTCCGACTGTCACTGTATTGGAAGATCAGAGGCCACTTGATGTGGCTGCTAGCTGTTGTGGAGTGTGTCATTTTGAGTATTTTATTACAAATAATTGAAATAATATAGTTTGTTTGATGAAACTGTTGTAATGTCCTATTTTCAGGGTTACCACAGTCCAGTATTAAGGATCTCCAATTAGTTCAGAATGCTGCTGCCAGACTTTTGACACGGAGCAGAACGTTTGACCATATCACACCTGTTCTGGCTAGAGTTGGGTATCAGAAACCAGTTCTTTTCGGGTATCGTTAAATGATTCAATTCACCGATATCAACAGTCTTTTTGCTTAACGATTCCCTTATCGGTTCTTCAGAGTGCCATTGTTTTTGGGGATGTTTGTCGGGAAAATGATCATTTCCCTACATTGATTACAGACCCTGCAGCGGCTATGGAATCAACAGCTTCTGCAGCGCGACTCACTGAAGCGTGAACCAATATAGCATTGCTTCGATCCGCTGGCTCATTGGTTCATTTAATTTCGCTTTAATTTTTCCCCGCTAAAACCCTAAAGAGCATATGTCTGTGAGTAATATTTACCTTTTTATGTTAAACCGACCTGTCATGGTCTTCTGAAACAGTTGATAGATGTATTATATAACTTAAAAACGGGACTGATGCTAACGTGTTAGCGTGTCTAAGGCATTTTCAATGTTAAAGTTAGCACATTTGTGTGCATGTTTTCTGTATGATAATTAATGGCTCAGCATTTCTCTTCATAAAAGAGTCAGATGTATTAAAATTTGTAATATCTTTTATTTTTCTTTATATATTAATAATAATATGAGGGCTGTCAATAAAGTATAGGTCCTTTTATTTTTTTCAAAAACTATATGGATTTCATTCATATGTTTTTACGTCAGACATGCTTGAACCCTCGTGCGCATGCGTGAGTTTTCCACGCCTGTCGGTGACGTCATTCGCCTGTGAGCACTCCTTGTGGGAGGAGTCGTCCAGCCCCTCGTCGGAATTCCTTTGTCTGAGAAGTTGCTGAGAGACTGGTGCTTTGTTTGATCAAAATTTTTTCTAAACCTGTGAGACACATCGAAGTGGACACGGTTCGAAAAATTAAGCTGGTTTTCAGTGAAAATTTTAACGGCTGATGAGAGATTTTGAGGTGATTCTGTCGCTTTAAGGACTTCCCACGGTGTGAGACGTCGCGCAGCGCTCTCAGGCGCCGTCGTCAGCCTGTTCAAGCTGAAAACCTCCACATTTCAGGCTCTATTGATCCAGGACGTCGTGAGAGAACAGAGAAGTTTCAGAAGAAGTCGGTTTCAGCATTTTATCAGGATATTCCAATGTTAAAGGAGATTTTTTTAATGAAAGACGTGCGGACGGCACAGGAAAAACACCTCCGTGTTGATAACCATTTGTAAAATCCAGGTGGCTTTTGATGGCTTTCAGTGGAGTGAGTATATGAGAAATTGTTTAACAGCAGGACATGTTCCAACTTGTCCTTAAGGCTTCCAACGGAGGTGTTTTTCCAGTGGCGGAGCGTCGCGGCGGCTGTGAGCCGATGCGCGGACCCGTCCGCACGTCTTTCATTAAAAAAATCTCCTTTAACAGTGGAATATCCGGATAAAATGCTGAAACCGACTTCTTCTGAAACTTCTCTGTTCTCTCACGACGTCCTGGATCAATAGAGCCTAAAATGTGGAGGTTTTCAGCTTGAACAGGCTGATGACGCCGCCTGACAGCGTTGCGCGACGTCTCGCACCGTGAAAAGTCCTTAAAGCGACAGTCTCACCTCAAAATCTCTCATCAGCCATTAAAATTTTCACTGAAAACCAGCTTAATTTTTCGAACCGTGTCCACTTCGATGTGTCTCACAGGTTTAGAAAAAATTTTGATCAAACAACGCGCCAGTCTCTCAGCAACTTCTCAGACAAAGGAATTCCGACGAGGGGCTGGACGACTCCTCCCACAAGGAGCGCTCACAGGCGAATGACGTCACCGACAGGCGTGGAAAAACTCACGCATGCGCACGAGGGTTCAAGCATGTCTGACGTAAAAACATATGATGAAATCCATATAGTTTTTGAAAAAAATAAAAAGGACCTATACTTTATTGACAGACCTCGTAATTGCAACAACAACAGCAACTCTTCAGAAGTAGCAAATCCACTTCTTAACCAAAGTTTTAGGATCCAGTGACCAATTTCATATTTATTACTTTAAGACTTAATAAAATGTTGTTGACATAGAAAACCTGTAAAGCCTACTTTTAGTACACAGAAAATTCACAAGAGGTATCGATAAGGGAATCGATAAGGAATTGGATAAGCGGAATCGATAGATAAAATCTTATCAATACCCATCCTTAGTTCTGGTATCTCTACATTGGCTGCCTGTCTCTGTGAGATCAGATTTTAAGGTTCTTTTATTGGCCTGTAAAATTGTTCATAGACTGGCACTGACCTACCGAGCTGATCAGGTTAAACCCTATGTACCGGCCCGGGCTTTGCGCTGACAGGATGCAGGACTGCTTTATGTCCCGAGGGTGAAGAAAGAAAAATTTTACAGTACCAGTACTGTAAAATTGGAAATACACAGTACTGTGACCATTTTAACTTTTAAACCCTTTAAACTATTATCATCATTATGGTGACCACTTGTTAATTATTCATATAATTATAACCATAAAGCCGTTATTTTAGAATATCAAAGTTTATTTAATGAAACATTGCAATTTTTTGCAGACATTTATTCACAGTACAAAAGTCACAAATAATGCAGGCAGCCATAGCAAATCTTGACAACCACAAACTTCTCCTTTAACAGCCTAAAAGACATTCAACTTCTTAAAAACATGGCAAGCAATTGATATCAGTGTAACATAAACGACACAGTACACGTTGACTAAATGTTTTCAGTACATTCAGGAATCCATAAACAGTGTTTTGTTTTGTTTGTTTTTTGTTGTGTGTTGTTTTGTTTTTTTTAGATTTGTCATTGCTTCTCATATGAAGATTGCACAATATGACAGACCAGATATCAGAATTGTAAAATGTCTCAAAAGTTATAGAACTTGTGACTACATTTGGATTGGATAAGCATTTCTTAAGAGAACAAAAAACATCTCCAGATGAGTGAAATCTACAGCACAGGAAGTATTACAATTACTTTTAAAGTAACAAATACACTTCTGAATCATTTGAACAATATCAAATTTGTAATTGAAATTTGGACTAGAATGATCAAAATAATAGAACTGTCACACAATATGGTCATCAACAGTGGAGCAATATCAGACTGCCTATATTTTTTTAAATTGATAGAGCAGGTTGTTCAGAATAATAGTAGTGCTATGTGACTAAAAGCTTAATCCAGGTTTTGAGTATATTTCTTATTGTTACATGGGAAACAAGGTACCAGTAGATTCAGTAGATTCTCACAATCCAACAAGACCAAGCATTCATAATATGCACACTCTTAAGGCTATGAAATTGGACTATTAGTAAAAAAAAAAAAGTAGAAAAGGGGGTGTTCACAATAATAGTAGCATCTGCTGTTGACGCTACAAACTCAAAACCATTATGTTCAAACTGCTTTTTTAGCAATCCTGTGAATCACTAAACTAGTATTAGTTGTATAACCACAGTTTTTCATGATTTCTTCACATCTGCGAGTCATTAATTTTGTTGGTTTGGAACCAAGATTTTGCTCGTTTCTAGTGTGCTTGGGGTCATTGTCTTGTTGAAACACCCATTTCAAGGGCATGTCCTCTTCAGCATAAGGCAACAGACCTCTTCAAGTATTTGACATATCCAAACTGATCCATGATACCTGGTATGCGATATATAGGCCCAACACCATAGTAGGAGAAACATGCCCATATCATGATGCTTGCACCACCATGCTTCACTGTCTTCACTGTGAACTGTGGCTTGAATTCAGAGTTTGGGGGTTGTCTCACAAACTGTCTGCGGCCCTTGGACCCAAAAAGAACAATTTTACTCTCATCAGTCCACAAAATATTCCTCCATTTCTCTTTAGGCCAGTTGATGTGTTTCTTTGGCAAATTGTAACCTCTTCTGCACGTCTTTTTTTAACAGAGGGACTTTGCGGGGGATTCTTGCAAATAAATTAGCTTCACACAGGCGTCTTCTAACTGTCACAGCACTTACAGGTAACTCCAGACTGTCTTTGATCAACCTGGAGCTGATCAATGGGTGAGCCTTTGCCATTCTGGTTATTCTTCTATCCATTTTGATGGTTGTTTTCTGTTTTCTTCCACGCGTCTGTTTTTTTTTTTTTTGTCCACTTTAAAGCATTGGAGATCATTGTAGATGAACAGCCTATAATTTTTTGCACCTGCGTATAAGTTTTCCCCTCTCCAATCAACTTTTTAATCAAACTACACTGTTCTTCTGAACAATGTCTTGAACGTCCCATTTTCCTCAGGCTTTCAAAGAGAAAAGCATGTTCAACAGGTGCTGGCTTCATCCTTAAATAGGGGACACCTGATTCCACCTGTTTGTTCCACAAAATTCACGAACTCACTGACTGAATGCCACACTACTATTATTGTGAACACCCCCTTTTCTACCTTTTTTTTAGTAATAGCCCAATTTCATAGCCTTAAGAGTGTGCATATCATGAATGCTTGGTCCTTGTTGGATTTGTGAGAATCTACTGAATCTACTGGTACCTTGTTTCCCATGTAACAATAAGAAATATACTCAAAACCTGGATAATCTTTTAGTCACATAGCACTACTATTATTCTGAAAGCTACTGTAAATCAGCAACAAATAGTACCCTTAACCGCATACAGCTCAATAATTGTTCCTTTTGTAATGAAATGGGCACATACAGTACATGTGATGCTTCTAAATGCCCCACCTAATCGAGTTTTTCCATTCAAACTCAGTCAGCTGGCGAAGGAAGGATGACACTCTGCTGTTGACTGTTCTATCTTTCTTTTCACCAGTGCTCCTGTTTACGACTCACCCCAGTCTTGGAGGTACACTTTGCGCCTTCATCTGGATTGATTCTCACAAAGAACCTTTAGACAGGATAAAATAAATGAAGGGAAAGAATTAATATACTATCAATTAATGAACTTTTGCTTGTTAATGTACAGTATGTTATACTGAATTTGCATTAGAATAATGACAATCCCACCGAGATCCTTAGTTTGGGTCTCATTAACATCAGATCATTGTCTCTGAAGTCATTGCTGGTGAATGACTTAATTGTGGATCATCGTCTGGATATGATTGGATTATGTGAAACCTGGGTTAAATCCACAGCTGTCCTTCCTCTGAATGAGGCCTGCCCACCGGTGTACACTTTTAGTCACGTTTCACGTGATGTGAGGAAAGGCGGGGGGTGTGCTTTTATTTATAAATCCAGGTTTATTTTATTAACTATGGGGGGTCATAAATATAATTCATTTGAGTATCTGATTCTCCGTTATGCCATGATGCTAAGTACTCTCAAGGTCATAAAACTGGAATCAGCTGTGTTATATTGTCACTGTCTATAGGCCTCCTGGCCCATATTCTGATTTTTAGATGAATTTGGCGCGTTCATCTCTAGTCTTTCAACTAGTGTAGACAACATTTTGATTATTGGTGACTTTAACATTCATATCAGTAAGCCCTCTGATCCCCTTGGTAAATCATTTATGGAAATCATGGATGCACTAGGATTTCGGCAGTTCATTCATGGTTCAACGCATATCAGTGGTAATACTCTGATTTGGTTCTTGCACGTGGCCTTGCTGTCACAAATATCGACATCCTGCCTCTTGCATCAGCGGTCTCTGACCACTCGCTTATTATGTTTACAATTACGCTGCCACGTTTGGTGGAGCAACAACCTTGCCTATCATTGCGGCAACTTATTAAACCTTCAACTTTGACTGAACTCGAAGCGAGACTACCAGAAATCTTAACTTCAAGCTTGATCAATTTTCAGTCGGTAGACAGTCTTGTGGATAGCCTGAATTTAGTGCTAAAAACCACACTTGATAAGATTGCGCCTCCTCTATTAAGGCCATGCCTTCCCAAGGCACAGACACCTTGGTTCAACAGTTATTTGCATGACCTTAGGCAGAAGGCTAGAGTGTTGGAACGGAAATGGCGTAGTTTCCAAACTAGAGGTGTTCCACCTTGTGTGGCGGGGAAACTATTTTAGATTACAAAAATGCTTTATTGGCTACGAAGCAGACCTATTACTCTGAAATGATCAACAAACACAGCATAACTCAAAGTTTTTGTTTGATACAGTGGCATTTCTTATTCATGGACAGCCACCTGTTGGTTGTTCTCCTTTTTCAGCACAGGACTTTCTGGACTATTTCGAAAAGAAAATAGAAGATATTAGGTTGAGCACATTTCAGCATACTTTGGTCCAGTCATTGTATCCAGCTACTGAACTGGGGACTACCACTGAGGTGCTACCTAGATTCACAGAATTTAATAGTATCTCACTAGGTGTGCTGACGAAATCGTGATGTCTACTAAAAGCACACTTGTTTATTGATCCTATACCAACAAAATTGTTTAAGGATCTTTGGTCCATTCTTGGGCTGACTGTGCTGGAAATTGTTAACTTTTCTCTAAACTCGGGATCTGTTCCAAATTGTTTTAATCTGCAGTGGTTAAAGCGACTACTCAAGAAATCTAATCTTGATCCTGGTGTATTGAAAAATTATAGGCCGATATCAAATCTATCATTCTGCGCTAAAATTCTGGAAAAGGTGGTTTCACAGCAGCTTGTGGACTATCTTACTGAGAATGACCTTTTTGAGCCACTGCAGTCTGCTTTTAGAAGACATCACTACCACAGAAACAGCACTTATTAAAGTAGTTAATGATCTTCTGCGAGCATGGACTCAGATACTACTACAGTATTGGTGTTGCTGGATCCTCAGTGGTGCGTTTGACACAGATGATCATCATATTCTACTTGATAGGCTAGAAACTGTTTTGGGATTACTGGAATTGCTCTTGCGTGGCTGACGTCTTTCCCACTGTGTTTTGTGCAACGACACTACCTCTGACTTTAGGGGCATGAAGTTCGGGGTTCCGCAGGGATCCGTTCTGGGTCCCCTGCTTTTTTCCCTGTATATGGCACCCCTTGGGAACATTTTACGGCATTTGGGGGTTGCTTTTCATTGCTATGCTGATGACACTCAGTTGTATATGCCGATAGCTGCTGGAAATCCTGTCCACATAAAATCTTTACAGGACTGTCTCGCAGCAGTGAGAAATTGGATGTCTAGCAACTTTATACTTTTGAACTCTGATAAGACTGAAATGATGGTTCTTGGTCCAGCAAGACATCTGCATCAATTTGATCAGCTAGCGCTTAGCCTAGGTTCATGTGTTATACATCATACTGACAAAGTGAGGAACCTTGGGGTAATTTTTGATCCTACATTGTCCTTTGACCTTGGCACATTAGGGACATTACGAGGCTTTCTTTTCATCTAAGAAATATAGCAAAGATTCGTCCCATCCTGTCTATGGCTGATGCTGAGACTCTGATTCATGCGTTTGTCTCTTATAGATTGGACTATTGTAATCCTTGTTTTCTGGTTTACCACAGTCCAGCATCAGGGGTCTTCAACTGGTTCAAAATGCTGCTGCCAGACTTCTGACATGAAGCAGAAGGTTTGATCATATTACGCCTGTTCTGTAATCCCTTCACTGGCTTCCGGTCTCCTTGAGATCAGATTTTAAGGTGTTACTATTGGCCTACCCCCTGAGGTAGGGGTGGTGGCCCAGTGGTTAATGCACTTGGTTTCAGTGCGGTAGGTTCCCGGTTCAAATCCCACCCCTACCACATTTCTCCATGTAATGTGGAGTTGCGTCAGGAAGGGCATCCGGCGTAAAATTTGTGCCAATTCAACATGCAGATCCACCTTGGATTTGCTGTGGCGACCCCGAGTACAAAACAAGGGAGCAGCCGAAGGGACTTGCTTGCACTATTGGCCTACCCCCTATCTGGCCGGCCTGGTTGAGTCCTATGTGCCGGCAAGGGCTCTGCGTTCACAGGGTGCGGGACTATTGTGTGTCCAGAGGGTGAAGAAAAGGTCAGCGGGTTACAGAGCTTTTTATCACCGCGCCCCAGCTCTGTGGAATGAACTGCCTGCACAAATACGACAGTCGGACTCTGTGGAGACTTTTAAAGCCAGTTTGAAAACACATCTGTTCTCCCTGTTTTATCATTAGTATTTTATATGATTGTGTGTCTTTTTTTTATTTGTTTGTTGTTGTTTTTATTTATTTTACTTCTTTTACCATTTATGGTTAAATTTTTTTATTGTGTTTTAATCTTATTTCATTTTATTCTGCTTTTAAATGTTTGTGAAGCGCCTTGAGGTGATTACTCGTGATTTGGCACTATATAAATTAATAAATTATTATTATATTATTATTGTCCAGTTCAGGTAGGACTCTCTGAATTTTGTGAATACATTCAGCATCCATAGCTAGAATGACGAACACACTGAATGATGCAAGGAAACAACAGGGATGTCTTGGATGCTGTACACTGACAGTGGATGATAATCCTGTAGATTATCTGCATTAACACATACATATTTCCACACTGAAATTAATAATTGGCCAGATTTTGGTGTGTTTTTACATGGCCACATAATTTTTTGAAGTCCACAGTTTGATATGCAGGGTTCCAGCTATGATAAAATTTTAGCGTAGTGGTAATGTCGAGGGAGCGAAGCGACCGGGGGGTGTGGAAGGGGGGCCGCTTTTGAAAATTCAAGGTAAAAATTGACCATTCTAGGGGTACCCAAAGGGGAAAAGCCAGGTACGACAGCCCAAGTCCCTTCATCATGTCCAGAAGGCTGGGGAAGTTTGTTGAGTGGGCAATCTCATTCTGGGTTAGCCAGTACATGGCCCTCAGTGAGGCAATCGGAGTCCGTGGACATTTTTAAGTCAAGACTTAAAACCTATTTTTATTCTCTTTCTTATGAGTAGTTTTTATTTTGTTATGTTTTATTCTTTTACTCCTGTTTTTAATTAGGTATTTGAATTTTTTATTTTATTTATTTATTTAATTTTTTATGTTGAACTGTTGTCTGTGTGAGGCACCGTGAGACGCTTTTGTTGTAATTGTGGCGCTTATATAACATTTTAATTGAGTCTAAAGTAATGAATAGAAAATTGGTTACTGGATCCTTAAACTTTGGACATAATAAAACTCTACATGGTGGATCCTTGATCTCTGGAATAAACAGAAATCAAATCTGTTAGTTTTGTCAAAAGCATTTACTTTCAGACATTATTATTGGCATGAATGTATTTCCATACCTCATGAGCTGAGCTCTTGCAGATGTGCTGCAGGTCGGGGTTTATAAAGAATGCAACACGTCTCATTTTGGGGAGGAAAAAACATTTAGGTCGATTGTAGTTTATTATCTGTATTGCAACATTTGTAAGAGGTGTCATTTATTTAAAGCAGCGATTTGTTTTGAAGTTATTAATTCCGAGCAGACTCTTTCTCAGCAGAGAGCCGTGCAGCGTTAAAGCTGACAATGGAACGGAGGACGATTCTCTATTATTGACTGCAACAAGAGTCCCAGTTAGTGACTTTAATCCACCAAAAGTGACTCATGATATTTTAATGGCTTTCAGAGGGGTTAAGAAGCGGACTTACCGCTTCTGAAAAGCAGCAAATCAAAGAGCACGAGCCATTGAATCAAAGCAATGGCTCGTTGCTCGATGCACTGGCTCGTAGCTCAAAGCATTGCTTCGATTCACGCTTCAAACTGAGTCGCGCTGCAGAAATGGTTGATTACAGACGCTGTATTGAAAATTGTAACGGTCCAAAATTATAGCGTAACGGGCCGTAACGCAAGTTTGCGCTAGCTAGAACCCTGATATGGACAAATCTTACACATACATTTCTAAGGCTGTACCAGACTAGCTTGTTCGTCGATACTACATTCTCAACATTAGCTTGGCTAACTTCGACCTACCTACAGTCTATGTTGGACAACACTAACCTGTAACACACTTGAATTTCTAATTTAGGATGCTTTCTAATTAACAGTTACCTCTTGGTAAAGTGGCTTGTCTTTGTATAAAAAAACCCTCCCCTTCTTCTTCTTGGGGCTTGTTGGGCAGTTCGTTTTCAGCATCTTGATCCAGTGGCAGTCTGTTGCGTTGTAACTAACTACAGACAAGTGCCAAAAAGATGAAAAGAGTGGTGCCTTACTGTATTTTTAAGGAACAAAACCAGTGACTTACTGTAAATTTCAAATAATACTAAAACCGTCAAACAAAACTCCATGATGCAATGCCACTACAGTTATTTACTCCAAAAATCATTTAAGTAGTTTACTGTTGATATGTGGTAAAATACTGTAGAAATTACAGAAAAGGGTCTAACGTGTTACACTGTTAGAAATGGAGAAGGAAAAAATATACCCTGTAGAAAACCGATGGGTGATGTCACACACGTTTGTCCAGTGTGTGTGTGTGTGTGTGTGTGTGTGTGTGTGGTGTGTGTGTGGGGTGTTGTGTGTGTGTGTGTGTGTGTGTGTGTGTGTGTGTGTGTATGTGTATGTGTATATATATATTATATGCAATCTACTGCTCTTCTCTGAAAAGAAAGTGACCTACCTGCAGACTTGATCAGACTTATTGAGTGTCACATTTTGGTGCAAGACCACAGATTTATGGATAGTTTTTTATAGAATCTTCAACTATTTCAATTTTTAAAAAGTTATCTTACATGAGGATTATTGTCATGACAAAAAAATTTTTGTTCTTTGCCAGGGATTGATGATCTTGATATATATGGAAAAGAGGTAATTCAGATGTCTTTTCTTGAGAGCAGTCACATTCCACTCATTTTCTAATGTTAAGTATGTAACTCCTCAACTTTTACACATTCAATTTTTTTGTGTGTTCATTTCTGCGCAGGTTTTTGTCCTGTCTGGTGATATATTTTAATTTAATTTGCAATAACATGTCAATTTCAGAGTGTGTATGTGCAGGGGTTAAAGTGGTCCAGAATGGTCTTGAACAATGTTGTTTGTTTAATTTCATTTTTTCATTTCATTCATTTTATTTCATTCAGTTCCAACCACACAACCAAAAATCATTCCAAAAGAAAACATAACAAACGTAACAATACACCTGAATGAAAGGGGGTAGAAAGAAGCAAATTTATATTATCTACCCCTTTTTACAGAAGATTGACTTCAAAATTAAATAATAATCACATTATTAACATTACAATCAGAATATCTACAAAAGGAAAAGAAAAATAAACAGTAAAAATATACATGCGGTTTCATTATTACATCAGGTCATATTTCTGAATCATATTAATTTTAACTGCCTTTTTAAATATATTGCTTGATTTAGTTTCTTTAATTTCCTTGTTCAGATTATTCCATAAACTGACTCCCTTGATAGAAATGCAACATTCCTTCAATTTAGTTCTGAATCTTGGTTTGTTAAATATCTCTGTTCCTTTTAAGTTGTACTGGCTTTCCCTTTTTACGAATTTGTTCTGGATGTTAGTTGGTAGTATTTTTTTGTGAACCTTAAACATTGTCTAGAGAATAGTAATCAACCAGGTCATGAAATTTCAACAAATGTAACTGCAGGAATATTGGACTCGTGTGTTCTCTATAATGCCTCTGACTAATTAACCTTATTGCTCTTTTCTGTAACATGAAAAGTGAATGTGTAAATCTTTTGCAGGCATTTCCCCATATTTCAATACAGTAGGACAGATGTGGAACAATCATAGAACAGTATAATATATAGTCCTTTCTCATCTAACATCTCTTTTACTTTGTGTAGTATAGCAATCATTTTTAATTTATTCTTTGTATAGTTTAGTTTGCCGTAAGAAGGGGACAAAATAACATCTGAAGCACGTCATTCATTGGTATTCTCAATGCCTTTTAAGTGTTGAGAAGGAATGGTAACATCACAAAGAAATGGAAAATGATTTAGCAACCCAACTTTTTTTCTGGAATTAGTTCCAAGCTTTAATGCAGCAATGGATATATTAGAGCACATGAGGAGAGCAGAGTGGATGATTTTTTGCCAGAGAATGGAACATGTTCAAAAAGAAAACTGCAGTGGCAATTTCTTACTCATTCTGTCTCACTCCATTTTCACATGTGCTCACTCCATAGAAGTCAGAAGTTCAACAAAAAGAGCTTTTCTTTGGATTTGTTCTATAACAACAGTAAACAGTACCGCATAATGTGTACAGTGATAAAAGCACTCACCCTCAGCAGGAACATTGCAAACCTTTAGGTCTATCTCAGATGTGGGTTTTTTTCCATCTCTATTGTGATAGATTTTGTGTGGCACCACATAACTGTAGATAGAGACCACAAAAAGTAGGTTCTCCTGTGAGGGGGTTAACGTTTTGGTCTTTCTGATTGATTGCCTGAAAAGGCCCTGCACTGATGACACAGCGCCTTCTAAAAGTTTAGAGTTTCAATTTCAGATGCTTGCAGGGGATGCATAAAAAAGCGGAGCACTATGATAAATGAAAAAAGCTGAGTGCAGCACTTTTTCTCTTGGCAAGCGCATGCAGCCACAGTTCAGTGCATAATTACATATTGAGTGTGTGATTGGGGTAAAATCAGCTGGGGGAACATGAGTGGTTACCGGTCAAAAAAATAATAAATAATAAAGCCTCTTTGGATCCCTGTGTGGGTCTTCTTTAGATGGCATTATCCCTCTAAATGTTGGACTATAGTTGCTAAAGAAAAAAATAATGCTATCACAATAGCCTTGTTAGTGTCCTACGTCTCTGATGAATCAAAACAACTTCAGCATGGTGAAACCCCAACAAATCAGATCATGTCAAGTCAAATCTTTGAGCATGTGCTAGTGCCACCACAGAATGGTTTTGGGTTCTGGATGGCAACCACTGTGGAAAACAAGAATCCAAAACCACATCTTTAAAATACACTCAAAAACTGATGCATTAGATGAACTCGATTCAGTTATGAGCAGGACTTCCATCTAATGAATAGTAGCCCCAACTCAAATAAAGCAGATCTATGCAAGATAATTTAATTTAATTGAGACGACATATATTTATTAGACAGAAATGCTGCCCATAATTGAATTATACTGAATTTAATATTGAATTGATCACTCAAAAAAACTGACTCATTCGATTGGATTCCATCTAATAAATATATGTAGTTCCAACTAAATTAAATTACATTATCTTTCACTGATGTGTTTTATTTGAGTTGGGGCTACATATATTTATTAGATGGAAATCCTGCACATAACTGAATTGAGTTCATTCAATGGTCATTTGTTTGTGTGATGCACTAAAAAAAACAGACTCATTGGATTGGATTCCATCTAATAAATATGTAGCCCCAACTCAAATAAAGCACATTCATGCAAGACAATGTCATTTAATTTAGTTGGAACTACATATATTTATTATATGGAAATTCTGCACATAATTAAATTGAGTTCATCCAATTAGCCATTTTTTGAGTGTAGTCTTCAAAACACAGAACGGTCATTTTTAAAAGATAATGCAGAACCAGCTCAGTTATCCTCACGGATACATGAAATCACATTTTGGACTGCTGTTGCATACTCCTTTCATAGTTTCACCATGCAATGTTTCCTGTATGATGATTTGACGCAGAAACAACCCATTTTTAATCACTGTAGCGTACTATAGTAGAGAAACTTGAATCTTCGACTGGACTGGGTTGCTTGACGTGAGGACGTTTCACTTCAAATCACAGAAGCTTCCTCAGCTAAAATTCTTGCTCTGGTAGTCTGACTTCTGTCTTGACTCTTGTAGAGAAGAATAAACCAGAAGCCAACAAAAGCTGGAGTTTTTAACCTAACCAGACCCCTCCTACCGAGAGGCCGACTGCTATAGGCTAGTGACTAAACAATAGCTCTAATTAGCACCTATTGTACTCTCCTAATGATGTCTATCTGGTCTCTTTGTTTTCTGGGACTTCTGCACTTTGTCCAGGGACCATCATGGGTACCCACATGGACAAAGTGCAGAAGTCCCAGAAAACAAAGAGACCAGATAGACAGGAGACGGAGACAAGAAGAAGAGGAGTGTCTCTCCCTTATTTAGCAGGAGTAGGGGAAAAACTACAGAGGATCTTCAGACAACACAAAATCCCAGTTTACTTTAAACTGGTTAACACCTTGAGACAGAAATTAGTTCACCCTAAGGACAGGATCCCTAGTTACAAACAGAGCAATGTAGTGTATTATCAGATGTCAGAAAAACTGTAATGAACACTACATAGGTGAGACTAAGCAACCTGTAAACAAGAGGCTATACCAGCACCACAGAGAGGCACCAGTGGACCTCAGTCTGCAGTTTATCTCCACCTGAACACTAACCACACGTTTGAGGACAAGGAAGTTAAAATCTTAGCCAGAGAGAAGAAATGGTTTGAGAGAGGTGTCAAGGAAGCATTCTTTGTAAAAGTTGAAACCCAGCCTTAACCGGGGGGCGGGTCTCAGACACGCTTTGTCCCCTGTTTACAATGGGGTACTCAGGTCAAAGCAGTTTCAGTCTTTTGTTCATGGTAATGAGTCATTCACGTCATCAGGAGAGTCGTCAAGGGCCATCAGGGGAGGCTTCCATCCCATCATTAGGAGAGTGCACAATAGGTGCTAATTAGAGCTATTGTTTAGTCACTAGCCTATAGCAGTCGGCCTCTCGGTAGGAGGGGTCTGGTTAGGTTAAAAACTCCAGCTTTTGTTGGCTTCTGGTTTATTCTTCTCTACAAGAGTCAAGACAGAAGTCAGACTACCAGAGCAAGAATTTTAGCTGAGGAAGCTTCTGTAATTTGAAGCGAAACGTCCTCACGTCAAGCAACCCAGTCCAGTCGAAGATTCAAGCTTCTCTACTATGGAAACCACCTGGACAACTGAGAGCCTACACAGAAACACTGTAGCGTACCCAAAGAAACGTATTCACAAACTCCCAAAAATTGCATCTTCTTGCACTGATACATAACTTCTCTGTAGACCTAGAGAAACAAAGTCTTTCAAATAGTTTGTCACTTTACAGCTGTGGTTATGGTACAACCCCAATTCCATGAATGAAGTTGGGACATTGTGTAAAATGTAAATTAAAAACAGAATACGATGATTTGCAAATCCAATTCAACCTATATTCAATTGAATACACCACAAAGACAAGATATTTAATGTTCAAACTGATAACTTTATTGTTTTTGTGAAAATTTGCTTATTTTGAAACAGATGTCTGCAACACACTTCAAAAAAGCTGGGACAGTGATATGTTTACCACTGTGTTACATCACCTTGAAGCTTTGTAGGTGGAATTCTGTTACATTCTTGACTGATGCATGACTTCAGTTGTTCAACAGTCCGGGGTCTCCATTGTTGTATTTTGCACTTCATAATGCGCCACACATTTTCAATGGTGACAGGTCTTGACTGCAGGCAGGCCAGTCTATACCGGCACATTGCTTGGATGGCAGCATGTGTTGCTCCAAAACCTGGATGTACCTTTCAGCATTGATGGTGCCGCCCATCACAGATTGTAAGTTGCCCATGCCATGGGCACTAACACACCCCCGTACCATCACAGATGTTGGCTTTTGATCTTTGCGCTGGCAATAATCTGGATGGTCTTTTTCCTCTTTTGTCCAGAGGACACGACACCATGATTTCCAAAAACAATTTGAAATGTGACTCATCAGACCACAGCACACTTTTCCACTTTGCATCTGTCCATTTCAAATTAGCTCGGAACCAGAGAAGGCAGCAGTGTTTCTGGATGTTGTTGATGTATGCTTTCGCTTTGCATGGTAGAGTTTTAACTTGCACTTGTAGATGTAGCGATGAACTGTGTTAACTGACAGTGGTTTTCTGAAGTGTTCCTGAGCGCAGTGGTGGGCATAGTTCCACTAATCTGCTAACCGCTAATTATCGAAGATAATGTTTTTATTATTGGATTAGCTTTTCAGATAACTTTGGAAACCATCATCGGACCAATTAACTTCCGATAAGTTTTGGTCTGCTAATTTTTAGACCGCTAACTTTTTGCAGACGTAGCTTCTTGTAGTAAATGCGCAGTTCTATCCTCTGCAAACAGAGAACTGGTTCTGGAAGAAACCGTTCTATCCTTTGCAGGCAAAGAAGAACTGGTCACAGAAAAGAAAAAAAAACTCTTTCTTTTGACCTCATACTAATACGCTGGCAATACAGCACCCGAGGGAACCCACACAAACATTGACATTGGCCACAAATGTGTACTTGTTCAAAATTATTATAATTTTATTTTCATCATGTTGGGTTCCTGTATAAGTCTGTTACTTTTTATATCATGCAAAAGACATTTATCAGTTCTGACAAGACCACAAAAGAAGAGAGTGAGTAGCAGAAACACAGTATAGTGGAGCTGGTAAGCTTTCAAGAGATACATGCTTTACTGGTTGTAACGATGAGAGCGAGGCCACTTCTTTTTCAAAGGTAAGTCTTTATGTGTATGACTGTTTGTGTACTTTATCTTTTCTTACAAGTTGGGTTTTTTTCTTTCAGGAAAACTAAAAGCAGCTTAAACTGTCTGGTTGGCTCTGATGTTCATTTGAGCATTCTGTCTAGTCCATCCATTTCCTCCTGATCCTGTACGATAAGCCCCAAACAAGAGGTATTACTGCACATACACAAAGGCATTTGTGTATTTACGAAACAAATGTACAAAATAAACAACTGCATAAAAAGTTCAAACTAAATTTAACCATAATTAAAGTGACGCAAATTTGGTTGTGACAAAAGGACACTGTTGCATTGTGACGTCACTGCTTCCATAGTGAATTACTGGGGAGTGAAAGTAATCCATCCATCCATTTTCTATACCCTCTTACTCTAATTAAGGGTCACGGGAGCGCTGGACAGGAAGCCAGTCTATAGCAGGGCCAGGTGCAAGTAAATAATTATTTAACTGGTTAAAATGAATACAAAAATACAAATACTTGATCTATGTGACCTTTATGGAGCCACAAGGCTGCTGGACAAAGGTGTTTGGTGATGCCAGTATCTTTGCAGGAGAACAAACTTGAAAGTCCAACCCCATGAGATGAACACCCATGAGCTCCGATCCACCAGATGCCCCTGCATCAAGAATAGGCATTCATCAATAGCTGATATAACCACCTGGTCAAGGGATTACTTTGGGAAATCTCTGTCAAGCAACACAATATGGAGTTTCACAAATTCCACTTAAACTATACTGTGCAAAAAAGAACCCATATGTTAATCTTGTGCAGAAGCAGCATCAGCCTCTCTGGGCTTTTAAGCATCTGGGTTGGACTAAAGTGAAATGTACATTGTGATCAGATGACTCAGTATTCTGGAACTATTTTGGAAAAATGGATGCCGTGTGCTCCAGACCAGAGAGAAAGGACTATCCAGACTGTTATCAGCAATACATCCAAAAGCCAGGGCTTGTCAGAGTGTAGGGTTGTTCAGTGCCCATGGTAAAGGCAATTTACATCTGTGAAATGTTCATTGAGATTTGCTCCTGGAGGGCACCTGCCCTGTTTTTTTTTTTTTTTTACTCTCTCCCTGTTCCACTTGCAGCTGATAGTGTGCTCAGCCAATGCATGGCTGGGAAACACCTGAATTAAATAATTTGGAGTGAGAAGAGCAGTCAAGACTGGGAGCATGCGCTGATGCCACACTATGCGGCATCTACAACACCATGGAACTGCCTTGGGTCTTGGCTGGCAACCACCCAGGCGGACAACCAGTCCATTACCACATCTCTAAAATAACCAAGAGCAGGTCAACATGGAAATGTGCAGGGCAGGTGCCCTCCAGGAACAGATTTTTCAGCAGAAATATATGCTGGCTCAAAGACAGCTTTTCCAGGTACATTTATGCTTCTTAAACAAGTCAAGTCTGGGACCATGTGCTAATGGATGCTTTGCTGCAACCACAACACCACAGAACTGTCTTTGGTCCTGGATGGCAACCACCCAAGCAGACAACCAGTCCATTCCCACATCTCGAAAATAACCATCTATCTGCCGTGGCCAGGTAAAACGTGGGTGCCCCTTGGCCTTCTCCAGCTAGGGTGTAGATGGGGTCCTCAATACTCAGGCACTTGTGTGCTGGATAATGTACAGACAAACGGGCCACATGGCCATAATGTCGTAGCTGACGCTCCCTCACAATGCAAGTGATACTCCTCATCTTGGTTGATACAAAGTCATTCCAGCGGCACCCAAGGATCCTTCAAAGATGCATAGTACTAAATACATCCAGTCATCACCTTAGGTCACTGGTTAGTGTCTAAGTCTTACAACCATACAGCAAGACAGGCAGCACCAGGACCCTAAAGACTTGGGCCTTTGTTTGCCTGAAAACATATCGGCATCGCCAAACACCTCTATCCAGTGACCTCATGACTCCATAAGCTCTTCCCAGGCACCTCTTGATCTCAAAGGTCAAGAACCACAGACATATATGTTACTGCCATTTTAAACAAGACAATGCAAATCCATTTTCTGTGCACATTTCAAAGGCATGGCTGCAGAAGAAAGGCCATGGGTACTGGACTGGCCTACCTGAGAATGTATGGAGAATTTTCAAATGCATAATGAAGCAACAACAACCCGTATTAAATAACATGGGGATGTCACTATTCCAACACGTGTTGTGAACTAAACTGGTAAATGCTTTAGCATCCCAACTTTATATATATATATATATATATATATATATATATATATATACTGTTGTGGCCAGCTTTTGTCTGCATCTCTCCCCTTCCCTTCTGTCTCCTCTGTGTGTTGTCTGTTTTCCCATCCAGGTGGCACACTGCAGAGTCGAGGAACACCTGCTGCTCATCATCTACTCGCACCTGATGCTCATGAGCGGCTCATCAGGAGCGGGTGCCTTAACTCCGGACTTTGAGCTCAGTCACTGCAAAATTCTTTGTTCAGATTCCTGCATGTGATTCCATGATAGCCATGCCGTCATTCCAGCTGCTTCCATGCGCTTTGACATCTGCGCTTCCCACAGCTCATCGCCAGGTAACCTGGCCTCCTCTAATTTCCACATTAGAGCTCGTTTATCTTTGGTGTTTCCAGATGCCTTCTTGCCCAGCTTCCATGCTGTACTCCTCCTGACTTCCACGCCACTCTGCACTACATCACTTTGGAACTCATCGGCTCTCTGTCTCAGAGCGCACAGGTCTGCCATGTTCACCTAAGTTCCCGCATGTCCTCTGAGATCCAGTTCTCACACTGCTCCTGTTTGTGACTGTGCATGACCAAGAACTGTTTCCAAGAAACTGTGTTCAAGAACTATTACCAAGAACTGTATGAACTCATATACAGAACTGCTAAGAACTTTCCAAGTTGATTCTGAAGCCAAGACCTGCTTAACTGGAACTGCGTCATAAGACGCATCTGACCTCTGAAGATAATTCATGAACTGTGAACAATTCCTGAACAGTGAACATTATTTTGTAACTTTTGAACTTTATTTCCTGAGCTGTGAACGTCCCAACAGTGAACTGTTAATTGTTAAAGCAGGCCTGAGTTATGAGTGTTATCACCCACCTCTGTTGTCCTCGTCCTCGGCTCTGTGCGTTCCACCTAGCTCCAGTATCAGTTCCATATATTCCAGGATCCCAGCCTGTTCTCCACCTTTAAAGCCTAGCTCAGCTTGACCTGCAGCTTCCTAATTTCCACCGCTACATGCGGGCTGACTGTCCACTCTGTAGGCCATCTCCAGTGCAGCACATTTTGTTTATTTATTATTGTAAATAAATCTCTCTTCGTTCACAACCAGTTCTCTTCCTTGCTCCCAGCGTTTGGGTCCACAGCCTGTACCGGTTCGGTCCTATCCAGACCTCTAACCACAACAATATTGCAGGCCTTAAATGTAGGAATGGATGTATATTAACAAATGGAATGATGATGACTGCACAAAACATGAAATATCTCTCTGCAATTAAATGAAAGCCAAAGTAAATATAAAATCATTTTGGGTGGGGTTTTCTGTATGTTAGTTTGCTTATTTTCCATACGGTTCCAACTTTTTCAGATTTGGGATTGTATAAGTGTACACTACTAAAGATTACATTCTTTATATGGTATAGATAAGGATGGAGGTATGAACCTGTGTGTCAGTAAGGGTTGAAGATGGAACTGACCTTTTACTCCCTACTTAAGAAAGAATCACCACAGTACACATTACAACACAGTGCTGTCTTTTATTATCTCTGCAGTCTGCTAATAATTACAGCACTGAGGAGAAGTCATGCAAAACCACTCTCCTCCCCCATCCTGACCTCCATCTCTGATATCCTCCATTAAGTCCCCAAAGTTTTTTTGATTCTCCATTTATCTGTCCATTCATCACATCCCTCAGCTCTCTGAATCGCCTCAACCTTCTCTCGCAAACGATGTCACTGCCTTCCTCTGATTTAGATAACAGATTTGATGAAGACTTTGTCTTCTTTTCCAAAGCTAGTTTCCTCCATACGTCGTGATGTAGTTACACATGGTGGTTGTCATTAGGATTACAGAGTTAGGACTGAATCAGATACAAAACCATTGTGACATACCACATTGGGGCAAAATGAAGGGATAAAAGATGCAGAGAATGTTGATGAAAGCGATAATGATTGAGTCTGGAGAGGAAATGCAGAGGAGGAAATTGCAGATCTCCTTTTCTAGTTGGTGTTTTATGCCTTAAGCCAAATTGGCAGCTTTTATTGTGGTGATATTTCGATTGTTTCCCGATTGTCTTATCTTAATCCAAGTATATTGATTCTGTCAGCTACATGCCACAAAACACCAGCAAGCTCTTTCCGTGTGGTAATGCTCTGGCAGCAGAAATTAGACATTGTAGTGACAGGTCCAGGTGGCTGAGTTGTCCCAGAATGAACAATGTTGCTGAGAGGGGTTGATGTGAGAGGTGATATTAGTCATCAGTTGACTCAACAACAAAAAAGGGAGACAGGCGGACAGAAAGAGACAGACATATATAGAGAGACGAGAGAGAGAGTGAGAGAGAGGAGAGAGAGAGAGAGAGAGAGAGAGAGAGAGAAAACATTTCTCCAGCATTAAGCTACAATGTCTCAGATGAAGCACACCAGGAAGAAGAAGAAGTTGCAGTTCCTTGACTGGCCACTTGAGGCGTGGCTCCAAAAGCGAGCTTCTTAACTTCTTAGTTTAAAATCCTTTAAGCACCAATTAGGGGCATGGTCACTTTGAGTGACATCTGCAAAACAGAGCGCCTCCGACTGTCACTGTATTGGAAGATCAGAGGCCACTTGATGTGGCTGCTAGCTGTTGTGGAGTGTGTCATTTTGAGTATTTTATTACAAATAATTGAAATAATATAGTTTGTTTGATGAAACTGTTGTAATGTCCTATTTTCAGGGTTACCACAGTCCAGTATTAAGGATCTCCAATTAGTTCAGAATGCTGCTGCCAGACTTTTGACACGGAGCAGAACGTTTGACCATATCACACCTGTTCTGGCTAGAGTTGGGTATCAGAAACCAGTTCTTTCGGGTATCGTTAAATGATTCAATTCACCGATATCAACAGTCTTTTTGCTTAACGATTCCCTTATCGGTTTCTTCAGAGTGCCATTGTTTTTGGGGATGTTTGTCGGGAAAATGATCATTTCCCTACATTGATTACAGACCCTGCAGCGGCTATGGAATCAACAGCTTCTGCAGCGCGACTCACTGAAGCGTGAACCAATATAGCATTGCTTCGATCCGCTGGCTCATTGGTTCATTTAATTTCGCTTTAATTTTTCCCCCGCTAAAACCCTAAAGAGCATATGTCTGTGAGTAATATTTACCTTTTTATGTTAAACCGACCTGTCATGGTCTTCTGAAACAGTTGATAGATGTATTATATAACTTAAAAACGGGACTGATGCTAACGTGTTAGCGTGTCTAAGGCATTTTCAATGTTAAAGTTAGCACATTTGTGTGCATGTTTTCTGTATGATCATTAATGGCTCAGCATTTTCTCTTCATAAAAGAGTCAGATGTATTAAAATTTGTAATATCTTTTATTTTTCTTTATATATTAATAATAATATGAGGGCTGTCAATAAAGTATAGGTCCTTTTTATTTTTTTCAAAAACTATATGGATTTCATTCATATGTTTTTACGTCAGACATGCTTGAACCCTCGTGCGCATGCGTGAGTTTTTCCACGCCTGTCGGTGACGTCATTCGCCTGTGAGCACTCCTTGTGGAGGAGTCGTCCAGCCCCTCGTCGGAATTCCTTTGTCTGAGAAGTTGCTGAGAGACTGGTGCTTTGTTTGATCAAAATTTTTTCTAAACCTGTGAGACACATCGAAGTGGACACGGTTCGAAAAATTAAGCTGGTTTTCAGTGAAAATTTTAACGGCTGATGAGAGATTTTGAGGTGATTCTGTCGCTTTAAGGACTTCCCACGGTGCGAGACGTCGCGCAGCGCTCTCAGGCGCCGTCGTCAGCCTGTTCAAGCTGAAAACCTCCACATTTCAGGCTCTATTGATCCAGGACGTCGTGAGAGAACAGAGAAGTTTCAGAAGAAGTCGGTTTCAGCATTTTATCAGGATATTCCAATGTTAAAGGAGATTTTTTTAATGAAAGGACGTGCGGACGGCACAGGAAAAACACCTCCGTGTTGATAACCATTTGTAAAATCCAGGTGGCTTTTGATGGCTTTCAGTGGAGTGAGTATATGAGAAATTGTTTAACAGCAGGACATGTTCCAACTTGTCCTTAAGGCTTCCAACGGAGGTGTTTTTTCCAGTGGCGGAGCGTCGCGGCGGCTGTGAGCCGATGCGCGGACCCGTCCGCACGTCTTTCATTAAAAAAATCTCCTTTAACAGTGGAATATCCGGAATAAAATGCTGAAACCGACTTCTTCTGAAACTTCTCTGTTCTCTCACGACGTCCTGGATCAATAGAGCCTAAAATGTGGAGGTTTTCAGCTTGAACGGCTGATGACGCCGCCTGAGAGCGTTGCGCGACGTCTCGCACCGTGAAAAGTCCTTAAAGCGACAGTCTCACCTCAAAATCTCTCATCAGCCATTAAAATTTTCACTGAAAACCAGCTTAATTTTTCGAACCGTGTCCACTTCGATGTGTCTCACAGGTTTAGAAAAAATTTTGATCAAACAACGCGCCAGTCTCTCAGCAACTTCTCAGACAAAGGAATTCCGACGAGGGGCTGGACGACTCCTCCCACAAGGAGCGCTCACAGGCGAATGACGTCACCGACAGGCGTGGAAAAAACTCACGCATGCGCACGAGGGTTCAAGCATGTCTGACGTAAAAACATATGAATGAAATCCATATAGTTTTTGAAAAAAATAAAAAAGGACCTATACTTTATTGACAGACCTCGTAATTGCAACAACAACAGCAACTCTTCAGAAGTAGCAAATCCACTTCTTAACCAAAGTTTTAGGATCCAGTGACCAATTTCATATTTATTTACTTTAAGACTTAATAAAATGTTGTTGACATAGAAAACCTGTAAAGCCTACTTTTAGTACACAGAAAATTCACAAGAGGTATCGATAAGGGAATCGATAAGGAATTGGATAAGCGGAATCGATAGATAAAATCTTATCAATACCCATCCTTAGTTCTGGTATCTCTACATTGGCTGCCTGTCTCTGTGAGATCAGATTTTAAGGTTCTTTTATTGGCCTGTAAAATTGTTCATAGACTGGCACTGACCTACCGAGCTGATCAGGTTAAACCCTATGTACCGGCCCCGGGCTTTGCGCTGACAGGATGCAGGACTGCTTTATGTCCCGAGGGTGAAGAAAGAAAAATTTTACAGTACCAGTACTGTAAAATTGGAAATACACAGTACTGTGACCATTTTAACTTTTAACCCTTTAAACTATTATCATCATTATGGTGACCACTTGTTAATTATTCATAATAATTAATAACCATAAAGCCGTTATTTTAGAATATCAAAGTTTATTTAATGAAACATTGCAATTTTTTTTGCAGACATTTATTCACAGTACAAAAGTCACAAATAATGCAGGCAGCCATAGCAAATCTTGACAACCACAAACTTCTCCTTTAACAGCCTAAAAGACATTCAACTTCTTAAAAACATGGCAAGCAATTGATATCAGTGTAACATAAACGACACAGTACACGTTGACTAAATGTTTTCAGTACATTCAGGAATCCATAAACAGTGTTTTGTTTTGTTTGTTTTTTTTTGTTGTTGTTTTTTGTTTTTTTTAGATTTGTCATTGCTTCTCATATGAAGATTGCACAATATTGACAGACCAGATATCAGAATTGTAAAATGTCTCAAAAGTTATAGAACTTGTGACTACATTTGGATTGGATAAGCATTTCTTAAGAGAACAAAAAACATCTCCAGATGAGTGAAATCTACAGCACAGGAAGTATTACAATTACTTTTAAAGTAACAAATACACTTCTGAATCATTTGAACAATATCAAATTTGTAATTGAAATTTGGACTAGAATGATCAAAATAATAGAACTGTCACACAATATGGTCATCAACAGTGGAGCAAATATCAGACTGCCTATATTTTTTTAAATTGATAGAGCAGGTTGTTCAGAATAATAGTAGTGCTATGTGACTAAAAAGCTTAATCCAGGTTTTGAGTATATTTCTTATTGTTACATGGGAAACAAGGTACCAGTAGATTCAGTAGATTCTCACAAATCCAACAAGACCAAGCATTCATAATATGCACACTCTTAAGGCTATGAAATTGGACTATTAGTAAAAAAAAAAAGTAGAAAAGGGGGTGTTCACAATAATAGTAGCATCTGCTGTTGACGCTACAAACTCAAAACCATTATGTTCAAACTGCTTTTTTAGCAATCCTGTGAATCACTAAACTAGTATTTAGTTGTATAACCACAGTTTTTCATGATTTCTTCACATCTGCGAGTCATTAATTTTGTTGGTTTGGAACCAAGATTTTGCTCGTTTCTAGTGTGCTTGGGGTCATTGTCTTGTTGAAACACCCATTTCAAGGGCATGTCCTCTTCAGCATAAGGCAACATGACCTCTTCAAGTATTTTGACATATCCAAACTGATCCATGATACCTGGTATGCGATATATAGGCCCAACACCATAGTAGGAGAAACATGCCCATATCATGATGCTTGCACCACCATGCTTCACTGTCTTCACTGTGAACTGTGGCTTGAATTCAGAGTTTGGGGGTTGTCTCACAAACTGTCTGCGGCCCTTGGACCCAAAAAGAACAATTTTACTCTCATCAGTCCACAAAATATTCCTCCATTTCTCTTTAGGCCAGTTGATGTGTTCTTTGGCAAATTGTAACCTCTTCTGCACGTCTTTTTTTAACAGAGGGACTTTGCGGGGGATTCTTGCAAATAAATTAGCTTCACACAGGCGTCTTCTAACTGTCACAGCACTTACAGGTAACTCCAGACTGTCTTTGATCAACCTGGAGCTGATCAATGGGTGAGCCTTTGCCATTCTGGTTATTCTTCTATCCATTTTGATGGTTGTTTTCTGTTTTCTTCCACGCGTCTGTTTTTTTTTTTTTTTTGTCCACTTTAAAGCATTGGAGATCATTGTAGATGAACAGCCTATAATTTTTTGCACCTGCGTATAAGTTTTCCCCTCTCCAATCAACTTTTTAATCAAACTACACTGTTCTTCTGAACAATGTCTTGAACGTCCCATTTTCCTCAGGCTTTCAAAGAGAAAAGCATGTTCAACAGGTGCTGGCTTCATCCTTAAATAGGGGACACCTGATTCACACCTGTTTGTTCCACAAAATTCACGAACTCACTGACTGAATGCCACACTACTATTATTGTGAACACCCCCTTTTCTACTTTTTTTTTAGTAATAGCCCAATTTCATAGCCTTAAGAGTGTGCATATCATGAATGCTTGGTCTTGTTGGATTTGTGAGAATCTACTGAATCTACTGGTACCTTGTTTCCCATGTAACAATAAGAAATATACTCAAAACCTGGATTAATCTTTTTAGTCACATAGCACTACTATTATTCTGAAAGCTACTGTAAATCAGCAACAAATAGTACCCTTAACCGCATACAGCTCAATAATTGTTCCTTTTGTAATGAAATTGGGCACATACAGTACATGTGATGCTTCTAAATGCCCCACCTAATCGAGTTTTTCCATTCAAACTCAGTCAGCTGGCGAAGGAAGGATGACACTCTGCTGTTGACTGGTTCTATCTTTCTTTTCACCAGTGCTCCTGTTTTACGACTCACCCCAGTCTTGGAGGTACACTTTGCGCCTTCATCTGGATTGATTCTCACAAAGAACCTTTAGACAGGATAAAATAAATGAAGGGAAAGAATTAAATATACTATCAATTAATGAACTTTTGCTTGTTAATGTACAGTATGTTATACTGAATTTGCATTAGAATAATGACAATCCCACCGAGATCCTTAGTTTGGGTCTCATTAACATCAGATCATTGTCTCTGAAGTCATTGCTGGTGAATGACTTAATTGTGGATCATCGTCTGGATATGATTGGATTATGTGAAACCTGGGTTAAATCCACAGCTGTCCTTCCTCTGAATGAGGCCTGCCCACCGGTGTACACTTTTAGTCACGTTTCACGTGATGTGAGGAAAGGCGGGGGTGTTGCTTTTATTTATAAATCCAGGTTTATTTTATTAACTATGGGGGGTCATAAATATAATTCATTTGAGTATCTGATTCTCCGTTATGCCCATGATGCTAAGTACTCTCAAGGTCATAAAACTGGAAATCAGCTGTGTTATATTGTCACTGTCTATAGGCCTCCTGGCCCATATTCTGATTTTTTAGATGAATTTGGCGCGTTCATCTCTAGTCTTTCAACTAGTGTAGACAACATTTTGATTATTGGTGACTTTAACATTCATATCAGTAAGCCCTCTGATCCCCTTGGTAAATCATTTATGGAAATCATGGATGCACTAGGATTTCGGCAGTTCATTCATGGTTCAACGCATATCAGTGGTAATACTCTGGATTTGGTTCTTGCACGTGGCCTTGCTGTCACAAATATCGACATCCTGCCTCTTGCATCAGCGGTCTCTGACCACTCGCTTATTATGTTTACAATTACGCTGCCACGTTTGGTGGAGCAACAACCTTGCCTATCATTGCGGCAACTTATTAAACCTTCAACTTTGACTGAACTCGAAGCGAGACTACCAGAAATCTTAACTTCAAGCTTGATCAATTTTCAGTCGGTAGACAGTCTTGTGGATAGCCTGAATTTAGTGCTAAAAACCACACTTGATAAGATTGCGCCTCCTCTATTAAGGCCATGCCTTCCCAAGGCACAGACACCTTGGTTCAACAGTTATTTGCATGACCTTAGGCAGAAGGCTAGAGTGTTGGAACGGAAATGGCGTAGTTCCAAACTAGAGGTGTTCCACCTTGTGTGGCGGGAAACTATTTTAGATTACAAAAATGCTTTATTGGCTACGAAGCAGACCTATTACTCTGAAATGATCAACAAAAACAAGCATAACTCAAAGTTTTTGTTTGATACAGTGGCATTTCTTATTCATGGACAGCCACCTGTTGGTTGTTCTCCTTTTTCAGCACAGGACTTTCTGGACTATTTCGAAAAGAAAATAGAAGATATTAGGTTGAGCACATTTCAGCATACTTTGGTCCAGTCATTGTATCCAGCTACTGAACTGGGGACTACCACTGAGGTGCTACCTAGATTCACAGAATTTAATAGTATCTCACTAGGTGTGCTGACGAAATCGTGATGTCTACTAAAAGCACAACTTGTTTATTTGATCCTATACCAACAAAATTGTTTAAGGATCTTTGGTCCATTCTTGGGCTGACTGTGCTGGAAATTGTTAACTTTTCTCTAAACTCGGGATCTGTTCCAAATTGTTTTAAATCTGCAGTGGTTAAACGACTACTCAAGAAATCTAATCTTGATCCTGGTGTATTGAAAAATTATAGGCCGATATCAAATCTATCATTCTGCTCTAAAATTCTGGAAAAGGTGGTTTCACAGCAGCTTGTGGACTATCTTACTGAGAATGACCTTTTTGAGCCACTGCAGTCTGCTTTTAGAAGACATCACTCCACAGAAACAGCACTTATTAAAGTAGTTAATGATCTTCTGCGAGCAATGGACTCAGATACTACTACAGTATTGGTGTTGCTGGATCTCAGTGGTGCGTTTGACACAGATGATCATCATATTCTACTTGATAGGCTAGAAAACTGTTTTGGGATTACTGGAATTGCTCTTGCGTGGCTGACGTCTTTCCCACTGTGTTTTGTGCAACGACACTACCTCTGACTTTAGGGGCATGAAGTTCGGGGTTCCGCAGGGATCCGTTCTGGGTCCCCTGCTTTTTTCCCTGTATATGGCACCCCTTGGGAACATTTTACGGCATTTTGGGGTTGCTTTTCATTGCTATGCTGATGACACTCAGTTGTATATGCCGATAGCTGCTGGAAATCCTGTCCACATAAAATCTTTACAGGACTGTCTCGCAGCAGTGAGAAATTGGATGTCTAGCAACTTTATACTTTTGAACTCTGATAAGACTGAAATGATGGTTCTTGGTCCAGCAAGACATCTGCATCAATTTGATCAGCTAGCGCTTAGCCTAGGTTCATGTGTTATACATCATACTGACAAAGTGAGGAACCTTGGGGTAATTTTTGATCCTACATTGTCCTTTGACCTTCACATTAGGGACATTACGAGGGCTTTCTTTCATCTAAGAAATATAGCAAAGATTCGTCCCATCCTGTCTATGGCTGATGCTGAGACTCTGATTCATGCGTTTGTCTCTTATAGATTGGACTATTGTAATCCTTGTTTTCTGGTTTACCACAGTCCAGCATCAGGGGTCTTCAACTGGTTCAAAATGCTGCTGCCAGACTTCTGACATGAAGCAGAAGGTTTGATCATATTACGCCTGTTCTGTAATCCCTTCACTGGCTTCCGGTCTCCTTGAGATCAGATTTTAAGGTGTTACTATTGGCCTACCCCCTGAGGTAGGGGTGGTGGCCCAGTGGTTAATGCACTTGGTTTCAGTGCGGTAGGTTCCCGGTTCAAATCCCACCCCTACCACATTTCTCCATGTAATGTGGAGTTGCGTCAGGAAGGGCATCCGGCGTAAAATTTGTGCCAATTCAACATGCAGATCCACCTTGGATTTGCTGTGGCGACCCCCGAGTACAAAACAAGGGAGCAGCCGAAGGGACTTGCTTGCACTATTGGCCTACCCCCTATCTGGCCGGCCTGGTTGAGTCCTATGTGCCGGCAAGGGCTCTGCGTTCACAGGGTGCGGGACTATTGTGTGTCCAGAGGGTGAAGAAAAGGTCAGCGGGTTACAGAGCTTTTTATCACCGCGCCCCAGCTCTGTGGAATGAACTGCCTGCACAAATACGACAGTCGGACTCTGTGGAGACTTTTAAAGCCAGTTTGAAAACACATCTGTTCTCCCTGTTTTATCATTAGTATTTTATATGATTGTGTGTCTTTTTTTTATTTGTTTGTTGTTGTTTTTATTTATTTTACTTCTTTTACCATTTATGGTTAAATTTTTTTATTGTGTTTTAATCTTATTTCATTTTATTCTGCTTTTAAATGTTTGTGAAGCGCCTTGAGGTGATTACTCGTGATTTGGCACTATATAAATTAATAAATTATTATTATATTATTATTGTCCAGTTCAGGTAGGACTCTCTGAATTTTGTGAATACATTCAGCATCCATAGCTAGAATGACGAACACACTGAATGATGCAAGGAAACAACAGGGATGTCTTGGATGCTGTACACTGACAGTGGATGATAATCCTGTAGATTATCTGCATTAACACATACATATTTCCACACTGAAATTAATAATTGGCCAGATTTTGGTGTGTTTTTACATGGCCACATAATTTTTTGAAGTCCACAGTTTGATATGCAGGGTTCCAGCTATGATAAAATTTTAGCGTAGTGGTAATGTCGAGGGAGCGAAGCGACCGGGGGGGTGTGGAAGGGGGGCCGCTTTTGAAAATTCAAGGTAAAAATTGACCATTCTAGGGGTACCCAAAGGGGAAAAGCCAGGTACGACAGCCCAAGTCCCTTCATCATGTCCAGAAGGCTGGGGAAGTTTGTTGAGTGGGCAATCTCATTCTGGGTTAGCCAGTACATGGCCCTCAGTGAGGCAATCGGAGTCCGTGGACATTTTTAAGTCAAGACTTAAAACCTATTTTTATTCTCTTTCTTATGAGTAGTTTTTATTTTGTTATGTTTTATTCTTTTACTCCTGTTTTTAATTAGGTATTTGAATTTTTTTATTTTTATTTATTTATTTTAATTTTTTATGTTGAACTGTTCTGTGTGAGGCACCTTGAGACGGCTTTTGTTGTAATTTGGCGCTTTATAACATTTTATTGAGTCTTAAAGTAAATGAATATGAAATTGGTTACTGGATCCTTAAACTTTGGACATAATAAACTCTACATGGTGGATCCTTGATCTCTGGACATAAACAGAAATCAAATCTGTTAGTTTTTGTCAAAAGCATTTACTTTCAGACATTATTATTGGCATGAATGTATTTCCATACCTATGAGCTGAGCTCTTGCAGATGTGCTGCAGGTCGGGTTTATAAAGAATGCAACACGTCTCATTTTGGGAGGAAAAAACATTTTAGTCGATTGTAGTTTATTATCTGTATTGCAACATTTGTAAGAGGTGTCATTTTATTTAAAGCAGCGATTTGTTTTGAAGTTATTAATTCCGAGCAGACTCTTTCTCAGCAGAGAGCCGTGCAGCGTTTAAAGCTGACAATGGAACGGAGGACGATTCTCATTTATTGACTGCAACAAGAGTCCCAGTTAGTGACTTTAATCCACACAAAAGTGACTCATGATATTTTAATGGCTTTCAGAGGGGTTAAGAAGCGGACTTACCGCTTCTGAAAAGCAGCAAATCAAAGAGCCACGAGCCATTGAATCAAAGCAATGGCTCGTTGCTCGATGCACTGGCTCGTAGCTCAAAGCATTGCTTCGATTCACGCTTCAAACTGGAGTCGCGCTGCAGAAATGGTTGATTACAGACGCTGTATTGAAAATTGTAACGGTCCAAAATTATAGCGTAACGGGCCGTAACGCAAGTTTGCGCTAGCTAGAACCCTGATATGGACAAATCTTACACATACATTTCTAAGGCTGTACCAGACTAGCTTGTTCGTCGATACTACATTCTCAACATTAGCTTGGCTAACTTCGACCTACCTACAGTCTATGTTGGACAACACTAACCTGTAACACACTTGAATTTCTAATTTAGGATGCTTTCTAATTAACAGTTACCTCTTGGTAAAGTGGCTTGTCTTTGTATAAAAAACCCTCCCCTTCTTCTTTCTTGTGGCTTGTTGGCAGTTCGTTTTCAGCATCTTGATCCAGTGGCAGTCTGTTGCGTTGTAACTAACTACAGACAAGTGCCAAAAAGATGAAAAGTGGTGCCTTACTGTATTTTTAAGGAACAAAACCAGTGACTTACTGTAATTTCAAATAATACTAAAAACCGTCAAACAAAACTCCCATGATGCAATGCCAACTACAGTTATTTACTCCAAAAATCATTTAAAGTATTTTACTGTTTGATATGTGGTAAAATACTGTAGAAATTACAGAAAGGTCTAACAGTGTATACACTGTTAGAAATGTAGAATGAAAAATATACCCTGTAGAAAACCGATGGGTGATGTCACACACGTTTGTCCAGTGTGTGTGTGTGTGTGTGTGTGTGTGTGTGTGTGTGTGTGTGTGTGTGTGTGTGTGTGTGTGTGTGTGTGTGTGTGTGTGTGTGTGTGTGTGTATGTGTATGTGTATATATATATATATATATATGCAATCTACTGCTCTTCTCTGAAAAGAAATGTGACCTACCTGCAGACTTGATCAGACTTATTGAGTGTCACATTTTGGTGCAAGACCACAGATTTATGGATAGTTTTTTATAGAATCTTCAACTATTTCAATTTTTAAAAAGTTATCTTACATGAGGATTATTGTCATGACAAAAAAATTTTTGTTCTTTGCCAGGGATTGATGATCTTGATATAATATGGAAAAGAGGTAATTCAGATGTCTTTTCTTGAGAGCAGTCACATTCCACTCATTTTCTAATGTTAAGTATGTAACTCCTCAACTTTTACACATTCAAATTTTTTTGTTGTTCATTTCTGCGCAGGTTTTTGTCCTGTCTGGTGATATATTTTAATTTAATTTGCAATAACATGTCAATTTTCAGAGTGTGTATGTGCAGGGGTTAAAGTGGTCCAGAATGGTCTTGAACAATGTTGTTTGTTTAATTTCATTTTTTTCATTTCATTCATTTTATTTCATTCAGTTCCAACCACACAACCAAAAATCATTCCAAAAGAAAACATAACAAACGTAACAATACACCTGAATGAAAGGGGGTAGAAAGAAGCAAATTTATATTATCTACCCCTTTTTACAGAAGATTGACTTCAAAATTAAATAATAATCACATTATTAACATTACAATCAGAATATCTACAAAAGGAAAAGAAAAATAAACAGTAAAAATATACATGCGGTTTCATTATTACATCAGGTCATATTTCTGAATCATATTAATTTTAACTGCCTTTTTAAATATATTGCTTGATTTAGTTTCTTTAATTTCCTTGTTCAGATTATTCCATAAACTGACTCCCTTGATAGAAATGCAACATTCCTTCAATTTAGTTCTGAATCTTGGTTTGTTAAATATCTCTGTTCCTTTTAAGTTGTACTGGCTTTCCCTTTTTACGAATTTGTTCTGGATGTTAGTTGGTAGTATTTTTTTTGTGAACCTTAAACATTGTCTAGAGAATAGTGTAATCAACCAGGTCATGAAATTTCAACAAATGTAACTGCAGGAATATTGGACTCGTGTGTTCTCTATAATGCCTCTGACTAATTAACCTTATTGCTCTTTTCTGTAACATGAAAAGTGAATGTGTAAATCTTTTGCAGGCATTTCCCCATATTTCAATACAGTAGGACAGATGTGGAACAATCATAGAACAGTATAATATATATAGTCCTTTCTCATCTAACATCTCTTTTACTTTGTGTAGTATAGCAATCATTTTTAATAATTTATTCTTTGTATAGTTTAGTTTGCCGTAAGAAGGGGACAAAATAACATCTGAAGCACGTCATTCATTGGTATTCTCAATGCCTTTTAAGTGTTGTGAGAAGGAATGGTAACATCACAAAGAAATGGAAAATGATTTAGCAACCCAACTTTTTTTCTGGAATTAGTTCCAAGCTTTAAATGCAGCAATGGATATATTAGAGCACATGAGGAGAGCAGAGTGGATGATTTTTTGCCAGAGAATGGAACATGTTCAAAAAGAAAACTGCAGTGGCAATTTCTTACTCATTCTGTCTCACTCCATTTTCACATGTGCTCACTCCATAGAAGTCAGAAGTTCAACAAAAAGAGCTTTTCTTTGGATTTGTTCTATAACAACAGTAAACAGTACCGCATAATGTGTACAGTGATAAAAGCACTCACCCTCAGCAGGAACATTGCAAACCTTTAGGTCTATCTCAGATGTGGGGTTTTTTTTCCATCTCTATTGTGATAGATTTTGTGTGGCACCACATAACTGTAGATAGAGACCACAAAAAGTAGGTTCTCCTGTGAGGGGGTTAACGTTTTGGTCTTTCTGATTGATTGCCTGAAAAGGCCCTGCACTGATGACACAGCGCCTTCTAAAAAGTTTAGAGTTTCAATTTCAGATGCTTGCAGGGGATGCATAAAAAAGCGGAGCACTATGATAAATGAAAAAAGCTGAGTGCAGCACTTTTTCTCTTGGCAAGCGCATGCAGCCACAGTTCAGTGCATAATTACATATTGAGTGTGTGATTGGGGTAAAATCAGCTGGGGGAACATGAGTGGTTACCGGTCAAAAAAATAAATAAATAATAAAGCCTCTTTGGATCCCTGTGTGGGTCTTCTTTAGATGGCATTATCCCTCTAAATGTTGGACTATAGTTGCTAAAGAAAAAAATAATGCTATCACAATAGCCTTGTTAGTGTCCTACGTCTCTGATGAATCAAAACAACTTCAGCATGGTGAAACCCCAACAAATCAGATCATGTCAAGTCAAATCTTTGAGCATGTGCTAGTGCCACCACAGAATGGTTTTGGGTTCTGGATGGCAACCACTGTGGAAAACAAGAATCCAAAACCACATCTTTAAAATACACTCAAAAACTGATGCATTAGATGAACTCGATTCAGTTATGAGCAGGACTTCCATCTAATGAATATATGTAGCCCCAACTCAAATAAAGCAGATCTATGCAAGATAATTTAATTTAATTGAGACGACATATATTTATTAGACAGAAATGCTGCCCATAATTGAATTATACTGAATTTAATATTGAATTGATCACTCAAAAAAACTGACTCATTCGATTGGATTCCATCTAATAAATATATGTAGTTCCAACTAAATTAAATTACATTATCTTTCACTGATGTGTTTTATTTGAGTTGGGGCTACATATATTTATTAGATGGAAATCCTGCACATAACTGAATTGAGTTCATTCAATGGGTCATTTGTTTGTGTGATGCACTAAAAAAAACAGACTCATTGGATTGGATTCCATCTAATAAATATATGTAGCCCCAACTCAAATAAAGCACATTCATGCAAGACAATGTCATTTAATTTAGTTGGAACTACATATATTTATTATATGGAAATTCTGCACATAATTAAATTGAGTTCATCCAATTAGCCATTTTTTGAGTGTAGTCTTCAAAACACAGAACGGTCATTTTTAAAAGATAATGCAGAACCAGCTCAGTTATCCTCACGGATACATGAAATCACATTTTGGACTGCTGTTGCATACTCCTTTCATAGTTTCACCATGCAATGTTTCCTGTATGATGATTTGACGCAGAAACAACCCATTTTTAATCACTGTAGCGTACTATAGTAGAGAAACTTGAATCTTCGACTGGACTGGGTTGCTTGACGTGAGGACGTTTCACTTCAAATCACAGAAGCTTCCTCAGCTAAAATTCTTGCTCTGGTAGTCTGACTTCTGTCTTGACTCTTGTAGAGAAGAATAAACCAGAAGCCAACAAAAGCTGGAGTTTTTAACCTAACCAGACCCCTCCTACCGAGAGGCCGACTGCTATAGGCTAGTGACTAAACAATAGCTCTAATTAGCACCTATTGTGCACTCTCCTAATGATGTCTATCTGGTCTCTTTGTTTTCTGGGACTTCTGCACTTTGTCCAGGGACCATCATGGGTACCCACATGGACAAAGTGCAGAAGTCCCAGAAAACAAAGAGACCAGATAGACAGGAGACGGAGACAAGAAGAAGAGGAGTGTCTCTCCCTTATTTAGCAGGAGTAGGGGAAAAAGTACAGAGGATCTTCAGACAACACAAAATCCCAGTTTACTTTAAACTGGTTAACACCTTGAGACAGAAATTAGTTCACCCTAAGGACAGGATCCCTAGTTACAAACAGAGCAATGTAGTGTATTATATCAGATGTCAGAAAAACTGTAATGAACACTACATAGGTGAGACTAAGCAACCTGTAAACAAGAGGCTATACCAGCACCACAGAGAGGTCACCAGTGGACCTCAGTCTGCAGTTTATCTCCACCTGAAAGACACTAACCACACGTTTGAGGACAAGGAAGTTAAAATCTTAGCCAGAGAGAAGAAATGGTTTGAGAGAGGTGTCAAGGAAGCATTCTTTGTAAAACAGTTGAAACCCAGCCTTAACCGGGGGGCGGGTCTCAGACACGCTTTGTCCCCTGTTTACAATGGGGTACTCAGGTCAAAGCAGTTTCAGTCTTTTGTTCATGGTAATGAGTCATTCACGTCATCAGGAGAGTCGTCAAGGGAGCCATCAGGGGAGGCTTCCATCCCATCATTAGGAGAGTGCACAATAGGTGCTAATTAGAGCTATTGTTTAGTCACTAGCCTATAGCAGTCGGCCTCTCGGTAGGAGGGGTCTGGTTAGGTTAAAAACTCCAGCTTTTGTTGGCTTCTGGTTTATTCTTCTCTACAAGAGTCAAGACAGAAGTCAGACTACCAGAGCAAGAATTTTAGCTGAGGAAGCTTCTGTAATTTGAAGCGAAACGTCCTCACGTCAAGCAACCCAGTCCAGTCGAAGATTCAAGCTTCTCTACTATGGAAACCACCTGGACAACTGAGAGCCTACACAGAAACACTGTAGCGTACCCAAAGAAACGTATTCACAAACTCCCAAAAAATTGCATCTTCTTGCACTGATACATAACTTCTCTGTAGACCTAGAGAAACAAAGTCTTTCAAATAGTTGATGTCACTTTACAGCTGTGGTTATGGTACAACCCCAATTCCATGAATGAAGTTGGGACATTGTGTAAAATGTAAATTAAAAACAGAATACGATGATTTGCAAATCCAATTCAACCTATATTCAATTGAATACACCACAAAGACAAGATATTTAATGTTCAAACTGATAAACTTTATTGTTTTTGTGAAAATATTTGCTTATTTTGAAACAGATGTCTGCAACACACTTCAAAAAAGCTGGGACAGTGATATGTTTACCACTGTGTTACATCACCTTGAAGCTTTGTAGGTGGAATTCTGTTACATTCTTGACTGATGCATGACTTCAGTTGTTCAACAGTCCGGGGTCTCCATTGTTGTATTTTGCACTTCATAATGCGCCACACATTTTCAATGGGTGACAGGTCTTGACTGCAGGCAGGCCAGTCTAGTACCGGCACATTGCTTGGATGGCAGCATGTGTTGCTCCAAAACCTGGATGTACCTTTCAGCATTGATGGTGCCGCCCATCACAGATGTGTAAGTTGCCCATGCCATGGGCACTAACACACCCCCGTACCATCACAGATGTTGGCTTTTGATCTTTGCGCTGGCAATAATCTGGATGGTCTTTTTCCTCTTTTGTCCAGAGGACACGACATCCATGATTTCCAAAAACAATTTGAAATGTGGACTCATCAGACCACAGCACACTTTTCCACTTTGCATCTGTCCATTTCAAATTAGCTCGGAACCAGAGAAGGCAGCAGTGTTTCTGGATGTTGTTGATGTATGGCTTTCGCTTTGCATGGTAGAGTTTTAACTTGCACTTGTAGATGTAGCGATGAACTGTGTTAACTGACAGTGGTTTTCTGAAGTGTTCCTGAGCGCAGTGGTGGGCATAGTTCCACTAATCTGCTAACCGCTAATTATCGAAGATAATGTTTTTATTATTGGATTAGCTTTTCAGATAACTTTGGAAACCATCATCGGACCAATTAACTTCCGATAAGTTTTGGTCTGCTAATTTTTAGACCGCTAACTTTTTGCAGACGTAGCTTCTTGTAGTAAATGCGCAGTTCTATCCTCTGCAAACAGAGAAGAACTGGTTCTGGAAGAAACCGTTCTATCCTTTGCAGGCAAAGAAGAACTGGTCACAGAAAAGAAAAAAAAACTCTTTCTTTTGACCTCATACTAATACGCTGGCAATACCACCCAAGTCATCCAGAGGCATACAGTTTTAACTTATGGTTAAAATTTTAACCAAACTAATTTTGGACAAGGGGTAGCATGGTGGCTTAGTGGTTAGCACAGTTGCCTCACAGCGAGAAGGCCGTGGGTTCAATTCCCGTGGTCTTTCTGTGTTGAGTTTGCATGTTCTCTGCGTGTTTGCGTGGGTTTCCTCTGGGTGCTCATGTTTCCTCCCACTTCCAAGGACATGCAGGTTAGGTGGATTGGAATCTTTAAATTGTCCGTAGGTGTGTGTGTGTGTGTGTGTGTGTGTGTGTGTGTGTGTGTGTGTGTGTGTGTGTGTGTGTGTGTGTGTGTGTGTGTGTGTGTGTGTGTGTGTGTGTTGTGTGTGTGTGTTTGTTTGTCTGTTTGTGGGCCTGCAACAGACTGGCGTCCTGTCCTGGGTGTACCCCGCCTCGCGCTCTATGGCTGCTGGGATAGGCTCCAGCCCCCCGCGACCCTTAATTGGACTAAGCAGTAGAAGATGAATGAATGAATGAATTTTGGACTTCTTCTTCTTTGTCTTTCGGCTGTTCCTGTTAGGGGTCGCCACAGCAGATCAATTGTTTCCATCTCACCCTGTCCTCTGTATCTTCCTCTGTCACACCAACCACCTGCATGTCCTCTCTCAGCACATCGATGAACCTCCTCTTTGGTCTCCCTCTTCTCCTCCTGCCTGGTGGCTCCATCCTCAGCATCCTTCTCCCTATATACCCTGGGTCCCTCCTCTGCACATGTCCAAACCATCTCAATCTCGCCTCTCTGACTTTGTCTCCAAACCGTCCCACCTGAGCTGTCCCTCTGATATGTTCATTCCTAATCTTGTCCATTCTTGTCACTCCCAAAGAGAATCTCAACATCTTCAGCTCTGCCACCTCCAGCTCTGCCTCCTGTCTTTTTGTTAGTGCCACTGTCTCTAAACCATACAACATAGCTGGTCTCACTACTGTTTTGTAAACGTTCCCCTTCACTCTTGCTGATATTCTTCGGTCACAAATCACTCCTGCCACCTTTCTCCACCCACTCCACCCTGCCTGCACTCTCTTCTTCACCTCTCTACCACACTCTCCATTACTTTGAACAGTTGACCCCAAATATTTAAACTCATCTACTTTCACCACTTTTTGGACAAGTTATTTAAATTAACGTCACGTCTGAAGTTTTATAAAGTGAAAATATCAGATATATGTTTTAGTTCTGAAGTAATGCACTAATTTTAAAGGTTTTAGTGTGGACATGGTGTGTGCGCAGTGCATTCTGGGTAAAAGTTCATGACATTGCATTTAAGACGCTCTGATCAGGCTCTACACGGACAACAGCATTAAACTCTTTGTATGTATATTGTGCCTAAAACTCTCGTGAATATATTCTCTGAGTTTATAGACGTTGTTATTGTGTTTGTTTTATGTAAAAATGCCATAAGAAGCCCAGGTTGCTTTTCCAAAAGCTAAAAAGTCTGTTAAGTTGTGATTCAGGCCGTGTGATATAACTGGCGTCAAAATGCAAAGAACACTGCCATCTACTGGCGACTGGTTATATCACAGTGTTGTCGACCGCAGGATTTTAAAATTATCTGTAGGTTTTGCAAAACCTGAGAGACCCCACACGTGGAGATAAAAAAAAAAAAATCATACATCTGACAGGTTTAATTGTACAGTGTGTGGTGTCAGCCACACGGTAAAAACAACACACAAACAGATTTCGCACACGAACATTTCCAGGTCAAACACTTCACTTTCTGATTGGCTGCATGTCACATTTAGCTCCTCATGTCCTTCTTAACACACCACACACGGCAGGAATATCTGATAAGATTATATTTACCGTCATCACGATTGTTGAGGTGTCCTTAAGATTGTCGGAAGGGGAAGATCGGGTCCGATATCGGCTTTATTATCTTGCCATGTGAACCAGGCTTGATGTTATGACACCTCACGGAGCGACTGATTGATGTGTTATGACATCGCACCGAACATGTTTTCACTATTATTTGATTTCTTTGTGCGACTGACATCGTTATTCAAGCATTCAAACGGCGATTCCTCTCGGCACACAACTCCAGCAACCACACACGAGAAAGTTTTTTGACAGTTCTTGTTATTGAAAGAAACCTTGTCTCCCTAACCAGATAGAGTTGTGATGTCATCACGCGTGCGCTTAGGCACCATCTAGCGGGAGCTTGAAAATTTCTTTCTTTTTTATACAAATGAGGAAAATGACATATTTTACAAAAGCACATTTATTTGTAAACACCAACACGTTACATTGATTCACTTGTGTTGGTTTTTACATAGAATTAATGAATCAACCAATCAGTATGAGCGAAGGCTTAGTTTAGCCATAATCCCTTTGGTGTGTTAATGTTCAAATCTTCAGAATTAGTGCATTATTTTAAAATTAACAGATATGTGTTATATATCACTTTGTACATTTTAAGAGTTTACAATAATGTAGTTATTCTATGTGAAATAATTTTATTTATAATGCAGAACTCATCACTGGACCGCTGAATCCTGTCAGGGTAAATGGTGCTTCCCTACAGCAGGGGGCAGAGCGCACAAAGCAGAAGCGCTGGCTCATTGGCTGTTTGGGTTTGTGATCGTCATTGGTTCTATTAGAAGCTTTGGCATTGTTTAAACTCAAAATCAGCTTCTTAGTAGCTGAGAGTGTTGGGAGGCAAAATTGAAAGTTATCGGTTATCTGTAGCTTCTGATAAGTTTTCAGACAGTTTATCGGTTTAGCGTTTAAAAAGATAACTTTTCAGTTAGCTGATTAACAGTTATCGACGCTAACATTTTGGTTAGCTGTGCCCACCACTGCCTGAGCCCACGTGGTAAGATCCTTTACACAATGATGTCGTTTTTAATGCAGTGCCACCTGACGGATCGAAGGTCATGTGCATTCAATGTTGGTTTTCGGCCTTGCCACTTACGTGTAGAAAGTTCTCCAGATTTTCTGAATCTTCTGATTATATTATGGACTGTAGTTGATGGAATCTCTAAATTCCTTGCAATTGAACGTTGAGAAACAGTGTAGGCATCCATTTAAAAATGAGCAAATATTTGTCCAAAAAACAAAAAAGTCTGAGTATAAACATTAAATATTTTGCCTTTGTGGTGTATTCAATTGAATATAGGTTGAAGAGGATTTGCAAATCATTTTATTCTGTTTTTATTTATATTTTACACAATGTCCCAACTTCATTGGAATTGGGGTTGTAGAACTCCTTACTTTCCCAATGTCCAGTCCTAGACCCACTATGAAAGCAGCTGCACTGCAAAGCAAGCACAGAATTTAAGCAGTGCCCATACACAAACATACAAATACAGCAAGGAAGAATTACAGTTAAATTCTAAAATGTACCTCTTCTCAGTCACTGAAGGTTAGGACAGTACCTCCAACAAACAACAAAGGCTGGCAGGTGAAGGTTATGCGATCACGTCTGTGGACAGTGTATGTCAAAAACTCACTGATTTCAATATAATTTTGTAGGTTGATGTTAACTTTGACAGCAAGGAGGGGATTAGATTTTGGTTATGATGTAGCTCTGGCTCCAAAATATTTGTGTTATCTTTTTCTTAAACAAAATGACATTTCGCTGACAAACAGTTTTGGAAACCCTCCGCTGTTGGCCGGTAGAAGTGCCAAGCAAATAACATGACTGTATCATAGATTTGTGTTGTGTGGGACGCTGAAGAGGAGGTACTGCTGGCCCACCACCACCAGAGGGCGCCCTGTCTGGAGTGCAGGCTCCAGGCACCAGAGGGCGCTGCCGCCTCACAGGAGCAGCCAGGGTGACAGCTGTCACCCATCACCTGAGACGAGACAACTGATATCCATCAACAGGGAGGTATATCAGCAGGACGGCATCTCTACCTCATTGCCGAGATATCGCTCTACCAAGGAGGTAACGAACTCAGCCAGTTACTCTATTCTAAGAGTTAATACTTTTTGCTTGTGCTTAAGGTCAGCTGAAGACAGTGTTGGACGTGACTAGATAAGTACTCACCTTCCAATCTTTCAGTGTTGTTTTTGAGAAGAGGTAGAGGTGGTGTTTCCACCCTGTGTGTTGCTGGGTGCAGCCGCACCCACACCTGACTGTTTCTGTTCCTTGCCAGCAGTACCAGATCCGACGAGCGGAGGCAGTGGCCACCTGGGGTTCGGGACTTGGCGGCTCCAGTATCCCCGGGGTTCGGTGGCAGAGGAAATCGAGTGGTTCCAGTTCGACTCGGACAGACGTCTCCTATCGTCGAGCCTGCCCACACGACACCTTTGGAATTCGGTTACTGCTGTATTTGTAATCTGTTGTGTTTGTTGTGTGAGTTCACAACAGTAAAACTTTGTGATTTGACTTTCTCCATTGTCCGTTCATTTGCGCCCCCTGTTGTGGGTCCGTGTTCCTACACTTTCCCAACAGGATATCTCGGCCAACGTCATGGATCCCGAGGGGCGTCAACCGGCTGTTGAACGGCCAATGGAAGAACAGGACGCGCAGGCGTCCGCAGGAGGGGTAATCGGTGAGTTGCAGCGGATCCTCACCGCTTTCACGACTCGGTTAGATTTAATGACCGAGCAGAATGTCCTCCTGAACCGCAGGGTGGAGGCTCTCGCCGCGCAGGTGGAAGCACGCCCTCCGGGTGCCGCTGCGGCTCTCCCTCCCGTAGACCCTGTGCGTAACATTGACGTTCCACTGGTCGTTCAACGACCCCTCCCACCTTCCCCGGAAGCATACATAAGCCCCCCAGAGCCGTACGGAGGCTGTGTGGAGACGTGCGCAGATTTCCTTATGCAGTGTTCGCTCGTCTTCGCACAGCGTCCAGTTATGTACGCGACTGATGCTAGCAAGGTAGCTTATGTAATAAACCTGCTTCGCAGCGAGGCACGCGCTTGGGCTACAGCACTCTGGGAGCAAAAGTCACGGCTCCTTCAGACATATGATGGGTTTGTGAGGGAGTTCAGAACCGTGTTCGATCACCCCAATAGAGGAGAAACCGCTTCAACTGTGCTACTGTCGATGAGACAGGGGCGTCGGAGCGCAGCTGCCTATGCAGTCGACTTCCGCATCGCGGCTGCGAGGTCCGGCTGGAATAGCGCTGCCCTCCGCGCCGCCTTTGTAAACGGACTGTCATTGGTTCTTAAGGAGCACCTGGTGGCTAAGGACGAACCGCGGGATTTAGATGGGCTCATCGATCTTGTCATACGGTTAGACAACCGGTTAGAAGAACGTCGGCGGGAACGAGACGAAGGGCGTGGCCGGGCACGCGCCGTCCCTCTCCCTTCCGGTTCCGACCGCGCTCCGCCTTCCCCACGCTCCACGGCCCCTGCGCTCCGTGGGGCCACAGCTCCCCCTACTGACGAAGCTATGGACACGAGTAGGGCAACATTTAGGGCACCAGACGCACAGAGGAGACGGGCCCACAGAGCCTGTTTTGTTTGTGGTGCGATAGAGCACCATATGAGGGACTGCCCCGAGCGGTTCAACTCCAACGCCCTGCCCCTAGAGACTGGGCTAGGGGTGGGCCGAGACATTCACGTGGGACACACCCACGTTGCCACATGACTCCCAGTCACGATCCTTTATGAGGACTCAACCCTGAAGGCCCCAGCACTGGTGGACACGGGCTCTGAGGGGAATCTGTTGGACAGCAGATGGGCCAGGGAGATAGGGCTCCCTCTGGTGGCGCTTACCTCGCCTGTACAGGTTCGGGCACTAGATGGCTCCCTACTCCCTCCGATCACGCATAAGACACCACCTGTAACTCTGGTGGTGTCAGGAAATCACCGGGAGGTGATCAAGTTTTTTGTGACTCAGGCCACCTCCCGTGTGGTTTTAGGATTTCCCTGGATGTTGAAGCACAATCCCCGGATTGATTGGCCGTCCGGGGTAGTGGTTCAGTGGAGCGAGACCTGCCATCGGGTGTGTCTAGGTTCCTCGGTTCCTCCCGGCTCCCGAGCTAAGGAGGAGGTCAGAGTCCCGCCCAATCTGGGGACGGTGCCGGTGGAGTACCACGACCTTGTCGACGTGTTCAGCAAGGATCTGGCTCTCACTCTTCCCCCCCACCGTCCGTACGATTGTGCCATTGATTTGGTTCCGGGCAGTGAGTTCCCGTCCAGTAGGCTGTACAACCTCTCACGGCCTGAGCGCGAATCAATGGAGACCTACATCCGGGACTCGTTAGCTGCCGGGTTGATCCGGAATTCCACCTCCCCGATGGGCGCAGGTTTCTTTTTTGTGGGCAAAAAAGATGGCGGACTTCGTCCATGCATTGATTATAGGGGGTTGAACGAGATCACGGTTCGCAACCGATACCCGTTGCCCCTGTTGGATTCAGTGTTCACACCCCTGCATGGAGCCCAGATTTTCACCAAGCTCGACCTTAGAAATGCGTACCACCTGGTTCGGATCCGGAAGGGAGACGAGTGGAAGACGGCATTTAACACCCCCTTAGGTCACTTTGAGTACCTGGTCATGCCGTTCGGTCTCACAAACGCTCCCGCGACTTTCCAAGCGTTGGTTAATGATGTCTTGCGGGATTTCCTGCACCGGTTCGTCTTCGTATACCTAGACGATATACTCATCTTTTCTCCGGACCCTGAGACTCATGTCCAGCATGTACGTCAGGTCCTGCAGCGGTTGTTGGAGAACCGGCTGTTTGTGAAGGGCGAGAAGTGTGAGTTCCACCGCACGTCTTTGTCCTTCTTGGGGTTCATCATCTCCTCCAACTCCGTCGCTCCTGATCCGGCCAAGGTTGCGGCGGTGAGAGACTGGCCCCAACCCACAAGCCGTAGGAAGTTGCAACAGCTCCTAGGCTTTGCTAATTTCTACAGGAGGTTCATTAAGGGCTACAGTCAGGTAGTTAGCCCCCTGACAGCCCTGACCTCACCAAAAGTCCCCTTCACCTGGTCGGATCGTTGCGAAGCCGCGTTCAAGGAGTTGAAACGGCGCTTCTCGTCTGCACCTGTTCTGGTGCAGCCCGATCCTAGTCGCCAGTTAGTGGTTGAAGTGGACGCCTCGGACTCAGGGATAGGAGCCGTGCTGTCCCAGAGCGGGAAGACCGATAAGGTCCTTCACCCGTGTGCCTATTTTTCCCGCAGGTTGACCCCAGCCGAACGGAACTATGACGTCGGCAATCGAGAGCTCCTTGCGGTGAAAGAGGCCCTTGAGGAGTGGAGACATCTGTTGGAGGGAACGTCCGTGCCATTCACGGTTTTCACTGACCACTGGAACCTGGAGTATATCAGGACCGCCAAGCGGCTGAATCCCAGGCAAGCCCGCTGGTCACTGTTCTTCGGCCGTTTTGACTTCCGGATCACCTACCGTCCCGGGACCAAAAACCAGAGATCGGATATATATATATATATATATATATATATATATATATATATATAGACAGTGGGGCGATCGTGCCTTTGCCGTCGCAGGTCCTACACTCTGTATAAAATGGCGATAGAGCCCACATCGGCGTCCTCAAAGGCATTTTAACCGGCGACAGAGGCAGACAAAACGGCGGTGCTAGCGGACAGTACGCTGTTCTAAACGCCACCTCCCGGTTAACGGCGTTCCAAACGGCCGATAGGCGGCGGTCAGTATAAAAACGCTAGCGCGCTGCAAGCAGGTCTCTCACTCGTTGCCAGCTCCAGATATTTTTGCAGAGAAGCTCCAGTATACCTCCTAAAATAAAATTGGCAGCGGCAAGGACTTACCAAGAGGTCTGGTTCAGAAGCAGAGGGTAGCCTTGTGGTGGAAACGAGCAACACCTTGAGGAGGGGGAAAAGAGAGAAAAGAAAAGGCTGAGAGATGAGCTCCCTGTCACTCCCTCCCCTTGCACTGACAGCTGCTTCAGCCTATTATACTCTGGGGGCGGTGCCTATAAGCAAACGTTCCTGGAGTAACGCAGGATTTGCCTGGATAAATCCAGCGGTACACAGGGCATTATCGGCGGCAGCAGAACCCTGCCGTTCTCACACGCATCTTAACCTGCGATTGTAAAGGATAGAACTGAGTATTAACCCCCGTTGCCTGACGTGTGGATGCTATGGCGTCAAAACTCTGCTTTATTTGGCGGATTTAGCGGCGTTTTATCCGCGTATTTGCAGCTAGTACGGCGCTCAAAACACCGGTGAAATGCTCCGCCCCTTTCCACCGCGAAAACAGCCGGAACTACCGCGAACTTCGGTCTAAGTACTACCCGTGGACAAAACTGTCTATGTGTAACCTGGGCTTTAGTGTCACATTTCTAATGTTACTGGCTCTCACAGATAGGGGGAGCCCTTCCTGTATCTAAAACTTAGACGCAAATGATGGAAGTAAAACTTAACTCATGTTTAAATGTTAAACTAGATTCCAGAGACTTCTAATCAAATAGCAAAAGCAAATACTTGACAACTAACATAAAATAAGGACTTAGCACAGATATTATCTAACACATGCAAACAACAGTACAGAATGCTCAAACCCAAAAACAAAATAAAATTGATACACCTAATTCATCTTGCTATAACAAGTAATGAAATGATTTTTATGAAGCCTTTTAGCAATGGCAACAGGTTGTTATTTCTCATATGTAAAGTATGCATTAAAAAGGTTCACACTGTCAGAACCAAGGATGCCAACAAAGCAAAAAAGTAAATAAATAATGAAATAATGCAGAAGAAAGGGGGAGTCCCACAACAAACGCAGTGTCTGTTTTGTTTAAAAACTGAGATACAAAGTGGTACGAAATGTAATTTTTAATATGTTCAATAATTCCAATTCTTTCTGCAGTTAAATTTTACATACATTTCAAAAAACGTCATCCAAGTAGCTGTCACGTTGTGTTCCTGAAATAACTATTTTGAAAAGTGTATAATTTTAAATAAAATTGTCAGTCCACTTAAATGTTTGAAACTTTACTCCAAGTGTAACCAGAATAAATGTGTGGAGTAAGCATATGAGATGTCACTGAATGGTTTGATGAATTTGACAATAATGTGAATGATATGCTGTGACCAGATCTATACCCATTTTAACCTGACAGATTTTGGACCTACTTTGTGCGAAGGCAGTTCACTGTACATTAATGAAATGAAGGATGATCCTCACCAAGACATGTTGTCTGCAGCATTGTTAAAGGAAAGGTAAAAACTGTGGTGTGCTCTGCACTCACATGGATGAAGTGAACTAGTTGTTTTTTTTTCCTGTTTACGTTGGCATGTGTGATTAGTGTTTTTTGTTTGAGCATATGTTGTTTCATACCAATGATGTGTTATCAGCAGTCTTTGTTTTAATTTCAAACCATGTATAAAGTCCTTTTACCAGTAAAAGCAAAATCCCCACTTTGTCCACATGGATGCAACTGAGGACAAAAAGCAGCAAAAAATATGTACAAACTATAGTTATAGTATTTTCCATTCTTATTATTATTTCATTGTTAAGTTCTGTTTTCAATTCACAGTGCACATGCATCATGAAGCTGCCACATGAGGCTATCTGACTGCCAAATCCTTTGAATAATAGACACACACTGTGATGGACCTCACACCAGGTTTTGATGATCTAACACTTTCATACAAGAAGATACCAATGCACCATAACTGGACCTGATCACAAGCATTTTAAGACCAACACACCCTGTGTGGTCTCATGACTTTGATGATGTGGGAGTAAAACCATAGCTGTCATGTGGAAATCAGCAATAACACTGCACTGTGTGCTACCTTGCACCATGTAGAAGGTAAAACCCTTAATGTTTCCTGAAATTTGTTATCCACCTCTATGTCCAACACTGATAAGTGTTTATATTTGGGTATCAAACTGCACAGGTAACAAAGGGTGAAGAACATCCAAATGACCAAGGGTGACCACATTTCCACACACCTCTATGAATCTTTGACATTACCCATTCATTTGTATGGACGCCTCTGTGATGTGTGGTATAATATTGAAGAGTTCAGATGCAAAGCCCAGTAAGTCCTTTTATTTCAAATGGAGAAAAATGCAGTTGAAAATCGAGATTTAAAGGAAACCCTATGCGGAAATGCAGACTTTCATCAATAACATGAAAACAGTTTGTTCAAATTCTTTCATATTTTGCACACTGATGGTCCCCTTGACAGCCAAGTACAAGCTGGGGTCAACTAAAAATTTATGGTTTTGGAGATACTGGGTTTTGCATCTGAACTCTTGTACAACGGTCCACCTTCCATTGTTGTTGTTGTTGTTGTTGTTGTTGTTTATGGTCCAGAATTGGCCTTGATTTTGTTGAAAAAAATCTTGTGCAGGGTATTTCAGAAAAACCGTATGCAATGTGTGCCGGGAACGTACCTTTGATAAGCTAGCAAGCTTTAGAAAACTAACAATCTTGCTCCTTCAGTTCAGTTGCATTACTGTTTTTCAAACTGGTGAGTTGTATAATTGAAAAGAAAGTACTTTAGTGAGTTCGGCAGCTTAGTTTGTCGCCCTTTTTTGGTCTCTATACATTCTGTGCACATATTGCACACAACTGGATACTGACATACAGAAAATTAGTCTCTCATAGGTGCTGTGATCTCTGTAAAGAAAGGCTTTTCAGCGGGTGTATTGTGAATATTATGGACATTATACAAATGGTACGTGGAAACAACGTGTTAAATTGCTTTCCATGACCAGGTTCAGAAAAGAAAAAATGTGTCCAACTGGCTATTGAAGGGTAAATGCCGATAATAAAAGACCTCGCTCTATGCTCTATTTCACTTTCTTCACCTTCCCGCTGCTGTTATCTCAGATTACTATGGCGCAGTCAGACAGACTGGTGGTTTCTTTGTCATGAATACAAGCACAAAGGATATTTCAGGGAAGTATTACTCTAACTGCCATTACTTATTTTTAACTAAGCTCCTTCTTCCATATGACGGAGGGGAAGGGGTCCTAAAAACACCCAGAAAGTGCCTATAGGGGACGATGAGTATTGCTGGGTAATGATGATCCTGTGTCACGCATTTCATGTTTTGTTCCATTTTGTGTTATTTTTTTTCTCATGCTGTTTTCAAAGTGTTTTCAAGCCAGCCCCGTTTTATTGAACAGTCAGTTATTGATCGATTACCCTTCAGTCTGCACCTGTGATTGTGCGCTTCTTTGCAATTCATCCCTGACGTGCACACACTCAGATACATGCCAGACTCATCAGGTTTCTTTGATCACTACTATTTTGCCTCAGTTTTCTCAAGCCAGTGGTTGTTTTCATATTCATTAACAAACCGTACCTGCCTTTGGACTTTCATTTTCTCTGCCTTCCATTATTGGAAACATCTACATTTTTATATTGACTGGTGTATGTTGATTTGTGTGCTGAGTCTGTCGTTGTTATTGTTTTTAATTACTGTTTTCACACTGTGGTGCTTTTTTTTATTTCATTAGATGTTGTTAGACACTTTTATGTATGAATGTTGTGAAAGTGTTATTTTATCTTCAAATACACTTTACAGTACTGTAGGACTCAGAGTAGTACATCCCAGCTCACCCACCAACTTCAACAGCCCTGCACCCACCCTTGGGGGCATTGATATGTTACAAGGGTGCAAGCACACAGGGCACCCCCCCCCCCCCCCCACTAAGTCAACAAGAGACATAACTACTGGTAAACAAAATGAGGTAAGCTCGAGAGACACCACCCCAAGCTCATAATTGGCCTGTTGATCCTACGTGCCCCGAAATGATCTCAGCTTGCGCCCTGTCCCAGCTGTCAGCAGATCTTTTCCTGCAGTCAGCGTACAGTACTGGTCAGAATAACAGTAGTGCTATGTGACTAAAAAGATTAATCACAAATCCAACAAGACTAAGCATTCATGATATGCACACTCTTAAGGCTATGAAATTGGGCTATTAGTAAAAAAGAAAAGTAGAAAAGGGGTGTTCACAATAATAGTAGCATCTGCTGTTGACGCTACAAACTCAAAACTATTATGCTCAAACTGCTTTTTTAGCAATCCTGTGAATCACTAAACTAGTATTTAGTTGTATAACCACAGTTTTTCATGATTTCTTCACATCTGCGAGGCATTAATTTTGTTGGTTTGGAACCAAGATTTTGCTCGTTTACTAGTGTGCTTGGGGTCATTGTCTTGTTGAAACACCCATTTCAAGGGCATGTCCTCTTCAGCATAAGGCAACATGACCTCTTCAAGTATTTTGACATATCCAAACTGATCCATGACACCTGGTATGCGATATATAGGCTCAACACCATAGGAGGAGAAACATGCCCATATGATGATGCTTGCACCACCATGCTTCACTGTCTTCACTGTGAACTGTGGCTTGAATTCAGTCCATTTTAAAGCACTGGAGATCATTGTAGATGAACAGCCTATAATTTTTTGCACCTGCATATACGTTTTCCCCTCTCCAATCAACTTTTTAATCAAACTACACTGTTCTCTGAACAATGTCTTGAACGTCCCATTTTCCTCAGGCTTTCAAAGAGAAAAGCATGTTCAACAGGTGCTGGCTTCATCCTTAAATAGGGGACACCTGATTCACACCTGTTTGTTCCACAAAATTGACGAACTCACTGACTGAATGTAACAATAAGAAATATACTCAAAACCTGGATTAATCTTTTTGTCACATAGCACTACTATTATTCTGAACACTACTGTAACTTTCACCAGAGTCAGTCCAAAGACAGGGTTTTCTGATATGCAAATACACCTTGCAGTGTAGTGGGGCTCAGAGCAGTGCCTATCCACCAACATCAGCAGCCCTGCAACACCCTTGGGGGACCCGATGTGATACAAGGGTGCAGGTACACAGGATGCCCCCATCCCCCCAGTACATATAAATAAAATAATTATTAGCAATATTGATTTTCTGCCTGAAACAAAATTGCTCTCTTTGTACTTATATAAGGATAATCCAGCATAAATCTTCACCAGTTTCTGGAACACTGATGAAGTATTTGAAGTGACAAATATGCTTCTAGGATCAAAAATCAAATGGTCAGTTATGTGCGAGCAAGTGTAAAGGTGCCTTGACACTTGCACAAATTTGGTCTGCGCACTGGTACGCAATCGTGCCAGAGAGTAAACCCACTGAAAACCGTTCTAAACTGTGCACGGCTGTGTGCAAGTGCGCAATGAAAATTTTTAAATGTTAAAAATTTCTGGCACGTATTAATTTTGTGAACTTCATGTGAACATTGTGCAAACAATTCAAAAACACTGTGTGTCACTGCGAGTCATTGTGTAAGCACAGCGCAGCTCATCTGAATGATTTTGACGAGATGTTAAATCTATAACAAACGTAATTTTACAGATACTCATAAGAAGGAATGAAAATGCACCTGTTTCACCAAGCCATTACAACATAAATATTACAAATAATTACCTTTGAGATGATTCCAAATGCGTTCTCCACATCATGAAGCGTAAAAGAACAGCTGCAGCTGTAGAATATTCCTCTGTGATTGCGGAGAGATTAGAGGTACTTTTATCAGCCAAATTCTGAGAGCAAACGATTAATCCACTATGAAAGAATTATTTTATATAGGGGAAGCCGTGGCACAGAGGATCAGAAATGGTGTTTTGTGGCAGCATAAACACATTATGCATAGGTTTAGGTCATTCTCTTGTTGATTTAATACAGCATGTTAATGTTTATAAGGCTGTGTTATTTATGTCTCCCCAAGTGTAATTTACAGATGTTTAAAATCGATTTTAAAATTTTTTGATTCACTGTGTGCTGTACACTAATTCACAGGGCATGGCAAATCAACTTAGAATATAATGAAAAAAACATGATCATTAAGATTTCTTCAAAATTATTTTAAATATATGCTAATGCATATACAAACTATAATCGAACAAACCAGCTATGTAATGTGTGAGTGTCTTATATAGTGATATAAGTCCTTTAGAAACAATTATAAATACAACTGTCATCATTTCTGTTCAAACGTGAAAGCAGTTGTTTATATACACAAATTATAGAAATAATTCATGGAAAAATAAATGTGTAAGCTTCAACAAGTAATATTTGTCATCCACTTGATACTGGGGCTTAGTATAAATCACTTTCTTGACTGATTCACTGTGCCCCGATTCACTTTGCACTGGATTCATGTGACACACATGAGTCATGTTATCAAATAGCTGATAGTCTGGAGAAGACATAACACATACTCAACAGTTGGACGGGGTAGTCTTCTAACTAATAACATTTTTTTGGGCCACCTTTCCTCTGTTGTGAGAAATAAATACAAAGACACTGACATCCACAAAATTTACTTTTGATAGGAAAAAACTGACTTCACTTGTTTTACCCTTAATGTATCAAAAACAAAACACTAATTTATAAGGGGGGGGGTGTCTTTATGCATAAAAATATGGCATAACTGCTGCAAATATATATGTAGTTTTGAAGATATAGCTACTGATTCACTGTGCGCCTTGATTTACCGTGCCCCGGTTTCCCCTAACGCAGCTTCCAGCGGCAAAAAGTGCAGCATCCAGAAGAACACAGCGAGTCGCATTGGCACAAAGAATTGTGTGGTAGTGCGGGGGTTAAATGCATGCTAGTGTCAAGGTGCCTTAACTTGCATTGCATCCCTCATTCTAACCATAAGGTTAAATCCCTAGTATCCGTTGCTAGAACATCTTATGGCACCAGTGTGGTGATAAATTCAGCAGAATCAAAATGTCACAGCCATGAAATAATAGTGTGAAAGTGTGTGATGTTTGAAAATGGCAGGCAAGAAAGGACCATCTTAAAAATGTTAAACAATCAGAGCAGTTTACCATGATCCTAAACAATCACTGTAACATCAGCTTCATTGGTATCAATCATTAAGAAATATACATAGTATGGTACTTGTGTGGAGAAAAGATTATGTTGTTTTGCCCCTGTCTTAAAATAACCCTAATGATGTACTTGTTATTATTACACTGATTGCACGAATTTGTTTTTGTAGCCACTAACGACTGGGAGTGAAGCATGCTGGGGTCATTCTGAACTGGGAGTGAAGAGCTGGGGTTATTATGTTTTTGCAAGAGGAAATAACTTTCAGATGCCTGTTGATTAAAGGAATTATGTGCGCCAGGGAGTTTGAGATGGCCACTCACCCTCCCTTCGCGCACACACTAGAAAAGAGGGGGCAGAGCCATGCTCCGATAGAGTCTGCTGCGGGTTACGTACGAACGCCCAGCCGGTTGACAAGCGCACTCTGCCGAAGGTGTTGGCTCTCCACCTTAAAGGCGTCACGGTAAGAGAGAAAGAGATATTTTATGCGCTGCAACCACTTGTGTTTGATGTAACTGCTTTTGTGGGGAATAAATATACGCCTGTTTGTTCTAGCAAAATGCAGTCTGTGTGATCATTTCTGTGTGCCGATCTGACCGAACCTTGTTTCAAAACAGTAGTCTATGGTAAATCTATCTGAAGTAGGTGATTTTGAAAAACTGACCATGCAAGAAAGAAATTAGTGAGGGAAGCCACCAAGACATCCATGACAGCTCTGAATTAGCTACAGGCTTCTGCAACATTGAGGGGAGAAACTTTGCATCATGCAACTTTTGTTTGTATTACTATACTCTGCTTGAAGATGCATTGAAACTGAAATGAAAACAAACATTCAATGAAATATAAGTAAACACGTGCAAACACACAAAACTTCACTTTGGTGCTACATTTCTTTCCCTCAGGGAGTTCTGGTGGCTGCTGTCTGCTGGTGCGCTCTGAAAGGTTAGTGGTCACGGTTCCATTTACATCTAACATTATAATGTGTCTCTCATCCGAAGACAGAGTCAGATACGACAGCTTCCACACCTGGTATGAATGTGTCTCCAGTAACCACACTGATATCCTATTTGGATGTAATTGCTCTGTCCATCTCACATTACACCTCCTCTGGTTTGTGCAGGTCCAAAAAGAAGTTGACAGTAGCCATCTGCGATGTTTTCTTGCTTTCCAAAGTGGGGGAAGAAGGTGTCTTCAGCAGCTGGGATGCCAGAGACAAATGTAGAGGGGAATCATGATTTATGTACAATGTATTATATAACATTTTTACTCACACAGCTCTCCTAATGGGCAGCATGGTGGCTTAGTGGTTAGCACTATTGCCTCACAGTGAGAAGGTCATGGGTTCATTTCCCGCCTGTGACCTTTGTGTGTGGAGTTTGCTTGTTCTCCCCGTGTTTGCATGAGTTTCCTCCAGGTGCTCCGGTTTTCTCCCACAGCCAAAGACATGCGGGTTAGGTGGATTGGAATCTTTCGATTGTGCGTAGGTGTGCGAGTAGGTGTGGCTATGTTTGTTTGTCTGTTTGTGGCCCTGTGACAGACTGGCGTCCTGTCCTGAGTGTACCCCGCTTCACGCTCTATGACTGCTGGGATAGGCTCCAGCCCCACATGATCCTTAATTGGACTAAGTGGTTGAAGATGAGTGAGTGAGTGAGCTATCCTAATGAGGTACTCCTTGGGTTGTGGACATAGGGAGTTGGGGAGCATGTGGGAATGGTGAGCTCACTGTGGCACCAAACCAAGGACCTGTGTTGGATGCCAGTACTCCGCTGATCCTAAGGTCAAAATATCTGACATAACACCACTCAGTACAAAATGCAGGGGTATAGAGCGGTCAGTGGGGGCTTGAAGAGTCTTGGTCAGTGGGTGTGAACCGGGAGCTTCAAGAGCATCCGGGGGCTAACAGGATAACCGCAGCCCTCAGCTACCCCTCCTCCCCAGTTTGCCTGTGGTTGCTTGGGGCTGTGAGCTGCAGAAATGTCTGAGGCCCCCTTTGGGTGGTGTGGCATCACCTTCAATGCAGCTGGAGCTGGAACATGCCCAGCACTGACAGCTGGGAAGGTGGATCCTTTGACTTCGTTGTCTGGTGTTGGAACTGGGGATCTGTGTCCTATATCACCCAACTATCTGTCTGCTTGCAGTATATTTGGGTGTGCCCCCTCATTGGATGGTTACTCCGTGGTCCCTGTGGTCACTTTTTGCCTCCTGGTATGGCGGAATGTTGTCCTTTCGCTTTAGATGCCCCTTCCCACTTTGGCGAGGGAACACTATGCTCTGTAGTGGTGCTTTGGCTTCTGACCACTATGTACCCATGGGGCTGTACCTGCAGTTTGGGGATTAAGTGGCATAGATGCAACTCCTCACAACCATTCATAACTCACAATACTCTGCACATACATTGGTAGCTTTCACACATAGATATGTACATGTACCTTCATGTGACCCACGTACACTCATATCTATCTGTTATGTATGTTTGTGTTTGAGGAACTTAAGTTGGGATTTGTGTGTAGCGGTAGGCAGGGTTTAGGCAGGGTCAAGTACTGATTGACACTTGGTTGGGGGTGTGGCAGGCTGACTCACCAGCCTATAACAGTGGAAAGAGATCAATCAATCAATTTTTTTATATAGCGCCAAATCACAACAAACAGTTGCCCCAACAGTTGCCCACAGATGGTGTGGGTTTCCTGGCATCGCTGATGCCCACATTTACATTTAGTTTATGTGCCCTTGAGATACAAAGAGCATGGCCCAAATCCACCTCCACCATGCATTATGGGTCAAGATCGCCCTTAGTATAGATTTTCCAAACACAGTCCATACAGCTGAGCTACTCAACACACAACACCACATCATACTGTCACTTTAAAAAGAACAGCTGTCAGACTGATAGGTGTTCACACTCAACACCTATCAGTCTGACAGCTGTAGGATTGAACAAGATGTGATTTAAAGGTCAAGACTACCGCACCAAACAAGAGCTTGTACAAACATGGGTACTTTTCACAAAATAAAATATGTCAATGAAAGACTCATCTCTATTTTAGCGTGACCAGCTGTGAAGAGAACTATGCACAGTGTATAAAGATGCCAGCTGTCATATCAAAGCTTGAAGGACTCGGTAAACTGAAATTAGCATGTTGTGCATTTACTGCTGCATTTAAAAAGATTAGCTTACAATGGGGGAAATAAGTATTTGATCCACTGTCAATTTTGCAAGTTTTCCCACCTACAAAGAATGGAGAGGTCAGTAATTTGTATCGTAGGTACACTTCAACTGTGAGAGACAGAATAAAAAAAATAAAAAAAAATCCAGAAAATCACATTGTATGATTTTTAAATAATTAATTTGCATTTTATTGCATGAAATAAGTATGTGTCTGCTCCCAGACCACCAATAACCAGCAAAAATCTATTTAAGCATAAAAATTCAAAAAGAAAAAATAATATAGCACCTTCAACTGCACCACAGACTAAAACAGTTAAATGTGGTCTATTAAACATTAGGTCTCTCTCTTCTAAGTCCCTGTTAGTAAATGATATAATAATTGATCAACATATTGATTTATTCTGCCTTACAGAAACCTGGTTACAGCAGGATGAATATGTTAGTTTAAATGAGTCAACACCCCCGAGTCACACTAACTGTTAGAATGCTCGTAGCACGGGCCGGGGTGGATGATTAGCAGCAATCTTCCATTCCAGCTTATTAATTAATCAAAAACCCAGACAGAGCTTTAATTCATTTGAAAGCTTGACTCTTAGTCTTGTCCATCCAAATTGGAAGTCCCAAAAACCAGTTTTATTTGTTATTATCTATCATCCACCTGGTTGTTACTGTGAGTTTCTCTGTGAATTTTCAGACCTTTTGTCTGACTTAGTGCTTAGCTCGGATAAGATAATTATAGTGGGCGATTTTAACATCCATACAGATGCTGAGAATGACAGCCTCAACACTGCATTTAATCTATTATTAGACTCTATTGGCTTTGCTCAAAAAGTAAATGAGTCCACCCACCACTTTAATCATATCTTAGATCTTGTTCTGACTTATGGTATGGAAATAGAAGACTTAACAGTATTCCCTGAAAACTCCCTTCTGTCTGATCATTTCTTAATAACATTTACATTTACTCTGATGGACTACCCAGCAGTGGGGAATAAGTTTCATTACACTAGAAGTCTTTCAGAAAGCGCTGTAACTAGGTTTAAGGATATGATTCCTTCTTTATGTTCTCTAATGCCATATACCAACACAGTGCAGAGTAGCTACCTAAACTCTGTAAGTGAGATAGAGTATCTCGTCAATAGTTTTACATCCTCATTGAAGACAACTTTGGATGCTGTAGCTCCTCTGAAAAAGAGAGCTTTAAATCAGAAGTGCCTGACTCCGTGGTATAACTCACAAACTCGTAGCTTAAAGCAGATAACCCGTACGCTGGAGAGGAAATGGCGTCTCACTAATTTAGAAGATCTTCACTTAGCCTGGAAAAAGAGTCTGTTGCTCTATAAAAAAGCCCTCCGTAAAGCTAGGACATCTTTCTACTCATCACTAATTGAAGAAAATAAGAACAACCCCAGGTTTCTTTTCAGCACTGTAGCCAGGCTGACAAAGAGTCAGAGCTCTATTGAGCTGAGTATTCCATTAACTTTAACTAGTAATGACTTCATGACTTTCTTTGCTAACAAAATTTTAACTATTAGAGAAAAAATTACTCATAACCATCCCAAAGACGTATCGTTATCTTTGGCTGCTTTCAGTGATGCCAGTATTTGGTTAGACTCTTTCTCTCCGATTGTTCTGTCTGAGTTATTTTCATTAGTTACTTCATCCAAACCATCAACATGTTTATTAGACCCCATTCCTACCAGGCTGCTCAAGGAAGCCCTACCATTATTTAATGCTTCGATCTTAAATATGATCAATCTATCTTTGTTAGTTGGCTATGTACCACAGGCTTTTAAGGTGGCAGTAATTAAACCATTACTTAAAAAAGCCATCACTTGACCCAGCTATCTTAGCTAATTATAGGCCAATCTCCAACCTTCCTTTTCTCTCAAAAATTCTTGAAAGGGTAGTTGTAAAACAGCTAACTGATCATCTGCAGAGGAATGGTCTATTTGAAGAGTTTCAGTCAGGTTTTAGAATTCATCATAGTACAGAAACAGCATTAGTGAAGGTTACAAATGATCTTCTTATGGCCTCGGACAGTGGACTCATCTCTGTGCTTGTTCTGTTAGACCTCAGTGCTGCTTTTGATACTGTTGACAATAAAATTTTATTACAGAGATTAGAGCATGCCATAGGTATTAAAGGCACTGCGCTGCGGTGGTTTGAATCATATTTGTCTAATAGATTACAATTTGTTCATGTAAATGGGGAATCTTCTTCACAGACTAAAGTTAATTATGGAGTTCCACAAGGTTCTGTGCTAGGACCAATTTTATTCACTTTATACATGCTTCCCTTAGGCAGTATTATTAGACGGTATTGCTTAAATTTTCATTGTTACGCAGATGATACCCAGCTTTATCTATCCATGAAGCCAGAGGACACACACCAATTAGCTAAACTGCAGGATTGTCTTACAGACATAAAGACATGGGTGACCTCTAATTTCCTGCTTTTAAACTCAGATAAAACTGAAGTTATTGTACTTGGCCCCACAAATCTTAGAAACATGGTGTCTAACCAGATCCTTACTCTGGATGGCATTACCCTGACCTCTAGTAATACTGTGAGAAATCTTGGAGTCATTTTTGATCAGTATATGTCATTCAAAGCGCATATTAAACAAATATGTAGGACTGCTTTTTTGCATTTACGCAATATCTCTAAAATCAGAAAGGTCTTGTCTCAGAGTGATGCTGAAAAACTAATTCATGCATTTATTTCCTCTAGGCTGGACTATTGTAATTCATTATTATCAGGTTGTCCTAAAAGTTCCCTAAAAAGCCTTCAGTTAATTCAAAATGCTGCAGCTAGAGTACTAGCGGGGACTAGAACGAGAGAGCATATCTCACCCATATTGGCCTCTCTTCATTGGCTTCCTGTTAATTCTAGAATAGAATTTAAAATTCTTCTTCTTACTTATAAGGTTTTGAATAATCAGGTCCCATCTTATCTTAGGGACCTCGTAGTACCATATCACCCCAATAGAGCGCTTCGCTCTCAGACTGCAGGCTTACTTGTAGTTCCTAGGGTTTGTAAGAGTAGAATGGGAGGCAGAGCCTTCAGCTTTCAGGCTCCTCTCCTGTGGAACCAGCTCCCAATTCAGATCAGGGAGACAGACACCCTCTCTACTTTTAAGATTAGGCTTAAAACTTTCCTTTTTGCTAAAGCTTATAGTTAGGGCTGGATCAGGTGACCCTGAACCATGCCTTAGTTATGCTGCTATAGATGTAGACTGCTGGGGGGTTCCCATGATGCACTGTTTCTTTCTCTTTTTGCTCTGTATGCACCACTCTGCATTTAATCATTAGTGATCGATCTCTGCTCCCCTCCACAGCATGTCTTTTTCCTGGTTCTCTCCCTCAGCCCCAACCAGTCCCAGCAGAAGACTGCCCCTCCCTGAGCCTGGTTCTGCTGGAGGCTTCTTCCTGTTAAAAGGGAGTTTTTCCTTCCCACTGTAGCCAAGTGCTTGCTCACAGGGGGTCGTTTTGACCGTTGGGGTTTTACATAATTATTGTATGGCCTTGCCTTACAATATAAAGTGCCTTGGGGCAACTGTTTGTTGTGATTTGGCGCTATATAAAAAATTGATTGATTGATTGATTGATTGATTGATTGATTGATTGATTGATTGATTGATTGATTGATTGATTGATTGATTGATTGATTGATTGATTGATTGATTGATTGATTGATTGATTGATTGATTGATTAGAAGATGGAAGAAACACAAGATGACTGTCAATCTTCCTCGGTCTGGGATTCCATGCAAGATCTCACTTCGTGGGCTAAGGATGATTCTGAGAAAGCTCAGAACTACACAGGAGGACCTGGTCAATGACCTGAAGAGAGCTGGGACCACAGTCACAAAGATTACATTAGTAACACGTGATACTATCATGGTTTAAAATCCTACAGGGCAGCAAGGTCCCCCTGCTCAAGCCAGCACATGTCCAGGCCCGTTTGAACAGTAACCATCTGAATGATCCAGAGGAGGCAGGGGAGAAGGTCATTTGGTCAGATGAGACCAAAATAGAGCTTTTTGGAATCAACTCCACTTGCCAAGTTTAGAAGATGAGAACAACCCCAAGAAAACCATCCCAACCATGAAGCATGGGGTTGGAAACATCATACTCTGGGGGTGCTCTTCTGCAAAGGGGACAGGACGACTGCACCGTATTGAAGGGAGGATGGATGGGGTCATGTATTGCAAGATTTTGGCAAACAACCTGCTTCCCTGTAAGAGCATTGAAGCTGGGTCATGGCTGGGTCTTCCAGCATGACAATGACCCCAAACACACAGCCAGGGCAACTAAGGAGGTGCTCCGTAAGAAGCATTTCAAGGTCCTGGAGTGGCCTGGCCAGTCTCCAGACCTGAACTCAATAGAAAATCTTTGGAGGGAGCTGAAACTCCAAACCTGAAAGATCTGGAGAAAATCTGTATGGAGGAGTGGACCAAAATCCCTGTTGCAGTGTGTGAAAACTTGGTCAAGAACTACAGAAACATCTGACCTCTGTAATGGCAGACAAATTTTTCTGTACCAATTGTTAAGGTCTGTTTTCTAGGGGATCAAATACTTATTTCATGCAATAAAATGCTAATTAATTATTTAAAAATTATACAATGTGATTTTCTGGATTTATTTTAGATTCTGTCTCTCACACTTGAAGTGTACCTACGATAAAAAAATACAGACCTCTCCATTCTTTGTAGGTGGAAAAACCTGCAAAATTGACAGTAGATCAAATACTTATTTCCTTATAAAAGTTAGCAGCCAAAGGCCACACCTTCTGAGCTGCCATTTTTTTTAGACATACAGATATGTAAATACCATTCCCAAGAAGGTCCTGAAACCAGACTTGGGTTTCAGGCTGTCTAAAACCAGTTTTAGCCAGTTGAGCACATCTAAAACTGTAAAAATTGGCAAAAACCTATAAAGTCCTTAGTAAAAAACAATGAAGTATAAAGTTACACTTAAATGTCACACTGCTCACTGTGTACCCCTTATCTGATCTACTACAGTCTGCACCTGTGATAACTGTAGACTGATTTTCAGGCTATTTAAAATGTGGCAAAAACTTAGATCATATGGTAAAAACATCAGGCCAGCTCCTGCCTGGTGGCTCCATCTTCAACATCCTTCTCCCTATATACCCTGGGTCCCTCCTCTGCACGTGTCCACACCATCTCAATCTCATCTCTCTGACTTGTCTCCCAACTGTCCTATCTGTGCTGTCCCTCTGATATGTTCATTCGTAATCCTGTCCATCCTCGTCACTCCAAAAGAGAAAGGCAGCTCTGCCTTCTGTCTTTTTGTTAGTGCCACCGTCTCGAAGCCGTACAAGGTCTCACTACTGTGTTGTAGACTTTCCCCTTTACTCTTGCAGAAATTCTTACTTTGGTCACAGATCACTCCTGTCATCTTTTTCCACCCACTCCACCTTGCCTGCACTCTCTTCTTCACCTCTTTACCACAATCTCCATTACTCTGGACAGTTTATCCCAAGTATTTAGCCTTACCAACTTTCACCACCTCAACTCCTTGTAACTGCACTATTCCACTGGTCTCTCTCATTCACACACATCTACTCAGTCTTGCTCCTACTGACTTTCATTCCCCATCTCTCTAGAGCACATCACATCTTTCCAAAGTCTTCCTTTAAAATCACCCTAACAACATTTATTTTCCTATCCTCACCATGATACAACTTGAACCCACCAACCTATGCTCCTAGCCTTAATTGCCTTCCATTTGGTCTCTTGCACACACAGTACGTCTATCTTTCTCCTCTCCATCATGTCAGCCAACTCTCTCCCTTTCCCACTGCCAACTATCAAAGTCCTGACTATCATTTCCATCCTTCTAGTTTTCTTCCTCTCTGTCTCTGCACACAAAAAAGTTACAGTAGGCTACACCTGATTTGATTTAACCTCAACAACTGTCAAAGACAGATAGCAAGCTGTTAGATAAAAGAATGACATCTGAAACTGCAAAGAAGTTAAGCTGCAGCTTTAAAGAAAATACTTCATTCTTTAAGCTACAATCTGTTACAATGTCCTGTTTTGATTTCACATTGCACAAACTACTACAACATTATTGCATCCTTCAGTGAAATAAATTGTCCATCTATTTGCGTCTGCTGCTGCAGATGGGCAGCAATGTAGCTGGAATGACTTTCACTGAACTATTTTCCTACATCAATGCAGGAGAAGGCAACAACATACAGTGTTGATGCCAATTTCATACACAATGCAGAACTGAGCCCAAACAGAAAAACCTGTATTTGCTGATACTTACTCACAGAAATATTTACCCTAACTTTTAAGATTTATGTAATTTTATTACATGACTAATTCCCATTTACTTTTTTAGATCATTTTAATACAAACCTACCAAATAAACCTTACATGATGCATATTCATTATTCCTATTTATTTGAAATGTATAATCCTCAGCTTTATGTATGTAGTATTAATAAAATAGAATTACTCTAAATCAATAATAATGACAGTATTTATTTAAAATACATAAAGTATATTGTTTGAATCGCATAATAATTATGTTACCTATGTACAGGTTACCCTCCCCTCACAAGTAACCATCTACCCTGTTCCAGCCAAACAAAACGTGGGCATTTCCTGGGCCCTTCACCAGTCACTGGGATCCTCAAAACTGAGGTATCTTCATGCTGGATTATGTCCAGAGAAGTGTGCCATGTGGCCAAAAAAAAACTATAGCTGATGGACCCTCATAATGCAAGTATTGCACCTGATCTAAGTTTACTGAAGTTGTTTAACACAAAGCCATTCCAGTGGGTACCCAAGAATCCCTGAAGAGACCTAGTACTGAAGACATTGAGTTGTCACCTTCTGGCGACTGGTCATCTTCCAAGTTAATTGCAAGGCACAATGTGCAACACAGATTTATTTAACCAAGGTCAGACTCCATGTCCATACTTGCCAACATTTGAATGTACCAATGCGGGACACCCATGTGTGTGCACCAGTGACACCAGATCAAATTCTTTGTATATTAGAACTTACTTGGCAATCAATTTGATTCCGATTCCGATCTCAGACCCCTGTAAACCCAAACACTCCAGGCATTCAGGATCAGAGCTGATGAGCTGATGTGACTGAGTCTCGCCCCAAGCCTCTCTTTGTCTTCTTTTGTCTTCCTCAGCTACTTATTCCTTATTACACATTGCTCTTCCAGGTTTCAGCTGTCAAACATCATGTCCATTTTCACATCAGTCTGTGGGTAAAACAGAGCAGATGGATGCTGTTCTTGTTCTTCATTCTTTTCTCATCTCTTTTCCATAAACATTTGTCTGCTTGTCTTTATCTCTGCTGATTGTATTTCATCACAGTTCTTCCTTGACCATTATTTACCTGTCTCACACCACAGTCTTGTCTTTTACTTTGTCTCCTTCCATCTTATCGCTCTCAGCTGTCCTAATGGAAGGCTGACTGGTGCAGGTGTTGTATGAGAGATGGTCCTTGTCAGTATTTTCCATTGTCTGCAGGGTTTGCCTGGGGCCAGATTCACTTCATCCTCAAATAGTTAGCATGTCAGCTTTGAGTCCTGTAACACACACACACACACACACACACACAGAGAGAGACACGTATGAAGAGACCACCCACAGAAACACACCACACTCATTCAGCTGTTTCCTTTAATAAACTGATGTGTGGTGTTTTAACTGAAACTTTTCTTTTGCATGAAATGTCATGCTTTGTTCACTTTTCACATCCTCTCTTCTCCGTTGCCCATTGGCACCTCCAGGTGGAGCTAGTGGGGGGGCTTATGTTTATTTTGTGGTGGGCCGCTCACCGTGGGCCAACAGAATTTGCACTAAATGTTACTGATCGACCGATTTAGCTTTTTCAAAGGCTGATACCAAAATCAGTATTTAGTGAGCAGGATGGCCGACGGTGACATATAAAGCTGATTTCCTTTTATGTGTTTGCGTGTGTGCATGTGTGTTTTGACAATCTGATAAATAAAAGAATTTAATAACTACACACACAGTGACACAACTCCACATGACATGGAAAAATGTGGCAGTAGTGGGGTTCAAATCGGGAACTTTTCACACTGGCACATGAATGGAAAAATAAACCTCAATCATATAAAACATGAATCAACAAAATGATGCACAGAAATACAATAAACGCTGGGAGAAAATAAAAGACATGAAGACCAGGAAGGAGCGGGCCCTCGTTCAAGAGCTGTCAAAACGGCATGCTCAGCTACCCCAACAACCAAGCGTGCCGGACCAGGAACAACACAAAAACATCCCAAAACAAACATAATACAAACATAACCCCAGACCTAAAAGATGACAAAATTGAGAACATGTGCCGGCGGGGGTGAACATAACATGGATGCCTTGGACCGGAAGAGGAGATGGTTGTCACTTACAGTTGACCAGGGTTACCATGGCAACCGTATGTGACAGGGGAACAGGAGATGAGACCGTTGGAACTCACACCACTAACAAACACACACACATACACATACACACCATGGGCAAGAGAGGCATGCACGCCATGCCCATGCATTCACACACCTCCTCTCAAACACACCCACAACCAAGACAGGTGAGCAAGGACATAGGACACTGGGATAACTAAAAAAAAAAACACATGCCCCAAACCCCAACATCCATGGTATTTCACCCATTTTAATTTGTTTATGCCGTTTCAAATACAAAAAGCAAATCAGGCTTCTCAATATAAAAATTTGTAAAATTACCTTCCTTAAAATCAAACTCAATTCAGTGACCTGGAAATGTTCATGTATCCATCCCCTGACTTGTCTGAAGAATACTGGCAATAAAACTGATTATTTACAGGTATTGTACCAGGTTTTTGTTTCTTGTATAATTTTATTGAACTGTTTCTCACACCATGCAGTTCTTGTGCCAGTTTATTTCTTTTCTATGGGGCTCGTCGCTTTTCAGTTTTTTTGTGTTCTGTGCTTAAGCAAGTTGTTTCCTCGCATCTTCATTCTGTTGACCTTCACATAATTCTTTTATTGGTTTTTCCATTTTGGATTGGTCCCTAAGGGCCCTGTCCCACTGGCGTTTAGGAGGATTTGCACATGAAATGAGGAGACAAAAGCTGAGCGTCCGCAACAAAGGTGGGCAGAAATGACAAATGTCCCGGGGTGGATCAGCGAATACATGAGGAAGAAAAGCGGATATAACAGGGAACAGAAGCGAAGACGACCGCGGAGGCGCCCCCATGAGGGGCACAGTGGCCGTGATGCACTCGCTTCATCCGTGCCCACTCTGTCTGCATGCGCGACATACCATTTGCGACCGTGATGTGGCCGTGCTGGGCACGCGTCATATCTGTTTTGCACGCTGTCCCGGTCCGCCGCCAAGCCGTGCCAACCCGTCAGTTGCGGATATCAGCGGATGACAGGGGATATGCAGCGCGTTGGTTGTGTATGTCCTGCGTATGTCTTCAGTATGTGTTCAGGCAGTGATGCGGATCTCATCCGCAGCAGGATTTTTGAGCCGCTCAAAAATCCTGGCTGCAGACATGCGTGCCTCTGCGGATGATCATGGACGTGTTCGGATGGCGGCCGACTCATACAGGAATGTTACACGGTTATTGCGGTTGTTTGGCGGATGTGGGCCACTTTTGTGCGCATTCCATCCGCAAATCCTCCTAAACGCCAGTGGGACAGGGCCGTTAGTTTGTTTTGTTGGGTTGCTCACCGTTTGCTTTCTTTTGTTAAATTGTTTAGCCCCCCATATGAATCTTTTGCTCGTTCATGTGTCTTCCATGACTCAAATAATGTTTAATTTAGTTGGTTTCTTCATTTTGTATGCACCTTCTTTCGGCAAGTTAGCTGCTTTTGTATTTTCCCCATTTGCTTCCCTTGCAGTTCTTTGGGTTTAGTTATTCTTGGTTGCTTCTGGAACAGGTTATGTTTTTGTTTTTTCCGCATTTTATGTTCTGGCATTGTAATGATCAGTTGTAATTACATGTATTTCCACAGGAGGGCACTGCTACTGAATACTGTGTTGGTAATGTGAGCAGTAGAAGAAGTGAACAGCAATGTGTGTGATGGCTGCAGCTGCAGGTTCTGTGATATAAAACGGCCGCCTTTTTCTTTTTCGTCAAAAATAAAAAAAAGCCTCATCCTTCGTCCTTCAAACATGAACATGACAGGCATTACGTGGCATTTGTTTTATGTGTCATCCATCTCTTCGTCTCCCAATCAGTTGCTTTATTGGGTCGTCTGGTTTTTGTTGGTTTATTGTTTGTTTCCCTAAGCTAGGAGTCCCATTTGTAAACAAACATGGCATTTTGGGTTCACTGATTAGGTTGATTAATCTCTTCTATCTCTCTGTTGCCCTAAGAAAGTTTTGTTGTTCCAAATTTTTACTTCATGTGTCCTACCAGCTGTATGACCGCTTGTCCCAAGTCCCCTTCACTGTAGGTGTGCCCCGGGGATCCCGGTCCGGCTCCCTTTTTTCCCTTTTATTGCATCAAGACCCATCATTCATCAATAGCTGATATAACCACATAGACGGGGTATTACTTTGGAAAACCTTTGTCATTGTAATATGAAGTTACATTCACAAATGCCACTTAAAACTTGCTGTGCAAAAAAGAAGCCATATGTTAACCTTGCCCTCTTGGCTCAAAGCCATCTGCGTTGATCCATTATACAGTAGAAATATGCATTGTAGTCAGGTCGTTTTTGGAAGAAACGGATGCCATGTGCTATGTCAGGTGTCGAAGATGAAAAGGACAATCACGACTGTTAGAGCAACATATGCTGCCTTCAAGATGTCAACTTTTTCAGGACACAAGACACTGCAAAGCTATATTCTGCACACATTACAAAGACATGCCTATGGAAGAAGATGGGATGGATAGTGGACTTGCCTGCAGTTCTTTCCTGTCCCCAATAAAGAATGTGTGGTGAATTTGGAAATGAAAAATGCTACAATGATGGCCCAGTACTGTTGCACATTTTATGATGTGTTTGCATGAAGAATGGGACAAAACAACACCTCAGACACTTCATTGCTTGGTATCCTCAAGGCCAAAATATATTTTAAGTGTTATGAGAAAGAATGGTAACACTACATAGTGGTAAATCATTTAGTTTCTCAACTTTTTTGGAATGTGTTGCAGACCTTAAATCTGGGAATGAATGTACATTAAATCAAATAAAGTTGTCCAGAAACAAAACAAAGAAAAGAAAACATGAAATATTTTGGGTTCATCCTATCTGCAATAAAATAAAAGTCAAAGTAAATTCAAGAATTACTATGTTTTTGTTTTGGGTTTTATTGATAGTAGTAGTAGTTGTTGTTGTTGTAGCATTTTATTACATCCCAACTTTTTAAATTTGTGGTTGTACTTGATCAAGCAAGAAAATCATTGTTAGAAGTCCTAGTTGTACATTTTTGTTATTTAAGTACCTGGTAGTGGAAGCGAACCAAGTAGGTGCTGATGCATGTTTTTATGTATGTGCATTTGCATAATTTATGCGCGTCTGTATGCCCTCTGTTGTGAAGCACACCTCAGGCACTCAGCCTGTCTTGTGTGTGATTGCTCTTTGTTGTTTTTTGACTGATAAGTCATCCTCAAAAGACATTTGCATCGCCCAGGTGCTCTAGATTGAACACACTTGTGTGATCTCAGCCTGGGCTCTACGTGAGGAAACACAGGTGGTGGGATTCTGGATTATTTATAGGCTTCCATTCTTGTTTGCCCTCTGGGGACTATGTTGTGACTTGACGTCTGACGTGAGATCAGACCCTTAGGAGCCGCACATGATCTTCACTATTTGTCGTAATATTCTGGTGATCCCATCAGAGCAATGCGGCCATTTCAAATCAATACCAATCACTGTTGCATTTACCAGTTTGTCATGATGCAGTGCTGAGGAAGCATCAAGGACGGTGATACAGGATCAATCATCAAGTTTAGCTGTTGTCAGACAGGATACAAGTAGAAGTTCTTAATGCAGTTGTATAGAATTACAAAGACAACAGACAGGCTCAGCAGCATTCTAGAGAACTTCTTCCACCTGTGTGAAGATGAACTGCGTAAAAAGTGTGTGTGGATTCACACTCATTCCACCAAGGTGTGAAATGCATTGCTTCAGGGACCTTCAGGGACCTGTGCTCACTGCCAGACTTTATAACAACAGCTGTGGCCTCCGCATTGCAAAACCATGCACATACAAACTCACACACAAGCATATAACACAATACAACATGAAATATTGTGCCACTGTTGAATTATATTCTGTAATATAGTGTAACACGTTATAATTGTCTATGTGATATTTTCTGTGTATTTTGTGTTCAAAAAAGAAAAAAGTCAGTCCAGGTCTGGGAGGAAGACTGCAAACCCATGACCACTTGTCAACTATAGTTACAGTACAGTGCAGAAGTGAAACGTGGGCATCCCCTTGACCTTTTCCAACCACTATCGCCCTCAACACCTGTGGGCTGGACCATGCACAGAGGATAGTTTCAAATGGCACTCGTGAAAAATTGGAGCTGCACTCGAACATCTCATACAGCAGTTGCCACATCCATTCGCACACAGTACATGCACTCTACATTTGCATGTCGCTCGTGTCGGAAACCCATTCGAACGGCAGGCAAGATCAGGTCACACTGCCAGCTGATCGTGCTTGCAAAATTTGCACAGCATGTCGAACACAGGTCAGACATATCATGCCGCAGCCAAGGGGCTTTTCAAAATCAGCAGCCATGTCAAACCCTGGCTGAATGGCGCGAATGAGGCAGCCTTCACAGCAGTGGCCAAGTGACAGCTAATGTCGGGTGAGGGGACATTCATCCACGGCCGGAGTCCAGGTGCCACCCACAAACATACAACACCACTCATGGGGCACTTAGAAAAGGTGGGGCCATTCACGCAGCCAGCATGAAAGCAGAGAGCAGGGGACCACTTTCAAGCTGACTGCACATTTTCTTTGATGTATGTACATTTGTCCAGTGATTGCTTCCACTGCGGTGTGAGCATGATGTGGTATCACCACATCTCTCATGTGCTTGCACTGTTTTCATGCACGAAACACTCGCTGCGGGATTGTTCACACCTGTCCAACCATGTGACCCTCCCGACAGTGGAAATTCGGGGGGGGGGGGTGTTTCGCCCTGTATCGGCCAGTTTCTGCTTCTTTCGCCCAACTTCATGTTATGTGTGAAGGGGCCATAAGGCATGTTTGCAGGAAGAATGGAACAAAAAGTATGTTAACAAATGAAATTAAGATGATGACTCAAAACCAGTAGGTTCTTTCTGAGTACTTTCCCCTTGTGTTCTCCTTCATTCAGTTATATATATATATATATATATATATACACGAGGGCTGTCCGTAAAGTATAGGTCCTTTTTATTTTTTTCAAAAACTATATGGATTTCATTCATATGTTTTTACGTCAGACATGCTTGAACCCTCGTGCGCATGCGTGAGTTTTTCCATGCCTGTCGGTGACGTCATTCGCCTGTGAGCACTCCTTGTGGGAGGAGTCGTCCAGCCCCTCGTCGGAATTCCTTTGTCTGAGAAGTTGCTGAGAGACTGGCGCGTTGTTTGATCAAAATTTTTTCTAAACCTGTGAGACACATCGAAGTGGACACGGTTCGAAAAATTAAGCTGGTTTTCAGTGAAAATTTTAACAGCTGGTGAGAGATTTTGAGGTGATTCTGTCGCTTTAAGGACTTTTCACAGTGCGAGACATCGCGCAGCGCTCTCAGGCAGCGTCATCAGCCTGTTTCAAGCTTAAAACCTCCACATTTCAGGCTCTATTGATCCAGGACATCGTGAGAGAACAGAGAAGTTTCAGAAGAAGTCGGTTTCAGCATTTTATCCGGATATTCCACTGTTAAAGGAGATTTTTTTAATGAAAGACGTGCGGGCAGATTGCAGCGTCAGCTCGCAGCCGCCGCGACGCTCCGTCACAGGAAAAACACCTCTGTTGGAAGCCTTGAGGACAAGTTGGAACATCTCCAGCTGATAAACAATTTCTCATATACTCACTCCACTGAAAGCCATCAAAAGCCAACTGGATTTTAACAAATGGTTATCAACACGGAGGTGTTTTTCCTGTGCCGCCGCGCCGCGTCGGCTGCGTCCCGATGGCTGGCTCGAAAGTCCGCGGAGTTAACTTTTCAGCAAAAATAGAGTAAGTTTCTATCTCATATCATTAAAAAGTTATTAATAATTTATTAAAGCTTGGTCTTAGCCGTCGTATACGACGGCGTCGGACCCAGAGGACTAACTTAGCCATTGCATAACCAGGACAGGTCTAAAAGCTTGTATTGGTTCCACACAGCACCACATGCACTCCACTACAGCACTTCCTTTGGTCCTGGAAAACAACCACCCAGACAGACAAACAAATCATCTCCACCTATGAAATGAAACCATTCATCTGCCGCAGCCAAGTGAAATGTGGGCATCCCTTTGACCTTCTCCAGCCATTATGGTCCTCAACACTGACACACCTGTGTGTTGGATTATGGAAAGATGATCACACCACATTGTTTAACAAATGTAGTTGATGTTCTCTTACAGTGCAAGCAGTAGTCTTCATTTGATTCTCCCTAAATAACTATGTTTTAGGCCAAATGGTTATTTGGGTTCAATCTCACTGGACTGCGATGGCTTGCGAGCGGCATTACTGAGGGAATTCAAGAGAGTTTGTGCAACGTTCACTGAGTGTCGCTATCCCCTCCCTTGAGTTGCAAGGCGTTGCTTGCTTAATGCCTGAATTTTGAAAAGTTCAAACTTGGCGAAGCAACAAATGTCCTCATCAAATACTCACAGAGCCATTGCGGGCTTCACAAAGCCCTGTGAATGTAGTCACCTCAACTTATAATGTGCAAGGATCGTGTGAGAACTTTGTGAAAGACTGACGACACACTTGACCTTTATACGGTCGGAGAGGAACAGCGCTTCTAGAAAGGGCCGAGCAAGTCTAGTAGCCTCCAGTGACCTTGCAATGCAGCCAGGATCACGCTGAACCTCCGTGCACGCATGTCAGTGGGCTGGATGACATCTGTCCTATGCCAGAAGAGCCATCCAATGGAAATAAGTTTTATGTGTCAGCCCAGCCGAGCACAACACACAGCAGTTGTCTGGACAACTCTTGTCCGGTGGTGAAGGATGCATGCAAACCAGATTAATTGTGTTTCTCTTGGGGAGGTGATGGTCTAGTGGTTAAGCATTGAGCTTGAGACCAGAGGATCCTTGGTTCAAATCCCAGCCTGACCAGAAAATCACTAAGGGCCCTTGGGCAAGGTCCTGGTGTGTAGTGGGTGCCTTGCATGGCAGCAACCTGACACTGGGGTGAATGTGAGGCATTCTTATGCAGATGGAAAAGTGCTATATGAATGCAGTCCATTTATTACCATTCTCTCTCTCTCTCTCTCTCTCTCTCTCTCTTTTGAGGACTGTAGTGAAAATAAGTTTAAATGCTTTATCGTATTATCCTCAGCAATTGACGGAGAAGTGGCCATTGCAGCACATTAAGGTGCATGCATCGAGAAGCACTTCAAGCAGATCCCAGAGCCCAGCCAGCAGAGGATCATATAAGTGGAGGATTGTATACTGGCCTTTCCCAGTAGAAAAGGACAGTGGATCCAGCAGGGACAGTAATATTGACAAGGCACAGATCCCAGACATCATTCTGCAAGTCGGTGAATGTGCTATCCACACTTTTCTTCCTGGGTTTTTCAGTTCTTATTTATTTATTTATTTATTTGTATTTTATTTTATTATTATTTGCGGGGTCTGTGCCTTACTGGCTGCAGTCTGAGGAATTTCTATGGTCTCTTTTCACATAATAACAGGATAATACCAGTCCACAGTCATCCTGAGCATGTTCACAAGCATGTCATCATTTCAGACATGAGTGGCATTCGGTATCCGTGAGAATGCTGCACTGCAATAGCCCACAAATCAGCAGATCCTTGCACTTGAGAAGGCTGCACTCAACATTTACGAGACTGCCATGTGTATGTATGCAGACATTTTCACCACAAGTCTGTGCAATATTCGGCTGACATTTGAGAGGGAATGGTGGGCACAGCTAACCAAAATGTTAGCTTCAATAACAGATAATCAGCTAACTAAAAAGTTATCTTTTATAAAGCTAAACCGATAAACCACCCAAAAGTTCATCAGAAGCTACAGCTAACGAATAACTTCCAGTATTGTCTCCGGTACACTTGCAACTACTAACAAGCTGATTTTGAGTTTTAACACCACAATCGCTTCTGATTACATCAAAGGAAACTCCTTACTACATAGCTTCCAGCAGCAAAGCAGTTGAGAGGAGCTGCGAACCTCAACTCTCTGCTCAATAAAAGTGTCGCCGTGAGGTGGAGGTCTTGGAAAATAAAGCAGTGCTGACGTATGGTTTATTTATAAATAAAAATAATACCGATAGAATAACTCCATTAATGTCAATTCTGTCAATTGTACAAAGTTAAAATATAACATATATCTATTAATGTTGAATAATGCACTAATTCTGAAGTTCTGTAACAAACACAGACAGATGCCAAAGGGATTATGGGTAAAATGTGCCTCCACTAACACTGATTGATTGTCTCATTCATTCTATGTAAAAACCAACACGTTAATGTGAGGTGTGTGTTAGTGTTTACATATAAATGTGCTTTTGTAAAATCTGCCATTTTTTTAATTTGTTAAAAAAAGAAGGCATTTTCAAAAAAAAGCCAAGTTGTAATTAGATAACCGCCTGATATAACCGGTGTCAAAATAAATAGAACACTGCCATCTACTGGTGCCCAGACACTCAGTACTTAGGGTGAATACTGCCATGAACACTACTGGCCAGTAGATGGCAGTAGAGACCTGAAACCTTGCCAAAACAAAATTCCAGATAATCCGTGTCTGCTACATTTAAGATGCGTGGAATTTCATAAACGCAAAATGAATTTCGGACATCTTATATATATTACTCTGGAACAAAGATGACAGACAGTGTTTGACATAAGCAGGACTCTAAATAGCAAACAGGAATCGATTGCAGTGATTCCAATTGAAAATAATGGAGAAGTAACTTGGCCTTCTTCTGGCATTTTTACATAAAACAAACACAATAACAATATCTATAAACCCACAGAATATATTCACGAGAGTTTTAGGCACAATATACAAAGAGTTTAATGCTGTTGTCTGTGTGGAGCCTGATCAGAGCATCTCAGATGCATTTCTTCTATCATGAATGTACTGAGATTACCCATAATGCACTGGGCACAGCATGTCCACACTAAAACCTTTGAAATGAGTGCATTACTTTAAAACTAAAACATATATCTGATATTTTCACTTTATAAAACTTCAGACGTGATGTTAATTTAAATACCTTTCCAAAATTAGTTTGGTTAAAATTTTAACCATAAGTTAAAACTGTATGCCTCTGGATGATTTGGATGATATTGCCAGTGTATCATATGGGGTCAGAAGAAATTAGGTTTTTTCTTTTCTGTGACCAGTTCTCCTTTGTTTGCTGAGGATAGAGCGGTTTCTTCTAGAACCAGCTCTCCTTTGTTTGCAGAAAATAGAACTGCGCATCTACCATAAAACATTTAACAAGGAGGTACTCAACTGATTTTAGACTTCATAAATGTTTGCAACTGTTAAGCTTTGTTTACCACATCTGCAAAAATACATTAGCGGTCTAAAAATTATTGGACCAAAACTTATCGGAAGATAATTCATCCGTTAATGGTTTTCAAAGTTATCTGAAAAGCTAATCCGATAATGAAAACATTATCTTTGATAATTAGTGGTTAGTGGATTAGCGAAACTGTGTGGACCACTGTTGAGAGGCATGATAACGTGTCACTCATACCAATTCAGTGAGATACCAATTGAGAATTTGTCACTAATTCACGTGATTTATCACAAATTTGTTTCTCCAACTACTCCTCAATAGTCACTGCCCAGTGAGTTAATACCCTAAGGATACGCTGAAGAGATTGAGAGTAGCAAAAACATCCAGTGGGTCACTCATTACCATCCAAGTCTCACAACCTACAGTAAGACAGGTGGGAAAGAACCTTACTTTTCCTGATACCTTTCCAAACACATCTGTCCACCAACCGCTTAACTCCATAAGCTCTTCCCAAAAGTCTCTACACGTCAAGGCCAAGGACTCAGAACACAATCTGAACTATAGGCTAACCATAGCCCTAACTTCAATTTCACCTAACCTTAACCTAAGTTTCTTTTTGTACCTGTGTTGTAAAACAATTTGACTCTTCTACCAAAAATCAAACCCATATATCTGATTCAGAGTCCATCAACATAACTGCAGTGTTACAGAACCATCAAGTGAAAGAGGGAGAGATTTCACATATAAATAGAAGGAAATGGGGATCATAAGAAGAAGAACTTTGTTAATCCCAAAGGAAATTGTTTAATGATGTTGGCACTGACTTTTGGCAACCTTCAGTGACTGTGTGTGTGTGTGTGTGTGTGTGTGTGTGTGTGTGTGTGTGTGTGTGTGTGTGTGTGTGTGTGTGTGTGTGTGTGTGTGTGTGTGTGTGTGTGTGTGTGTGTGTGTGTGTGTGTGTGTGTGTGTGTGTGTTGGGTGGGGGGCATTTTCCTTGTTGGGTTAAACAATGTGGCATGATCCTCTTTGCATGATCCAACACACAGGTGTCTCAGTGTTGAAGACCCCAGTGGCTGGAGAAGCCCAAAGGGATGCCCCTGCTTCACTTGGCTGAGGCAGATGGATGGTTACATTGGAGAGTTGAGGATGACCCATTTGTGTGCTTGGGTGGTTGCCATCCAGGACCCAAGAAAGCAACAACAACAGTAACATAGTGCTTCTGATATGCTTTTGTGAAACAAAGATGTGCAGATCATCACAGATCTGTGCTCAGTGTATTTGAGGGGTTTGTATAACAAAACTGTAATATAATTGACTTGTGATTATTTGCTGCTATGTTACTACAGATGAAAATGGCCAAAATTTCAGCTTTGCCAGGAAAGGGTTCTGAGCAGGTACCTTAGTGGGTTAATGAGCTGGGCTACCAATACTTCGACTTGGGTTCAATTTCTGGTCAGTCTATTGTGTCCTTGGACAAGACACTTAGTCTACATTGTGTCTGTCCATGCAAGTGTAAATAGACACCCACCTTGATGGGGGACGTAAGTGTTGGACTGGTCTACTGTCTCTGGGGCGGGAAGCCTGGGATAAATGCCAGAACCAAGGGCCTCAGGGCCTAAATAGAACTTATTTTTTTCAGTAAATGATCAAAGACAATTCTCTGTTAGGAGTTCCTAGCTCTAAATGTCAGTTTTCGTTGTTAGGAATTGGTACTCATCAGTCTTTGGGCCATATCACAACCAATCACTGCATTTTGTGAAGAGAAAAAATTATTTTTGCCATTTGTGGTCAGGTACTTTCATTTTCTTGACAAGTAAAAAGGTGTTTCATCTCTTGGTACAAAGTAAATGAGTATCATATGCTGAGAGGTAGTAAACCTTTACTGGACATTTGGTTATATAATTTAGAGAGAAATTACACCAACAAAAGCACCCACAGGTCATTTTCAAATAACAACAATCAATGTTCCCACAAGATCACCGTAAAATCAGTCCATACAGTAACTTTTCAAGTAATCAATGAACCAACAAAGGGGGAAATCTGTAATTTTTTTCTTAGACAAAAAGTCACAGGAATTGTTTGTTGAATGATCATTCCTGGACATTTAGAGTCAGACTGAGTACCTGAGAGAGGCAAATGTTACAGTAACGCACCATCCGAGAATCCTCAGGTCATAACTCCACGTGACAACTGTGACACACACACACATGCTCATCGAGGTGTGTGATAAGGTAATCCATTTACAGGTGGAAGCTCGAACCCTGCTATCATACCAAATGATGAAAACCTCCTGCTCTCTCTCTCTCTTTCTCTCTCTCTCTCTCTCTTTCTCTCATATACGGAGGAATAAAGTATTTCTAATCTGCTGCTGCTCTCTCTCTCATGCGTTCGGGTCTGCAGCCTGGCAGATAACTCCTTGTCATTGATTGAGAACATGTCTCACCACACAACGCTCTCTCTCGACAACACGCATCATCATTTTCCGGGAGTCATCAGCTTATGTAGGTGTAGGTGGGGAGATGAAAATTCAGCCCCCCACTGAAAAGCAGTTAAATGTTAAGTGTTGAGCCGCTAGGCATAGAATTTAAAGCAATGCAATCCCTGCCCCTGTGTTTGGAGGTTTATTAAAGGATATCTCACAAAACAGAGAAGAGTTGGTACTGCGGGCACAGTCTGGGAGACAACTTCCAAGAATTGGGAAAACGAAGAGGTTTAATGCTCTAATGCTTCCACCTAATGCTGCTAGGCAGGACCTCAAAACACAGGATTGGTGTCTCTTGGTACAGCCTCCCTGGAGAGGACAAAAAAAGCCACCCAAAGCCAAGGTCTCACTTCCATGGATATGAGTCCTAGAGGACCCGGTCTGTAACTAACAGACCAACATATGAAGATCACAGTTGGCCACAAATGTGATTGTTTTTACAACATAACATCCTGGACTTGTGTCAGGTGACATGCAAAAACAACACCCATTGTATAACTTTAGGGGATGATATTAGATTAGATTAGATTAGATAGAACTTTATTGGTCCCTTGGGAAGACTCCCTCATGGAAATTGAGGTTCCAGAAGCATTGCATAGCAGCACACAGGGTAAGAAGCACACAGAGTATCAAAAGTGAAAGTAAAAAAGAAAAACAGTTTGCGCTGTGCTTCTAACTGAACTCAAACCACAGAGCCGTATATGAGTACTAGAGACTGCAGTCGCCCTGAGATGCGTGGTTGCCATTTTCACACCAGGCAACTAAGTGGCTAGCGCACAACCACAATCATAGAGCTTGTCAAGAAACAGCTGGAAAATGTCAGAAAGCTGAGCATGTTGGCAATGCCACAACCGAAGGCAGAAGGGAGACAATATTTCCTTCCATAAGTAAGTAGTTTTGGTTATTCTTGTTACTTTTCCATGTTTTTTGGGTGATAAACTGGTGTATCTTGCAGGGCGTCATGCCTGTGCAATGCATGAATATGAAGTTGTATACCATGTATATATACAGCAGCTGCTTTGCAGAGGGAAAAACTATCTACAGAAATCAAACCCTTTTTTGTACTAGGATGTAAACATATTTATTCATGCTATAAAGTTGGGCATTTTAACATGTATTTCTATGGCAATCTGTTTGGTTTTGTATCTTAAAATAACCATTCAAGGAATTGCAACTTTTTCTTCTTCCAGAGTGTCTCATTTTTGACAACTGGGGGTTGGGGCTTGGTTTCAAACAGTAACCTTCAGGGATGCATATCTGTGAAAGCAATAAGTAATGATTTTGACTTCAGATGTTAACAAATCTCAAAGTTGACATTTTTAAACATTAATACTGCAAGGTCAAAGATCTGCCTGACAAAAAAAAAATCATGCATTTCTGACATTTATGAACACATTTTTTTCCTGAATTTTGCATTTCAAGGAAGAAATGGAATAGAAACCTTGAAATTCTCACATCACCTGCTAGATGCCGACAAAAGCTGCTCAAATATGTGGCAAGATTTCCAGTGTTTATTCATTTGAGAAGTTAACTTTTAGCAAAAATGGGCTGACAGCCAAAAACCAACTTACATTTGTGTCTCTTGCTCTTATGGGCAATTTACTTGTCATTATTTTTTTGCAACATTTGAATTAAATTATTCCCATATTTAATTAACTTCAGTATGCAAGACAAGACAAGACAATTCATTGCACTCTTTTGATGAATTCATGCAAATGCAATAAATAATCAAACCAATGTCCGGGGTGCAATATATTCCAGCTGGCCCTGCTTAATACACTTGTACTTGGATAGTTACCGACAAACAAAATACACTTATATTAACAAAAAATTAACTTTGGTTCAGCTTGGGGCAAGTACAGCAAACTTCATGGTCCAGGGAGAAAGTGTGGTACAGCGCCATGTCCAAGGTCCATTTGAAAGTTCTTGAGCATGCTTTCATGTATTTATGCCAAGATAGTGGAAGGAGCCAATGGAAACACATGGGATTGTAAAGACTCAGTCACCAGTTCATGTACCAGTTTAATAACAAGTGAAACATTATGATTTTCAACCACATCATGAATTAATGAATAAATTGCAGTAGTCCCTAAATTAAAATGTAACTGCATTTAAATTTGTTTAATGAAAGTAAAGTCCTTGTATTGCGAAATCCTTTAAATCGCTGTTGTCTTAACAGCTGACTTGATCATAGCTGTCTTTAGTATCTCACAGGAATTAATTAAAGCATGGGAAAGAATCGTACCTCATGGTCAGAATACAGTAAAACATGGCTTTGAGGTATGTATTTTTTGTCTCGATGGATACTCCAGGGCTCCATAAAAATGTTTCCCTACAAGATTTCCCATCGATAAATTATCTCTGACATGAGAATCCAGAAGGCACAAGCCACCTCCACACCCACAGCAAAAACTATCATCAACAATACAGCCAGACATCACCAAAGCTCAGAAATGTAATTTTTACAGGTTGGAAAAAATATAGAAAGTTGTCCAAAATGACACAAATGCTCAGTGCACTTCTTGCATCCTGCTGCTAGAACTTTGACTCAATCTAAGAAATTCTTACTTTGGTGTTGGCTTTTCTTCACTTGCCTCTTCATGCAAAGGCAGATTTCATGTATTTTCTGCAAAAACATATTGAATGGTTGTGAACTGTGATACCTAATCAAACCACTTGAGCCTTACATGCCCGCACGAGCCCCTCACTTTCAGGGTGCTGTTTAAATATAGTATATGTACACTGGATTCCACTTGGTCAAATATTGAGGCTTTGTTAAATCCTCTTGACGTCACTACATTTCCTTCCTTGTTACACTAATGCCAGAGGGCTCCGGTATACGGTGATACAAAGGGCAGCTGACAGGTGTTGCTATTCAGTGGCTCCAAATTACAAGGTGTTGATTTCAGACCTGACAGGAGGCAGGGATATGTAAATACTGTGCATCCAGAAAGTATTCACAGCGCTTCACGTTTTCCACACTTTATGTTACAGCCTTATTCCAAAATGGATATAACATGCCTGTATGTCGGCCGGCATCCGAACACGCCCGTGATCATCCGCAGAGGCACGCATGTCCGCAGCCAGGATTTTTGAGCTGTTCAAAAATCTGAATGCGGATGACATCCGCCTTACAGACTCCATACATACTCAATTCATACACAATACATACTCACTCTGTGCACTGTATATCTGCCGTTAACCGCTGATATCCACAACTGACGGGGATCTGCGGCTTGGCAGCAGACTGGGACAGTGTGTAAAACAGATATATATCGTGCCCATCATGTCCACATCACAAACTAAAATATGTTGTAGCGAATGCATACAAACTGGCCACAAATAAAGCGTTGTCATTACATCTGCTTTGCAGCTGATTTGCGGACAATCTGTGAATGCATAACAAACACGTCACGTAAACCCAAAGTGTGACAGAAAGCGACATACCTGCCAGTCAGTGCCGGTCCGGCTGTGTAGATCCACAAAGATGTAGCTGCTGCAATCCAGGACTTGTATTTAACACCAACAAAAGGAAAAGTTGCTGTTTATCCATAACTCACTCAAAAAAAAAAAAAAAAAACACCATCTCACACCCGAGCGGCTTCCCTCCTCCCGCTCCCCAAACTCATGAACAGTTAACCCTCGCATGACAACACTGTGATCAACTTGTCCAAGTCCAGCACTTGCTCCAGAGGCTGTATTGTCGGTGTGAATAGTGATGCCGATGGCCCGAGTGCGCTTCTTTTATGACCGCAATGCAGATGCCGTGCACGCGTAACACGTGCGCGATGCATTCATAATACACCCGTAATACTGCCATGATAATCTCAATGTGTCGGATCAGTTTCCTCACTACATGCGTTATATAACCATGATTGTTCATCATATATTCGCTAAATATTATTAATATATCCATAATTCATACTGAGACATTTGTCATTTTTGGCCAGTTTTGTTGCGGACGACAGCGAACGCCCGCGATTTGTATACTCAATTCATGCGCAATTAATCCTCTCCCCAGTGGGACAGGGCCCTAAGATTGAACTCTTTGGTGTGAATACCAGGCGTCATGTTTGGGGAAAACCAGGCATCATCCCTACAGTGAAGTATGGCGGTGGCAGCATCATGCTGTGGGGATGTTTTTCAGCAGCAGGAACTGGGAGACTAGTCAGGATTGAGGGAAAGATGAATGCAGCAATGTACAGAGACATCCTGGATGAAAACCATGAGTGGCCCAGCCAGAGCCCAGATCTGAATCTGATTGAACATCTTGGGAGAGATCTGAAAATGGCTTTGCACCGATGCTCCCCATCCAACCCGATGGAGCTTGAGAGGTGCTGCAAAGAGGAATGGGCAAAACTACCAAAAGACAGGTGCACCAGGAGGGAGGTGGTGGCGTAACAGCTTGCACATTGAACTGGGATGCCAGCAACTCGCTTCCCGATCGGAACCACGCTCCCAACTGGCACTCTTAACATCAGTGCTGGGGGGGAGGAGTGACACGTGTCGTGGGCCCTTCTGGTAACAAGTCATTGTCATAGACTTTCATTGGTTACCCACGTTAAATAAGAAACTCTTCTTCTTCTTCACCAAGCTTGTGGCATCATTTTCAAGAAGACTTGAGGCTGTAATTGCTGCCAAAGGCGCATCAACAAAGTATTGAGCAAAGTGTGTGAATACTTATGTACATGTGATTTCTTTGTTTTTTATTTTGTCCGTCAAGGATGTAATGAAATCATCTGCATTGTCTGTCTGTTTTTTAGCAGCATTACGTCAAAACTACTGTGCGGATTTTCACCACAGGTAGATATTTGGCCATGGAAGACTCCATTAAATTTTGGAGGTTATCCAGATCTAGATTCTGGGTCAAGAATGCACATTTTTTTATTTATTTAATCTTTATTTAACCGGGTTGATCACATTGAGATTGAGATCTCTTTTCAAGGGAGACCTGGACAGTTATAAAGTTTCCAATCCACCTAAACTGCATGTCTTTAAATGGAAGAAAACCATAGCACCCGGAGGAAACCCAAGCAAACACATGTGAACATGTGAACTCCACATAGAAAGGTCACAGGTGAGAATCAAACCCATGACCTTCTTGCTGTGAAGCAACAGTGCTAAGCACTAAACCACTGTGCTTTGGAGGATTATGTCAAAACTACTTCACGGGTTCTCACCAAATTTGCACCACAGATAGATGTTACACTGCAAAAATGGGGTGACTAAAACAAGATAAAAAACCCTAAATCTGAGGGAAAAGATACTCAAAACAAGTGAAATTATCTGTCCATAGAGCAAGATAATTTCACTTCACAAGATTCGTGAATTAAGAATGTTAAATCTAGTAATAAGCATAACACAGTACGAGTAAAACTTATTTTAAAATAATAAATAATAATAATAATAATAATAAATAATAGAGTAAAACTTATTTTACTCGTAAAATAAGAAATTAACTCTGAAAACAACATAAATTATCTAACACTTCTAAATCCAAGTTGTTTTTTTTCTTGGTAAGAACCAAATAATTTGCAGTGTAGGGCATGGTGATCCAGATCTGGATCCGGATTATGGCTCAGGATTTCACTTTATAGGTTTTTAAGGATCACATCAAACCTACTCCACGGCTTTTGACTAAATTTTCACCACAGATAGATAGTAGGACATGGAAGAAGCCATTAAATTTTGGAGGTGATCCAGATCTAGATTCTGGATCATTTCACTTTATAGGCTTTTAAGGATTATGTCAAAACTACTTCATGGATTCTCACCAAATTTCATCACATACATACGCAGTAGTGATGGTTGAGTCCAGTAAGTCCATGAAAGCTGAGCTCCCAGACATTGCGACTCTTCACTAAGCTTCTAAAGTGTTGTAACAAGATGATCCATTGACTGAGTTGGAGGAAATGTTGGATGCTAAAAGCTGTGGTGAGCAGAAACACTGATTTTGAAGGTCAGCACCTTTCTAAGGACTTCTGTGTAACTACACCTAGCGGAAATACCCTGCAATGTAACGCTATCCAGAGTTGTTCAAGTTTAATTAGATACAAGTAAGAAGGGCAATCATGACAGACCTTTCTGGCACTTATCCACACAGTTCTTCAGTGCTACCAAAAGCTGATGAACACAGGACCCTTCATCCATTATCTCTGCTAACAGGGACTTCCTGCTTAGGGCAAAGATTACAGCAGATAACTTCAAATGCCTGAAAACCCCTTTTTTGAGACAAGCCAAACTAAGAATGAGCCTTCATCCTTTTCACAGTTTACATCATACACACCTACAGGATTTTACCTCAGCACGGCAGTAATCACTGACATGCACGCAAACTTCCAGGATGCAAACAGATGAAAGAACATCTACATCAATGGCAGGACTGCAGAAATGTGTGGGGTAGAGATAAGATTTTTGCAGTGCATGCCAGCCTGGAACCACCTTTCATTTCAGAGGCATCAAATAAACACGGTAATATTACTTATATTAGATACTTAGATTCATGTAGAGAGACATACAGGCAACCAAAATTAATCTGAGAGGACTAACAGCTATTTATAATACACTTGAATTAAGAATGAATGTTGACTACCCCCATAAAACACAATTTACTTGCTTGTTTGTTTGTTTGTTATTAACCATGGGAAGCCTGTGGTGATGGTTATTGGCTATGCTAGACAGAGACATCTGTATGATTGGTTATCTCATTGTGATTGTCTAATTTGCTATTGTGAAAGGATTAAAAATCTTAGTATAATCATATATCCTTTGATTTACTTATCAAACCTACCGACTGGTGCTTCAATAATAACCTGGATTTGAACATTACTAAAACCAAGGAACTGATTGTGGATGTCAATAACTGCAAATGCACCACGCACTTTTCCCTTTGTATTAACAGAAAGGACGTAGAGAGGGTAGAGAGCTTCAGGTTCCTTGGAGTACACATCTCGGCCAGTAGTGGTTTTTGGCACAGGCAAACCGGGCAGAGGCCTGGGGCAGCATTTTTTCCTGACATGAGGGACAGCACAAGCACTTGAAAAACAATCATGTGCACCACAAAGCAGTGATATTTCATAATATTGGGGGAAGAATTGGCAAATTAGCATCCCCTGCAGCTGCAGGTGCCCTTGCTTGCTGAGAAAGTGCACACAGAAGCAGTGAGAAGGGGAATGGGGAGGGGACATAGGGGTAGAGTCCCTTTAAACAGAGAGCAGTGGCATGACGAGCTGGGAAAAAAGGTCACGTGACACGTGGTGCTACCTTGGGGCCAAACTTCCATTCATTGTTAAGCTATCTGTGTGTATATCCAGTTTATTTATTCATTATTCGCTGAAAATGCCAGGTTGTTGTGCATTCAGATGCACAAATAGACATAACAAGGGGTTCAAAATGGACAGATTCCCTTCAGATCCCAACAGACAAAAAATTTGGGAAAATAAAGTCAGCCGTGTGGGTTGGAAGCCGGCTTCATCATTTTCAAGTAAGGCCTGGGCACACCAAATAATGAACAATGAATAATGAGCCACGGAGCTTTTTTTTTTTTTTTTTTTTTTTTTGGTATGAATTACTTCCCAAGAAATGTCGGAGAATAGTGGCTCTTAGAGGCTCTTAGAGGCAGATTATTTGGTTAAGAGACCTTGTAGCCTTTTTAACATCTGTTTCCTGCAATTCCTTTAGAAGAACATCATATACGTGGCTCATTATAAAAAGTTCAAGATGGGACTTTGGCGAGGGCGGTAGCATCTCCTCCTCTCTCCTCTCCTCTGTGTTTTTCTATCTCTGCTCCAACCTTCAAAAGTCCCAACTTCACCAGACTGTGAATTCTTCAAGCTATATTTGGAATAACCATGGAATTAATCAGCTGGTCTCTCCACACTACTGACACCATTTTTTCAACAAGGAAATCAGGGCTGGGGGACCCTCTGTGCCAAGATGGAACCTATCCTGCAGACTGTGTTCTCGACACCTGCAAGAAATGGTGCGTTGTGTGCTTGCCACCACTCTCTGTGGAAGACGTTGAAGATTTATTCTTATTTATTATACATCTGACTGAAATCCTTTGTTCTGATTGGCTGATTCACGTGTAATAATTGCAATACTTTTCACAATAAATCATCCAAAGTTAACAATAGCCACATTATTGACTGATTCTTCAGCATTTCGAGGAACATTATGAGTGATTGCGGACCGATTTTGTCATAACAGGGCAACAATGTTTCGCGCATGTGCAGGGGTGATGTGTCGCAGAAGACGTCATGGTGGAGAGCAGAAGGTTTGCGTCCATGGATACAGATGGGATATTGCTCCATCAACAAGTCTGACTTCCAGCAGCTACACCAGCTCAGCATTCAACTTCCAGCCAACCATGAACAATTGTACTGTTACCATAAACATTGTAAGGCCATAAACATGTAAGTGGTTTATTGACATTCAAGTAGTTAAGCGATAGTTTGGTTAGCTTGTTCATACCAGATTACGAGTACATGTAGTAATAAATGATAAATATTGCACATCTGTTAACTGTCCAGTTAACTATGTTATTGCTGTTATTGTTAGTGGTGTTATACCCCGAGTTTCGACCCCGAGTGCAAACAAGGGAGCAGCCGAAGGGACTTTTTTTGTATACACTAGTAGAGTTCTACCTTAGATTTGGAATGTATAATAGAAGATATAGCTTACTGAATATTCATGAATGAAGGCTAATGTTAATTGGTGATATAACTCTTAGGGCCCCTTCACACATAGCACAAATAAATAGGAATCAGGGTGAATCATAGCGAAACAGCCCGAGTGAGCAAACCACGAAAACACTGAGCCAACATCGGGAGGGACACATGGTCAGGCAGGCATGAATGATCCTGCTGCGATGGTTTCTTGCACTCTCATGCATGTGCACGAACACAGTGCAAGCAGCTGCAACATGTTGCACCACATCTTGCAACAAAATGAAAACTACACACCATATAAAACACCTCAATTTCAAATATTTAATCCCGTTTATTGAGCACACAATACAAGTATGATCCGTCTGTGCCTCTATATATGACCCATGGTCACAGACATACAGGCATGAAATGACATGAATGAAGCAGTGCGCTCTCTTTATGTCTTATTATCCAGCCGGGTATATAAATAATTACCACAATCACTGGACACTGATAGATTAGATATTTATCTATAATTCGTGAAAATCACTGGGTTGATATAAATAATAAATAAAAGGGGACCCAATACAGAACCCTGTGGTTAAATAAAAATAAATGCCATACACGGGATTTGAACCTGCAATTTACAAACACTTTGGTTAACAAACGGACACTTTATCACTACACTACAATCGCTGTCTTATAACAGGAGCATAAAATGCCTAAAATCAACAAGGAGATAAATAAAATAAAGGAGAAATTAGAAGATGTATAGAAGAGGAAGTTTTCGTTGTCTTTAATTACGGCAAAAAAACGGCGTAATACCTGACAAATCAGTGTTTGTTATGGCATATTTTTGGTGATACGTGACTGAAATTTATCGGCATGAAGCTGATGGCGGAACAAAAGCGCCACCGTGTAAAGCCTGACAGGACATGCTGTGACATGCCCAGCTCTTGCACCATTCGGAAGATTCAGATGGCTTTCGGTGGCTTTTCAGTCATGTGACTATCCGAGAAATTGTGGACGAGGACGAGTTACAACATGTCCTGTGAGACTTCAACACGGAGGCGCTTTTGCTGCGCCATCAGCTTCTTGCCGATGAATTTCGCTGCAACTCTTTTCATGGCAAAATCTTCTGTCACAGTGGAATGTGCTGAAAAAGTGCTGATGTCCACCTCTTCTGCAATTTCTCGGATAGTCACACGATGGTCCTGCATCACCACAGCGTTCACTTTGGAAATGATCTGGTCATTTCAGCATGTTGATGGCCGACTGGAGCGCGGCGCGCTCTCCACCATTGTGTGGACATCTTTAAACCGGTTGTACCGCTCCTTAATCTGTGTGTTGCCCATAGCATCATCACCGAAAGCCGTCTGAATAATCCGAATGGTTTCCACCTGGCTGTCGCCCAGTTTCTGGCAAAATTTGATGCAGTCGCGCTGCTCCAGTCCTTCCGCCATTTCCTTGCAAAGAAAAAACGACGAGTGACTCCACCCATCCTCACACAAAGGCTGCTTACAAGCAAATGACGCAATCGACAGGCGTGAAAAAAATCACGAATGCGCACGAAGGTTCAAGGTTTGCTCATGCAAGCACACGTGATTCAAATCCATCAGGTTTTTGAAAAAATACAAAGGTCTGATATTTTTCTAACAGACCTTGTATTTGCCAATTTTATGTACAACCCCAATTATAATGAAGTTGGGATGTTGTGTAAAATGTAAAAACAGAATACAATGATTTGTAAATCCTCTTCAACCTATATTCAATTGAATACAGCACAAAAACAAGATATTTAAGTTCAAACTGATAAACTTTAATGTTTTTGCGCAAATATTTGCTCATTTTGAAATGGATGCCTGCAACACATTTCAAAAAAGTTGGGACGGGGCAACAAAAGACTGGGAAAGTTGATGAATGCTCAAAAAAAAACATGTTTGGAAACAAATGAGTGTCATGATTGGGTATAAAAGAGCATCCCCAAAAGGCTCAACCATTCACAAGCAAAGATGGGGCGAGGATCACCACTTTGTGAAAAACTGCGTGGAAAAAGTAGTTCAACAGTTTAAGAACAATGTTTCTCAATGTTCAATTGCAAGTAATTTAGATATTCCATCATCTACAGTCCATAATAGAAGATTCAGAGAATCTGGAGACCTTTCTACACATAAGCGGCAAGGCCGAAAACCAACATTGAATGCCCGTGACCTTCAATCCCTCGGGTGGCACTGCATTAAAAACTGACATCATTGTGTAAAGGATCTTACCATGTGGGCTCAGGAACACTTCAGAAAACCACTGTAAGTTAACACAGTTTGTCGCTACATCTACAAGTGCAAGTTAAAACTCTACCATGCAAAGCAAAAGCCACACATCAACAACATCCAGAAACACCGCTGCCTTCTTTGGGCCCAAGCTCATTTGAAATGGACAGACGCAAAGTGGAAAAGTGTGCTGTGGTCTGATGAGTCAACATTTCAAATTATTTTTGGAAATCATGGACGTCGTGTCCTCTGGACAAAAGAGGAAAAAGACCATCCAGATTGTTACCAGCGCAAAGTTCAAAAGCCAGCATCTGTGATGGTAAGGGGGTGTGTTAGTGCCCATGGGTTGGGCAGCTTACACATCTGTGATGGCACCATCAATGCTGAAAGTTACATCCAGGTTTTGGAGCAACACATGCTGCCATCCAAGCAATGTCTTTTTCAGGGACGTCACTGCTTATTTCAGCAAGACAATGCCAAGTCACATTCTGCACATGTTACAACAGCGTGGCTTTGTAGTAAAAGAGTGCGGATACTAGACTGGCCTGCCTGCAGTCCAGATCTGTCGCCCAATGAAAATGTGTGGCGCATTATGAAGCGCAAAATACGACAACAGAGACCCCGGACTGTTGAACAACTGAAGTTCTACATCAAGCAAGAATGGGAAAGAATTCCACCTACAAAGCTTCAACAAATTAGTGTCCTCTTATTGAGTGTTGTTAGAAGGAAAGGTGATGTAACACAGTGGTAAACATATCACTGTCCCAGCTTTTTTGAAACGTGCTTCAGGCATCCATTTCAAAATGAGCAAATATTTGCACAAAAACAATAAAGTTTATCAGTTTGAACATTAAATATCTTGTCTTTGTGGTGTATTCAATTGAATATAGGTTGAAGAGGATTTGCAAATCATTGTATTCTGTTTTTATTTACATTTCACATAACGTTCCAACTTCATTGGTATTGGGGTTGTATATACAGTAGTATATATTTATTTAAGTTCTGGTACCTTACATTGTTTTCTGCAGAATTGCCTCATTGTCTTTTGGCAAATGCTGGAGGTGGAAGGAGGTTTGTACCTTATTATTGTAATAAAAAATGGCTGTTTGTGCAAATTTTATGGTGGAGGGTGCTCAGAGGTGGGTCTCGTTTGGGGAATAATTCCATGTAGAACCACCACTGATCTCGCCCGACCTCTCACCAGCCTGGTCATGTTAACACCTCCTATCAGGTGGGGAAGGGCCAATAGTGACTTTACTTCCTCTGGAAGATAAAGCAAGTTCACCTCCCTCATCACCTGCTGATTAACTTTTTCCTTCGAGAGTCTCTTGTGGTTCACCAACTGCACTGCAGAGGACAGGAACTACCTGCAGCAAGTAGTGAGGATGGCAGAGAGAATCATTACGACCACGTTCCCTCCCCTCAGAGATGTCCTACCCTGCCTTACTCTAAAAGTAAGGCCAGGAAAGTCATAAAAGATCCCACACATCCAGACCCTTCCTGTTCTCCCCCTCCCCTCTGGGAAAAAATAATGGAAAATCAAAATAAAGTCAAATACAAATACAGCTTCTTTCCACAGGCTGTTAAGTTTTATAAGACTCTATAAACGGGTGCACAAAACTGGTACTCATGGTGCTCATGTGTGCTAAAAATAATTGATGCACAGCAGACAGACAGAGGGAAGCACTTTTCCTACAATCTGTTATTGCGTTCCTCTTATAAAGTGCTTCCTTTGTGTTTTCTGCTGTGCATCATTTATTTTTAGCATGCACAAGCACCATGAGTACCAGCCTGTCTATAAGTGCAATAACATATCAAGCCTGGTCAATCTTGTTGCTCGTCCATTTTTATGATGCTCATATATATATATATATATATATATATATATATATATATATATATATATATATATATATATATATTACCAGTATTTTACCAATACTGGTAAAATTGACTTCATTTGAATTTTTTGTGTGTGTAATTGTTTTTTTGTTTTTGTTTTGTTGTTGTTGTTGTTGTTGTTGTTGTTTTCTTTTGTTTTTGTTTTTGTTTTTTTTGGACATGACAAATTCAGCTGAGCTACTTTCAAAATCCAAAATGGCAGCCTTTATCTTATGCAAGCAAGTCAATTAATTTGGCTTTTTTAATAGGACTGGAGCATTTTTTAATTTCACCCCAGTTGGCCCTATATTGACTCCTAATCAAAATGGCCACTATTCTTAAGAGGGATAACCACGCCAAATTTGTTCAGTATGCTTAAGGAAACTTCAGGTTGCCAAAATCATGGCTCTGTCTAAATGTTCATGGACATGGCTGTAACATTACAAGGCCACTCACAAGATCACAATGGCAATATCATTTAAATTCAGAGCTGCGTGGAGCCACACATTTGTCTGGCTCTCTCCACCTCCTCCTCCTCTCTGCACCACTCCATGGCACAGAGCCCAACTAAGCATGCAGTCACAAAGTTCTTCTGCTGTGGATTTTGAGGAACAAACTGGAGCAATCTGAATTGTTCAGCAACTGACGGTTGGATGAATATGGGTGTGTGTGTGGAGATAATTCACCTCATTCACAACTATCAATCAATCAATCAATCAATCAACATTTATTTATAAAGCACTTTACAGCACCGACTGGTGTCCAAAGTGCTTAACATTAAAAACACAAATTCACAAAAATAAAACACATATAGGATAAAATCTTAAAAGAGCACATAAAAAACAGAACATGTCACCTCCCCACTAAGTGTTAAAAGCCAGTTTAAATAAATAAGTCTTTAACTTAGATTTAAAAAGTGCTAGGTCAGGAATAGTACATAACTCAAGAGGTAGCTCGTTCCACAGTCTGGGGCCAGCTACCGTGAAAGCATGGTCACCCCAGCGCTTATATCTTGACCTTGGAACATCTAGGTAAAGCTGGCCAGACGCCCTTAATGTCCTATTGTAGGTGCGCAAAGTTAAAATTTCAGACCAGTAGGGAGGTGCAAGGCCATAAATAGCTTTAAAAACAAATATTAAAATTTTTAAATCAATTCTAAAACGAACTGGAAGCCAGTGGAGTGAGTACAAAATGGGTGTAATATGCTCACGTCTAAAAGTGTTTGTTAAAAGACGAGCAGCAGCATTCTGCACGAATTGGAGACGTGCAAGAGACGACTGGTTAATGCCAGAATAAAGTGCATTACAATAATCAAGTCTAGAGCTGATGAAAGCATGAATGGCCATCTCAAGATCACGTTTACTGAGGAAGTGCTTTATTTTAGCCCAAAGGCAAAGTTGGAAAAAACTAGCTTTGACAACAGAGTTTATCTATTGATCGAACCTCAAACAGCTGTCAAATATCACTCCCAAATTCTTGGCAGCTGGTTTTACATAGTTAGCCAAAGCACCAAAATTTGGTTTTACCACATTTGGTATGCCAGAGCGCTCAAACACCATGATCTCCATTTTACCATCATTCAGGTAAAGGACGTTTTGGGACAGCAACTGCTTTACATCGTGAATACAATTAAATAATGATGACAAAGCATCACTCCCATTAGTTCTCACAGGCAGATAGATTTGCAGATCATCTGCATAACAATGAAAGGACAGGTTGTGCTGGGTTATAACTGACCTCAATGGCAGAATGTACAAAGAAAATAGAATCGGCCTAAGGACAGAACCCTGCGGCACTCCACAAGACAGATGAGCAGTTGATGAGGAGAGGTCCCCAATCAAGACAGAAAAGCTCCTTTCAGCCAAATATGATCTAAACCACTTAAGTGCAGTACCCTGAATGCCAATAAAATGTTCTAACCGGGAAACAAGTACTGTGTGATCCACAGTATCAAAGGCTGCTGTGAGGTCGAACAGAACCAGCACAGCAGGATTCCCTGCATCCACCGACAAAGTGATGTCATTATGAACTTTTAAAAGTGCTGACTCAGTGCTGTGTCGCGATCTAAACCCAGATTGGAATTTTTCAAGGATGAGATTGTCTTCTAAAATGATTGTAACTGTAAAAAGACAACCTTTTCTAAAACCTTAGACAGAAATGGCAGATGAGACACAGGTCTAAAATTGGATAAAACTGACGAGTCCAGGTGAGGTTTTTTAAGATGAGGTTGAACCACAGCATGTTTAAAAGCAGCTGGAACAGACCCTGATCTAAGACAAGCATTGATAAATGTTAGGAGACCCGCCCCAACAGTATTAAAAACCTCCTTCAGCACCTTAGCTGGAACAACATCTGAAGGACAACTTGCAGGTTTTGTGTGTTTTATAACATCAGCAAGAGATGCAAAAGAAATGGGCTCAAACTGCTCGAGCACAGCAGAATGTGCACGAGGAGCAGACAACTCAACATTACAGTTCTGATCAGCGTTCTGTCTGACTGATGAAACCTTGTCAATAAAAACTGAAGAAACTCCTCACAGGTTGTGGTTGTAGCAACTGAGTTGTAAATCCGCTACAATGATAGCACGCAAGAATGCGGAACATTAATGTTGACCGTGCGTAATGGTTCCTGATAATTCTCCAGCAACACGTGTCATTAATTGTAACATGTGGTAACAGGTTGCAGCAGTACCTAAGAACACCTGATGCCTCTGTCCGGAATCATCACATTCGTGATTAGCGGTCAAGAATGTATACTTTGTGGCATTTGTGGCGTGCCATCGTTATGTGTAAACGCAGCATTAGATTAACTGGACCTAATGTCATTAAGCTACTGATAGTTGCTTAAAGTGCTACGGCCAGTAATATACAAAATTAAATGACGTGAAAAGTTCACTTGATGGAAATACTGCAGCACAGAGTTCTTAGATGATCCATTTGGACAATTAACCACACAGCAAGCCATGTTATTACAGATATTTGTAATAAAATGCTTAGAAAGGCCAAACATGTTCCTCCACAGCAACTAGCAGTCACAGCTCATAAAGTCTGCATCTAGGGCTCTGAAGTCTCAGCTCAATAACACACACTCTCTCATGCAATATGACCACACTCCATATTATGCATATGGAATGTGGTCCTGTCTTCAAAATGTCTGAAATTAGAATTATAAAAAAATTATACTTCACTCCACACCACCATCACCCCATACACTTATCATAGAGGTAGAAAATAGTTGTGGACCAAAACCATTTTTTGTACCACCCTGCAAGCATATTTATTTCTCCTCTAAAGTTGAACAGTTTAACATGGGATTCTATGAGAATCTGGGTTAACATTGAGAGACCATTCAAGGAACTGCCTTTTTTTTTTTTTTTTTTTTTTTTTGTCACCTAGCTGGTTTAATTTTTGATGGTCAGATGTGGGACCTTGGTGAAAACACAAATACCATTCAACATTCCCTCCCACAGTGAAATAAATTGCTTATAAACCTTGTGTCTATTTCAGCCAGGTGCTAAACACTGAAGACCTTCAGACATTACTTTTCTTTTTTCAGCTGAGCCTCTCTCCCTTTTGACAAGGGTACAGCTGCTGTGTCAGAGGCTGCAGTTTCATGACCACAAATCCAGGACCCTAGTTTATCCCTGTGGCACTTATGGAAGTGGAAGCAAAGACCCCACATTTCATAATAGCGCTACAAGTGAAGTGATGGTTGTGTAACATCAACAATAATTTTGCTGTCTACAATTTTGTGCTCCTGTCACAAAATTGTCACAAAATCACAAAATGAGTCACATTTTCATGACATGTTTTTTATTTTACTATTTCTAACTCTACCCCTTCCCCTACCCATAACCATAACCCCCACATCACCTCGCATCACCCTGCATTTCATGAAAATTCAGTAAGGTATGTCTTCTATAATACATTCCAATTATAAAGTAGAACTCTACTAGTGTATAGTATACTAAGGTACAGTGGCTTGCAAAAGTATTCAGCCCATTGGTATTTCACAAATTTAATTTGTTTATGGCATTTCAAATACAAAAAGTGAATCAGGCTTCTCAAAATAAAAATTTCTAAAATGATCTTCCTTAGACTCAAACTGAAAACAAATCTCTACAACTTGATATAAATTAATTAAAAATATAAAAGCCAAGATGATGGGTTGCATAAGTAATCATCCTCTTTGGTATAATACCTGTAAATAATCAGTTTTATTGACAGTTTTCTTCAGACAAGTCAGGAGATGGATACATGAACATTTCCAAGTCACTCAATATGTCTTGAACTTTATTTACAACATTTATGAAGAAATACAAACAGTATGGCACTCTATGATAAATCTGTGTGGAGTAGACAGTTCTCAAAAACTGAGTGACTGTGCAAGAAGAAGAAGAGTGAGGAAAGCCAGCTTCATGATGAAGTGGTATAGACGAGGGTCTTCTTTCAGTAAAACATTAAATCTAGGCATGCATCTCAGATGTACCTTCGGGCAAATTGTCAGTGAACTTTCAGGTCTTCTTTTTAAGAAAATCCTCCTCTGCTCCACTTCATCATGAAGCTGTATAACTGGGGATATAAAATCCAAAACTTGCACTGTGCACAGTTTCTCCAGTCACTGCCACAGAAGCCTATAACTTCTTCTGGGTTGTCTCTGTGTCTTTCCTCACTCTTCTTCTTGCACAATCACTTAGTCTTTCAGAACTGTCTACTCCACACAGATTTACCATAGAGTGCCATACTGTTTGTATTTCTTCATAATTGATGTACATAAAGTCCAATGGGCTGAGTACTTTTGCAAGCCACTGTATATCTAAACATCTAAAAAAAAAAAAAAAAGAAGAAGAGGAGTAGAATAGATTAGAGTAGAGCCACTTAGGTGCCTGGTCTTGAGAACCAGGGATGGTAGATTGAAAAGCTTTTTTATCCCATGGGAACTCTCCCTACCCACCTAAGCAGCTCAAGAAAATGCACATATCATAATCATGTATAATAAAAAATATCATAACAAAATAGACGTCATGTATATAAGTGATATTTACATAATATGGGTAATAAACAACATATACAAGAAATATAGATACTACATAATATTATAGGAGTTAGCTTTTAAAATCTAAATATTCACACATGAGAAGATTGTATTATATGTATACCTCGTGTAACGGAGGCCAGCAGGTGTCGCTGTGCAGATGTAGTTAGTAAACCTCACTCCCAACAGCTCAAAAGGATTCTCTGGTCACAAGGCCAGAGCCCTGGGTTTTAGCCTTCTGGTTAGAGAGTCGGACTCCGATGCCGGAGCTCGTGAGTTCGCGTCCCGAGGGGAGCGGGGAATGGGCGGAGTCATAACAACACAACGCAGAGTGCAACTGCTACACTCGTCTGTAGACTAGTAGTAAAACTAAATTATAGCTAGTACGCTAAGGTATAAATATGTTATTATATTATAGAAACAGAAGCTATGATGAAATATGTTTTAGGTATCTATCTAAAGTTCACCCTACTAGCTACTATAGGAAGACAAAATACATATTCTATATGCTATCTAATTGAAATCCCAAACTTAGATACTATATGTTGATATCTATTAAAGAACCCATAAACTGAAGAATCATTAAAAATCTACATCACGTAAAATAAAAATGTAAAAATGAAAATAAGCTAACTACAGCTAGGAGAGCTACCGTTAAATTATCCATTAATAATAATAATCATCATCATGATACCATCAAAAAAATAATTTGTGCTCCCATCACACAAATGTGGTGCTTTTTGTGACAGTATCACAAACTAATAGATTAATTTCCTTTTCATGAAACCATCATGAAATGGCGTAAGATTGGGTTGCATGTGCAACAGGTGTGAGTAAGTTCAGCTCACTCTGATAAATACAAACAGCATGCTGTTAGCTTTAAACTGCTTGCACTAACAGCTAGTGTAGATGTTTAATTGTTTATCATTACCACACAGAACATTTTAGTAAGATGCTGTCTTTTTAGCATGTGTTCTTGCAATTTCACAATCAATACATGGAGGTTTAATTGTACAAGTAGGTGCAGTCATCTGTGTTTAACCCCACATTCTTCTGTGGCTAATCCTTAATCAAGAGTTGAGCTTATTGCCTCTTAATTTTTATTTAATGTTAATGAAACCGTAGTTGGTAAGGCCAACTCAATGTTTAAGCGTATATTAATCATTGACTTAACAACTATGGTAGCCCTCTGTCTTAAGTGTAAATCTTTAATACTCATTCTTTTGCCATTTTAATAAAATTTAAATAATATGATTCACATTTTAGCAGTGAAATAACAGTGTTGTTATTTTGTTTTCTTCTGTGTCTCAGAAGAAATTGCAGCCTTTGGCAGTTTAACTGCTTCTTTGTCAATGGACAATGAACAGTCTTTTTGTTGCCTTGTTATCCTTGAAACTCACACTTTTTATTGTTATATAGCGTGCGTGCGTGCGTGCGTGCGTGCGTGCGTGCGCGTGTACAGTATAAATCATGAATGTGCCCCCTGAGTCATACTTGTGTCTCTGTCCAACTTTTAAAACATGAAATCTGTTCTTCAAGTCATAGTGAGTGGATTTTATGCATATTGCACCAAATCATAAAATTCTCTTATTCATTTTCATATAGAGCAGGTCCAGAACATACGTTCAGAATATGTATACTGCAATGCAACATCATAATTTAATCTTCATACCTGAAAAATAATGAGGTAATAATTGTAAGAACACAAATTGCTTTACATGCAACTCTTTGCAACCAGATTGACTTGCATGACAAAGTACTTCGGTGGGGGCCAGGGAAGTGGGGAGGCTTTTAAACCATGAGTCCATAGACAATAGTATTATTGTGGAACTGTGGAATAAACCTTTAAGCTATAAGTGAAAGAGAGTCACGTCTGGGTGAAATAAACATTTAAGTTGTTGAACTGGGTGGAATAAACCTTTAAAACCATTAGTCACGAGACTCGTAAAACTTTAGTAGTGAAAGAAAGTAGTATTGGGGTGAAAACACTTTTAGCAGTAGTTTGGTGAAAGAAACCTTTAAACTATAAACTTAGGGTCCTAGATATGTGGTCATGAATCTGCAGTCATGAGTTTCATGACCACATATCTAGGATATATCTAGGATCACATATCCTCACTTCTGACAACACTCTTTCAAAATAAAGGCACGGGTTTCATAATAAAAGTAGCATTATAGCATGAACAAATGTGGAAAAACAATAAACTCCTCAGATATGCTAAACCAAGCTAAATGACATTTACAATCCATGACTTTGGATAAGATATTTGCAAATGAGAAAAGTAATGATCATATTTGTGTGCATTATCATTTTGTGACCACATAACACATTCTGAATATTAAATATATCACAAAATATTCTGAAACAATGACCGAATGATTTATGCAAATCAGCAAAAGATGTGCACTGCATTACCTGCATGAGTTATGGATGGCAACCACCCAGGCAGACAAGCGACCCATCCCCACCTGTCAACATAACCATCGATCTGCCACAGCCAGGTTAACAATGGGTGTATCCTTGGCCTTCTTCAGCTCCTTGGGTCCTCAAAACAGAGGCATCTGCATGAAGGATCGTGCCCAATGAAATACGCCAGATGGCCAAAGTGTCGCAGCTGATGTTCTTTCACACTACAAGTGATATTCCTCATCAGAATCTCCCTCAATAACCATTCATCTGACACAAAGTTATTCCAGTGGTGCCCAAAGATCCTCTTAAGAGATCTAGTACCAAACACATCTAATTTATGTTTGGGGCCGAAGTCTCATAACAGGAAGCACGAGGGGCCTCGTATAAAGCGTGCGTATGCACATAAACGTGGCGTACATCCATCTCCATGCCAATGTTCAGATGTATCAAACATGAAATGACTGTGAAAATGTGCAGTGCCGCACACAAAAATCCTGGCTGGCATACGCACATTTCTACAGCTATTGTTCGACTGCCGACACATAGAGGTGATGCTGGTATACAAATAATGAATGTTTATGAGTTCAATGGTACGAATATTTCATGAGGTGAAAGCTGGAACATATCATTCAACGAGGCAAAGCCGAGTTGAATGATATGTTCCAGCTTTCACCGAATTAAATATTCATACCATTGAAAGAATATAAAAACATTCATTATTTGTTTTATATAACGGCTAAAATAGATCATTGTCATTTAATATTTTATTAATTTATAAACAACAGAAAAGGGACTTACATTTTGGTGTTCCACTGTGACATGTAGACCAGTGATGCTGTGCACTGACAGACTTCCATAAAAAAAAAAAACGACTTTGTGTAGTTCCTCAGTTCAGCCAAAAATCACATCAGCGTTTCATGTTAGTAGCTCTTCATGCATAACCACATGAAGTTAGACAGTAGACAGTAGTTCATTATTCAGACAGTAATTTGCGATGAAGCAGTTCTTGTTGTATTATGGGCAAAAAATGTTTTTAAAATGGATATAAACGTGCCCTGTTGAATTCTACCTTTAAAAAAAATCCAAAATAAAACAATGATTTGGTTTTGATGCTTAAACCAAAAATACAACGACAGAATATGCAAAGTGTAAACAAACATATATACTCATTTATTAGGCTTGTGCTTTGAATTAAATCTGTCAACTCCTTACACCTCACTCTAGTCACAACTTTAGTTAAAAAAGTGCTGCAAAAACAATTATGAAAAGAACTGACAGTTACACATAAAAAAAACAACTAGAAATAAAAGAATGACAAAAACAATTTAAAATTAAAAAAAATAGTCAAGATGACAAGTGACTACTGTACAAATAATATTTCGAAAATTCAAATTTTCTGCGCTGAATAACTGTCCACATTTAAGCAGTAATAGCTTTTACATGGGCAAGTGCATTAGAAATACAATATTAAAATAAATGCTTAAAAATAAATATTTAAGCAATAACAGAAAAAGTTAAAAAAATAAACTATCTTGTAATTATAACATCACTGTACATATGATTAGAAATACAATATTAAAATAAATATTTAATCAACAACATAAAAAAGTTAATAAATAAACTATCTTGTAATTATAACACCATTGTAAATATGATTAGAAATACAATATTAAAATAAATATTTAAGCAATAACATAAAAAAAGTTAAATAAACTGTCTTGTTATATTATAATACCACTGCAAACATAAGAAACACAATATTAAAATAAGTATTTAAGCCATTATATGAAAACCTAAAAAAAAATATTGCAGTTGCAATAAACCCAGTATAAAGAATATTAGAATCTATATATGTTATCAATAAAATGAAAAACTAACAATCACTAACAATCGATTAAATGTTTTCAAAACATGCCGTGCTACTTTTGAACACAAGAGATGCCATCACTTGCACCCAGGGCACAGGTACTCCTGATCCAAAGGAGCCTTCTGTACACAGGTGTGGTGGTACCACCTCTGACACGTCACAGCCAATCTTTGTAAACAAGGACATGGATTGTTACTTTATTCGTGACCCCTGTGGACAGCCTGGCATTTACTGTGTACACAACCCAGAACCCCCCCCCCCCACCCATTGTCTAGCAAAGCTGCTGACAATGAACCACTGAGAACAAATCCCATTCGTTGGGGTCACGTTGCTAACCGGATGTGTCGTAGTGCCGTGCTCACCTATTATATGGAATCCATATGTCTAGACCCCTTGCAGTCACATGACAACTCCCCATCACCATGTTGTCGGTCATGTGCAGGGCTTCAAGGATTATTTACAAGAGGTGGGCGATACCAGGAATCTTGGTATTGATCTGATACCAAGTAAATATAGGCCCAGTATCACTGATATCGATACCAACACCAATACTGATACTTTTTCATATTTAAGCTTCATAGATCCAAAGAATCCAAAAGACCAAGGATAGAATTTCACCAAACATTGTATGTGACAATAAAATACTTTATTATCGCAATCAACATTTTTGTTTAAAAAAATATCACTCAACACAACTTAAAACAAAATCTCCTGAGGTAGAGGGCTGACAAACCACAATACAAGGGTGCACTGCTCCTTGTTGTGTGACACAGCGCAGCGCTGCTCTTACAGACAGAGAGTAGACTTTGATGAATCTGCATGCGCAGCAGTCAGTGCGTGCAGGAGAGAAAAAAAGCTTGAGTAACGATCTTTTTACATGAGGATCGTTCAATATGGATACCAGCGTTGGTATCGATATTATCGATATTAGGATCGATCAGCCCATCTCTGTTATTTACACGAAAAGCAACGTATGTACTGGAAAGTGTGGGACAAGCTTTGAGATAAACTCATCATATCTAATCATGATAGTGGAGTAAGCAAACATACCAGGCATCTTTCTGGCCCTGAATTACAGTGGTACAAGGACAAAATTGCCATTTTTAGGGTGCTTGTAATGTACACAACACCAGGTGTGATTTCTTTGACTGCGCCTGGAGTGAAATTGTTATCAACACATGTGTAAGTACATGATAGCACAGATAGATAGATAGATACAGCAAATTTCATCAATGTGACACCTCCCAGGGGGGAGATAGGAGGGGGTGCATTTTGTGGCAGACTGGCTTGCTGTAAAATGCATCCCCATAAAAAATATGCTTCTGTTAGTCTTAGCATGAAATGCTTTTAAGAGTACATTCATAGCACAGATACTGATAGATACAGCAAATTTCATCAATCTGACACCTTCCAGGGGGAAGATAGGAGGGGGTGCATTTTGTGGCAGACTGGTTTGCCGTCAAATGTACCACCCCACCCCACCCCCACCCACCCCAAAAAATATCCTCCATGACACCTACTCTTTATGTTTTATATACTTTAAGGATGCTAAAATCCATGGTCAATTTGACAGAGGAGGCCAAAGACACTGACAAAATAGTAATAATAATAATGATAATACTAATAATAAAAATAATGACATTTAAAATGAGGCTTATCCTCATCATTAACTGGTTTATTTAATAGAGAAAAAGAATCACATTTGATGTCATTGACATGGGAATGCTGGTAACATTTCAGTTTAAATTTTGTTTTGACCCACAGATGAAGACCAAAAACTAGGGAAAAAAGGGAAAACACCACACTGTCACATTTCTGTCAAACCTAAAACTTTTTTAGATTACTTAATGCAAAGTATTTACACATTTAGCCGAATATTTACAAATATCAAGTTATATATTTTGCTAAATGTTGAGACAAATATGCAAATTAATAAAGAGCTAATTGTTCCTCCCTGAAAGACAGATTAATAAAGCATAATATAATGTAATAATAATATTAAAATATTTTTAAAAAATGGCTGTTTGTGCAAAATGTTATGGGTTTTTTTGGGGGGGGGGTTGGGCTCGAAGGGGTCTCGCCCGGGGAGTAATTAATTGAAGAACCGCCACTGCTCTCCCCTTCCCAATAAATCTATTTCCATAAGTAACTAGTTAGACAGAAAATACATTTCACACACTTCCAAAAATACACGTTCTTTTCACTTTTGTGTTGTATTTGGAAATTAAATTACATGGAATGATAACCATTGTTTTGTGTACATTTTTATGACAACAATAATAATAATAATAATTCTGATGATGATTAGGATACTCTGAATAAATTAATATATTATATACAGACATAATACATATACAGACAATAGGATTGGACGCTAATTTCAACATGGTCCTCAAATTTTCCACAGTGATTCAAGCTGCATATTCATTTATAACGTCAATGTATACAATTAAAATCATTTAAACAAATAAACACTAAAACAAACACCATCGTGTGATGAAACGTCATAAAATAAACATGAAAATAGAGACGCTTCGTTCCTACTGAGCAAACAAAAGCAGCCAATTAGTGCTCGTAAATATGAACATATTCTGTTCACTTGACAGAGAATCATATTGATTTGTGTACGTTTTTGTCTGTGCAAACTGTATACAACCCCTGGCAAAAATTATGGAATCACCGGTCTCTGAGGATGTTCATTCAGTTGTTTAATTTTGTAGAAAAAAAGCAGATCACAGACATGACACAAAACTAAAGTCATTTCAAATGGCAACTTTCTGGCTTTAAGAAACACTATAAGAAATCAGGGAAAAAAAACTGTGGCAGTCAGTAACGGTTACTTTTTTAGACCAAGCAGAGGGAAAAAAATATGGAATCACTCAATTCTGAGGAAAAAAATATGGAATCATGAAAAACAAAAGAACGCTCCAACACATCACTAGTATTTTGTTGCACCACCTCTGGCTTTTATAACAGCTTGCAGTCTCTGAGGCATGGACTTAATGAGTGACAAACAGTACTCTTCATCAATCTGGCTCCAACTTTCTCTGATTGCTGTTGCCAGATCAGCTTTGCAGGTTGGAGCCTTGTCATGGACGATTTTCTTCAACTTCCACCAAAGATTTTCAATTGGATTAAGATCCGGACTATTTGCAGGCCATCACATTGACCCTATGTGTCTTTTTGCAAGGAATGTTTTCACAGTTTTTGCTCTATGGCAAGATGCATTATCATCTTGAAAAATGATTTCATCATCCCCAAACATCCTTTCAATTGATGGGATAAGAAAAGTGTCTAAAATATCAACGTAAACTTGTGCATTTATTGATGATGTAATGACAGCCATCTCCCCAGTGCCTTTACCTGACATGCAGCCCCATATCATCAATGACTGTGGAAATTGACATGTTCTCTTCAGGCAGTCATCTTTATAAATCTCTTTGGAACAGCACCAAACAAAAGTTCCAGCATCATCACCTTGCCCAATGCAGATTCAAGATTCATCACTGAATATGACTTTCATCCAGTCATCCACAGTCCACGATTGCTTTTCCTTAGCCCACTGTAACCTTGTTTTTTTCTGTTTAGGTGTTAATGATGGCTTTCGTTTAGCTTTTCTGTATGTAAATCCCATTTCCTTTAGGCGGTTTCTTACAGTTCGGTCACAGACGTTGACTTGTTTCCTCCCATTCGTTCCTCATTTGTTTTGTTGTGCATTTTTGATTTTTGAGACATATTGCTTTAAGTTTTCTGTCTTGATGCTTTGATGTCTTCCTTGGTCTACCAGTATGTTTGCCTTTAACAACCTTCCCATGTTGTTTGTATTTGGTCCAGAGTTTAGACACAGCTGACTGTGAACAACCAACATCTTTTGCAACATTGCGTGATGATTTACCCTCTTTTAAGAGTTTGATAATCCTCTCCTTTGTTTCAATTGACATCTCTCGTGTTGGAGCCATGATTCATGTCAGTCCACTTGGTGCAACAGCTCTCCAAGGTGTGATCACTCCTTTTTAGATGCAGACTAACGAGCAGATCTGATTTGATGCAGGTGTTAGTTTTGGGGATGAAAATTTACAGGGTGATTCCATAATTTATTCCTCAGAATTGAATGAGTCCATATTTTTTTTCCCTCTGCTTGGTCTAAAAAAGTAACCGTTACTGACTGCCACAATTATTTTTCTTGATTTCTTATAGTGTTTCTTAAAGCCAGAAAGTTGCCATTTGAAATGACTTTAGTTTTGTGTCATGTCTGTGATCTGATTTTTTTCTACAAAATTAAACAACTGAATGAACATCCTCCGAGGCCGGTGATTCCATAATTTTTGTCAGGGGTTGTATCTGTGCTGTTAAATGTGAGTTAAAGGTGACGAGGTTCAAATGCACGTTCCCGCGAAGGGGGTGCATTTCACGGCAGGGGAGCTGAATCCGGCACAACACCGGGAACACGAGCGGGTTTTCAGCGGGCAGCCAGGTGCGGAAGTACGAAATCTCAGATTTGCCACTTCACCAGAAGTGACGTAGGTGCTTCATGAATTATTCATAATTCGCGGCTTTGTGATGTCACAACAAAGGGCATGGGGGGGCATGGGGGGGCATGTGATGACGCAATATCACAAAGAGGAAAATCTTCACTTCAGTGTTTGTGCACTTTGTACAGTTTGCCCTTTGTGCCGTGATCCTTCATTACCTTTAGTGAAGAGGCAAACTGTCATCACTGCTGATTGTTACCAGGTTTGAACAACCTGAACCACAGGTGCTCCTTACCAGGTCTTAACAAAACAGTCTGCAGTCAGCTGATCGTCACCTCTTCTCAGCAAGACTCTATTCATTAGATAAACAAAATGTTTTCCACAGCACAACCAAAGGTAATTTCTTTCTAATTTCACTATTTGATTCCCTGTTTGATTGTAACCTGTATTTTCTTTCAAGGGTTCATTTTTAGAGAAATCTTACAAATGAACTAGAAGTTAAATGATACGTCACTTTGCCTCCATCTGGAGTTGGTCCCCGGGCACTGGACTGTAGCTCTCCACTGCCCCTAGTGGTTAGATTGTGTTTAACTGTAATTAGTATGGGTTCAATGCAGAGGACACATTTTGTTGTTTGTACAATGACAATAAAGGCTTTTCTTCTTCCTCCTCCTCCTTCTTCACAAAATTGCAGGAGTCATGGTCAGATGATGAGGAACAGCCCTTCATCCTCAAAGTTAAACCTTTGCAAAAGAAGAAGAAGAAAAAGAACAAGAATCTGTACAGTGATGGGTCACCATCAAAACAGAGGTCACCCTTCACACTCCATGACTACATTGTGGCAGCGACTGAAGACAAACTCCATCCTGATGACATGGTGGACCAGCATTCGAGGACGGTGAGTCTGATTGTCCATTTGGGAGTAAATGACTTTGCATGTTGTGATGCTAAACATCAAAAACAAGATTTTATTGTACATTTTAGCAAAACACTGGGAGGTGGGTTTTCATTTTTGGACCTGCGCCCTCATTTAATCATGGAATTGAACACTGTAGTCATACTTCATGTTATTATTGTGTTTGTTGTACACAGAGCTGTGAGGATCAGAAAAATAAGGAGAGGCAGATGGAAGAAACATCAAAAAAGGAGCAATTTGACAATGAGTTTGTTGGGGAAGTGTCGTGACACGGACCCACAACAGGGGGCGTTAATGAAGAGTCAATGGAATAGCCAAAAAGTAACAATTTAATGTTGTGAAGGTGCACAACGTAATACAGACAGATACAAATATGCGTTATCTCAATCCGACAAAAGGTGACGTGTGGCAGGCTCGAAGATAGGAGACGTCCGGTGCGAGAAGAGCCGGATCCCACACAGCCCTCACCACCAACGGACCCGAAGAACACCGGAGCTGCCAAGCCCTGCGCCCCAGGTGGCCACTGTCTTCAGCACTCAGACCCGGTACTGCTGGCAGAAAACAGAAACAGTTCTGGATGAGTTTGAGTTTGCACACTCAGTAATCCCACAGTCTGTACACAGTTAGGAGGGAGAACCTCCACCTCCAATCACACACTCGTGCAGCTCCTGAGATAACCACTTATCTGGGTGGGGTGGGAGGCGAAGCCATCGCAGTCCACACCAAACGCCAACTCAGCAGACAGGGTATCCATCCCAGGAAAACGGCTGCAAAACGAGATCAGACTAATACTCGAATTAAGGTTCAGCAGAGAAGTAAGTACCTGTATGGTAGAAGATTTCTCGGCGAGGAGGTGGAGTTGCAGTCCGGTCTTTGTAGTGGTGGTGATGGGTGACAGCTGGTGTTGATAGGTGACAGCTGTCACCTCCAGCGGCTCCAACGCCCTCTCGTGCTTGGAGCCTGCACTCCAAGCAGGGCGCCATCTGGTGGTGATGGGCCAGCAGTACCTCCTCTTCAGCGGCCCACACAACAGAGTTTCCACCTATGGAGCCTGTGAAACCTGCTAAAGTTGAGGTCATCACAGCAATGCCACCCACTAGCCAGCCAGTGAAGCCGACTGTCGAGGTCAGCAAACAAACCCCAGCCACTGAACAGCCGGAAAGACAAATAGTCGAGTTCTGCACAGCAAAGCCAGCTGCTCCACGGTCTGGGAAATCAAAAATCAAGGTGAGCTGAGTGACGCCGGCTGCAAAAATCCCTACGAAACCAGTAGTTGGGCTCAGCAGAGTGATGCCAGCCAGTAAACACCCTGAGAAAGTTGCAGTCCAGTTTGGCACTGTGAAGATGGTCCCTAAACAGCCTGTAAAACCTGCTCAGGTGGAGGTCAGCACAGCTGAGACGACCACTGACGACCTGCCAGACGCTCATCAGGAGTTACTCAAAATAAAAATCAGTTTCAAGAAGGAGCTGGCAGATATCACAAAAGGACATGACTGTGAGCAAGCCATGGAGGAAATTTATTTAAGGAATTTGCAAGACCAGAAGGCTAATGCAGAGGAGGAACTGAAAAAACAACAAGAGCAATTTCATCAAAAGCTGTAAGCTCAGACCAGGAATGCCAAGAAAGAGCTGGACTCAGTGAGGGAAGAGCAAAACAAGAAGCTGAGAGCAACGGAAGGGAAATTCCAGAAAGACCTCAAAGATCAGATGGCCATCACAGAGAAAGAGTTGAAGGAACAAGAGATTCAGTTCCAACAAAAGCTGGACGCTCAGCACAGACATGCCCAGAAAGAGATTGAAGTATTGAGGGAGGACATTAAGAAAGAGCTCTGATCAAAGGAAGCAAGCTTCCAGCAGGAGCTTGAGGCTCAAAAAACCAACAATGAAAAGGAGCTGAAGGAACAAGAAGCTAGATTCAGACAAAAGCTGGAAGCTCAGAGAAGTAATGCCCAAAAAGAGATGGAGGCACTGAAGAAGGACTTCAACCAAGAGCTTAGAGAAAAGGAAGCAAGTTTCCAGAAAGAGCTCGAGGGTCAGAAGTAAAGAGCCAGAAATGACCTGAAAGAGCAAGAACTCCAATTCAGAGAAAAGCTGGAAGCCCAGGAAGCCAGATTTGAAAAGAAGATGGAATCCAAGATGAGCTGTTCCTGGGTTTATATTGCAGGTGGGACTTGTGCTCTCATTGGGTTCTTGGCAGGAAAGATTTGGATAAAATAACTACAAATCTGAGAGAGAACTGGACAACTGGGCAGGGAAAAGCAAAAGCTGTAGAAAATAAAATCAATTTTGCAAAAACCAATAAAATAATTATTATTTTTTTTTTTGCAATCAATCAATCAACTTTTTTCTTATATAGCGCCAAATCACAACAAACAGTTGCCCCAAGGCGCTCCATATTGTAAGGCAAGGCCATACAATAATTATGAAAAACCCCAACGGTCAAAACGACCCCCTATGAGCAAGCACTTGGCCACAGTGGGAAGGAAAAACTCCCTTTTAACAGGAAGAAACCTCCAGCAGAACCAGGCTCAGGGAGGGGCAGTCTTCTGCTGAGACTGGTTGGGGCTGAGGGAAAAAAACAGGAAAAAGACATGCCGTGAAGGGGGGCAGAGATCGATCACTAATGATTAAATGCAGAGTGATGCAGACGGAGCAAAAAGAGAAAGAAACAGTGCATCATGGGAACCCCCCCACAATCTACGTCTAAAGCAGCATAACCAAGGGATGGTCCAGGGTCACCCGATCCAGCCCTAACTATAAGCCTTAGCGAAAAGGAAAGTTTTAAGCCTAATCTTAAAAGTAGAGAGGGTATCTGTCTCCCTGATCTGAATTGGGAGCTGGTTCCACAGGAGAGGAGCCTGAAAGCTGAAGGCTCTGCCTCCCATTCTACTCTTACAAACCCTAGGAACTACAAGTAAGCCCGCAGTCTGAGAGCGAAGCGCTCTAATGGGGTAATATGGTACTACGAGGTCCCTAAGATAAGATGGGACCTGATTATTCAAAACCTTATAAGTAAGAAGAAGAATTTTAAATTCTATTCTAGAATTAACAGGAAGCCAATGAAGAGAGGCCAATATGGGTGAGATATGCTCTCTCCTGCTAGTCCCCGTCAGTACTCTAGCTGCAGCATTCTGAACCAACTGAAGGCTTTTTGGGGAACTTTTAGGACAACCTGATAATAATGAATTACAATAGTCCAGCCTAGAGGAAATAAATGCATGAATTAGTTTTTCAGCATCACTCTGAGACAAGACCTTTCTGATTTTAGAGATATTGCGTAAATGCAAAAAGGCAGTCCTACATATTTGTTTAATATGCGCTTTGAATGACATATCCTGATCAAAAATGACTCCAAGATTTCTCACAGTATTACTAGAGATCAGGGAAATGCCATCCAGAGTAACGATCTGCTTAGACACCATGCTTCTAAGATTTGTGGGGCCAAGTACAATAACTTCAGTTTTATCTGAGTTTAAAAGCAGGAAATTAGAGGTCATCCATGTCTTTATGTCTGTAAGACAATCCTGCAGTTTAGCTAATTGGTGTGTATCCTCTGGCTTCATGGATAGATAAAGCTGGGTATCATCTGCGTAACAATGAAAATTTAAGCAATACCGTCTAATAATACTGCCTAAGGGAAGCATGTATAAAGTGAATAAAATTGGTCCTAGCACAGAACCTTGTGGAACTCCATAATTAACTTTAGTCTGTGAAGAAGATTCCCCATTTACATGAACAAACTGTAATCTATTAGACAAATATGATTCAAACCACCGCAGCGCAGTGCCTTTAATACCTATGACATGCTCTAATCTCTGTAATAAAATTTTATGGTCAACAGTATCAAAAGCAGCACTGAGGTCCAACAGAACAAGCACAGAGATAAGTCCACTGTCCGAAGCCATAAGAAGATCATTTGTAACCTTCACTAATGCTGTTTCTGTACTATGATGAATTCTAAAACCTGACTGAAACTCTTCAAATAGACCATTCCTCTGCAGGTGATCAGTTAGCTGTTTTACAACTACCCTCTCAAGAATCTTTGAGAGAAAAGGAAGGTTGGAGATTGGCCTATAATTAGCTAAGATAGCTGGGTCAAGTGATGGCTTTTTAAGTAATGGTTTAATTACTGCCACCTTAAAGGCCTGTGGTACATAACCAACTAACAAAGATAGATTGATCATATTTAAGATTGAAGCATTAAATAATGGTAGGACTTCCTTGAGCAGCCTGGCAGGAATGGGGTCTAATAAACATGTTGATGGTTTGGATGAAGTAACTAATGAAAATAACTCAGACAGAACAATCGGAGAGAAAGAGTCTAACCAAATACCGGCATCACTGAAAGCAGCCAAAGATAACGATACATCTTTGGGATGGTTATGAGTAATTTTTTCTCTAATAGTCAAAATTTTGTTAGCAAAGAAAGTCATGAAGTCATTACTAGTTAAAGTTAATGGAATACTCAGCTCAATAGAGCTCTGACTCTTTGTCAGCCTGGCTACAGTGCTGAAAAGAAACCTGAGGTTATTCTTATTTTCTTCAATTAGTGATGAGTAGAAAGATGTCCTAGCTTTACGGAGGGCTTTTTTATAGAGCAACAAACTCTTTTTCCAGGCTAAGTGAAGATCTTCTAAATTAGTGAGACGCCATTTCCTCTCCAACTTACGGGTTATCTGCTTTAAGCTACGAGTTTGTGAGTTATACCACGGAGTCAGACACTTCTGATTTAAAGCTCTCTTTTTCAGAGGAGCTACAGCATCCAAAGTTGTCTTCAAAGAGGATGTAAAACTATTGACGAGATACTCTAACTCCCTTACAGAGTTTAGGTAGCTACTCTGCTCTGTGTTGGTATATGACATTAGAGAACATAAAGAAGGAATCATATCCTTAAACCTAGTTACAGCGCTTTCTGAAAGACTTCTAGTGTAATGAAACTTATTCCCCACTGCAGGGTAGTCCATCAGGGTAAATGTAAATGTTATTAAGAAATGATCAGACAGAAGGGAGTTTTCAGGGAATACTGTTAAGTCTTCTATTTCCATACCATAAGTCAGAACAAGATCTAAGATATGATTAAAGTGGTGGGTGGACTCATTTACTTTTTGAGCAAAGCCGATAGAGTCTAATAATAGATTAAATGCAGTGTTGAGGCTGTCATTCTCAGCATCTGTGTGGATGTTAAAATCGCCCGCTATAATTATCTTATCTGAGCTAAGCACTAAGTCAGACAAAAGGTCTGAAAATTCACAGAGAAACTCACAGTAACGACCAGGTGGACGATAGATAATAACAAATAAAACTGGTTTTTGGGACTTCCAATTTGGATGGACAAGACTAAGAGTCAAGCTTTCAAATGAATTAAAGCTCTGTCTGGGTTTTTGATTAATTAATAAGCTGGAATGGAAGATTGCTGCTAATCCTCCGCCCCGGCCCGTGCTACGAGCATTCTGACAGTTAGTGTGACTCGGGGGTGTTGACTCATTTAAACTAACATATTCATCCTGCTGTAACCAGGTTTCTGTTAGGCAGAATAAATCAATACGTTGATCAATTATTATATCATTTACCAACAGGGACTTAGAAGAGAGAGACCTAATGTTTAATAGACCACATTTAACTGTTTTAGTCTGTGGTGCAATTGAAGGTGCTATATTATTTTTTCTTTTTGAATTTTTATGCTTAAATAGATTTTTGCTGGTTATTGGTGGTCTGGGAGCAGGCACCGTCTCTACGGGGATGGGGTAATGAGGGGATGGCAGGGGGAGAGAAGCTGCAGAGAGGTGTATAAGACCATAGCTCTGCCTCCTGGTCCCAACGCTGGACAGTCACAGTTTGGAGGATCCAAGAAAATTGGCCAGATTTCTAGAAATGAGAGCTGCTCCATCTAAAGTGGGATGGATGCCGTCTCTCCTAACAAGACCAGGTTTTCCCCAGAAGCTTTGCCAATTATCAATGAAGCCCACCTCATTTTTTGGACACCACTCAGACAGCCAGCAATTCAAGGAGAACATGCGGCTAAACATGTCACTCCCGATCTGATTGGGGAGGGGCCCAGAGAAAACAACAGAGTCCGACATTGTTTTTGCAAAGTTACACACCGATTTAATGTTAATTTTAGTGACCTCCGATTGGCGTAACCGAGTGTCATTACTGCCGACGTGAATTACAATCTTACCAAATTTACGCTTAGCCTTATCCAGCAATTTCAAATGTCCTTCGATGTCGCCTGCTCTGGCCCCCGGAAGACAATTGACAATGGTTGCTGGTGTCGCTAACTTCACATTTCTCAAAACAGAGTCGCCAATAACCAGAGTTTGATCCTCGGTGAGTGTGTCGTCGAGTGGGGAAAAACGGTTAGAGATGTGAACGGGTTGACAGTGTACACGGGGCTTCTGTTTAGGGCTACGCTTCCTCCTCACAGTCACCCAGTCGGCCTGCTTTCCCGACTGCCCGGGATCTGCCAGGGGGGAACTAACGGTGGCTAAGCTACCTTGGTCCACACCGACTACAGGGGCCTGGCTAGCTGTAGAATTTTCCATGGTGCGGAGCCGAGTCTCCAATTCGCCCAGCCTGGCCTCCAAAGCTACGAATAAGCTGCACTTATTACAAGTACCGTTACTGCTAAAGGAGGCCGAGGAATAACTAAACATTTCACACCCAGAGCAGAAAAGTACGGGAGAGACAGGAGAAGCCGCCATGCTAAATCGGCTAAGAGCTAGTAGCTACGCAACCTAGCGGATTCCTAAAAACACACAAAGTGAATAATGTGTAAATAATTTAAAGGTGATTCAGCAGAAGGAGTGCCCCAATCAAGGCACCAAACAGGCCATGAAGCAGCACAGGCAACGCACGACAACAGCGAACGCACGACAACGGTGCTAAAATAAAATAAAAATCGACTAAACACGCTGTGGAGCAGCACAGATGACGCACGACAACAGTGCTGCCATACAAGGCGTTCACTACACACCGGGAGCAATAGGGGATTAAAGGCCTTGCCCAAGGGCTCTTAGTGATCTTCCAGTCAGGCGGGGATTTGAATCCATGATCTTCTGGACTCAAGCCCATCACCTCCCCACATCAAACGTCAAAGAAGACGGTGGCATCTCAGGGAAATTACCAGTGAGGGCATTTAAAAGAAAAAAAAATTACTGTCTATCTAGAAATGGTTAAGTTTACCATTTTAACCAACAGAGCATGATGACAAAATACAAAATTTTAAGGTGGCATAATATCATTATGTTATGTGTTTCTCTGTGTTGATTTTTTTTTTTTTTCTCTCTTTTATTGTAAATATGACAGTGCTGGAAAACACAACCAGGCAGGTTAATTTATTAATTAATTTTTTGACAAATGTGCTGGTAAAATATGTGTGCGTGCGCGCGCGTGCACGTGTGGGTGCGCGTGCACAAGCATGCATGGGCGCACGCGTGTTTGCGACGTGCATGAGCACGAGCATGCATGCACAAGCACGTGTGCACGTGTGCACGAGGCCGTACATGTGCGCGTGCACATGAGAGTGCAATGGTACCAAACGTATGGAACCAAATTTGCACTCTAAATGGAACCAAGCCGCACTCTGAATGCAATGCAACACAAATGGGATGAATTAATCCATGTCATGTGAATACAAAGCACCAATCAAATGACAAGAATCCACTCAGCCGTTATATAAAAACCATTAATATGGTAAATGGACTGCATTTACAGTATATAGCACTTTTCCATCTGCATCAAAGCACTTTACACATCAATGCTTCACATTCACCCCGATGGCAGGCTGCTGCCATATAAGGTGCTCACTACACACTGGGAGCAACTAGGGGATTAAGGACCTTGCCCAAGCATCCTAGTGATTTTCCAGTCAGGCTGGGATTTGAACAGATGATCCTCTGGTCTCGAGCCCAGCACTTAACCACTAGACCATCACCTCCCACATAGTGTGAAAACAGCCCAGTCTCATGTTTTTTTTTTGTTTGTTTGTTTTTTCGTGCTCCCATTACAAAATGAGTCAAATTTGCATGACAGGGGTTTTAGTTAACTCACTACTCCTAACCCCTCATCCCACCCCCAACCCTAATCTTAACCATAACCTAACCCTAATCCTTCCCCCAACCCTAACCATAACCACCCCGACCCCCCCCCCCCCCCCCCCCCCACACACACACACACACACACTTCACTTTTAATTTCGTGCAGCCATCACAGAATGCATTAGAATGAATTTGTGCTGCCGTGATGAAAATGAGGTGCTTTTCGTCACAATATCACGAACCAATAGATTAATGTATATTTCGTGCTGCTGAATCATGACATGCCGTGAGACCAGGTTGTGTGAAAACAACAAGTTATCACAATGATGTGCACGTCAGCAACACACTGATGAGCAATTAACACACCCACGTTTGCAATTATATGGGTGGACATAAAAGCATGTGCAAAGTGATGCGTAAAATGCCATTAACAATGGCTGCGTTAGTGTTGTTAGAGGACCTTGCAAATGGTGCAGTTTGAGGTGAGCGTGTTGTCAGGGAACGCAAGGATTTACCTGCAAATGACGATAATTGGCTCATAAGCCGATTTCAATTACCAAGGCCACTGTTACTGGAGTTGTGAGCAGAACTGCGGCCAGCTCAGAGCACAATACGGCAAGGAGCTAGGGGTTGTCTGTGCCCACACAGGTGTTGACCACGCTGGACTTCCTGGCAACAGGGGGACTCCAGCGGGAGCTGACCGATCAGGCAGGAGTGTGCCAGTCAACCTTGAGCAGGGCCATGCAAGCTGTCTGGAATGGAAGCATCTGAATGTCATCCAGGTACATCACATTCCAACATTAAAGCGCAATTTGCAACGACAGCCGATTTAGGCATTTTCATTCCATCAAACTTCAAATCATATGTGGTGCACAAATGCATCTAATATAACATTGTGGCTAAGTGGCCTGGTTCAAAGCATGAATCATTCACCCTGACTAACAGCATGGTTGGGACAGCCCAGTCTCACACCTTTTTTTTTTCATGCTCCCATCACAAGATGAGTGACATTTCCATGATGCGTTTTTTTCTTTTTTACTATTCTAACCCTAACCCCTTCTTCTAACACTAATCATAACCATAACGTAACCCTCTCCCTTCCCCTAACCATAGCCATAACCCCTCAGACCCCCCCCCCCATGTCACCCCACATTTCCTGCCCCTGTCTGGCATGTGCATGATAGTTTTTTGTGTAATTGTTTCAAATGAAAACCAGTGTGGTCACATTTGGGCATGTGTACATTCAAATATGTATTTTGTTATTATTATTTGTTTTGTTTCTTGATCGTGAAACTAGAGCTTCTTAACAGGCCCCCTGTATTGAGTATTTGTCAATAAATACATGTGAAAAGTTGTGAATGTCACACACTGTCCGAGGCAGCGCTCCTCAGTTTTTTATTTCATTGTGTGTACACTGCTCTGAGACCACAACATTGTGGCCTCACACATGTACGCTCCCACTAACTCTTTTACGGTTTCATGTTTACTGTTTCAGGAGTATATTTGGCACAAGAACTTGTTTATCTTGTGTGTTTTTCACCTAAATGATCGTAAGGCAATACTCACACTCATCCAGTAGCATCTTCTCATGTCGGCAAGATTCCATGACAGAATTTCAAGTTTTTCAAGCCACAGCCAGAATCACAATGCTTCTTCACTGCTCAAGCCCAGGACGACCAGGTAAGGAAGACGCTGCACAAATTGCTTCTTTATTTAAATTGTCTTACAGCCATACAAAATCCTGATTCTTCCATGGTCCACTGTCTGCCATTTAATGTAGTTGAGATTGGACCTGATTCTCGCTGTAACTCACCGTCTTTGTTCGTCTCACTCTGACAGGGTAATTCCAAGCTGGACAGCCATAGAAGGAGGCATTTTCCACCAGATGGTGCCATAGACCTGTATTCGTGGACTGTATTGTTTTTTGTATTGCACATTTCACCATAGTACACTAAGTTTCACCTTGTTTTTGCCCACATCTGCTCTGTGTCAACTTGGTCTGTGGTCAGATGTCTGGGGTTCCCAACACTAACCAAGCTAGCTAGCCCATGGTTACTATTAGGCATGGATAAGAAGTCAAATGTTGGCTTATGACATGCATCTTCCAATTTGACCTTTAGCATATACAAGGTCAGATCTAAGTTACTGTAATGAAGATACTTTCTACACTCATACAGCATCCCCATGGTGCGGGCTTTGCACTTGTGTTCACAGTGTCCCTATGTTGTGTCACTTTACGTTTATGTTGATTATGTTGGAACACTTAAATAGCTATCTAATTTTAAGTCAGCTTCTCAAGAGTAATAGCCTAAGACAGTATTTTGATTTTTCCTTGAACTTGTCAGCTGCCTGTATTTCATGATCTGGGATTTGGGAACTATATTGAATATTTTTCACTGCAGAAGTAAATGGCAAATGATCCCTTTGGCAACTTGAAGGAGCAACCTCAAAATTCACTTAAAATTTGTCACAAGAGCAAAGCAGTCGTGACAACTTCAAATGCAATGTTTATCCTGAGGACATGTGAGACTAGCAGTCCAGTGTTGACACTTGGTAATTTTTCAATTCTGACTCTGTAGGAAAGGATCAAATTCTTCAGCTGTGCAGTCACTTTATCGCCAAGGGTTTAGGAAGGCCTTTTCGACTTATACTCAAAGTGCCTTTCATCTCACGGTACTTCAGTGCTTACATCAACTTAGACATCTTTGTATGGGTGGAAGACTTATGAGCATTTCAGGTGTTCCAGGGAAAGCCGGAAAAAAATGAAATAAGGGATAACGAACATTAAATTTAGATCAAATCATTCTTTTTTTTCTTTTTTTTTTTCTTTTTTTGAAGCTGAAAGGTGTCTTATTTTCTTTGTTGCAATGCTCATGTTTGTGGCACAGTCACTGTGGCCTTCTACAACCCCTGGCAAAAATTATGGAATCACTGGCCTCGGATGATGTTCATTCAGTTGTTTAATTTTGTAGAAAAAAAAGCAGATCACAGACATGACACAAAACTAAAGTCACTTCAAATGGCAACTTTCTGGCTTTAAGAAACACAATAAGAAATCAAGAAAAAAAGATTGTGACAGTCAGTAACGGTTACTTTTTAGACCAAGCAGAGGAAAAAAATATGGAATCACTCAATTCTGAGGAATAAATTATGGAATCACCCTGTAAATTTTCATCCCCCAAACTAACACCTGCATCAAATCAGATCTGCTCGTTGACATTGACCCTATGCCATGACATTGACCCTATGTGTCTTTTTGCAAGGAATGTTTTCACAGTTTTTGCTCTATGGCAAGATGCATTATCATCTTGAAAAATGATTTCATCATCCCAAAACATCCTTTCAATTGTCCAAAATATCAACGTAAACTTGTGCATTTATTGATGATGTAATGACAGCCATCTCCCCAGTGCCTTTACCTGACATGCAGCCCCATATCATCAATGACTGTGGAAATTTACATGTTCTCTTCAGGCAGTCATCTTTATAAATCTCATTGGAACGGCACCAAACAAAAGTTCCAGCATCATCACCTTGCCCAATGCAAATTCGAGATTCATCACTGAATATGACTTTCATCCAGTCATCCACAGTCCACGATTGCTTTTCCTTAGCCCACTGTAACCTTGTTTTTTTCTGTTTAGGTGTTAATGATGGCTTTTGTTTAGCTTTTCTGTATGTAAATCCCATTTCCTTTAGGCGGTTTCTTACAGTTTGGTCACAGACGTTGACTCCAGTTTCCTCCCATTCGTTCCTCATTTGTTTTGTTGTGCATTTTTCGATTTTTGAGACATATTGCTTTACGTTTTCTGTCTTGATGCTTTGATGTCTTCCTTGGTCTACCAGTATGTTTGCCTTTAACAACCTTCCCATGTTGTTTGTATTTGGTCCAGAGTTTAGACACAGCTAACTGTGAACATCCAACATCTTTTGCAACATTGCGTGATGATTTACCCTCTTTTAAGAGTTTGATAATCCTCTCCTTTGTTTCAATTGACATCTCTCGTGTTGGAGCCATGATTCATGTCAGTCCACTTGGTGCAACAGCTCTCCAAGGTGTGATCACTCCTTTTTAGATGCAGACTAACGAGCAGATCTGATTTGATGCAGGTGTTAGTTTTGGGGATGAAAATTTACAGGGTGATTCCATAATTTATTCCTCAGAATTGAATGAGTCCATATTTTTTTCCCTCTGCTTGGTCTAAAAAAGTAACCGTTACTGACTGCCACAATTATTTTTCTTGATTTCTTATAGTGTTTCTTAAAGCCAGAAAGTTGCCATTTGAAATGACTTTAGTTTTGTGTCATGTCTGTGATCTGCTTTTTTCTACAAAATTAAACAACTGAATGAACATCCTCTGAGGCCGGTGATTCCATAATTTTTGCCAGGGGTTGTATAGTATTGGAGGTTAAGAAGCTGGTGAGATTTATGGTGCTTCAGAGGTCCTGCATTCTTGGGTTTAAAAAATTAATCTTGTGCAAGTAAGTGTGCCACTAATGCTTGTGTAAACTGAAATTTCAGCAAGTCCTCTCCCCTTACAGTTACTGATGAGTTTTTGCGGCCAAGGTATCTACAATACCCAAAACAATTTGGTTTCATTGCTTCAGCTCACATGAGGCTACCAGGTGTGTGTGACTATAGTTTATTTTAAACTGCTGTAAGTGGTTTCATAATTGTGATTATGTTACTTTGAAATTGAATTCATTCCCATTTTGTTGCTTCTTCTGAGTTAAATGTACAGTATTAAGATTCAGCTGTGATGAATATTACTTTATTATTCTCCTCGGTTTTCATTAAATATGCGTAATATTATTCAGCAAGTGCCATCCTTCTGATACCGCCCAGTGAACGCTGGTGTTCACCAGGGATGTGTTCTGGCTCCTATACTGCTCAGTATTTACATGAACTAGGTGTTGGGTCAGGTTGTGGAAACCAGCAGACTGGGTGCCTTGTTATCAAGGCAAAAGGAAAAGTTTACTGGTTTTGAATTTATGGATGATACTGCAATCTTTGCAGAATCAATGGACACTGATTGCATCACTTGAAAAGCTGAGTGATGAATCAGAATGTCTGGGTTTGCGATTGTCCTGAATCAAGATTAAAAAATTTGGGGCTTTTGATGACTTCCTGAACTCAGACATCAGAAGTACGTATGCAGTGAAAGTGTTGAACTTGTAGAGAAATTCACTTATCTCAGCAGGGACCTATCATCTTTGGATGTTTGGAACCGTGAGATCAAGCAATGGCTGGGAAGATCTTATGGAGTCATGAGGTCCCTGGAAAAAGGTGTTCTTAAATGCTGACATCTTTGCAGGGGAACAAAGGTCTAGGTCTTTATGGTCCTGGTGCTTCCTATCTTGGTGTATGGTTGTGTTACTTGGATCCTAACCAGTGAGCTAAAGAATTGACTACATGCCTTTTACAAGGAAGTAATCCTTCATCCTAATATGTAATCTAGGACACAAACGTCACAGAACTGAAGAAGCTTTTCTGGATGAAGCACAAATAATCTTCAAGGAACTAAACGAGCCCAGTTGATCTGATTCAATCTACTTGCACACTATGACCTGGATGACTGAGAATCTCCAAAGATGTATCTCCAAATATTGGAATGTTTCATAAAATCAATTAAAAAAAAAAACATTATTGAACTGAATGTTGAACTTCTGAAAAGTGCATCCATTTATGCACTCATTAACTGGTTGTGGCTCCTTTTGCACAAATTACTGCATCAATGTGGCGTGGTATGGAGGACATCAACCCGTGGAGCTCTTGAGGTGTTATGGAAACCCAGGTTGCTTTGATAGCAGCCTTCATCTCCTCTGTATTGTCAAGTATGGTGTCTCTCATATTCCTTTTGACAACTCTCCATAAAGAATCTGAGTAATCTATATACATAAAGGGCTATGTCTGTCTGTCTGTCCGGGATAAACTCCCAAACTATAATCAAGGTTGGGTAGGATTACTTTGAAATATAATCCAAAAGTAATCAGATTACAAGTAATCCAAATGTATTACATACATGTGCATACATGTAATCCACATGTATTCTTTCAAAGTAATCCTGCCCAACCTTGACTATAATATGTAGCCCTAAAAACTATATATATTCTGAATCCTCATGACATGGGGAACAAACTGGTACCATTTTTTTAAAAGTTGAACTGAAAACTACCCCCAAAATAGCCATTTATGTAAGATCATACAGTGTTGTACCATGTGCTTTTCATGCTGCCACTTCTGTCTGTCTTTCTGTCTGTCCAGGATAAACTCCCAAACTATAATATGTAGCCCGAATATGTAGCCTTGTTGAAAAAGGAAATCAGCATCTTCATAAAGCTTGTCAGCAGATGGAAGCATGAAGCACTCTAACGCTATCTCCCAGCAGATGGCTGCGTAGACTTTGGTCTTTATAAAACATAGTGGACCAACACCAGCAGGTGACATGACACTGCAAACCATTGCTGACTGCAAACTTCGCAGTGGAGTTCAAGCAATGTGGATTCTGTGCCTCTCCACTCTTCCTCCAGGTTCTGGGATCTTGATTTCCCAAATGAAATGTAAAATTTACTTGCATCTGAAACAAGGACTTTGGACCACAGAGCAACAGCCCAGTTTTTTTTTCTTTTTCTTTTTTACTGTCTCCGGTTCATGACTGGCTTGACTCTAGGAATCATGCTCCCGTGCTTCACTTTTAATTTCGTGCAGCCATCACGGAATGAATTAGAATGAATTTGTGCTGCCGTGATGAAAATGAGGTGCTTTTCGTCACAATATCACAAACCAATAGATTAATGTATATTTCGTGCTGCTGAATCACGACTTGCCGTGAGACCAGGTTGGAATGTGGCAACTGCTTGACAATCTTCTCAAAGCTATGGTCATCCCTGTTACTTATGCACCTTTTCCTACCACACTTTTCCCTTCCAGTCAACTTTCCATAAATATACTTCATCCAGCACTCTGTGAAAAACCAGCCCTTTCAGTAATGACCTTCTGTAGTTTACCCTTCTTGTGAAGGGGGTCAAGTGTCTTCTGGACAACTGTCAAGTCAATAGTCTTATTGTGGATGTGTGGACTGAACCAGACCAAGAGATTTATGGTACTTACACTGCATAAATATTTACTTAACATTGAAATTAAATAATGCTATTATTATGAGATCTTTTCTTTTTAACTGTAGACTGTAATTATGAAAACCAAAATTTAAAAAAGGTTTAAATATTTTAGTGTATATGTAATGGCAACAACGAGATGTTCACTCATCTCAACAATGACATGCGTGTCTCTGAGTCCTCAGCCTCTGAGCTCAAGTGGTGCACTGAAAGATATTATGGAGTCGCTTGACAAAAGTGTTTGGCAGATATCATTGCAGGAGTCATTTGGGTTCTGGTTCTACCTGACCTGCTGTATTTTTGCAAAATGTGGATTCCAACCAATGACCAAAGGCAACAACTGGATGTCTTTGGTACTAAGTGTTTTTGGAGAATCCTTGTGTACTGCTGGAATGATGTATCAAATGAGTAGTAACAAAGAGAGACTCAAATCAGAACTATCACTTGCATTGTGTGGGAACTTCAGCTTCAACATTTTGGCCATGTAGCCTGTTTCTCTGTGCATGATCCAGCCTGCAGGTGCCTGAGTGTTGAGGACCACAGTAGCTGGAGAATGCCAAGGAGACACCTACCTTCACCTGGGTGTGGCAGAGAACTTATTTCAGAGATGTAGGAATGGACCGGTTGTCTGCCTGGGTGGACCCAAGGCAGTTCTGTGGTGTTGTGGATGTTCCCAGACTAAATTTAACTTGTAATTAATCTAGAATATAGAACAATTTCTCTTTATGAAATAAGTGCAAAACTAATTCTAATGTTTTGAGATGTTCTTGCATATAATGATTTTAAATAAGTTATATTGTGGGAAAATCTGTTTTTATTTAGCTTTTAGTTAGATTTGGTTTTGCCATATTTTTTTATTTCTGCCAAACACCCATGTCAGTAGGCTTCAAAGAACAGGAAGCTTTTTATGTGAGGAATTAAAGGATAAATAAATTAACAGGAAATAATACAATCACACTGTGGTGTGGAGAAAATGGCATAAAACATCTGAGTTGCAAATGAGCAAACCTCAAGCATTATAATCCCTGCATGTGTCAAATCATTCCTACAATTAAATCTTCGCTGTCTGTATTTGGTGGGGAGAGCTACAAAACTGCCTGAGGAAGAATGCGCCCAAAGATTTCCAAGCCTGTGTCATCACCCAAAAATACACAAACCCAAATGACTCCAGCCAGTAACAGTAACAAACAGAACGCCACACAAGGCACCAAGGTTTTTTTTTACCACAGGCTAAGCAGTGGCTGAATGACCCTCTGCTTCCATGACTAAATCAGGGACCAAGTGTGAGCAGGTGTTACGTAAACCTCAGGTGGTGCATGTTGTCCTGGATCAGTGATGGCTCCTGCTTAGTAGATCCATCTACCTCAGAGCACCGGCAGTATTCAAAGGGAGAAAAAAGACATGGTTAACAGCAGGAGCAGGGATGAACAACTATGTGCCACAAAGGACCAACCCTTTGTTGGTTTTCTTTCCAACTGTTCACTTCATCAGGTGATGTCACGAATGAGAGCCTCTTCTAAGTAATCAGTGACTCCACCTGCTCAGGCAATTGGCTGGAATGAAAACCAGCAGACTGTTGGTTCTTTGCGGTACCTGCTTGTCCAAGAGAGAAGACAGAATGAAGAAGTGGTCAAGCTGATAAGTGCGGAGTGAGGAGGTGGATAAGTGTGATATTGGATTATTGCACAATTTCTAGCCTCTCCACAAATGTTATATAGGCTCAGCTGGTTACTGGTGAAAAGCAAAGGCCAGCCATGCTTTGATATTTTCTGGAATTATACTTTAAATAATGAGACCTGCTGTGAACACTGATTGTCTTTGTTGCTGCAGGTAGTAAAGTTAAATGTGTAAAGCTTCTGCTGATCACTCATTTCCCTAAAAGTGCTTCACAAGACAAGCATTTCTACACCAACCACACAGCAACAAAGGCCTACCATCACTGTGGTAATGTGCACTGATAAAATCGCCATGCCTAACCATCATTAGTTTTTCTAACAACACTAGACTTATCAAGATCAACCCATTATGTAGACTTTGAATAACACTGCATGTGTGAAACATTTTTTTTTTTTAATTTGGATGTGAATTTGAATTTATTAGACACCCATGCATAATAGAAATTCACTCGTATACAAACAACCAAACTCATAACAGAAAGGTCAAAGGTGAAAAGAAAATAACCAAAATACATGGTGCCTAAAGGCGTAGTCAGAAGCAACGCTTATCAACGCCTACACCCCTGTATAAAGTCAAATCAAACCAGGCATACATGGTCTGTTAGAAAAGTATCGGACCTTTTTATTTTTTTCAAAAACCTGATGCATTTGAATCACGTGCGCTTGCATGAGCCAACCTTGAACCTTCGTGCACATGCGTGAACTTTTTCACGCCTGTCGATTGCATCATTTTCTGGTAAGCAGCCTTTGTGTGAGGTGTGTGTCGTGCGCTCGGCGTTTTTTCATTCCAAGGAAAAATACGGAACAACTGGAGCAGCGCCGCATCAAATTTTGCCAGAAACTGGGCGACAGCCAGGTGGAAACCATTCGGATTATTTAGACGGCTTTCGATGACGATCCTATGGGTATCACACAGATTAAGGAGCAGTACAACCGGTTTAAAGATGTCTGCACAACGGTGGAGAGCGCGCCACGCTCCGGGCAGCCAGCAACATGCTGAAATGACCAGATCATTTCCAAAGTGAACGCTGTGGTGATGCGGGACCGTCATGTGACTGTCCGAGAAATTGCAGAAGAAGTGGACATCAGCACTTTTTCGGCAGATTCCACTGTGACAGAAGATTTGGTGGTGAAAATCATGCCGATGGCTTCGGCACCAAGCTGCAGACGGAGCAAAAGCGGCTTTGTGTTGAAGTCTCACAGCACATGTTGTGACATGCCCACCTCTTCCACAATTTCTCGGATAGTCACACAACTGAAAAGTCACCAAAAGCCGTCTGAATCATCCGAATGGTTTCCACCTGGCTGTCGCCCAGTTTCTGGCAAAATTTGATGCGGCGCTGCTCCAGTCGTTCCGTCTTTTTCCTTGAAATAAAAATCCACCGAGCGCGCTGCACACGTCCCACACAAAGGCTGCTTACCAGGAAAGGACGCAATCGACAAGCGTGAAAAAGTTCACGCATGCGCACGAAGGTTCAAGGTTTGCTCATGCAAGCACACGTGATTCAAATCCATCAGGTTTTTGAAAAAAATAAAAAGGTCCAAAGGAGTCAGTTGAGGTGGCTCAGGCATCTTTTCCGGATGCCCCCTGGACGCCTCGCTGGAGAGGTGTTCCGGGCACATCCCATTGGGAGGAGGCCCCGGGGAAGACCCAGGACACGCTGGAGGGACTACATCTCTCGGCTGGCTTGGGAACACCTTGGGGTTCCCCCAGAGGAGCTGGGGGAGGTGTGTGTGGATCGGGAGGTCTGGGTGGCTTTGCTTGAGCTGCTGCCCCCGCGACCCGACTCCGGATAAAGCGGAAGAAAATGGATGGATGGAAAAAGGTCCGATACTTTTCTAACAGACCTCGTATATGCCTGATCATAGACGTTTATATTCACACACAATCTGAACAACAACAGCACATAGCTACAGATAAAAGAAGTCAAATATTTCTCCAGACAGCTCCAAAAACAAACTAAAAAAATACACAAACCAAAAAAAAAAGGTTCCAGTATAACACCATCTACATATAACACAACTCAACGACATTCATCTAATACATATCTAGAAAATACAATTTATTTGTATAAATATTTGAACTGGTCAATTTTATCACGTGACAAAAGAAAGTGACTCAAAATAGAGACGGATGGTTTCTTTGCTACTTAATACTCAACAAGCAAAAACAACTCAGCCACATGGGGTGTGCAGCCAGTACATTCTGAGCGCCGGTCCCAAGCCCGGATAAATGAGGAGGGTTGCGTCAGGAAGGGCATCCGGCGTAAAACAAGCCAACCGAACTATGCAGACTCAGAATCGAATTCCCATACCGGATCGGTCGCGGCCCGGGTTAACAACGTCCGCCACCGGTGCTATTGCCCAACAGGGTGCCGGTGGAAATTGGGCTACTGCTGGGCGAAGACGATGAAGAAGAGGAGGAAAACGTTGCCACGAACAGCGGGAGAAGAAGAAAACTAGAAGGGTGGAAATGAGAGTAGGGACTTTGAATGTTGGTAGTATGACTGGTAAAGGGAGAGAGCTGGCTGATATGATGGAGAGGAGAAAGGTAGACATATTGTGTGTGCAAGAGACCAAGTGGAAGGGAAGTAAGAGCAGGAGCATCGGCGGTGGGTACAAGTTGTTGTACCATGGTGAGGACAGGAAAAGAAATGGTGTTGGGGTCATTTTAATGTTAAAAGTGTGTTGGAGGTTAAGCGAGTGTCTGACAGGGTGATGAGTGTGAAGTTGGAAATTGAAGGGGTGATGATGAATATCATCAGTGCATATGCCCCACAGGTTGGTTGTGAGATGAAGGAGAAAGAAGATTTCTGGAGTGTGTTAGATGAGGTGGTGGAGAGTGTGCCCAAGCATGAAAGAGTGGTGATAGGAGCAGACTTCAATGGGCATGTTGGTGAAGGGAACAGAGGTGATGAGGAAGTAATGGGTAGATATGGTATCAAGGATAGGAATGGGGAAGGACAGATCATAGTTGATTTTGCAAAAAGGATGGAAATGGCTGTGGTGAATACCTACTTTAAGAAAAGGGAGGAGCACAGGGTAACATATAAGAGTGGAGGAAGGTGCACACAGGTGGACTACATTCTTTATAGGAGATGCAAGCTAAAAGAAATCACAGACTGTAAGGTGGTAGCAGGAGAGAGTGTCACTAGACAGCACAGGATGGTTGTTTGTAGGATGCCTTTAGAGAAGAAGAGGAGAGTGAGAGCTCAACAAAGGATCAGATGGTGGAAGCTGAAGGAGGAAGACTGTTGTGTGAAATTTAGCGAGCAGGTGAGAGAAGCACTGGTTGGAGGGGAAGCAATTTTGGACAACTGGAAAAGTACTGCAGATGTGGTGAGGGAGACAGCTAGGACAGTACTGGGTATGACATCTGGACAGTGGAAGGAAGACAAGGAGACTTGGTGGTGGAATGAAGAGGTCCAGGAAAGCATAAGGAGAAAGATGTTGGCGAAAAAGTTTTGGGATAGTCGGAGAGATGAAGAAAGTAGACAGGAGTACAAGGAGATGCGGCGTAAGACGAAAAGAGAAGTGGCAAAAGCAAAGGAAAAGGCATATTGCGAGCTGTACAAGAAGTTGAATAGTAAGGAAGGAGAAAAGGACTTGTACCGATTGGCCAGACAAAGGGACAGAGCTGGAAAGGATGTGCAGCAGGTTAGGGTGGTAAAAGATGCACATGGTAATGTGCTGACAAGTGAGGAGTGTGTGCTGAGAAGGTGGAGGGAATATCTTGAAGAGTTGATGAATAAAGAAAATGAGCGAGAGAAAAGGCTGGATGATGTGGTGAGAGTAAATCAGGAAGTACAAGAGATTAGCAAGGAAGAAGTGAGGGCTGCTATGAAGAGGATGAAGAGTGGAAAGGCAGTCGGTCCAGATGACATTCCAGTGGAGGCATGGAAATGTCTAGGAGAGATGGCAGTAGAGTTTCTAACCAGATTGTTTAATAAAATCTTGGAAAGTGAGAGCATGCCTGAGGAGTGGAGACGAAGTGTGCTGGTTCCTATTTTCAAGAACAAGGGTGATGTGCAGAGCTGCAGTAACTACAGAGGCATAAAGCTGATCAGCCACAGTATGAAGCTATGGGAAAGAGTAGTAGAAGCAAGGCTTAGAAAACAAGTGAAGATCTGTGAGCAGCAATATGGTTTCATGCAGAGAAAGAGCACTACGGATGCAATGTTTGCTCTGAGAATACTGTTGGAAAAGTACAGAGGACAGAAAGAGTTACATTGTGTGTTTGTGGACTTAGAAAAAGCTTATGATAGGGTGCCAAGAGAAGAGTTGTGGTATTGTATGAGGAAGTCTGGAGTGGCAGAGAAGTATGTTAGGGTAGTGCAGGACATGTACAAGAATAGTGTGACAGCGGTGAGATGCGCAGTCGGAATGACAGGCTCATTCAAGGTGGAGGTGGGATTACACCAAGGATCAGCTCTGAGTCCTTTCTTGTTTGCAGTGGTGATGGACAGGTTAACGGATGAGATCAGACAGGAGTCCCCATGGACTATGATGTTTGCAGATGACATTGTGATCTGTAGTGAGAGTAGAGAGCAAGTTGAGTCTAGTCTGGAGAAGTGGAGATATGCTTTGGAGAGAAGGGGAATGAAAGTCAGTAGAAGCAAGACTGAGTACATGTGTGTGAATGAGAGGGAGCCCAGGGGAATAGTGCAGTTACAAGGAGTAGAAGTGGTGAATGTAGATGAGTTTAAATATTTGGGGTCAACTGTTCAAAGTAATGGAGAGTGTGGTAGAGAGGTGAAGAAGAGAGTGCAGGCAGGGTGGAGTGGGTGGAGAAAGGTGGCAGGAGTGATTTGTGACCGAAGAATATCAGCAAGGGTGAAGGGGAAAGTTTACAAAACAGTAGTGAGACCAGCTATGTTGTATGGTTTAGAGACAGTGGCACTAACAAAAAGACAGGAGGCAGAGTTGGAGGTGGCAGAGCTGAAGATGTTGAGGTTCTCTTTGGGAGTGACAAGAATGGACAAGATTAGGAATGAACATATCAGAGGGACAGCTCAGGTGGGACGGTTTGGAGACAAAGTCAGAGAGGTGAGATTGAGATGGTTTGGACATGTGCAGAGGAGGGACCCAGCGTATATAGGGAGAAGGATGCTGAGGATGGAGCCACCAGGCAGGAGGAGAAGAGGGAGACCAAAGAGGAGGTTCATGGATGTGCTGAGAGAGGACATGCAGGTGGTTGGTGTGACAGCGGAAGATACAGAGGACAGGGTGAGATGGAAACGATTGATCTGCTGTAGCGACCCCTAACAGGAACAGCCGAAAGACAAAGAAGAAGAAGAAGACTCAACAAGCAAAAACACACAGACATGAAGCCAAATGCTCTCCACAGTTTGGGCAATGTTTCAGTTAGTAATGAAGCTGAATAACATCTTATCCTCCTTCTAACTGTGATCTGTGTACAAAGTGAGGCTGTATGCCTGGATAAAGTTTCTGTGCAGCTTTGAAGCTGCACAGAAACTTTATTCAGGCGTGCATCCAGATGGGGTAAATGGGAGTCAAACAGGTTACAATCGTGTTGCTGAATCACTCACAATTCCACACAAAAAGACAAATGTAATTTATAAAGAATTTTCTCAGTATTATAAACATGTGCTTTATCTGATATACTACAATATACAGTATAAGAGCAGGTGGTTCTGTGGCACAGGTGTTGAACACCGGCTGTAAATTATTTTAATGTTATAAAATCAAATATTTTTGATTTGTCATTTAACTTAAAAACAACCGTCAATTAGTGTGACAGTTGGAAAGCAGCAAGCCCAGGGGCCTCATGTACAAGGCATGCATACACACAAAAACGTGGCGTATGACCATCTCCACGCCAATATTCAGATGTATCAAAAATGAAACAACGGTGGAAATGTGCGGTGCACCACTCAAAACTCATGGCCAGTGTCACCAACTGAACGCCCCCCATAAAATTGGTCTGTCCCGTCTTCAATGCGCATGCGTCATTTCAGACCACAGCAGCGTCATTTCTGAGCCTCTGCGTGATATCTGAAGCTTTTGTACAACAATAATTTCCACATAAATTCAGCATTATTTCATAATAAAAGATGAGGGAGCAATCAGAGCACCACAGCAGCACGTCTGAGTCTGACATGCTGCTGCAGTACCTACATCATTTCAGTGTCAGCAGCGATTCACCGATTATTGCCTCGTTTCTGCTTAAAACTGACTTTGGAATGATTTTAAGAGGTTTTAATTTGTCATTTGATGGTTAATAATCGTATTAATCCCTTTGATCGCTTTGGGTGTGGAGAGTCAGTCTCAGATGTGCTGTTGTGAACCGTTAATAGTGTGAAAACAAGAAGTCATCAGAGTGATGTGTGCATCACAGACACACTTATGAACAATTAACACACCCACGTGTTTGCAATTATATGGGTGGAGGTAAAATGATGCGCAAAGTGATAAGGCAAATGGCACTAATGATGGCTGTGTTAGCATTGTTTGGTACATTCCAACATTAAAGCACAATTTGCAGCGAGAGCCAGTTTCCCAAATGTAATCAGAACTTTTGACTACATACACATATTGCTATAAGGCGCCATGACATGATGAATTAGTTTTTTTATTTTAATAGGAAACACTTCCATTCCATCAATATTTACATCATATGTGATGTGCAATCAGCCTAGTGGCAGGCATGTGCGAGATGTGTGGCTGCTTGCTGTGTAAATGGCTTATTCATGTATTTGTTCCAAACAAAAATCAGCATGGGCACATTTCAGCGTGTGCTCTTTTAAATATGTTATTTATTCTTATCAATGTGTGATCTTTTACTTTATGGTGAGACTGGAGCTGCAGCGCATCTTAACTGGCCCCTGATTGTCTCCCTGTGTTCAGTATTTGTAATTAAGCATGACAGTGAAGTTGTGAATGTCACACAGTCAGCGGCGGTGCACCTCACTTGTTTAACTTCAATGTGTGTGCGCTGTTCTGAGCTGACAGCGTTTATGGCCTCACACACACACACACACACACACACACACACACATTTTTCCAGTTTCATGATTATTCAGTTTAAAAGGGTACCAAATTAACTATCCCTGAGTGTCTCCATGTAATTTTCAGTCATCTGTAGCTTACACTCAACACAATTTCTTTTCTGTGTTCATGTTGTCTGGTGGGACGTGTGTGGGGAATCCCAGATCCAGGGCCTATTAACATGGATTTCTATATTTAAATAGGAGTGTGGCCAGGGCAGAGTTTGGTGTGTGTGTGTGTGTGTGTGTGTGTGTGTGTGTGTGTGTGTGTGTGTGTGTGTGTGTGTGTGTGTGTGTGTGTGTGTGTGTGTGTGTGTGTGTGTGTGTGTGTGTGTGTGTGTGTGTGTGTGCACTCAATTGAATGTTCAGTGGGATGTACAAATGGAACAGGCTTGAATCCGTGCGTATGCACACTTTGATACATCAGAATATATTTGTGCTTATGCCAGAAACTGGCATAAGCACAAATTCTCTCACTAGGAAATCCACGCAAGTCTTTGTACACGAGGCCCTAGGCCTGAGGGGCCATGAAGTAACGTTTTGATACTTAGGTATTGTTGCCCAGATAAGCTGGCGTGGATGTGCTAACTCACTCACTCACCCGCTCATCTACATTTTTGCTGTCCATTGGTTTCCAAGCACAATGCTTTTACAAGCACAATAATAAAGTTGGTTAGGAAGGCAGCAAATGCATATGCAAATTAAATAAATTGGAAAAATATGAATATACTTGAATAAATAAATCCAGGCATTATTTAATACTTAAATAAGCATTAATTTGCATATATGTGCACAGCAGAGCTGAGTGATAGCAACATTTCCAGAAAAGTAGGTTTGCTGCTGCTTCTGCAATTTTTTTCTGCAAGGGTAATTATATGGAATGAGCACATTCACAGACAACCATGTGCGTGCGCGCACACACACACACACACACATGCACGCAATTTTCCAAGAGCTGTTGTCAATAACAGCTTGTACACTGCACGTGATGCATCTGTGGAGATCTTCTTCATGCTGAAGCAGCAGGAAAGAACATGAGCGGGGACGTTTTATGGTCCCTGTCTGACTGCTGACATAAGATGGGCTTCAGTGGTCCAAATCCTGATCTCCACTACTGCTGTTGAAATCTCACTTTGACCCCCACATCAGCATTTACGACTGATCCCACTTCACACAGCAACCAAGACAACAAGGCATTAGGAGGTAACCACCAGCTAGGGCAACACTGCCCCCTAATGGTTTAGAGGCGTGTGTTAGGATGTACATTGCTGTGAAAAACTTTTCAAAAATGCTTTTCCAAATAAATCAGAAGCTCAAAGACCTTTACAATGGTGTCTCACATTCACACACATTCACCCATTCACACACACCAATGTCAGGATGCTGCCATGCAAGGCACGCAACTGAACACTGCACTCCGATCCTCTGCGCTCAAGTCCACCGCTTAACCACTACAACCTAACCTCCCATATGTGTGTGTGTGTGTGTATGTATACACACAGTACCCTCCAAAAGTACTTCAACACTTGGTATTTCACACCTTTTATTTTGTATATGCCATTTCAAATCCAAAAAAAATAAAATACAAAAAATAAAAAATTATAAAATTATCTTCCTTAAACTCAAACTGAAAATAAATAAATCTTATTAAAAATATAAAAGCCAAGATTATGGGTTGCATAAGTAATGCAACGCTTTGGCATAATACCTGTAAATAATCAGTTTCTTTGCCAGTTTTCTTCAGACAAGTCGGGATGGATACATGAACACTTTCAAGTCACTGAATATGTCTTGAACTTTATTTACATCAATTATGAAGATTACAACCAGTATGGCACTCTATGGTAAATCTGTGTGAAGTAGACAGTTCTCAAATCCTGAGTGACTGTGCAAGAAGGAGAAGAGTGAGGAAAGCCACCAAGACACCCAGACAACCCAGATTAGAGAAATTGTGTGCAGTGCATGTTTTGCATTTTGTATCACCAGTTACGCAGTTTCGTGATGAAGTGGTATAGAGGAGGATTTTCTTTCACCAAAATATCAAATCTAGGCTTACATCTCAGATGTACCATCTGGCAAATTGTAGCTGAACTTTCAGGTCTTATTTTTAACAAAATCCTCCTCTATACCACTTCATCATGAAGCTGTATAGGGAAATAAGCAAGGACGTCCCTGAAAAAGACGTTGCTTGGATGGCAGCATGTGTTGCTCCAAAACCTGGATGTACCTTTCAGCATTGATGGTGCCATCACAGATGTGTAAGTTGCCCATTCCATGGGCACTAACACACCCATACCATCACAGTTGCTGGTTTTTAAACTTTGGTAACAATCTGGTTGGTCTTTTTCCTATTTTGTCCAGAGGACATGATGTCCATGATTGCCAGAAACAATTTGAAATGTGGTCTCATCAGACCACAGCACACTTTTCCACTTTGCGTCTGTCCATTTCAAATGAGCTCGGGCCCAGAGAAGGTGCCGGCGTTTCTGGATGTTGTTGAAGTATGGCTTTCACTTTGCATGGTAGAGTTTTAACTTGCACTTGTAGATGTAGTGATGAACTGTGTTAACTGACAGTGGTTTTCTGAAGTGTTCCTGAGCCCACATGGTAAGCTCCTTTACACAATGATGTTGGTTTTTAGGGATTGAAGGTCACGGGCATTCAGTGTTGGTTTTCGGCCTTACCGCTTACATGTAGTAAGTTCTCCAGATTCTCTGAATCTTCTGATTATATTATGGACTATAGATGATGGAATCCCTAAATTCCTTGCAATTGAACATTGAGAAACATTGTTCTTAAACTGTTGGACTATTTTTTCACGCAATTGTTCACAAAGTGGTGATCCTCATCCCATCTTTGCTTGTGAACGGCTGAGCCTTTTGGGGATGCTCCTTTTATACAATCATGACACTCACCTGTTTCCAATTAACCTGTTCACCTATGGAATGTTCCAAACAGGTGTTCTTTGAGCATTAATCAACTTTCCCAGTCTTTTGTTGCCCCTGTCCCAGCTTTTTCGAAAGGTGTTGCAGGCATCCATTTCAAAATGAGCAAATATTTGCACAAAAACAAAAATGTCTATCAGTTTGAACATTAAATATCTTGTCTTTGTGGTGTATTCAATTGAGTATAGGTTGAAGAGGATTTGCAAATCATTGTATTCTGTTTTTATTTACATTTCACACAACATCCCAACTCTATTGGAATTGGGGTTGTATATACATTTATTTATGTAATTGTGACACTATCTCCCCTAGTATTCTATCAGCATTCACCCTCATTTATAATAATAGCCAGAGACACACTATGTCTGACAGAACTCCAACCACATTAACTTAGTGCCAACTGTTGTTCTCCACCATTTTCAGGATTTTTATTTGACATATACAGTAATTCTGTACTATCAACACATAAAGATACACATATGAAATAGCAAAGCCAGTTCACAGACTGGATCTCCCTGTCTACACATTTCTGCTACTTTTTTGGTCTAAGAAGCGAATACGTTGCCTTGTTTACATTGTGGAACATTATTCATAGGCAGCACAGTGGCTTAGTGATTTGCACTATTGCTTCTTACTGAAAAGGCAGGTCCACCTCTGATGGATCTGAGGCCTGGACCACCTACTGCCGTCACCTGAACATCCAGAGTGATTCCACCATCGCTGCTTGAGGCGTATCCTCCGCATCAGGTGGGAAGACTACTATACCAACATTAGCATCTTGGCTGAACCCAAGCTACAGAGCATTCTGTACTTTAACGTTTCCCATAATCCCCCTGCGCTTCCAGAATGCACCACAGCACCTGCAGAGTTCCAGCGTCTCAAAGCACATGTAAACAATGGCAAAGTGAGAATGTGGATGGTGTCAATTCAGCAGATCCACGAGCGATTATGATGACACATTCTCTCAAGTTGAGAGGTTTATCTAGAGGAGGTGTACCACCTGTGGTGAACTTCTGCTGTGCCCCGAGGTGTGGTTACATTGTGCCCTAAACCGGAACTCTGCTGAAACCGACCTCTCGCATGAGTCACGGACCATGAGACGGAGCGAGATTCACAACTGCGAAACAGTGAATAGAGTGCATCATCAAGAACTACCATTTAGTGGGTGGGTCATGCCATTAAGATGGATGACAGTTGACTTCAAAAACAGATCTTCTACTCCTATTTGAGCCAAGGAAAATGGTCCAGAGGAGTGTAGAAGAAATGCTACAAGGATCTCCTAAAGAGCAACTCCAGAGCTGCTCTATCAACTGGAAGACCTGGAAAGAACAAGCAAGGGACCAAGGCAGTTGGCAAGTAATAATCCACATGGGACTGCAAGTCTTGGAAAACATGCGGCCAAACAACATAGAGGAGAAAAGGAGAAAGAGGAAGGAGAGAGCAAGATCCTGACCGGCAGAAGCTTCCCACAGCAACCATGTGTAGCATCTGTCAAAAAGTAGTGTGTGACAAAACTGGGCCTGTTCAGTGATCTCCGTCCCCACCATCCCATCTGGGATTCAATCAAGAAACAATTTTTCTCACAACCGAGGGATTGCCACCACCACCACATTCCTTTTCTCTGGGCCCCTCCCCAATCAGACCGGGAGTGACATGTTTAGCCGCATGTTCTCCTTGAATTGCTGGCTGTCTGAGTGGTGTCCAAAAAATGAGGTGGGCTTCATAGATAATTGGCAAAGCTTCTGGGGAAAACCTGGTCTTGTTAGGAGAGACGGCATCCATCCCACTTTGGATGGAGCAGCTCTCATTTCTAGAAATCTGGCCAATTTTCTTAAATCCTCCAAACCATGACTATCCAGGGTTGGGACCAGGAAGCAGAGTTGTAGTCTTACACACCTCTCTGCAGCTTCTCTCCCCCTGCCATCCCCTCATTACCCCATCCCCGTAGAGACGGTGCCTACTCCCAGACCACCAATAACCAGCAAAAATCTATTTAAGCATAAAAATTCAAAAAGAAAAAATAATATAGCACCTTCAACTGCACCACAGACTAAAACAGTTAAATGTGGTCTATTAAACATTAGGTCTCTCTCTTCTAAGTCCCTGTTAGTAAATGATATAATAATTGATCAACATATTGATTTATTCTGCCTTACAGAAATCTGGTTACAACAGGATGAATATGTTAGTTTAAATGAGTCAACACCCCCGAGTCACACTAACTGCCAGAATGCTCATAGCACGGGCCGAGGCGGAGGATTAGCAGCAATCTTCCATTCCAGCTTATTAATTAATCAAAAACCCAGACAGAGCTTTAATTCATTTGAAAGCTTGACTCTTAGTTTTGTCCATCCAAATTGGAAGTCCCAAAAACCAGTTTTATTTGTTATTATCTATCGTCCACATGGTCGTTACTGTGAGTTTCTTTGTGAATTTTCAGACCTTTTGTCTGACTTAGTGCTTAGCTCAGATAAGATAATTATAGTGGGCGATTTTAACATCCACACAGATGCTGAGAATGACAGCCTCAACACTGCATTTAATCTATTATTAGACTCAATTGGCTTTGCTCAAAATGTAAATGAGTCCACCCACCACTTTAATCATATCTTAGATCTTGTTCTGACTTATGGTATGGAAATTGAAGACTTAACAGTATTCCCTGAAAACTCCCTTCTGTCTGATCATTTCTTAATAACATTTACATTTACTCTGATGGACTACCCAGCAGTGGGGAATAAGTTTCATTACACTAGAAGTCTTTCAGAAAGCGCTGTAACTAGGTTTAAGGATATGTTTCCTTCTTTATGTTCCCTAATGCCATATACCAACACAGTGCAGAGTAGCTACCTAAGCTCTGTAAGTGAGATAGAGTATCTCGTCAATAGTTTTACATCCTCATTGAAGACAACTTTGGATGCTGTAGCTCCTCTGAAAAAGAGAGCTTTAAATCAGAAGTGCCTGACTCCGTGGTATAACTCACAAACTCGCAGCTTAAAGCAGATAACCCGTAAGTTGGAGAGGAAATGGCGTCTCACTAATTTAGAAGATCTTCACTTAGCCTGGAAAAAGAGTCTGTTGCTCTATAAAAAAAAAGCCCTCCGTAAAGCTAGGACATCTTACCACTCATCACTAATTGAAGAAAATAAGAACAACCCCAGGAGTCAGAGCTCTATTGAGCCGAGTATTCCTTTAACTTTAACTAGTAATGACTTCATGACTTTCTTTGCTAATAAAATTTTAACTATTAGAGAAAAAATTACTCATAACCATCCCAAAGACGTATCGTTATCTTTGGCTGCTTTCAGTGATGCCAGTATTTGGTTAGACTCTTTCTCTCCGATTGTTCTGAGTTATTTTCATTTGTTACTTCCTCCAAACCATCAACATGTCTATTAGACCCCATTCCTACAAGGCTGCTCAAGGAAGCCCTACCATTATTTAATGCTTCGATCTTAAATATGATCAATCTATCTTTATTAGTTGGCTATGTACCACAGGCTTTTAAGGTGGCAGTAATTAAACCATTAATTAAAAAGCCATCACTTGACACAGCTATCTTAGCTAATTATAGGCCAATCTCTAACCTTCCTTTTCTCTCAAAAATTCTTGAAAGGGTAGTTGTAAAACAGCTAACTGATCATCTGCAGAGGAATGGTCTATTTGAAGAGTTTCAGTCAGGTTTTAGAATTCATCATAGTACAGAAACAGCATTAGTGAAGGTTACAAATGATCTTCTTATGGCCTCAGACAGTGGACTCATCTCTGTGCTTGTTCTGTTAGACCTCAGTGCTGCTTTTGATACTGTTGACCATAAAATTTTATTACAGAGATTAGAGCATGCCATAGGTATTAAAGGCACTGCGCTGCAGTGGTTTGAATCATATTTATCTAATAGATTACAATTTGTTCATGTAAATGGGGAATCTTCTTCACAGACTAAGGTTAACTATGGAGTTCCACAAGGTTCTGTGCTAGGACCAATTTTATTCACTTTATACATGCTTCCCTTAGGCAGTATTATTAGACGGCATTGCTTAAATTTTCATTGTTACGCAGATGATACCCAGCTTTATCTTTCCATGAAGCCAGAGGACACACACCAATTAGCTAAACTGCAGGATTGTCTTACAGACATAAAGACATGGATGACCTCTAATTTCCTGCTTTTAAACTCAGATAAAACTGAAGTTATTGTACTTGGCCCCACAAATCTTAGAAACATGGTGTCTAACCAGATCCTTACTCTGGATGGCATTATCCTGACCTCTAGTAATACTGTGAGAAATTTAAAATTCTTCTTCTTACTTATAAGATTTTGAATAATCAGGTCCCATCTTATCTTAGGGACCTCATAGTACCATATCACCCCAATAGAGCGCTTCGCTCTCAGACTGCAGGCTTACTTGTAGTTCCTAGGGTTTGTAAGAGAAGAATGGGAGGCAGAGCCTTCAGCTTTCAGGCTCCTCTCCTGTGGAACCAGCTCCCAATTCAGATCAGGGAGACAGACACCCTCTCTACTTTTACGATTAGGCTTAAAACTTTCCTTTTTGCTAAAGCTTATAGTTAGGGCTGGATCAGGTGACCCTGAACTGTCGCCAAGTGCTTGCTGACAGGGGGTCGTTTTGACCGTTGGGGTTTTTACGTAATTATTGTATGGCCTTGCCTTACAATATAAAGCGCCTTGGGGCAACTGTTTGTTGTGATTTGGCGCTATATAAATAAAATTGATTGATTGATTGATGTGGTGTTTGCGTGGGTTCCTTCCTGGTATTCCAGCTTCATTCCTGCCTCCAAAGACATGCAGGTGAAGTGGAAAATGTGATTGCCTGTCTTCATGTACCAGCCCTGCGACAGACTGACGGCCTGTCCAGGGTGTATCCCCCCAGTCCAATAACAGCTCAGATAAACTGCCCCTCCCCTCCCTGTGACCATTAACTTGAATAAACAGATTTGGAAAATGAATGAATGAATGTCATTCAATCCCTCTCCTGAGATGGTGGCCAGAGCTACTCATTACTGGCTGCTTCAATGAATGAAAATGTCCCCTCTAGTGTTTATTCATCTCTTTGGTTGTCTCCCACTCTCTAAGATTGAGGACACAGAATGTCACTGCAAAGATAAGTGAATGTCTCTATGAGTTCTGGTTCCACAGAAAGGCTGGACACAAATGCAGGACTCAACAACAGAGTTCTGTGAGTTAACAGCCCAGTCTCACGTTTTTTGTGCTCCCATGACGAAAAGAGTCAAATTTTCGTGACAGGTTTTTTTTTTTTAACTCACTATTACTAACCCTACTCCTACCCCCAACCCTAACCTTAACCATAACCTAATCCTACTCCTTCCCCCCACCCTAACCATAACCACCCTAACCCCCCCGCTTCAACTTTTAATTTTGTACAGCCATCACGGAATTAATTCGTGCTGCCGTGACAAAAATGAGGTGCTTTTCGTCACAATATCACGAACCAATAGATTAATTTATATTTCGTGCTGCTGAATCATGACTTGCCGTGAGACTGGGTTGGAGTAAAAGCAGTTTACTGAAGCAGTAAATGGGGTCCGGTACACAAAACGGCAGTCCAACAAGAGCAGAAGTACATGGAACATTAGGCTTAGGCATGGTCGGATGAATACGCGATCAACTACACTCAATATGACCGTGTGTCCCTTTGATGGTGGAAGTCCAGTGACAAAGTCTACAGAGATGTGAGTCCAGGGTTGTCTAGGTATAGACAGAGGCAATAATGTACCAGCTGGTGGACGGGTTGATGATTTATGCATAGCGCAAATCTGACAGGCATTCACGAATTCTGTAACATCTGTGACCATACGTGGCCACCAGAAACATTGTTGTAACACAGGCATAGTCTTTTTTATTCCAGGATGGCAAGCAAAATGGCTACTGTGTCCCCAGTTAATCACCTCCCCCCTGAGTGAACCTGGAACGAACAACTTGCTTGGTGGACATTCATCAGGTATGCATGTGGTCTCTAGAGCAGCTTTTACCCAGGATTTCATTTCCCATGTTATGGCAGAGGTAAAACAAGAGGTTGGAGGAATGTTGCCAGGATCGAATAGGACATCAGGACCATCATATTGTCTCGACAGCGCGTCAGGTTTACCATTCTTAGTGCCAGGTTAATAGGAGATGACGAAGTCAAAACAACTGAAACGACTGCATCAAGTGACTCTTGGATATATTGTTGCAATGGTGATGTGTTCAGGACCTGACAGAGAAAACAGTTTTGCCCGTGGCGGACTCGCCCCTGGCAACAAATCGATCATGCAGTCATACACGCGATGAGGGGGCAGTGATTTAGCCTTAGCTTTGCTGAACACCGGTGCTAAATCATAATAACAGGAAGGTACTACCACCAGATCAGGAGTAACATTAGACAGAGGTGCACGGATTTTCATCAGACAATTCTTGGAGCAAGAAGGGCCCCACGCAATTATTGACCCAGTTGAAAACAGGACTGTATTGTTGCAGCCAGGGATGCCCCAGAATAACAGAATGAGTCAACTTATCTAAGACAAAGAAGCTGATTGACTCTACATGGGTCTCATTGACAGTTAAGCAGACTGACTGAGTGCGGTGAGTAATTTGTCCCATATCATGGCCATCCACAGCCTTCACCACCAGAGGTCGTGAGAGGTGGAAGAATTTTAGGTGCAGGGATCTGGTGAGAGAAGATATTATTAAATTGGCGTCAGACCCAGAATCCACAAAAGCAGGCAGAAACAGAATTCTGAGAGGCCGAGGAAGAAACTGACACCCACACCGCTGGCTGAGAATTACCAGAGACCAGACAACCAGAAACCATATGTCCTGACTGTCCACAACAAAAACAGACTCCATCCTCCCGTCTGCAGCGTCGTTCCTCCCAAGACAGCTGTGTACGGCCCCGCTGCAAAGGTTTGTCAGCGCTGCGGAGTGATGAGACGAGGAGCTCAGATGTGTGGGCGTGGTGGAGCATGGTGGTAGGAGACGAGCCTCCCGGCGGGGCCATTCGACTAAGCACCAGTCGATCCAGATGGCTAGGGCACTCAGTTTATCAAGGTCATCTGGAAGATCTGTAGAAATAAGTCGATCCCAGATGTCCGTGGACAGCCCCTGGAAGAACATATCGAGGAACACAGCTGGGTTCCATTCACTCTTGGTGGCGAGGATGCGGAAGTCAACAGTGTAGTCCGCCACCTGACGAGTGCCCTGCTTCAGCCTCAGTAGGGAGCGTGCCACCTCATGTTCCGGGGATGTGTGCTGGAAAATCTGCTGGAGCGCACAGGTGAATGCCTGTAGGGAGGAGCATGATGGCAACCAATGGCTCCATTCAGTGGTAGTCCACGCCACAGCCCGGTGGGACAGGTGAGATATCATGTATGCTATCATCGCCTTTTCAGACAGGAACATAGATGACATTAGTTCAAAGTGCAGCTCACACTGTGTAATAAAAGACAAAATGTTACTAGTCTCTCCAGAGAATCGTTCCGGGGGGGCGACCTCACGGAAGACATGAAAGCATCTTGGCGTTGTGCTAGGTCGATAAAGCCAGAGCTGAGAGCAGTGAGCCGGTCCTCTTGTTGGGCTAGCTATCTGCTATGGTGCCGTAGGCTAGCTGAAAAGGACTCGAGTCTGCTGTGTCCATCGTTGCCAGATTGATCTATCAGGTCTGGTTCCACAGAATGGCTGGACACAAATGCAGGACTCGACAACAGAGCTCTGTGAGTAAAAGCAGTCCAACAAGAGCAGAAGTACATGGAACATCAGGCTTAGGCATGGTCGATAATACAGGCAGGTGGTCATAACACACGTGAGGCAAGCATGTCAGGAATACATAAAACAGAGCTTGAGAGGCTTGAGAGAAGGCACAAGGTGCATCAATCTGGCGAGGGAGCAGGGCAAACTGAGGAGCTTAAGTACACCCAGGTGATGAGGTGCAGATTGGGAGCAGATGTGCCTGGAACACACCAGAATGAGGGTGTGGCCAGAGAGAGGGAACCGCCCACTACCAAGTGACAGGAGAAACAAGACAAGAGGGACAGGGACAGATAAACCCAAGCAGGAAAACCCCAGCAAGAAAAGCAACTGAACAATACAAAAAAAATCAACCAAAACATGAAAATAAAACAAGACAAAACCTCACATCCTGACAGTCTCTCCAATTTCAACATTCACCACATACTGTACAGATACACTTCTGATGGCCAGAAAGTCATATCCTTTTAGAAATTATTACTACAAAACAGTCATAATGCTACTAATTACAACTACCTCTTAGTGCATCAGTTTTACAAGAATGGCACCAAGAACACTTAATCTTACATTTTCATAAACTGGCCAGATTGTAATATAGTCATTTTATACCTCGTACAAGATAAAAAAAAAATCTGCTTTTGATGGGGAGTTTGCAAATTTTGTAATGATTTATTGGCTGCTCTTGTATGTGTGATAGGTACTGGGCTGTGCACTGAGACACTTTCTGCAGACAGAAAGTTCCAAATGTCTACGGTGACAAATGGGGCCTCAAGCCGAGAGAAGAAAGCCCTTATAATTGGAAAGCATTTCCTCTAATATACGAAGCAGAAATATCATGCACCTTTAAATGTGAATAAATCCAACAGTTAGCTGTTTTATTATTCTGTCAGTGACACAGCAAACACATTCATTACAGGTTAACATGCATTTTAATTAAATGTGTCCAAATCAACAACAAAATAACATTTGCACAATTCCGTTGAATTGCAGCAATCTCAAAATAACTATTATCATTCTAGCTGCATTAAATCAGTTATGTCGAATGTGGAGTGCACTGTATGTAAAATATGATTTGATTACATGTGAAGCAGCTGCCTGGTGGGGGGGGGGAGCTGAAGAGTTAACAAATTACATATTTGCCCTTTGAGGGTCCATCTGTTTTGTGCATAAATAACATTCTCTTATTCATATCATTCTTAGTGTTGGCGTGTTGGATTCAGGGAACCGGAGCAATCACCAGTGGATTAACAATATGATTGAATGCCTGAGGCTGAGCAAGGAAAGGAACGATGAAGGAATAATAACAATATGGAAATTGGCTTTATTGTCAACAAACTGTTCTTGAACTGTTTGTGACTGTAAGCGGAGATACACCATGGCCTGTATGCAGGATAATCACACAGGTGGTTGTGCATACTGAAAAGATTCACACATTTCATCCCACGCTTGGAAATAAATGGATCGCCTCTGCATATATACCTAACAAACAAAAAGGACAGCTCAGATTAAACCTAACGGACACTTCAGGTGTCCATTAGGAGTTGCTGGAGTGTCCACTGTGGAGTTGCTCTGGGGGTTGGTAAGGTTAGACCTTACTTGTGTGAAGCGTGATTTGGCACTATATAAATGAAAATAAATCAAAATTGAAATTTGAGGTTGTTTTCTTACTTTACTAGCTTCAGGTGGCTTTACTGAACATGACGTTGTCAGTGGCATTGATTTTTAGATGCCTTGATTGTTCCTCCAGAGCAGTATTTGCCTGGAAATGGCGTGACAATAGCTCATCATTCATCATGTCGATTCAAGGCAATGTCTACTGACCTATGGCATCCATCCATTCATTTCCTATACCTGCTTATGCCCCGTTTACACAGAGTCCACGACCGATGTGGCCTCTGCTCGTTGTCACTCTCACTAGCTCTCACCGAGGTTGCAGGCTGATCACTGAGGGGTCTCCATGGTCGGAACAAAGATCCCTCCTGGTCGCCATCACTCTCCATCGGTCTCCAACAGGTGCACAAGCATATTGAACTATTTAAAACACTCGCAGCAGTTGTGCGACCGTTAAATAAAACATGGGTCTCATAATCAGTCTTGCTAACTCTCACAGGTCCCAACCCACTCCCAACCTGATCCTTATTGGTCGTAATAGACTCTCAATTGACTCTGCATGGTGTTGCATCACTGATTGTGGATATTACAGCCCAGTCTCATGTTTTTTTTTGTCCCTCGTCACGAAATGATTCAAATTTTGTGACGAGATTTTTTTTAACTCACTATTACTAACTCTACTCGTTCCCCTAACCCTAACCATAACCACCCCAACCCCCCCATCACGGAAGGAATTAGAATAAATTTGTGTTCCCATGATGAAAATTTTGCACTTTTCGTGGCAATATGACAAACAAATAGATTGATGTATATTTCGTGCTGCTGAATCATGACATGCCGTGAGACTGTGTTGGGATATTAACATACGAGGTCTGTGATAAAAGTAACGGACCTTATTATTTTTTTCAAAAACCATATGGATTTGAATCACGTGTGATTAAATCAGACATGCTTGAACCCTCATGGGCATGCAAGAGTTTTTTCACGCCTGTCGGTTATGTCATTCGCCTGTGGGCAGTCTTTGAGTGAGGAGTGGCCCACCCTCTCGTCGTTTTTTCATTGTTTAGGAATGGCTCAGAGACTGCTGCTTTGTTTGATAAAAATTTTTTCAAAAACTGTAAGGCACAACTGAGTGGACACCATTCGATAAATTCAGCTGGTTTTCTGTACAAATTTTAACGGCTGATGAGAGATTTTGGTCTGGTAGTGTCACCGTAAGGACGGCCCACGGCGCCTGACAGCGATCTGCGCTTCGAGGCGGCAGCGTCTCGCCATTTCAAGTTGAAAACTTCCACATTTCAGGCTCTGTTGACCCAGTAAGTGTCAGAGAACAGAGAACTTTCAGAAGAAGTCGGCATGAGGAGTTTATTCGGACATTCCATTGTTAACAGACATATTGTAATGATAGAACGTGTGGGCAGAGTCGCATGTCGGGCCGGACCCGACCGCGGGGGGTCGCGACAGGAAAAACACCTCCATTGGAAACCTTAACGGGCAAGTTGGAACATGCCCAAGCTGTTAAACAATTTCTCAGTTACTCACTTGTTGAAAGCCATCAAAAGCCGCCTGAATTTTACAAATGGTTTTCAACACGGAGGTGTTTTTCCTGTCGCGGCGCACACAGATTTGCGCGCACGTCTTTCATTACAAAATGTCCTTAAACAGTGGAATGTCCGCATAAAGTCCTCATGCCGGCCTGTTCTGAATCTTCTCTGTTCTCTCACGACGTCCTGGGTGAATTAAGCCTTAAATTAGGATGTTTTCAGGTCGAAACATGCCGACAATGGCACCTGGAAGCGCTGCGCGACGTCCCGCTCCGTGGGAAGTCCTTACAGCGACAGAAACACCCCATAATCTCTCATCAGCCATTAAAGTTTTCACCGAAAACCAGCTTAATTTCTCGAATAGTGTCCATTCGGATATCCCTCACAGGTCCAGAAAAAATGCTGATAAAGCAACGCGCGCCGTCCGCAGCAGCTATTCAGACAAAGAGATTCCGACGGGCGGGGTGGAGCACTCCTCACTCAAGGGCTGCCCACAGGCAAATGACGTCACCGACACGCGTGAAAAAACTCATGCATGCGCACGAGGGTTCAAGCTTGTCTGACGTAAAAACATATGAATCAAATCCATTTATTTTTTGAAAAAAATAAAAAGGACCGCTTTTTTCATCACAGACCTCGTATATTTCACACAATTCAGTCGCAATGCATGTTTGATGTAAACACAAATAACAGATCAAACTGGAGACCAACCAAGACTTGTGAGAGTTGACAACATGTCATGGTCTTGTAGGTCTTATATGGGTCTCAGTCCAGTGTAAACGGGGCATAACTTCAATTAAGGGTCACGGCGGGGCTGGAGCCTATCCCAGCAGTCCTGTGGCTTAAAAGAAAAAATAATTGTTGTGTGGGGTGGGCCGCTGAAGAGGAGGTACTGCTGGCCCACCACCACCAGATGGCACCCTGCTTGAAGTGCGGGCTTCAAGCATGAGAGGGCATCATAGCAACCGGGAGTGACAGCTGTTACTCGTCATCAGCATCAGCTGTCACTCATCCACATCATCACCACCACCTTAAAGGCCGGACTGCAAGTCCACCTCCTCGCCGAGAAATCAACTACCAATCAGGTAATTTTCTCTGCTGACTTAAAACATTGAGTAATAATCTGAACTTCTTTGCAGCTGTTTTCCTGTGGTTTCCTTATCTGTGGGATTGGCGTTTGGTGTGACCAGCGACGGCTTCGCTTCACACTCCAACCAGATAAGTGGTTAGACAGGAGCTGCACGAGTGTGTGATTGGAGGTGGAGGTTCTCCCTCCTTACTGAATACAGACTGTGGGATTACTGAGTGTGCGACCTCACACTCATCAGGACTGTCTCTGTTCTCTGCCAGCAGTACCGGGTCTGACTGCTGAAGACAGCGGCCACCTGGGGCGCAGGGCTTGGCGGCTCCGGTGTTCTTCAGCTCCGTTGGCAGTGGAAGCTGTGTGGGATCCGGCTCTTCTCTCGCCAGGCGTCTTCTATCGTCGAGCCTGCCCACACGTCACCTGGTGTATAATTGACAGTCCACCATATTGTTATTGTCTGTACGTCGTTGTGCGATTCACAACATTAAATTGTTACTTTTGGCTTATCCATTGTCCGTTCATTTACGCCCCCTGTTGTGGGTCCGTGTCACGACACTTTCACAATAATTCATTTTAAAAAAATTAAAAGAAAAGAAATATGAGCATGTGACAATATTAGACTTTCAGACACTGATCTGTCTTCATCCTAATTAGAAAAATTGTATAAGGCTACAAACATCACTGTCATATGGAGATGTTTAGCCAGAGCATCATCATACGTCAGCTATTACGATCTGGTTTGATCCCTGGTTACTGCTGAACGTCAGATTCACAAAACCACAGAAACTCACCCTTGGGCCACATGAACTTGGGAAAAACGATGTTGAGAAAAAGAAAGGCATATTTACAAATTATTAAGGACCAGCTGATTTTACTCATTAGCTTAACAAAATGATTGAGGTGAGGTAATTCTCAGATGTTCCAACAGAATATGACTTACATATTTTAATGAAATGAAAAATGTAGTAAATGTTAACAAAGACCCAAAGAGCAGAGCGGTTAGCATTGATAGCCACTGCAGTGACAATACTGTGATTGCTAGCTCACTAGCAGGGATGCTGACCAATACCAATATGTTAGCATGGACAGTAATAACCCACCAAAGTTTTGATTGAGAGGTAGAAAAGGACAATGTTCCCGGTTCAAACCCCACCCCTGTCGCATTTCTCCTTATAATGTGGAGTTACGTCAAGAAGGGTGTCCGGCGTAAAACCTGAGCCAATTCAACATGCAGATCCATCTCGGATTTGCTGTGGTGACCATGAGTGCAAAACAAGTGAGCAGCCAAAGACCTTACTTTTTAAGAAGCTATGTTTGTTATAAAATCTTGCTAAACCAGTTGTTACAATCTGCTTAAACAAACATGAGCATTTATGTTTCCCATAAACAGCAGTATTTACATAACTCAACAATAGCAACTTCAAGAAAATAGTTCTAATAAGCTTCTAGAACATATTACTGGTTCATTTCATGGAACAATGCATAACATTTATTGAAGAACAATTATGTTTGTGAGGACAATCAAAACCACGTTTTATATATATAAACGTTGGTGGGTGGGGTCTCCCTTAGAGATAGGGTGACAAGCTAAGTCATTCGTGAGGAGCCAGTGTGAGGTGAGTATGACAACCAAAACCAAACAGGCGATGCAGAACAAAACTAAGTCATGATATAAGTAAGCTGAGTGTTTTTGTGTTGCTCCTTCATTCTGATTGACAGTTGTAACAGATGTTTGGTACTGTTTCTTGACAGTGACAGCTACTGAAATCAAAAACTGTGTCTGGCCACCTGTTTTCTATACAGAATGCTGATTTTTTTTTTTTGCTTCCGTGTAGAAACACAAGTCTACGCAGAGATGAATTTCAGAGAGTATTTCAACTTGCCATTCATGCTGTCAATCAATGTTTCCTCTTTCGAGTGTCCTACGAATGGCTTAGAGTGGAGCTGATATATTGTCTAAGGTGTCTTCGGAGGTATTTTAGCCTCAGTTCAAGCCTTATTGATTCTTCATGTTGCTATTCATACCAGTAGACTCAGCTTCACCTCAACAGTCTGAACTGAACTGAATTTTAAACCGACAGGCTTCATTTCCTGCAACAGCCTTCTTCAGGAGCACTCCAGAGCAGTGGACACATGATATGTCTGAGTCTTCATCCTCTGCTTCATCTCTCTGATCATCTGACACACAGCCACAGGGTAACAGCAGTACACTGTGATCCAGTCCTCACAAACGTTGCCCTGTGAGAAAACACACACATGCATGCTTAATTGTAAGCACAGGAACAGCTTAGGTGTAAGTGTGGAAATGTCAAACACAAATACAGGTTTGACAATGGACCTTCAAAATGGTATTTATTTTAACAATGCACAATAAAGTGCCGACCAAATTCCTTGGAAGTGTTCATGTGCTGTTCAGGTTGTAGAAAATGGAATCACTATCCTGCATGCACACATAATAAATATCTTTCGGACATTTGTGATGTCATTTCATGACATTTTAGTGGCATAATCATTTAATTATGCCAATTATACATCATCAATATATATTTTGGATTATCTCTCTAGCCCAATTGGTTGAGGAAATTTCCTGGAAAATGTGTTTTCTGCACAATTATGAGGTCATTGTTGGGAAAGTGTAGGAACACGGACCCACAACAGGGGGCGCAAATGAACGGACAATGGAGTAAGTCAAATAACAACGCTTTACTGTTGTGAATGTGCACAACGAATACAACCAATCACAGAAATGGACAACAGTCAATTTACAAAAGTGTCGTGTGGGCAGGCTCGAAGATAGGAGACGCCTCTCCAAGGTAAGACCGGTACCACACGGCTTCCTCCGCCACAGGACCCCGGGTATACTGGAGCCGCCAAGTCCCGAACTCCCAGGTGGCCACTGCCTCCGCGTGTCGGACCTGGTACTGCTGGCGAGGAACAAAAACACAATTAAAGGTGGGCGCGTTTGCACCCAGTAATCCACACGGCAGGAAAGCTACCTCCACCTCTCGTTGGAAAAAAAGGTCTGTTATCACTCACAAAAGTCACAAAAGGTTACTGTCAAGCAGTCAGCTGAGAATATTACCTTCCAGGTAGAACGATATCTCGGCAATGAGGTGGAGATGCCGTCCTGCTGATATACCCCACTGATGATTGCCGTCAGCTGTCTCAGGTGATGGGTGACAGCTGTCACCGAGGCTGCTCCCGTGAGGCGGCGGCGCCCTCTGGTGCCTGGAGCCCGCACTCCAGGCAGGGCGCCCTCTGGTGGTGGTGGGCCAGCAGTACCTCCTCTTCAGCGGCCCACACAACAGTCATTTTACAATGTGTTTGTATCACAACAGCGCTTGTGACATTTGATGACAAATGATAAGCTGATCAATATATCCTTTGGGTCACATCTCTATCCCTACTGGTTCCTGTGTAGATAATGTAAATTTATTTATTTTATTTTTTCACAACTGTAAGTTCTGATTGTCAGGAGACATTCTGTCCTTCTGACAAACTTTCACATTTTAAAACTAAAGAACCGTAAAAGTCTCAAAACTAAATTTTTATACTTTAAATACTGAGGTCAAAGCACTGTGTGCCAAAATCATGCATTTATGACATGTATAATTCCCCTTTTTATTGAATTTTGGGTTTCAAGTAGAAAATGTACCAGAAGCTCTGAAATGCTCACATCTCCCACTAGATGGTGCCAAAAGTTGCCCAAATGTGCAACAAGGTCTTGATTGTTTCTGAAGTTGTTTAGTCTGATGGTCAAGAATGGGCACATGGATGGCCACTAGGTCTCTGAAGTACTTATTACACAGAATTCAAGCTGTGTCATTTCATGTAAATCCAAGATGTTCAACGACTTGTTCAACGACCTGTTGTGTCCTTGTAACACAACAGGTCTCCCAGGGGTGGTGCAGGGCTACTGGAGGTAGGTGGGTGGGCTAAATTGTACTACTCCAGGTGTATTGTGAAACTTATCTATCCCCTGACTTGTGCTTTTCAAAGTTACCTTGCATAAAAGTAAGTCCCTTCAGCTGCTCCCTTGTTTTGAAATCAGGGTCGCCACAGCAAATCCATGCTGGATCTGCATGTTAATTTGACACAAGTTTTACACCAGATGCTCTTTGTGATGCAACACAACATTATAAATGTGGTGAAATGTGGCAAGGGTGGGGTTTGAACCAGGAACCAGCCACACTGAAACCAAGTGCACTATTGCTACTCAATTTTAAAACGTGAAAATCTTTGGCTAAATACTTCTGTTGATTCCATATTTCATTTTTGTACAATGTAAGCACAAAAAACATCTGTATTACTGTGTCGCTGGATGAAGTGGGTGCAGAAACGCATTGAAAACTGGCAAGGGGAGGTGATAGTCTAGTGGTTAAGGCATTGGGCTTGAGCCCAACGCCTTAACCACCTCGGTTCAAATCCCAACCTGACTGGAAAATCCCCTATTAATCCCCTATTGCTCCCGGTGTGTAGTGAGCACCTTGTATGGCAGCACCCTCACAACGGGGTGAATGTGAGGCATTATTTGTAAAGCTCTTTGAGCGTCTGATGCAGATGGAAAAGCGCTACATAAATGCAGTCCATTTACCATTTACCATTCATAATGCTGTGGTGATTGCGGAATCAGTGGATCCCCTGACTGCAGCACTTGAGAAGCTGAGAGAGGAAACTGGAGCATCAGGGTTTCGGATTGTCCTGAATCAAAACTAAGGCTATATCTGAATATGCATACTACAACACTACCCGTCACAAATTTGGGCACACCTTTCCATTCAGCTGAATGCGGTGTGTCCTTTCCGTTAAATTTTGTCGCACTGTGTAAAATAGTACAAATGTTCACGTCATCCACAGATTTACACTCACCCACCCGTATTTTATACCGCTCCCTGATTCCGACTCGCATGGCAAACGTGGTCCCCGGTAGGACAGGCAGACACAGACACTCCCCGTACTGGTGAGCCAGACTCAGCTCTAAGCAACAAGGCATCAAAGTTCCAACAATACCTACAAACAAAGACATGGGTTAGTGTGTGGGTGTGGGTGTGTGTCTCTGCAGAGGTCAGAATCAGCAAAGCAATTATGGAAGTTTTTCAGCTATCAAGTATTGTATGATGACAGATATTATGTAAAAATAAATATGCACAGATGTTCAGGTGAAAGGTTCATAAACATGAAAATAGGTGCTGATGTTGTAGAAATGAATCTAGATTTTGGAGCTGTGTGCTCATACATGTGGTCTTATCTCTGCAGATGTCAAAGAGGCCCGTGCTCCAGTCTCCTCCTGTCTGTGTGATGGTGGTGATGGTTGTCTTGGTGACACCAAGGCCGGGCTGCGTGACAACTGGGTTGTTGTTTGAACCCCAGTTATCATTGCTCTGCAGAATGAAGTCCCTCATTCCCTGACATTCAAATGTTGAGGCTTTGGTGACTGACAGCCCTGGTCTGAAATTAGATTTTGATTATAAAAGAAAGAAATTAAAGTATAGTGTCAACGGATGAATTACCAACCCTCAGGGATAATACAGTTGTGCTCAAAAGTTTACATACCCAGGCAGAAGTTTTGGTTTCTTGGCCATTTTTCAGAGAATATTAATGATAACACAAAAGTTTTCACTCATAGTTAGTGGTTGGGTGAAGCCATTTATTGTTAAACAACTGTGTTTACTCTTTTTAAATCATAGTGACAAAAGAAACTACCCAATTGACCCTGATCAAATGTTTACATACCCTGTTCTACTGACTACTTCGCAGATTTCAGCTATCGCCGGTTATTTTTAGAACGTAACTCCTGCAATAAACAAGGGATCGCTGTATATGATAAAATCATTATCAAGTTGTTCAATGAATATGGCTTTTTACACCCTTCAGAAAACCATACAACATTTATCATTTATAGGTATATGATAAAATCGTTATCAAGTTGTTCACCAATGAATATGGGTTTTACACCCTTGAGAAAACCATACACTGGTTTTCTCAAGGGTGTATAAAGCCATATACATTGGTGAACAACTTGATAACTGATAATATTATGGTAATATTGGATTCAAAGTAACAATGAAATGCCATTATTTAGCAGGACTTGACTATGCATCGCCATGGCTACTGGAATGACAGTCATTGCCAGTGGATAAAACCCACTCGCTGCATAACATCACTCAGTGGAAATGCTGTAATTTTTTCTCAATTGTGTTTTGTCAACATTGTGAACACATCGCTTAAACTTTGCAGTTATTAAAACCCAGCAACTGAATCAGACTTAATTTCATGAATAATTATCTAACTTGTAAGACACAGGTGTTGTGCTCTCTGTGTCATTTCTAGTTAACATTTGCACTCCTGCATTGCTGGCAACTGTAATATACAGTTCCACTGTGCCCAGAGGTAACAATGCTGCATATTCCAGTAGAGAGAAAAAGAAAGAAAGGGGTGAAGGGGGGAAAAACCAAAACACTTACTTTTGTGTGACTGTCGTCTGCTCCATAACTACAAGATGCTGCTGGCAACCAGAGAGGAAAGCGGGTGAGACGAGGAGAGCAGGGAGTCAGCAGGCAGAAAGAGGCGGAGTGACACTTTCACACTGAGAGGGAGTGTGCCGGAGCAGATAAACCAACAGTTGGACGGCTCGGCAGCAAAAGCTGTGTGAAAGAGATAAGTGTTGTAGTTGTCTTGTGTGTGTGTGTGACATTACTGTGCCCCCTGCTAACACAGCAAATACAGACACAACAGGATGCATGACGACAGATGTTATCCATTAAATAATCACACCACATATGTTTCCCCAGGTGAACGTGTGCATACTTCCACAAAAGCTAACCAGGAGTTCCGAACAGGTTGAAATCTTGCAACGCGTTATCGCTTATTTGCAGGAATATTTGTAGAATACGACAGCCATGCACTTTATTAATAATCATCTTTAAGCATCCAAAATTACTGTCTTCTGCCTCAAACGCAACCAACAAATCAATTTGTTTGAACCAAAACATTCAATAACCACTCGTATTGTTCATCATTCCTATTACATTGATTTCATGACAAAAGATGCACAGTAAATGTCAGACTCACCCCTGAAGCACAAACACGGAGCTGTGCAGTGAGGAGCTAGTGCGTGAAAGAAGCACAACCCACAGGTACCTGCAGCTCCTGTTTTGACAGGATCATCGCCAGTCATGCATTTCCCGTGTTCTGACATTGACCTTTCAATTGAGAATATGAGAGTTTGTGTGCACGATGAAGCGGGATGGACTTATGGGGCTGCAGAGGGGAACATGCACACCCGTGCATATCTAAGTCATAACAATGTATTGCTGTTTAAAAGTCCTCACATGTGCAACAAAGGGGCTGAGGTTATTTGGGGTACATAAATTGTAAGTCGATTATCACTGAGGCTTAGAAATGTTCAAAAACTGCTGATAGGGTTTGTTAATGAACAAACTATTTGGAAGTTAACTGCAAGGCTTTAATCAGGTGTAGGTGCATGTCTGTCGTAAAGGCAGGCTCACTGTCTCAAAATCACAGCACATAATCATAATACTAACCACAAATTGTCAGCTTGTCTACCAGCTACTGCTTTTAGATTTTGTTTCACACTGGCAGGTTTGTCACAAACTGTTTTCCATCGGCATATTGTTTACGACAGCTAATAATGATGTGCAGTTTTCTGCAAGAATGCTAGACATATTTGCAAGTCAGCACACCTTCTGCCATTATTCTGGAGCCTTTTTCAACATATCCTCTGCAACCTTCATCAACAACTCAGAGGCCCCATATTACAAGAGGTGCAAAGCAACGCTCAGTGCAACCCAAGTGTCATTGCAATTTTCCAATGACACAGTTGCCATTTTCACAGCCAGCACCCATGCTGTTTAAATAGCAGTTGTGCCCATGGGCGTGCTGGTCTTATAATGAAGTGTGGTGACATGCAGTGTCGGTGCACTACTATGGTGAGGAAACAGGAAGGGATTGTGCCATAGACCATCAAAAATATGGTCCGAACTCAAAAAACAGTTTTAGTGACATTTATACAGCACAATAGTCAGATCAAGGTAAAGATCAACTTTATTTATCCCGAAGGAAATTATTTTGCCAGAGCACAGAAGCAGTAACAGTGGTTAGTTAAATACACAATTACAGAAAGTATTAGTAGTTAAAAAATATATAGCCAACTACAGAATACAAGTTCAAAAAGCAAGTGTAGAATAGTGCCTAAAATGCTAGAATAAAGTACAATAAGTACAACAAATTTATGCAAAATGACTGAAAGATATATTACACAGGTGTTTGACAATACTGCACATAAGTTGAATAACTCTGTTTGTTATGTAGTCATCCTGCAGAAGGAGGCAGAGGAATTATACAGTCTGATTATAACAGGTAGGAAAGACATCCTGTGGCGTTCTGTGGTGCACCTCGATGATCTCAGTCTACAACTGAAGGTGCTTTGACAGGACGTCAGCAAGAGCTTCTTAAAGAAGAAGTTACAGGTCTGTGAGAGCCAGAAATCTTGCTTGTTTGTGGGTGACCAAATACTTATTTTCCACCATAATTTAAAAATAAATTCTTTAAAAATCCTACAATGTGATTTCCTGAATTTTTTTTTCTCATTTTGTCTCTCACAGTTGAAGTGTACCTATGTTGAAAATTACAGACCTCTCTCATCTTTCTAAGTAGGAGAACTTGCACAATCACGGACTGACTAAATACTTTTTTGCACCACTGTATGCAACCACTTTGGATCCTGAATAGCAACCACCCAAAAATAAAACAAAGAATTAATTTTAAAAAATGCAAAGCGTTCCTAACTCTGGTGAATACCGTATTTTTATGCAGTTTTCATCCTTCCAATGTTCACATGCAGTGACCAGCAAGACAAGACTAGCCATGGAATATGCTAATGGAATATGGATCAGATTACATGGTTTGAACTAGGGATGTCCCGATCAGGTTATTTTGGCCCAGATCCGATTCCGAGTCATCTGATTTTGAGTATCTACATATACCGAGTCCTGATCTGATACTTTAAAAAACTGAATGAACAATGAACAAATGCTAAATATATATTTTCATTTTAATAACCTTATTTTATTATTTATCACTTAAACAGTGCACTGTTATGTGCAGACGCAGGTTGAGGAGCGGACCAACGTCTGACCGAACCCAGCGCTAAATAACAGCAGTTCCACAAACAAAACGATTTTATTTCCCCTCCAGTGCAATAATTAGTGTACAACATAAATATTTGGTTTGTCTGGCGGAGTGAAGGACGGCGCGCTCTCCAGCGCCCAAAAGGATCGAAGCCTCGGCGCTTCTGGACTCAGATTCACCGCCAAACACCCCCCAGGTGGACATGACAAACTGACTCTGTAAAGGATGGAAAAAGGTGACGTAAGTCAACAGAGCTACAACAAATATCCTTCAGAGGCACACACTATCAGCAACACATTCAGGTCTGAATTTAAGCTTTATGTAAATGAGCAGCTTCTCACAACAGGTGGAGGATCATCAGTCCGTATGCCACGGCAGTGAGAAGCAAACTGCACAATTCTCATCAATGTTCAAATATACTGCGTAACAGAATGCCAAATTACTATTAACGATCATTCAGACAATAATCACCTCTGATGTGTGCTGACAGCATGTGTCCCTCACCCGTCCTCCTCCACAGGCACGATGTGTCAAACCCTGGCGCGGTCCTCAGCGTCTCACAAACGAACGTCACAAGGTCGAGTTCCCGGCCATTCTGCTTGAACCACTCATGGCTTAAATGCAGAATGCCATCTCATTATCTGCTTCAGCTGAAAGTCTTTAAGTTTGCACGTGAGCATCATCCACAGGTGCTGCGAGTCAGTAGGCCTGCACGTGAACATCCTCCACAGGTGCAGCTAATAATGCTGATGAGGGTGAAGGACTCTTCTGCCAGCACCTTCTCCACAGACAAAAACCAGTTTGCATACCACCTGGAGAGCAAAGAAAAGAAAACAACACAAAAACATCCAGCCAAACCCCCCAACACACAACATGCACTTCTCCTTGAGGTAGCTTGAACAATCAAGTAATAATCTACCAGACTTAAAAAATGTACAAATTTCCCATGTTATTTCATTTGTCTTTGTAAAAATAAATGTACAAGGTTCCTTATGTTAAACAAGAAATTATCTAATCTGAAATAACAGGTGGTTTTAATTTACAGATGAAAGGTTTCTAAAGAACCATTTATTGATTTAGCTATTTTAATTACAAGTGTTTTAAACTTTTTTTAAATAAATAGATTTCGATCAAGTCTGAAACCATGTGATCGGGCCCGATTTCCGATCACGTGATCGGATCGGGACATCCCTAGTTTCAACAGTTGTTGCAAGAGTAAAGTGCTACACTTCTTCACGTCAGGACCTGTGGTGGATGACTGTTCGTCCTGTATGTGCTCTTTTGCACATAGGTCCATTTCCTCACCAGAAAACCTTTCATTTCAGTGTGATATATAAACAGAACTGTGCAAGTTTCAAACAAAATGATTGGTGGAGCCAATTTCCTATAATATATGCAATCACTTGCATATGCAAAGAGACATTAGATAAATTAGTACTCATTTACAGAATGATGCATCTATTGTGTAACCATGCAAGAAATGTTTATGGTGCTGATGGTGTTTGAACAACATTCTCACCCACAAGACGAATGCTCTACCAGGTCATTGAAAAGGGATCCCTTCCTCGCTGAGGTAGTAGGAACAAATTTCAATTTGGACATCATCTTGTGACAGCTGCCCGGCAGAAAGTACAATCAAAATAATTCAAATACATCTACAACAAAACTACACCAAAACTGCCCAAAGATAGGTGTGCCAAGCATGAGGCATCATATTCAAGAAGACCTGAGGCTGTAATTGCTGCCAAAGGTGCATCAACAAAGCATTGCGCAAAGGGTGTGAACACTTATGGAAATGTGATTTCTTAGTTTTTTATTTTTAATAAATTCACAAAAACAAATCATTTTCACATTGTCATTATAGGGTATTGGGTTTAGAATTTTGAGGGGAAAAATGAATTTCATCCATTTTGGAGTAAGGCTATATCATAAAATGTGGAAAAAGTGAAGCGCTATGAATACTTTCTGGATGCACAGTAATTTACTTTTAATACAACACAACTAAGCCATTGCTTTTACAGCTAGTCTGCATAAGATGCATCTGGTGACAGATAAAAGAACTTTTAAGAAATGTAGACAACTGCAAATCCCTCTTGACCTCTGAAGGAGACCAGCATCAATCCCAACATCACTGACGTTATGAGCATCAGTGACTGTGATTAGAGAGATGCTTCTTCCTTTTGAACAGGCATTTCTCACTGCGTGTGTTTATTTGAACCCATTGTTTAGACCTTGAAGCCACAAACATCTTTTGAATAATGAGATCTTAAAAGAGACATTTACTGCCATTTAGGAAACTTAGTAGTTGCTTCATGCACTATGTGTTGGTGGTAATAAAGCCTTTGTGATGAATTGACAGGTCTGTTTATACATGTACGTGTGATTAGGAGTCCGTGGGACTCTCGTCTCAGTCAACACAGCAAGAAATCAGTTTTTACACCACTAGGCTAGAAATTCATTTAATTTCACCTATGAAATAATGACACTTTCCCATTCACTTGAATGTAAAAGTATGTCCAAATGATTACTAGTACTGCAGTTTTTCACCCAGAGTTGTCTCTCAAGCAAGCCAATGCAGGATGGGAAAAATAATTTTGGCTGTTGAAGTAAGACACAATCACTAAGTACCATCTGATTTTAAACTAAAAGTAATTACAGTGCTTATAGCTTTTATTGGTGCAGCTCGGTCTGATGATCACAATCAAAAAGGGATACGTGTGTGTTGTGTCCAACTCCTGTGGAGGAGGTGTCTCTCACTGGTGGTGAGCCGAAATGCATTGGAACACATGGAACAAATGCAGGGCAAGTGCTCTCTGGGGGCAGGGTGAGTGACACCAAGCTTAGACCCACTAGCCTACAAACGTTAGAATTTCTAACGTTAGAATTGACGTTAGAATTTTACCATAAAACACATACACGTGTATCTCAAAAAATTAAACATCGTGGAATAATTCAATATTTTTGTCAGGTATTTCAGAGTGAAATTTTACACATTCTAGTTTCAGTACATAGAAATTAAAATGTTTTAAATATTGTTTTTTTTAATTAAATTTTGATACTTATGGCCTACAGCGCCCAAAACACAGAAAACGTATATCTCAAAATACAATATTTCAGAAGATCAGTTTTAAAAAGTATTTTACAAGGAATATAACACATGCAGCCCATTTCCTAGACATTTCTGTGCGTGGTGGCTCTTGATGTACCGACTCCAGCATCAGTCCATTCCTTGTGAAATTATAAATAGTAAATGGATTGCATTTATATAGCGCTTTTCCATCTGCATCAGGCACTCAAAGTGCTTTACAATAATGCCTCACATTCACCCCGATGTGAGGGTGCTGCCATACATAAAGGTACTCACTACACACCAGGAGCAACTAGGAGATTAAGGACCTTTGCCCGAGAGGCCCTTAGTGATTTTCCGGTCAGGCTGTGATTTGAACTGAGGATCCTCTTGTTTCAAGCCCAACACTTTAACCACTAGACCATCACCTCCCCGAAGTTCCCTGAAGTTCCTGAATCGATTTTGCTCGACAATCTTCTCAAGGCTGCGGTCATCTTTGTTGCTTGTTTATCTTTTCCAACCACACTTTTCCCCTCAGGTCAACTTTCCATGAATATTCAGAACTTCTATGTGGACCTTCTGTGCATTAACCTCCTTGTGGAAAGTATCCGTGAGTGCCTTCTGGACAACTGTCACTTCAGCAGTCTTCCCCATGATTCTAATATTTTGAGATATGCATTTTTTATTTGTTTGGAGCTGTAGGCAATAATTATCAAAATGAAAAGTGATTGAAACATTTTAGTTTCTACATACTGAAACTAGAATATGTCAAATCTTCGCTCTCTGAAATACCTGACAAAAAATTGAACGTACAATTAATCGTCTGCAAATCCAGGCATTACAGACTGACTGTAAAGTAACAATCATACGAGGCGATAATTGGTGAATCGCTGCAGACGCTCTGAATGCACAGTGAAGGCAGGGGGACCAACTTTTAGGGGGGACTGTTCGGTCTGTGACACAGGCAAACATGAAACAGGATACCCATAATTCATAGCAGTTATAAAGTCTGCAAATTCAGGCATTACAGAGAGACAGTAAAGCAACAATCATACAGTACTTGCCCTCATACACGCACACAACCAGCCAATGCACAAAACACCTTACCTCTGATCTGAAAACACAAAATGGTTTCCCAGGGCAACACTCCTCCTTCACTTTGTCATCAGCCTCAGATGCAAACAAGACCTCAGTCTACTCCACATGCACCGGAAGAACAATATGAAAAAGTGATCAGCATATCACTGTGTTCCAACGAGTTGTGTGTCTGCAGGTGTGTGTCGTGTACACACTGGAAAATGTCTGTGTTGTGAATTGGACTCCTGCAGCAGTTCCAGTCCTAGTTTCTGGCTGTTACACATCACCAATCGGGATGAATTTTCAAAGTCACAATGCTAAAACAAACATGATTCCAATCTAGTTAAAAACAAACAAAACCTGTTTCCCAAGCAGATATTTAAGTGTGTATTTGCAGCTTTGCCCTTCACAGCAGCTTAGGTGGTATTCAGTTTATCCCCTTCTTAAATACTTACTGAGGTAAGCTGCTGGCATGATACATCTTGGTGTAGTTTTTGTCTCGTCTTTGAGGGAGAAGCTCTGACAGTATGTTTATATGGATCTCAAACTTAACATCCATCACAAACATGAAAATGCATGTACAGTACTTACTGAACATACATGGACACAGTGGTGGGCATAGTTCCGCTAATCCGCTAACTGCTATTTAGCGAATGTTAGATAATATCAGTGCTAATTCCTTATTTTATTATTTTATGTTAGTTAGCAAGTATTTGTTTTTGTTTAGAAGTGGAACCTGGCTCAAAGTCTCAACAAAAGAGTTAAGTTTCACTTCCATTACACATATATGTAAGTTTCAGACAAAGGGAGGGCTCCCCCTGTCTGTGGGGAGCCAGTAAGATTAGGATTGTGAGACTAAAACCCACCGACTGTACTGCCTACATTGTCTTGTATCACACTCTCACGAGCGCCACTAGCTTAGCTTATGTCAAGCTAAAAGTGGAAGCTCTCGTTATGGCCGAACAACTCTCCAGTTTCTGGGGATTCTGTGTTAGTACGTGCCCGCGGCCAACGTGCTTCATGAATTCCTGCGTAAAAAGTAGTTCCCAGATAATTGATAATGAGTATATCTACACAAAATTTACCAGTAATAAAATTATTAAGATAACTGAAGTTTTAAGCGTGGCCATAATAAATATTTAAGAAACTTAAAGCTTACCTGTTATTGCTCAAGCACATTGTAAACATTGACACGATGGAGTTTGATGCAGAAGAGTTGAAAGATACAATTGGAACGGCTTCATTACCATTTACAGTTGGCGATGAAAGACTTGGGCGTTAACTTCGTGTTAAAGTCAGAACAAAAAGCTACACTGAAAGAGATGTGTCTGGGACAAAGAGACACATTCTGTGTGTTGTCGCTCCAACAAGAGTAGCACACTGAGCAGGGTGGAGAAAGTAGTCCGGCGAACTCAATCTGTGGGCGCGAGCTATCCCACAGTTCCATAACAGCAGAGATGTCGGTCCAATGAGACCGGCACTCTGAGCAGGGTGGTCTTGTATAAAAAAATTGTCGGCCATGTTTGGAGTCTTTCAGAAGATGGAGTCCCGTGTGGGCTGTGTCTCTGGGGAACCTGGCTGGCCTGGTTTTCAGCATGGCTTTCAATAAATTCAAACTGAGGAATATATTGATTTTGTTCTTTGTAAGGGGCAGTATCTACAATAACTGGGAGAATTAGCACAAAGCTAACATTTTCCTTAGTGGACTAGCTTTTCAGCTAACTTTAAAAACCATCAATGGAAGTTCTGTTAACTTTCAGTCCCCTAACTTTTTTTTTTTTTTTTTGCTGGTAAAGTGAGTTAATTTAATGGTCAAAAACATTTGTAAACCTTAAAATCATACATGTTAGTTCCTGTTTATGAACACAGAGAGCTAGCTAACACTATACAGTTCACAGGTCAAAGTACACCGGTGCTGGTAAGAAAACAAGAAGTATGTAAGCAGCTCAAGTCAGCATTTTTATTTATTTATTTTTTTGTGCATTTGTTTTGTGTTTGTGAGCACTGTACGGGTGAGCCGTAGCTCCGTTAATGGTTTATAAATACATAATATAGCGATAAACTGTGACTTCTAATACAGCGATTCACTGATTTTGATGATGACAGTGTTTGGGGTTTTATTTTTTATTGATTTTTTTTTTCATGTGTTTGTTTTGTGTTTGTGACCGCCTTTGAATTTACCCAGCAGCCCCTCCAGCACTTAAACTGGAAACATCTGTAGCCAACAGTATACTGAGTCAATACTAAAGGTTGGCGGTTAATAGTAACTTCTGCTAAATATTTCAGCGGTTTATCAGTTTAGCATTATAAAAGTTAACTTTTCAGTTAGCGGTTTAATGGTTTTGGTTAGCTGTGCCCACCACTGCATGTACATGCATACATTATTCTACCCAGTGGTGGGTACAGTTCAGCTAATCCGATAACAGATCATTATCAAAGCTATTGTTTTTGCTAGCGGATTAGCTTTTCAAATAAGTGTTAAAACTGTCATCGGACCAATTATTTTCCGATGACTTTCAGTCTGATAACATTTTGTTGCTGGTAAAGTGAGCCAAAGTTTAACGGTCAAAAAACGTTTGTAAACCCTAAAATCAAAGATTTTAGTCCATCTGTTATGTGTTTGTAACAGACTGGCTGCCTGTTGCTTGCTGATGACATCATCATTAAGCGCAAAACATGATTGGCCGGTCAACACAGGGAGCATTGTGGGTAGTGTAGTTCGGGTTCACTTTGGACGTTACAGTGAGTGAGTCCGTGCGACACAAAAACAAAACGGACTAATTTTAACATTTTATTTTATTTCTTTCTGGCTGTAATTTAATCGTCAAGTCTCGGTGGGGGAGAGGAGCTCTCACGGCGCAGCTGTGTGTACAGAGGGACTTTTCTTCACATTTAAACACTGTTTTGGATTTTTTTAAAACGGATGCTTTATGTGAATTATTTATTCAGATGAATCCCACTGAAACTAACAGGTAAGAATTTATATTTAATACGTATCTTTTACTCTGCCAATCAATGCATTAATGGACGTATTTCGGTTGTTTAAGCCACAAGGTTGAAAGCGTGTGAAAAAAGCAGCAGCTTTTTAGTTTGTAAATGACGGTGTGTCTAATACCGAGATAAACTGTGACTTCTAATACTGTGTTTTACTGCTTTTGAAAGATGATGACAGTGTTTGGGGTTTTATTTTTTTATTCATTCATTTGTCCTGCGTTCTTATGTGTTTATGATCCTTGAATTTACCCAGCAGCGAAAAGTGAAAGTGAAACTGATTTATCAGAAGCCAGCAGTGTAATCTGATGCGGCCGCATCCAAATAAAAGTTATCGGTTATATGTAATAAAGATAAATATTTTAGCAGTTTATCAGTTTAGTGTCATAAAAGATAACTTTACAGTTATCGGATTAATGGTTATCGAAACTAACTTTTTGATTAGCTGTGCCCACCACTGATTCTACCATTGAAAGCTTACAGTTCTACTCTAATCTCATACATAAGGACTGGGTGTTTGGTGAGAGTGATATACTGAGTAATTGTGACAAAGTTGTCTGTAGAGCTACAGTTCACTGCAATAATGAAAAAGCGTAAATTTCCCCAGTTTGTCATGAAAAAATCTGTTCCCCACAATCACTTAAGTCCACTGTTCCTATCCATAAGGCTCTACTTGGGCAGCCTGCCCAGGTAAACTGAAACTCAGCCAGGAAGGTAAACCAAATTCCATTTTTGAGTACAGCATTTATTGACTTTAACACATGATTAAGGAGCACAATAATCCCTGTGGCCAAAACCAAATCCCCTAAGGTCTTCAATGATTTTAGACCTGTGGCTCTTACTTCATTAGTAATGAAGTCTTTTGAAAAATTGATGAAGAATGAACTTCTTTCACAGGTGGAGCATTTACTCGATCCTCTTCAGTTTGCTTATAGGGCTGGTCGAGGTGTGGAGGATGCTACTGCCACCCTCTTAAATCTGGTCCTGAAGCATTTAGAAAGTTCTAAGGCACATGCACGTCTTCTTTTTTTAGACTTTTCTTATGCTTTTAACACTATCCAACCACATATTTTAATAAATAAGCTTGTTAAGGATTTTAAACTGGATTTTACTATGGCAGGTTGGATTTTGAACTTTTTAACAAGGAGATCTCAGCGAGTGAGGGTAAATGGTTGCCTTTCTGATGTTTTATATTCCTCAACAGGCTCACCACAGGGTTGTGTGCTGTCCCCTCTCTTGTATATTTTGTATACAAATGACTGTTGCAGCCACTATAAGAATCGCCATATTTTAAAATTTGCAGATGATTCTGTTATAATCAGTCTCCTGCATGGTGATGAAAGGGAACATGGCCCTGTCGTGGCAGATATGGTTCAGTGGTGTGACGACTCCTTCTTGCAGCTGAATGTTGACAAGACAAAAGATATGGTTATTGACTTTCGGAAACGGATGTCCTCACCCAAAACCACTATAATCAAAGGCCTACAGGTGGAGTATGTGGACAACTATAAATACTTGGGAACGCTGATCGATAGCAAGTTGAACTTTAATGACAATGCAGACCTGCTGTACAAGAAGGGGCAGCAGCATCTGTTTTGTCTTCGTAAGTTGTCATATTTTCAAGTGGACAGGACAATAATGACCCTATTTTATAAATCTTGTATTGAATCGGTTTTAAATTTTTCGATGATGTGCTGGTACGGAAATCTCAGCATTAAAGCAAGGAAGCCACTTCACAACATTGTAGAATTGTGCAGCAAGCTTTTAGGGGCCCAGCAGACCTCACTGTCTGACTTGTTTTCCAGACAGGTGAGGAGGAAGGCTCAGAGAATTTTATCTGATCTGGCCCACCCTCTCCATGGTGAATTTTGTTTTTTGCCATCTGGAGCGAGGCTTAGGTTTCCTACAGTGAGGAGTAACAGATATGAGCATTCCTTTGTACCTGTGGCTATCTCTGTTCTGAATGCTGATCGGAGGAGAGAAGCAGATATATAGGGTTGATGGCAAATCGTGTTAGGTAACTCGGTTCCTTTTCCATCGATCCAGGTCTGTACTGTGTCCCCCTTGTGTACTGAATGTTTGGTGTGTTTTTTCTTTTCTTTCTTTTCTTTTCTTTTATTCTGTGCTTTTCTGTATACCCATTGCTGTACAGCTCGTTGCTCCTTTGGAGACACTGAATAAATAAAGTGAAAGTGAAAGTGAAAGCACAGCTCATGTGCCCAATTGTTCTGCTGGCGGCTTTGTGCCTCTTTGAAAACGCCTCATGCTCATTTTCCCCATGGATGAACACACCTACAAAATCATTTTCAGGTAACGACAACATTTCATAGAAATATGGTCTAAACATCACTTTTGTTGCGTGAACACCATAAAGTTTTTTGCTAAGAAGTGCTGTCTCACTTGATGATCAGCCATGCGCCTTTCTGCACATAGTTTGTTAGACTTGTATGTGGCAGGGAAAAGGTGTGTGTAAAAAAAAAAAAAATTAAACAAAAACAAACAAATAAACAAGAGCAAAATAACTGGACTCTAAAAGACAGAAATCTGTTGGCATTTCTTTTGGCAGCAAGCAAGAAGACTATAGATCACCTTCAAAATTTTATGAAGTCTTCCATGGCCTAATATCTATCTGTGGTAAAAATTTGGTGAGAATCCGTGAAGTAGTTTTGACGTAATCCTTCAAAGCCTATATAAAGTGAAACTTGATTCAGAATCCGGATGCAGATCACCTCCAAAATGTAATGAAGTCTTCCATTGCCTAATATGTATCCGTGGTGAAAATTTGGTGAGAATCCGTGAAGTTGTTTTGACGTAATCCTTCAAAGCCTATATGACGTGAAACTTGATTCAGAATCAGGATCCAGATCACCTCCAAAATTTACTGAAATCTTCCATGTCCTAATATGTATTTGTGGTGAATATTTCATCAACATCTGTGCAGTAGTTTTGACAAAATCCTGCTAACAGACAGACAAGCAGACAAATAAATAAACAAAAGCAATCTGAGCTTTCTGATGTCCGCCAATCCGGATCTGGATCACCTCCAAAATTCAGTGGAGTCTTCCATGACCTAATATCTATCTGTGGTAAAAATTTCATCAAAATCTGTGCAGTAGGTTTGATGTAATCCTGCTAACAGACAAATAAATAAACACCAATGATTTTATTACATCCTTAGCAGATGTAAAGAACCTAGTGCCTATCCCAGCAGTCACTGAGTGAAAGGTGGGGTACATCCTGGACAGACTAGCAGTCCATCGCGGTACCAACACATACAGACATACATTCACACCTACAGTCAATTTCAAGTTTCCAATTCACCAAAACCTCCATGTCTTTGGAAGTGGGAGGAAGCCGGAGCACCCGGAGGGAACTCACAAAAACTCCAAAAAGGCCCAGGTGCAAAACAAACCTAGGACGTTCTCGCTGTGAGGTAACAGTGTTAACCAAAAAGCCACCGTGACACCCGAGTTTAACTGTAGATTTACAAAATTGTAACTCTCCCAACTAGGGGAGTAACGGAACACAAAACCCATGGTTCTCATTTGATTGCAATTTTTAGTCACATATTGAATTATTTTTCAACTCACACAAAAAATAGAGACAAATATCATTTTGCTTTCCATTTTTAAGAACTTAAAGAACAATGAAAACAAGGAGCTTTTTCCCATGCTACAGAATGAAAACAAAGTGTCTCCAATATTTTAAAATTAAACAGAACACCATTTTGCTAAGTACTGAAGCACAATATGCAACACTGCACCTCATGTGATTCCTGCAGCCTGGCCACCCACCACAAGTCCTCCCTAGCAGGGATACTACTGGGCAGAAGTTGTTCTCTCCACCCCTACGTCCAAAGCACCACACACACTCTGCTCATTGAGTTCAGAGGCATGGATTTAACCACTGATGTGATCAGTGAAGAAAAAAAAACACAGGGAAAAGGCATGCATGCACACACTCCACTCTTAGGTCGTGACTGAATGAAATGACACTTTCTATGCTTGGAAGCCGGCACCACCTACATATGGCGGCACAGGCTGTCTGCTTTTAACACGCCAGGCATCCATTATACATACTGTATTAAGATTGAACCTAGACTGAATGCAGGGAGATAAAATATACCTTGCTTTAGCAATGCCTGAAATGGGAACAAGAATGGTGGACAGAATTTCAAAGCAAACGTGGATGATAAAAAGCTCCTGATGTTATTATTAATATAACTTACCTGTTTTAATATATTAATAAACTTGGCAACAGATACAAGAACAGTCAGTAGAAACATAATCATGTCTTGTTTCTGCTCATTCCGTTAATATTTACAGTTGTGCGCAAAGGTTTACATACCCTGGCAGAATTTGTGTCATGAGGTGGGGTTGTGAGCTTTGTTTTGTAGTTAATTCTTGTGTGGGGTTTTTATGTGCAGTTTGAGTTGGTGTTTTTTGTTGGCACTCTCTTGTCCCTCAGTGTGTCTTGCTGTGGGTGTGTCTGGTTTCCTTTTGCTTGGTCACGCCTTCTTCCTGCTCATCCTTCCTCACCTGCGTCTGATTATCCCTGATCACTCTTGTTCTTAAGCCTCTCGTTTCCTGCATGTCTCTGCCTGATTGTTTGTGCTTTATGCCTGTGTTTCCAGCTCTCGTGTCCAAGTGTCCTTGTCCCTCGTTTTTTTGTCAAGCCATCTATCGACTTCTTGCCAGTCTACTGACCTCGCTTATTGTCTTTTGGACACTGTTACTTTGTGCTGCTTGTTGTACTGTGTACTTAACAGCCTAGACAACAACTGAAGCCTTTTGAACAATCCTTCCTGTTTTTGAGTCCTGCATTTATGCCCTGCCTTCTTCAATCTGTAATCATGACAATTTGTGTATTTGGGGGGGCATTTTTCAGAGAATATGAATGATAATACAAAAAAAAAAAATTTCACTCATGGTTAGTGGTGGGGTGAAGCCATTTATTGGTGAACAACTGTGTTTCCATACCCCTGTTCTTAATACCATGTATTGTTCGCTTTAACATCAATGACAGCTTGGAGTCTTTTGTGGTCATTGTAGATGAGTCTCTCTGATGTAAAGCTGCCACTAAATATGTCTTGGACTTTATTTACATCAATTATGAAGAAATACAAACAGTATGACACTCTATGGTAAATCTGCATGGAGTTGACAGGTCTCAAAAACTGAGTGACTGTGCAAGAAGGAGGTTGATGATTGTACAAAGAAGTGGAGCTCATTGAGGGACAAATTGATCCAGAAAAAGCCACTGTTCCTGCGTCACAATGCAGCAATGGAGAATTTTAAAAGGGTCACATGCACGTCGATGTCATTGCATGGCCACGGAGTTACAGAGTTGTAGAAGCATAAATCAGGCTTTAGGATTTTAAGGTTCCATTCCACAGCGGACTCAGAAACAAGAGTGAGTCCACAAAATGTAATCCTTTTAATGCACATAATGCCCGGCATTTATTTAAAACAGGCATTTTTTTTTCAGAAGACGTTTTGATCCGGCCATTAAATGAGGCAGGCTCCGATTCAAGGTCAGGCGTTTAATCAAGGAAATATGGTATATACATGTAAAAAAAAAAAATGTCAAGTTTGCGATCATTTTATTATCAATGTGATGTTTCTCGTTCTTCATTAATAGTCAACAGAAACTCCAGTTTGAAATATCTAAACGCGAATTACATATAAACAAAATGTAATCTTTATTTATTTTTCAATAAAGAAACTGATTATCAAACCTAATTCCACACACACAGCTAAAAATAAAAAAACAAGTAATCACATTTTTCCATATTTTATACAGCCCAGTCTCTCGTTTTTCTTTTTCGTGCTCCTGTGACAAAATGAGTCAAATTTTCGTGACAGGGTTTTTTTGTTTGTTTGTTTGTTTGTTTTTTACTCACTATTACTAACCCTACTCCTACCCCCGACCCTAACCTTAACCATAACCTAATATTACTGCTTCCCCCCCACCCTAACCATAACCACTGCCGACACCCCCCCCCCCCCCCCCCCACTTCACTTTTAATTTTGTGCAGCCATCACGGAATGAATTAGAATGAATTTGTGCTGCTGTGACGAAAATGAGGCGCTTTTCCTCACAATATCACAAACCAATAGATTAATGCATGTTTCGTTGTGCTGAATCACGACTTGCCGTGACACTGGGTTGTATTTATACTACGTATTAGCATTTTCTATTTGGTAGAGGTCCTTAAGCACAGTAAATGTGTCTACGATGTCTTCACAGCACCAGATGTTTCAGATAACCCTCCTGACTTTTCTCCATGCCTTTCAGACTTCCTGAGAAAATGCTTCAAAAATAAATCATACAAAAAGTACCACATCATTTGCTTGCAAATTTCTTTAATAAAAAAATTATTTTGAGACAACTGTGCAACTTCCATACTGACCAGATTAAATACATTTGTACAAAAATTGTCTGTGCATTATTTTTGAGTTACGCTTCTACAGGCTCCAATGGAACACTTTGGGAGAAACTCAAGCATTGCTATGGTAACAGCAAAAAATAACATTCACCCACTCCTCAGATCATGACAACTGATAGACAGTAGACACCAAGTTTAAATGATCAATTTATCACAAGATTCTATTTGTTCCAAGTGAACAGTTTTCCCCCAAAATGACCAGACATGCCTGTTGTCATTTCTCCAACCTCTTCAAGAAATGAAAAGCCAAAATGCATGAAATTTCTCATCTCAAGACAGATTATGATCATTTATGACAATAAGGAAGAAATAATTCACCTTAAAGCTCTCTTCAACTCCACAATGATAAAAACTGAAAGGCAACAGTGAAATTTTCCGACCCCAGCTGACTCGTTTTTACTTTCAATACAGGCATTAAATAATCAACCATTCATTTGTTTCTCCTGCTCAGAATGGGTACATTGGAGTTATACTGTATGTTTGGCTGTATGTGTTCTGCTCCTCCAGGACAATAAACTACTGAATTGTGTAACAAGTTACCTCCGAAAAGTACAGCAGGTAAATTGATGCCATTGTATTTTTTTTTTTTTTTAATTATAGAAACTTGATTACTTTTGTGAATGCACTGATATTTCATTTTTAAAAACAGCCTTTAATTCTGATTAATAAACAATTTTTCACCACTGTTGTCTTTAAATGTGAATGAAGCTTACTGCTGTATCTGATAAAGCCACAGGATATATGAAAACAAACTGATAAATGACTGTTCAGAGAAATTTCATCAAAAAAAAAAAATGTTCCAGAAGGGGAGCAATTAATGGACCATTTCTTTACTCAACTTAATCTACCATCTTTGTTAGAAGAGCATAAGACTGTCCTTAATGGCCCATAACTAAAATTGAACTTAAGTTTGAAAGTTAAATCAACTCTAACTTACAAACCTAAGTTCAAACAACTTAATTCATTCAGGTTTTTACAAATTGTAAAAGTTTGTAAGTTGTATTCAATTGTAAGCTGATTCAAACATTCTCTTATTTCAGTGTGAGGAAGGCCAATATATTCTTTATTTTAAAGAAAAGGAAGTGTCCTGAATCTTGTGCATCCTATAGGCCTATAGCCCTTTTAAATGTGTATAGGAAGCTGCTTTCCAAAATCTTAGCCTCCCGTTTAGAAAATCTCTTACCAGACAGGTTTTATAAAGGGCTGGAATTCAGACGCTAATGTTAGACGAAGACGATTCAAGCGTTTAAACAAAAATGTATTAGCAGTCAGGGGCTTTCTTTCGATGCAGAGAAAGCATTGGATCAAGTGATCGTTCTTATTACATACATTGGATAAATTTGGTTTGGGGCAGAATATCATAAAATGGGTTAAAATTATATATACGAGACCACAAGTAGCAGTCACAACTAGATTCCAGTCTGAATACATCATCACACACAGAGGGTTGATGCAGGGTTGCCCTCTGTCACCCCTCCTATTCGCATTGGCCATTGAGCCACTTGCTGAGGCCAGTAAGGGCGACACCCACAATATGTAGTTTAGAGACCAGACAGCTGTGCCACAAAATAGCATAGAATAGCATAGAAGAAGAAAAATGTTTGCCTCAGATTTGAACTGAACAAGTTGTTTGAACTATGGACTTCTAATCACACCAAATTTATATTGGTGAGTAAATGACCATATTTTATGCCAGAAATGAGGTCCAGGTTGTTAAAAGCAGCATTTCTCCTTTAATTCAGGGGGTCTTATATATATATATACACATGTTTAAGCTGACAGACAGCAGCTGGTTCATGCTCTGTTGGCTTATTAGTGCAGCAGATAACTGAAACAATCCTTCAAATGGTGATACACGCATCAGATTCAACACGAATACAGCTTAGACACTACACTTTTTAAAAACCGACTGGCCACTTGAATTTTCAATTGGCGGCCAGGTAGGGGTTAATTGAAGAATTACACAGGGGTCAAAATTTAAAAATGTTCCAATCAAATTGAAAACTACATCATGTTACTTGTCTCATTATAATGATTCCATAAAGGTATAGTTTGGACTATCTATGACTGAATGTTATGGAGTTTTGGGGTAAAAATGGCAAGAATGGTGACAAAAGTCAATTTCAGTTTGTACAGGGGTCAAAAGGTAAAGAGCTGCTCTAATTTTGGCAAAAAGTGATGCAAATTATTGGTTGAGTTAATAGGATTAATAAATGGAATAGTTTTGACAGTGCTGAATGCTTGGTCTCCAAAGTAAAGGTCAAACAAGGTCAATGTCCATTGGATTCTAAAACATTTGACATATGTTACCCTGTAACATGAACTAAGCATGACACATGATGCAAACTGTTACTTTTTAAAACCCAATTAACTCGCTCATTGTCCAAACTATACCTTTTAGGAATCTTTATGATCAGGCAAATAATATGGTGTAGTTTTCTATATGATTGGAGCATCTTTTAATTTTGACCCCTGTGTAATTCTTCAGTTGACCCCTACCTGGCTACCCATTGAAAATTCAAGTGGCCAATCAGTTTTTTTAAAAGAGTTCATGTCTATGGATTATTTGTGCCGAATGTGATGCTTGTATCACCATTTCCAGGATTCCTTTCTAAATATTCTCTTATCTGCTGCACTATATATGAGATGTAAGATGCTGCTCCTCAGTGTTTCTCAATTGCCCTCAAAAGTATTGGAACACTTGGCATTTCACACATTTGAATTTGTTTATTCCATTTCAAATACATTTTTTTTTCTAAAATTATCTTCCTTAACTCAAACTGAAAGCAAATCTCTGCAACTTGATATAAATGAATTAAAAATATAAAATCCAGCTTCCTGATGAAGTGGTGTAGAGGAGGATTTTCTTAAAAAGACCTGAAAGTTCAGCTACAATTTGACAGAAAGTACATTTGAGATGAAAGCCTAGATTTGATGTTTTGGTGAAACAAACTTTTTTATTTCTTCTTAATTAATGTAAATAAAGTCCAAGACATATTCAGTAACTTGGAAATGTTCATGTTTCCATCCCCTGACTTGTCTGAAGAAAACTGGCAATAAATCAGATTATTTACAGTTATCAAGTTTTGAGTTTGAGGAAGATAATTTTAGAAGTTTTTATTCTTTATGTATTTCTTGTATTTAAAATGGCATAAACAAATTAAAATGTGTGAAATTCCAAGTGTTCCAATACTTTTGGTGGGCACAGTATCCTAACCTTATGATGAGTGCAAATGGAGCTTCCAGGCATGTGAGAGGCAAATAAAGAAAAATGCTTAAAAAGGGGGGGGGGGTTGGGGGGGAGCTCCTCCCAGAAGCTGAAAGGTTTTTGCCATGCTAATGCTCCCCTGAAGCATTTAGTCAAAAAAAAAAAAAGTCTGAAGGACCAAAATGACATGGTGAGATGCTGAGGAGCTTTGCTCGTTCATGTCCGTGACATATACATATTACGCAGATGATGTTCTGATCCTCCTGACCAACCCTGAAATATACGTACCAGGTGTTGTTGATGTTATTGACAAATTTCGTTGTTTTTCTGGTTATAAGATCAATTTGGATAAATCAGAGGCTATACACCTTGGTCTTCTTTCAATAATACCAACTATGGTACCTTCCTTTCCTTTTTAAATGATCTCCCAATGGGTTTGAGTACTTGGGAATCTTTATCACCTCATCCTTTGATCAACTATATAAAGCTAACTTTGCAGCTTTATTTCATAAAATTAAGTAGGATCTAGAACAATGGATGTCACTTCCTGTTTCTTGGTTAGGTCGTATAGCCCTGGTCAAAATTAATGTGTTGCCCAGGCTATTATATCCCATCCAAATGATTCTCATTTTATTTTCTAAAAGGGTGTTGGTCATAAATGGGTGCCTCAGTTCTTTTATGTGGAACAGGCATAGACCTGGGATTAAGATGGCAGTAGTAAATTTAGCAAGTTTGTCTAAGCCACCCATTAAAGCTTGTTGTATAAATTCTGGAACAATTAAAATTATTAACATTAACAAATTAACACTCTCAAAGCATCGCGGCTTGTACACCATCTTGAGGGAAGATCAAATATAACATCCATGTTCACCCCAATAATAAATAATCCTGCTTTTCCCCAGGCTCTTCAGACCCTATAAAGAAATGGAGATTTTGATGATTGAATTACTGTAGTTACAATATACCCAACATACTCACTATGTAAGACGTGTAAGAACTTAAACAAATTTAACCCAATAAGGAACTTGATATTGTAAAACTGTGGCTGCTGTTTGATAGAGATGTGTTTTATAAAGAAAGGAAGATTTTGATGATTGACTTACTGCAGTTACAATATACTCAACATGTACTCGCGATGTAAGAATATCGAGCTCACGTAACTTGGTATATGCCTGATATTGCCATTCCTGTTAAGTTTCATTACATTATTTTCATTGTGAAATGTGACTTTTCTTGTCATTTAAATGGACTGGAAATACTACCTGTTACATATTCAAGATATATATTACCATAACGCAAAAACTGTATTACTGTCCAACACATTCTTCAGCGCCCTCCAAGTAACAAATATGTCCAACACATTCTACACCCTCTAGGTATGAAATATGTCATTGTTATGCTCATATTTGAATTCCTTGACCCCAAAAATATAGATTTAGACACCAAAATGAATGTTCTAGGTCACACAGAAATGAAAATATCCCATATTATCATATACCTATAAATGATACGCGAATATGATTGGATAAAAAAATAAAGAATAAATAGCAATACACCCTTTTCGTGGACGGGTAATATTTTTTGATACCACCCGAGTAATCAGCCAATCTGGACAGCGGCGCGGCGCCACGGCGAAGAGGCATGAAGAGGCATTCCATATTTTTTTCCCTCTGCTTGGTCTAAAAAAGTAACCGTTACTGACTGCCACAATTTTTTTTCCTGATTTCTTATAGTGTTTCTTAAAGCCAGAAAGTTGCCATTTGAAATGACTTCAGTTTTGTGTCATGTCTGTGATCTGCTTTTTTTTCTACAAAATTAAACAACTGAATGAACAGCCTCCGAGGCCGGTGATTCCATAATTTTTGCCAGGGGTTGTATTATGCGGAGCTACGAGGAATTTAAATTAATGTTAAGGGGGAAATCGAACACATCATCTGCCAATAACGCAAGACAGGCTTGTTGGCAACATATTGCTGATCGGGTAAATGCGTAAGTACAATTCAATTGTTCTCCAAATCTGTTACAGATGATTAACCTGTGGAATGTCTGATATGTGTAAAAAAATGACCCTCTTTCATTAATTACGCCCAGATGCAACACGATACAGAAGTGGGCATAGGCCTACTAATAAATGTTAGGTTAATTTAATGTGTCCTAAATAGGCTACCTTGACTGTATGATTGCTATTCCTAATCCTGTCAATATTTCAGATGTAATAGCAGTGCCAAACGCACCTGGCAGCAGGTAAAGATGAAATACTTATAAATACGTATAAAAGCATCCTTCAGCATGCTAGGTTTATATTCATAGCTTGATAAGCCCCACTTCACCTAATTAATGGACATGCATTAGACCTAATTTGATATTATTAATTACCCGCAATTGCATAAAACCCTTCTTTGATTTGCATTGCGGATAAATGGCCCGGGAAAACGACAAATGCATCCAACAGTTTAGATAGAGCAAGTACTACCTTGCGAATCATATGACATACAGTATTCTTGTTCAGATGTTCAGCATCACCGATGGAATACATAAATTGTCCACTGGCAAAATAGGCACAAGGCACATTATCTGCTCGATCGTCAGGGCATTGCTACACTGTAAAAAATGACTTGTTTTTACAGGAAAACTCTGGCAGCTGAGGTTACCGGGGAATTCCTGTAAAACATACAGCAGCACAGTAGATAATATGTATATGGATTTACAGTCAATGAACCACGGCTGACTCACATTAAAGGAACTGTTAAATATACAAACAAGACCTCTCTTTTTTTGTACATTTAACTGCTGTATTTTTTACAGGAATTCCCTGGTAACCACAGCTGCCAGTGTTTTCCTGTAAAAACAACAGTCACGATGGGTGATGTTACAGACTTCTGGCCCGATCAGCTGACAAGGATAACGAATTCCCTCGGCTGAGAATCTATATCTTTCATAGAGAATATCGTCCGGGTATGTCAGCGGATTCTGGCGGTCTTTAAAAACCCTCACCCTGCGGAGAGAGCCCCTCACAATTTGTGCCCCAATATCAAACGGATCATCCAGGTAGGCCGGCATTGTCTTCGGAGTGATTGAAGGTGGATGGACGGTACTTATAAAGGGAGTGGTTCAGCGAAAACCACAAGCTAACCTAGAACATAACCTGCTCGGAGCAGGTTTGGCACACAGCATAAATTGCCATGGCAGCATACCTCGATCAAAACCTATCCACCTTTCGTAGTACGGGTTAACCGGGAAGTTACTCCACACGTCATCAACTTACTCCCGAAGTTACCCTGATAAGCCAGTAACCTCGTTTCGTAGTACAGGCCCCTGGAGTCATTGCTTCTCTTTACTCGCGAGGAGAGAGAGAGTACCACGTGCGAATGTGTGGCAACAGCTTGCATTTTCTAGTTGCTCTGAGTAAGCGAAACAATATCTCATGTATCTGAATACTGCATATGAAAAACACACATTGCATTAATCACCCCATTAGAGACTTCTACTTCAGATTAAAGAAAACAATTACTTTAGACATTTAAGTGATAACAAAAAACAAGGCATATTCACAGTTTTCCAACACCCTGTTAAAATCTCTTTTTTTTTTTTTTGGCCATTCTCCAGGAATCTGCATTCAAAACTTACTCCCGGAAAATTGGTTACGGACTCAACGGGTGGGTCCTCTACTGTATTCCTTTTCATTCAGACTTTGGAACAATGTTTGAAAACAGGTGGTTGAAAAGATTAAAAGCATTGTAAGCAATGTTTATAGTACTGATGAAAGGTTTTTGCACGATCCCAAGCCAAACATTCCATCTTTTATTTAATTCCTGTTTTACTTTCCTGTTCCTTTGTATGTTTCATCTCATGTTTGCCCACATAAATCTGCTTGATAGCAGACACCAACATGAGGGATGGAGTAGATGTGTTTATGGACTATTATATGGGCAAAACAAAGATGCTTTTGGGATTGATTTGGTGCATCAAAAGTAATCACATAATTCGTTCACCCTCGTAATGCACCCTTTTTGATTTCATAACATTTATTGCTTTTGAGTCATTACCTACACAAAGTGTCTAGAATGAACCAAGTCACTCAACAACTCGTCTTCATTTTTGCTATCCAAGCCATATGCAGTTACCAGTACACCAATAAACAGGCAGCCAAGCACAGGAACTAGCACACAGGAAATCTTGCTTTGTTTTTTGGGGGGGTGACATATAAGGTTTAAGTCTTATTCTGAGATTGTGTGCCATCTCCATCAAGTACTGAGAAGAACACATCAAAATCTCAACTGCCTGCCACAGGCCAGGAGGCCTTTACCACACAACCAGACTACAAAATGAGAGAAAAGCAAGGATGGACGTGAAGGTTACTTTATCACAAAGTGCTTTGCCGAAGGAAAAAAGTTGAAGTCTACTGAAGCTTGACAACTGATTAATGAACATCCAGAAGTTACAACACCTTCACAACAAAACTTGACAACAGTGAAGACACACTCACACACACTGTGTAGGAAGCTGTGGGTCTCCAGTCCAGTAAGTACTTAACACTTAAGCCAGCAGTGCTTAATACATAATTGGAAATAACAGTTGTAGGGCTTCTGCTGTTGCTAAGCGACCAGCTAAAACCCATTTCAATCATGGCACGCTTTCACATTCATAACTTCAGGTGTTAAAATATTCTTGGCCCTCAGTATTGTTGGGAATGTGCAACAGTGCGTCTTTCCGATTTGTGCTGATGAGGAGAAGAAAAGAAAGCTGTAGTGTGAAGAGGGCCACCTGGTGGACATTTACATCCACAAAAGGAATATAGGTCATCACTTGATTCAGTTAAATGAGCTGCGAGATCAACACATCTGGAAGAAACTTGTTCCCAGGGGTATTCATAAATGGAGACTAAGGACATTGTCTGAATTCACATCATGCTTACAGAGGATACTGTAAGTTTTCTTTAAAATAAAAAAAAGGCATTTTACTTTCAAGAAATTCAAAGAATGCACTTTTCAGTGCCTCTTTATAGATGATCTTGTCATAGTGCTGCTCTGTCTTCAAGACACCTGTATGTATTTCACTAGACAGAACACAAAAACCCTTTCAGTCTGATGTTTAATGTTCAGAATGAGACATTAATTAACTACATTTAAAAAACACAAGAGACCCATTCCACTTAAAGTTGCCTGGATTTATTTATGAGGATCTAAAGGCAATGTTGGTGACAAAAGATCATTTTTTAATTTCATTTCTGCTTTCAAATGTTGTTTATGAAGAAGCAGCCAGAAAACAAAACAAGGGTTATACATTATTGGAATACATAACACTACTGGTCAACACGATTTTTCTTGCATGGAGTTTTTCAACCAAATTTGGGTCATTGGGAGGCGCTGAATCCAAATCTGGTGTTAGTTTTTGCCAATTACATCACATTCTTGAGATATGAAAACATAATTCTCGTATCAAGCATTGAAGCAAAAGCTGCAGTCTCACACACCTCTTCTGCGCCATAAACAATATTACGGCTTTTGTTTACATTTTGTGCATCTGGTTTAAAAACTATGCTTTTGAAGCTGCTTTTGTGCATGATTGATGGTGTCACTTGTGAGTGAATGAGCAACTTTTGCGGAATCCATCAATACAGACCATGCAGACTGCTAAAAAATATGATCTAGTGGAGGAAATCTGAACTCAGGTTCAGATTCAGAACCCCAAAATGACCCTAAATCAGTTCTCAAAGTCCATGCAAAGAAAAAAAAAATTGTTGACCTGTGTAATTCAGTCTGTCCCCTTGGTCGCATGAGCAACAGTCAACAGTAGCAAAGCGACGAGCTGCCAATCAGAGTGGGTGTGTTATAGCAACAAGAGTCAAGGGGCACTACAGCGCAAGTTAGGCCGAGCCAAAATGGATGCTAAGTTTATTTTATGTGAATCCTGAGCGACGACACGATGTCTACCAATTCAACTGGAGGCAGCGTGACGTCAGGATGACATACACCGGTTGCGAACAAAGTAATCCAACATGGCTCAAAAACAGTGTTTTTGTATCCAGATACCTCCAGAAGTTAACAAGACCTTTTAAGAGAGACAACAGTATGCTAGCTAGCGACACATGAACATCACTGTGAAAGCTGCTTGACACAAACTGCCAACTCTTCTGGAACACTCATCAAACCACAAACACTAACTGCTTGTTGTCCTCATTTGCAGCCAATCTGACTGTAGCATAACATGTGACCTAAAACGTTTGGGAACCACTGTTTTAATTCTAGCCCACCATGACATAAATTGCAAATGTTAATAAAGTTAAAATTATGCCTGACATGCTACCGGGCCTGCACAATGGCATCGCAATGGGGGATTTTCAAGATCCCACTAGACAGTGCCTACACGCATGCATAATGACGTCACAACTCTATCCAGTTAGGGAGACGTGGTTTCTTTCAATAACAAGAACTGTCAAGAAACTTTTTTCGTGTGTGGTTGGAGTTGTGTGGCAGTAGGAATCACCTTTTGAATGCTTGAATTATGATGTCAGTAGCACAAAGAAATCAAATAATCCTGAAAAGATGTTCATTGCACCCAGAATGTTGGTATTTTGGTTGTTGAACTTTCCTAGCAATGAAGCCCCGGTCACGCGGCACTAATGAAGGACAATGAAGCCAAAACGAAACAATAAATGTGGACTTACACTGACTTTCAGAGACATCATTTAACCATCGTCCAGCTTTGTTCCTGTACGAATCCAATGAAAACTCCTGTATTGACAGTTCCTCATCGTTTGCGTAATTCCCGTAGTATTAGCATTCTGTTTGACTGTGATCCAACTTTGTCCAACCTCCCAAGTCTGACGTCTTGCACGGAATACAGACAACTTGAAGTTGTTGTCGGGATTCATACAGGAACAAAGCTGGATGATGGTTAAATGATGTCTCTGAAATTCAACGTAAGTCCAGATTTCTTGTTTCGTTTTGGCTTCAGTGTCCTTCGTTTGTGCTGTGTGACCAGGGCTTTACATCGATATTCACACCACTGCAGTACTCCTTCTCATTCTTTGTGGGTTAACAACAACAACAACAAAATTACTTTCGGAGTACAATTCGCCTCCAGTGGCCATTTCACTCCCTGGAAATCTGACAGCTAAGCAAGTGTTTCTAATGATACCAAACATGCGAGTGAGAGGCTCACTAACTGGAAGTATCAAGATGGTGGAGGATCTTGAAAATCCCCCATTGCGTGCACAGAACATAACCAGCAGTAGTGTCGCCTTCAAAAATAAACTCTAAATACTTGCTATACCTTACTTTTCTTTTAAGTGGGCTTTATTTTAAATTCTCCTGTCATCAGCTTCTCACATATACACTGAACAAAAATATAAATGCAACACTTTTGTTTTTGCTCCCATTTTTCATGAGCTGAACTCAAAGGACTAAAACATTTTCTATATATACAAAAGACCTATTTCTCTCAAATACTGTCCACAAATCTGTCTAAATCAAGATTTAGGGAGATTTGTTTTTAAAATCAATGTTGAGGGAATCAAACAAGTGCCCTGCTTTAATGAAATGTTCATTAAAATAATTTCACATGGCACGTTTATCAGTCGGGTTTGTAGAATCTTTGACCAGGAAATTGGGTAGTTCACTCAGAGACATAACATCAGAAGCAGATCTCACAACCTTCCAGAACTTCTTGGAATCTTTTAGATTTTCTGTGATTTTAGATAAATAAAATTCAGATTTAGCCTTCTTAATTAACAAAATGCATTTGTTGCGGAGCTGATGCAAAGTTATCCAATCAGTTTTTGTTTTTCATGCCTTGGTCCAGGCATGGTCCCTTTCTTTTAAAAGGTTTCCAATTTCAGTGGAAAACCAAGGATCATTCCACCCCTTTATTCTAAATTTACATAATGTAGCATATTTGTTTATTAATTAGCTTCAAGAGTTCCTCATTAAAAAATGCCAGGCCAATTCAATATCAGAAAAGAGAGATATTTGGTTCCACTCGTAAATACAGATCATACAAGAAAGCCTGGTCACAAAAATGTTTAAAATCTCTTAAATAAAATGCTTGGTTTAGTTTGGGGGAGTTTGACATTCCTGACTATCACAATCACACAAATCTTTCCCAAAAAGCGCGATATCAGAATACTTGTGGGGGGGATTTGTTATTAGTAAATCGAGGCCATGACTTAGAGGGATGTTTGATATTGGGCCGAGTTGGACTGTCTATTAACTGACTTAGATTCACAGATAGATTTTAAGCTATCTGAATCTGAAGACAACCAGTCAAGGTTTAGGTCCCCCACTAACACTAGCTCACCAGGGTTTGGTCCTGAGATACAATTATTTAGAGAACTTAGTACCTCGCAGCAGGCCGAGGGGCCCTGTAACAGCCCACAACTGTGAGGATCTGTCTCTGAAATTTAAGTTTCAATGTCAGAAATTCAAGCTGATTGCTAATACAGAGGAAAGAAGCATCACATTAAACTTGTTTTTTTAATATAAATGGCTACACCTCAGCCTTTCTTGGGACGATCACAGCGGAAAGCTATTATAACAGTTAATAACAATACCATAATCCGAGACTGATTTTCTCAACCAAGTCTCGGATAACACAAGAATATCAGGTTCCGTTGTTTGCACCCAAATTCAGACTAAATCAATTTTAGGAAGCAGGCTCCTGACATTTATATGTAAATTGCCATGGGCTGATCTGGCTCTGAAACTATCAGGGAAGGGACCAGGATAAGGCTGAACACTGCCAGACAATAGAAGAAGAACAAAACATTTCCTCTTTACATTAAAAATTGAGCCCTTGCTATCGATATTAGAGATTTCCAGTCAATGAGTGAATTTTCTGTGTGTATAAAACTGCACTGCATGACAGAAGACAGTTTCAGTTTCACAAGACAGTTTCACATCAAAGAAAGAAGATTCACTCAATTTAATCCCAGCAGATAGCTGGACAACAGTTGATGTGAAACCACTTATGACCAGGTATAAGTCCCTGACCTGGAGAAATCCAAAGGTGGGTGCCTATGCACCCCACCATCAGTTTGACAGTACCGACCCCCGCAAAACACATGAGAATACAAGAGACTATACAAGAATTAGATTCACGTTTACTGTCTGTAAAATATAAATACAGGGTAAAATTTTTTTTAATTAATTAAACAACAGAAAGACATTCGGAGAGCAGCTAATGGCTATGTTAGCTGTGTTTCGGACCATCCTTGGTAACCAGCGGCTGACAGTCTCCCAACAATGATGGCCAGCAAACGCCAGTGGCCAGCAGGCTCCAGCAGCTAGAGTTAAATGGGCTCCAGCAGGTACCAGACTTCGGCGGAAAGCAAGCTAGGGATCTCCACCAATGGCCAGCAAACACCAGCAGCCGGTAGGCCAGCAGGCTCCAACAGCTAAATTTAAATGGGCTCCATTGTCCAGCAAGTTCATAAGCTCCCACAGCTATCAGGCAGGCAACTAAGCAAGTGAGCTAGCAGGTTTCAGCGGCAAGTGAGCTAGCAGAACTTTGGTAGCTAGCGGGCCGCTAGCAGGGTAACAGACTGCGAGGTTTCATCTGACAACACCCCAACTCCTGACAACCAGCGATTGACAGAGTCCCACTACTGAGTGGGAATGGTTAATAAACGGCAGCAGCTAGTTGGTGAGCAGGCTCCAGCAGCTAGAATCACTGGGCTCCAGCAGGTAACAAGCCAAGGATCACCAACATTGAAAGGTAACAACAAGCTCCCATGGCAGGCCAGCGGGCTCTAGTGAGAAAAGAACTGGTGGGGTCCGACAGCTAGAAGGCTCCAGTGGCAGTGGGGGTCTTTCCTGACAGCAGCCCTCAGACACCAGCAGTCGAAACTCCAATGGGTTCATAGACAGAACCCAAACAGTGCTGCAGGAACAACAGACAGCAGGTGATCTGGTAGGTTGCAGGTAGTCCAGAAGGATCAACGGCTAGCTAACCTGTGGTTCGTAAAATGCTAAAAAGATTTTTTTTTAAAAAACAACAAAACAACAAACAAACAAAAAAACAAATAAGAGACCCAGTTTAGCCTCCAGTGTTAAAGGGTCCCTGCCACACCATGACGTTTTTACATATTCTTGAAGAATAAAAAAAGCTTTTTCCACATGTTGTCTTTGTTTTTTAACCATAAAATTACACTGAACAAGGATTTAGACGTTTCGTTACCCATCTGAGAATTTGTATTTCCCCCTCCGAGTTGACCTACTTTATCGCTGCGATGGATGTGACGCCATGCGATAAAATTCCATCCATTTCAAAATGAGCAAATATTTGCACAAAAACAATAAAGTTTCAGTGTGAACATTAAATATCGTCTTTGTGGTGTATTCAATTGAATATAGGTTGACGAGGATTTGCAAATCATTGTATTCTGTTTTTATTTACATTTTACACAATGTCCCAACTTCACTGGAATTGGGGTTGTAAATTAACACTGACAGCGAACATATGGTCCCACTCTGACTAGACTAGGGCCATATGTACACTGTCAGTGTTAGTTTTAAACTGGTGATTTTACTGTGTGGCAAGACAGTCAACAAAGAGTGAGGAAAATAAGTATTTGAACAACCTGCAGTTTTGCAAGTTCTCCCACTTAGAAATCATGGAGGGGTCTGAAATTTCATCTTAGGTGCATGTCCGCTGTGCGAGACATAACTTAAAAAAAAAAAAAAAAAAAAAAAAAAAGGACATCACAATGTATGATTTTTTTAATCATTTATTTGTATGTTACTGCTGCAAATAAGTATTTGATCCCCTACAAACCAGCAAGAATTCTGGCTCACACAGACCTGTTAATTTTTCTTTAAGAAGCCCTCTTATTCTGCACTCTTTACCTGTATTAATTGCACCTGTTTGAACTTGTTACCTGTATAAAAGACACCTGTTCACACACTCAATCAATCACACTCCAACCTGTCCACCATAGCCAAGACCAAAGAGCTGTCTAAGGACACCAGGGACAAAACTGTAGACCTGCACAAGGCTGGGATGGACTACAGGACAACAGGCAAGCAGCTTGGTAGGAGACAACAACTGTTATGATTATTTATTAGAAAGTGGAAGAAACACAAGATGACTGTCAATCTCCCTTAGTCTGGGATTCCATGCAAGATCTCACTTTGTGGGGTAAGGATGATTCTGAGAAAGCTCAGAACTACACAGGAGGACCTGGTCAACGACCTGAAGTCACAAAGATTACATTAGTAACACATGATGCTGTCATGGTTTAAAATCCTGCACGGCAGCAAGGTCCCCCTGCTCAAGCCAGCACATGTCCAGGCCCGTTTGAAGTTCACCAGTGACCATCTGGACGATCCAGAGGAGGGATGGGAGAAGGTCATGTGGTCAGATGAAACCAGAATAGAGGTTTTTGGAATCAACTCCACTTACCATGTTTAGAGGATGAGAACAACCCCAAGAAAACCATCCCAACCATGAAGCATGGGGGTGGAAACATCATACTCTGGGGGTGCTCTTCTGCAAAGGGGACAGGACGACTGCACCGTATTGAAGGGAGGATGGATGGAGTCATGTATTGCGAGATTTTGGCAAACAACCTCCTTCCCCCAGTAAGAGCACTGAAGATGGTCATGGCTGGGTCTTCCAGCATGACAATGACCACAAACACAGACAGGGCAACTAGGGAGGGGCTCCGTAAGAAGCATTTCAAGGTCCTGGAGTGGCCTGGCCAGTCTCCAGACCTGAACTCAATAGAAAATCTTTGGAGGGAGCTGAAACTCCAAACCTGAACGATTTGGAGATCTGTATGGAGGAATGGGCCAAAATTCCTGCTGCAGTGTGTGAAAACTTGGTCAAGAACTACAGGAAACATTTGACCTCTGTAAATGCAAACAAAGGCTACTGTACCAAATATCAACATTGATTTTCACAGGTGTTCAAATCCTTATTTTCAGCAGTAACATACAAATAAATTATTTTTAAAAAATCACACATTGTGATTTCTGGATTTTTTTTTTAGATTACGTATCTCACAGTGGACATGCACCTAAGATGAAAATTTCAGACCCCTCCATGATTTCTAAGTGGGAGAACTTGCAAAACCGCAGGGTGTTCAAATACTTATTTTCCTCACTGTATGTGGAGGTCCTGAAGGACATCAGGAAGAGGTTTCATCGCAAAAAGCCACAGCTTTTCCAATCAGGTCAGTGGCACCAACACCAGGACGATGCACTGGTACACTGTTACATCCTGGTAACCAACTGAGATGGGCATAGAAACTGTCCCTCACCCTACCTACAGCTCAGACCTTGCTCCCTATGACTTTTGATTGTTCTGCAAGTTGAATGAGTACCTCAGGTGCAATCATCTTATAAACATTGAGAAGATTAAGGAGGCTGTGACAAGGGTCCTGGACACCTTGGCTTTGTAGGAATTCGAAAGAGCCTTCAAGAAGTTACAAAGTACTAAAACAAGTGCATTTAACCCATTTATGCCCAGATTTTTTAAATAAGTGGAAAAAGTTGCATTAGTACCTTTTGAGATTTTTTTATTGTGAGTAAAAAATGACAGTGATACACTTTAGCAACATTTGTTGCCAGTGGGGCAAAATTAGTTAAGTCAGAAGATCATTCTTTGAAGGAAATTAGAATTTTGTACTTTTTAAAAATAAATAAATGTCTCTCTTAAAGAAGTCTCAAAACGTCTGGCATGCACATTGTATATTCCATCCATGAGTTGACAAGGTTTTCAAATTTTAGATTCAGCACTGCTCCCTTCTGGAAAATAAAACAACCAACCTCCCTTGTCTTGGTCCGACACAGTGGGAGAGGAAATAACTCCTTTTAATAGGGATCTCTTTCCCTAAGTGAAGATTTTTACAACTAGTGCAAGTAAAATTATACTGACTACAACAACCGCACTGACAGCTGTCCTCAGGGAAAGGTTTTAAAGTAGTTTGGACTGATAGTGATTGAGGAAGAGGAAAATATGAGTGTTTTTACCTCTTTAGTATTCTGTGAGAGGTTGTTCTTTGGATACACCATTGTATTAATGTGATTCAAGTATATGACAATGCTTCATTATCATTCCCCTCATATGTTGTGAACAAACATTCCGAGTACTCCGCTGCAAATATTAAATGGTAATTGGATTGTACAACTGATTGAGATCTGAATTTTCTTTTCGTGGAAGGATCATTTAGGGCAAGAACCTTGTGGGATATTCAGATGAAGTGAACAATTTTACATTTCCTAAATGCATGGGGGAAACGTCTACAAAAACAATCTTAATCTACCCAACCACAAATGCAACCTTTGACCTGCCTGGTGGCTGATAGTCGATATCTTTCTAAATGAATAGAAACACCTTGTGATTTATTCTCAGTCCTCTGTCTCCATCTAGTGTCCAACTAGAGCGTCAAAGGCAACTCAACCTGGCCAATACTGAAATCATTTAACTGATCATCTGCAGAGGAATGGTCTATTTGAAGAGTTTCAGTCAGGTTTTAGAATTCATCATAGTACAGTAACAGCATTAGTGAAGGTTACAAATGATCTTCTTATGGCCTCGGACAGTGGACTCATCTCTGTGCTTGTTCTGTTAGACCTCAGTGCTGCTTTTGATACTGTTGACCATAAAATTTTATTACAGAGATTACAGCATGCCATAGGTATTAAAGGCACTGCGCTGCGGTGGTTTGAATCATATTTGTCTAATAGATTACAATTTGTTCATGTAAATGGGGAATCTTCTTCACAGACTAAAGTTAATTATGGAGTTCCACAAGGTTCTGTGCTAGGACCAATTTTATTCACTTTATACATGCTTCCCTTAGGCAGTATTATTAGACGGTATTGCTTAAATTTTCATTGTTACACAGATGATACCCAGCTTTATCTATCCATGAAGCCAGAGGACACACACCAATTAGCTAAACTGCAGGATTGTCTTACAGACATAAAGACATGGATGACCTCTAATTTCCTGCTTTTAAACTCAGATAAAACTGAAGTTATTGTACTTGGCCCCACAAATCTTAGAAACATGGTGTCTAACCAGATCCTTACTCTGGACGGCATTACCCTGACCTCTAGTAATACTGTGAGAAATCTTGGAGTCATTTTTGATCAGGATATGTCATTCAAAGCGCATATTAAACAAATATGTAGGACTGCTTTTTTGCATTTACGCAATATCTCTAAATTCAGAAAGGTCTTGTCTCAGAGTGATGCTGAAAAACTAATTCATGCATTTATTTCCTCTAGGCTGGACTTTTGTAATTCATTATTATCAGGTTGTCCTAAAAGTTCCCTAAAAAGCCTTCAGTTAATTCAAAATGCTGCAGCTAGAGTACTGACGGGGACTAGAAGGAGAGAGCATATCTCACCCATATTGGCCTCTCTTCATTGGCTTCCTGTTAATTCTAGAATAGAATTTAAAATTCTTCTTCTTACTTATAAGGTTTTGAATAATCAGGTCCCATCTTATCTTAGGGACCTCGTAGTACCATATCACCCCAATAGAGCGCTTTGCTCTCAGACTGCAGGCTTACTTGTAGTTCCTAGGGTTTGTAAGAGTAGAATGGGAGGCAGAGCCTTCAGCTTTCAGGCTCCTCTCCTGTGGAACCAGCTCCCAATTCAGATCAGGGAGACAGACACCCTCTCTACTTTTAAGATTAGGCTTAAAACTTTCCTTTTTGCTAAAGCTTATAGTTAGGGCTGGATCAGGTGACCCTGAACCATCCCTTAGTTATGCTGCTATAGACGTAGACTGCTGGGGGGTTCCCATGATGCACTGTTTTCTTTCTCTTTTTGCTCTGTATGCACCACTCTGCATTTAATCATTAGTGATCGATCTCTGCTCCCCTCCACAGCATGTCTTTTTCCCGGTTCTCTCCCTCAGCCCCAACCAGTCCCAGCAGAAGACTGCCCCTCCCTGAGCCTGGTTCTGCTGGAGGTTTCTTCCTGTTAAAAGGGAGTTTTTCCTTCCCACTGTAGCCAAGTGCTTGCTCACAGGGGGTCGTTTTGACCGTTGGGGTTTTACATAATTATTGTATGGCCTTGCCTTACAATATAAAGCGCCTTGGGGCAACTGTTTGTTGTGATTTGGCGCTATATAAAAAAATTGATTGATTGTTGTTGTTGTTTTTTAAACTCATCCGTGGTGATGAATGCCAGAGCACTCCTTGTTCCTTATGGTGATGGATGCATATGCCAGATGGCCTGAAATTATTCATATGCAGACAACTATCACGTGCAAAACAATCAAAGTCTTGAGAAACCTGTTTTCTGCTTATAGATTGCCTAAAGAGGTGATAACTGATTTTATATAACGGCTGAGTGGGTCCTTGTCATTTGATTGGTGCTTTGTATACTCAACAAAAATATAAACGCACTTTTGGTTTTGCTCCCATTTTGTATGAGATGAACTCAAAGATCTAAAACGTTTTCCACATACACAATATCACCATTTCCCTCAAATATTGTTCACAAACCAGTCGAAATCTGTGATAGTGAGCACTTCTCCTTTGCTGAGATAATCCATCCCACCTCACAGGTGTGCCATATCAAGATGCTGATTAGACACCATGATTAGTGCACAGGTGTGCCTTAGACTGTCCACAATAAAAGGCCACTCTGAAAGGTGCAGTTTTGTTTATTGGGGGGGGGGGGGGGGGTACCAGTCAGTATCTGGTGTGACCACCATTTGCCTCATGCAGTGCAACACATCTCCTTCGCATCATCCGTGAAGAGAACACCTCTCCAACGTGCCAAACGCCAGCGAATGTGAGCATTTGCCCACTCAAGTCGGTTACGACGAGGAACTGGAGTCAGGTCGAGACCCCGATGAGGATGACGAGCATGCAGATGAGCTTCCCTGAGACGGTTTCTGACAGTTTGTGCAGAAATTCTTTGGTTATGCAAACCGATTGTTCCAGCAGCTGTCCGAGTGGCTGGTCTCAGACGATCTTGGAGGTGAACATGCTGGATGTGGAGGTCCTGGGCTGGTGTGGTTACACGTGGTCTGCGGTTGTGAGGCTGGTTGGATGTACTGCCAAATTCTCTGAAACGCCTTTGGAGACGGCTTATGGTAGAGACATGAACATTCAATACACGAGCAACAGCTCTGGTTGACATTCCTGCTGTCAGCATGCCAATTGCACGCTCCCTCAAATCTTGCGACATCTGTGGCATTGTGCTGTGTGATAAAACTGCACCTTTCAGAGTGGCCTTTTATTGTGGACAGTCTAAGGCACACCTGTGCACTAATCATGGTGTCTAATCAGCATCTTGATATGGCACACCTGTGAGGTGGGATGGATTATCTCAGCAAAGGAGAAGTGCTCACTATCACAGATTTAGACTGGTTTGTGAACAATATTTGAGGGAAATGGTGATATTGTGTATGTGGAAAAAGTTTTAGATCTTTGAGTTTATCTCATACAAAATGGGAGCAAAACCAAAAGTGTTGCATTTATATTTTTGTTGAGTGTATGTCACATGACATGGATTATTTGTCCCATTTGTGTTGCATTGTATTTAGAGTGCAAATTTGGTTCCATACATTTGGTACCATTACACTGCGCGCACACACACAAAACAAATCCACTGTGCTGTAAGCTGTCTGATGTGATTTTTTTTCGCTGCACTGAGGAAATAGTCTTTTTTTCTTTTTCTTTTTTTTTTTGCTAGTGCACAAGCGCCTTCCCCACTTGCGTGAGTGTGCACCGCGCGCACGCTCACAGACTGGGCAGCGTCTGGTTTAGCTTTGAAACAAACATGGCGGAGTTTGTTTTGCTGACAGATGACGATTTGATGCACGTCATGGCAGACTTCATCGTCAGAATTATTTTTGGTCTGCTGTTTAAAGTTTGTGTTGGATTGTTGATGTCAAAGCAGCAGTGACACACCAAAGACGGATTAATTTCTAACTTTTTTTTTTTTTGGCTGCACTGAGGAGGTACCAAAACGTATGTCCTTTCTGTTGTTTGTAAATTAAATGACAAGGATCTATTTTAGTCATTATATAAAACAAACAATGAATGTTTTTACAATCTTTCTTCACCTTGTTGAATGGTATGTTCCAGCTTTCACCTCATAAAATATTTGTACCATTGAACTCTTAAACATTCATTATTTGTATAGAGGGTTTTCATGTGACGTATCGGTCATGTCATTTTGTGTCCCGTGGCCATTCTGGATTACAACGTGGTGGCCGCTGTGATTACACTTCGTGCATTTGGTGAACAATTGCACAAGTTTCAACGTCGATGTGAAGAAGCCTCGCGGCACCGTGGCGCTGTGAGAGATCTGCCGCTAACAGAAATCCACTGCTCACAGAATTTTATTTTATTTTATTCGGCAATAAAATTATATAACAATACATAAAAATACTGCAGAGGATAACACAAGAACGCTTCCAATACGGATGCTTATTTACATTGTGATCCTCGAGCACTGAGCTGCTGATCCACAAGCTGCCCTTCCAGCGCCTGGTGAGAGAAATCGCTCAGGACTTCAAGACCGACCTCCGTTTTCAGAGCTCTGCTGTGATGCTCTGCATGAGGCTGGCGAGGCTGACCTGGTCGGCGGCTTCCTAGTTCACAATATCGCAGTGTGACACAGTCGGCCAGTTCGTTACATTAACGCTAAACTCACTATCTGGTATAAGATACGGATCCACTGAACCAACTGCTACACATCTATCACGATAAATAGCTTTATCTGGAGGATTTAAAGCCTCGTAATAACTGTACATTCTCTTCATTTTTCTATCACGCGCCAGCCTCCTTGTAATCCAGAATGGCGACAGCATCTGTCCTGCAGCAAATCGGTCACGTGAAGCCATGAAGTCTGCTATACAAATTCACTTTCACTGAACTGCAGTTCACTGAAAGTGAATTTGAGACATTACTGAAGCTGAATGCTGTGAAGCATACCAAAACTCCATCCTACCATCTAGCCTCAAATGGACTGGCAGAGAGGCTGGTACAAAACTTTAGGGCCCCTTCACACATAGTACAAATGTGGCTGAATTGCGCATGAAGCAGGAATTGTAGCAATACGTGTAAAATCTGAGCTGCCTCCAGTGCCTCATACACCTGTTGCTACAACTATTTGCATACATTAGCGGCTGAAAGACACAGTGTGCCCTGTGAGAGCCCATTCGATCCCTCTCGTGGCAGGTGTCAGCCAATTTCCAGGTGACACTCATGAACATCTAACACTGCTCGCTTGGTACTTAGACAAATTTCACATCCAGCTCAAAAGTGATTGTCTGCAGACTGTTTTTGTGCTAACAGCACGAATGGCCACACATTTTCTAAGTGCCCCTACAACTGTGAAGTTGCCAAGTGCACATGCGGCGTACCAGAGTGTCGGCTCCCCCCACAATACGCGTGCGTGTGTTATGCATGTTCCCCCCGCTACCCCCCAAAGTGCCTCTCATTTAATCACATAGTGACACCTTGGTCTGTGCGCTGAACGGACAGGGGGCGTGGCTGGCTGCCAATACCAGCAGCTGTTGACATCGCTCATCCTCGATGTCACAGCTGCAGGACACATACCGTGTGTTGATGGACACGCGCATGTGCGTGCTTGCTGCCCTCGTGGAAATACATAAAAACATATATCACTTTTGCGACGGGCTGGAGAGTACACACAGCGCACACATTGACATTGTCCCAGCTGGAACGGACCGTCAGTTCATGTGGACACACAGCAGGTGATCTGAATGTCACATCTGTCTGACAGGACACGTGTGTCCTTTGAGCAGCGCACCACAGGACTATATGAGAAGCCAAAAATAAATACGCCACTTTCAGTCACGTATCAGCAGAAATATGCTGTAATCGACATGTACAGAAACAGTCAAATGAGAAGGGTAGACTAGTGGGACAAGGGTGGGACAAGTATTGCTTGAAAGAAACTACAGGGGAGGAGAGAAGTGGCTGAATGTTGAAATTACCCAGGTATTGGGTCCTGCTGTGTATTTGGTGTTGGTAAATGGAAATTGTATCAAACGACATGTGAATCAATTACTGGAAGGAAAAAAATGTAAATCCAGACACTGTCAATGATGATGATGATGATTTTACTTTTGATTTTGACAATGAACTGAATGATTCAGAGAATGAGTCAAAGGACACGGCAGGTGAACATATAACCATTTGTCCGCATAACAATGTTCCTCAAGTTTTGGTGGAAATGGACCAAGCTGTGGAAAATCCTGTAGGTATACACAACAAGTGTCCAAGGAGAAATCTGCGTCCTCCACGTCTGGACTTGTAATGGAATGTTGCGAGAGAAATGTAAATAATAATAATGTTCATGTTCATAAAAACTGCACATGTATGTTAAAGAAAAGAAACAAGTACAGTTAAAGGTCTACAGGGGAGGATTGTAGTATCTGGAAGGTTCTGAAGGTGCAGTAACTCGGGTTACCTGCAGGGGCGCTAATGCAGAAGTAGGAAGTGATGAGTGAGAACTGGTCATGTTAAGCTCTGTAATAGGTAGTTCACCGTGTCTGAACAAACTCATCCCCTTCCTATGGCCAGTGTTGCCACAGTTACTTTTAAAAAGTAATCCAATTACTGATTACTGATTACTCCTTGAAAAAGTAACTTAGTTACTTTACTGATTACTCAATTGTAAAAGTAACTAAGTTAGATTACTAGTTACTTTTTTAGTTACTTTCCCCAGCTGCCGACAACAACCCACATCAACATGACAATGATACCTGTTTTGCCAAAACTCACTTTATAGTCACCCTTTCTTGACTTCAATGAAAACAAATACTTGTTTTATAAAAAGTAAAATAAAGACCTCTTTCTTGACCTCATATTTAACTGTTGACAGCACTGTAACAGTAAAACTTGCAATTTCAAACCTACATTGTTTATAAATGTAACTATTAAATTCTAACATTTTTCTAACATTTAAATTCTCTAAACATTTTACTTGTCGAAATTATTATTTGAAGCAGTATTAGTAGTTGTAGTAAAAAACGGCTTCAAAACTGCACCTTTAATCTACGGGTGTTGTGGGGGAGGGGGGCACATCCTTGCCCCACGCCCCCATTCCATCTGGATTCGCCCCTGCTTTGGCGTTTGAGCACAAAGAATGGATAACATTTATTTATGCAGAAAACAGGACCAGATTTACAGGTAAAGTTTTATTGTGTTTTCACATCATGTGGTCCTCAGAAAGAGAGTTTAGGTGCATTTGAGTGGAAAACAGTGTTAGTTGTTGACGCGTCGCGGAGGATCAGCTGTTTTTAACGAGACGATACGGAGCAGCTCAGCTCAGAATTCTAAATAAAGGAGGAAAAAAGTATAAAAATGTCTTTGTAAAGTTCAGTGCAGGTGTGCTGATCACCGCGCTTTAAGAGGTGAGGACGAGTCGAGCAGCTGCAAAAAAAAAACGCGGATTAAAAGCTCACAGCTCACTTAAAGTGGGCCGTTCAGTCGAACCCCGACCTCCTGCCCACAGACCAAGTTTAATGCTGCTATCGACCCACAATGAAAAATAATAGTAACACACAGTGACATGGAGAAGTAACTTTAATCTGATTACTGATTTGGAAAGATTAACGCGTTAGATTACTCGTTACTAAAAAAAAGTGGTCAGACCGGCATCACTGCCTATGGCACAACATATGTGACAACACTTGGGACCAAAGAGATTTTATATTACTGAGGCTTGACTTGCAAGGTAACACCCAAGAATTAAATCCACCAGAAACTCAGGATTGCAACAAAGCAATGATCGAGTTGGAGGCATCCAGCAGAAATGTGACAAAGTGATCAGTTTGACATGTCAGCCATCTCAATTTTTTCAGGAAGCAAAACGTTTGGAGAGGGAGGGGGAATTCTGTCTGACACTGTGCAACATTAAAACCCACGTCTGTAATGCTGCATTCACATGTTGGTATTAAGAAAAACCATCATCCCGGTCATCATAGGAGAATTCCTGTCTTCTGTAGTTGCAGACGCTGATGCTGCGAGTCACTTTTCAGTACTAACGAGTAATTTACTTAACTGAAAGAGAGTTTTGGCATTTTGCACAACATTGTATTAAAACAAGAAACTCTGGCCCTGATGGCATCTCAAAAAATTAACATTTTTTGAAGTTACAGATTACTTCCATGTTGTGATGTCTAATTTTTTTATGTTTACTTGACTAAAACCAGGTCCATTGCTTTCTTCTCATTAAAACTTTTGGTTTACCGTCTGCCAACGTGTGAATGCAATATTAATGATTTTATTTTGGTTTTCATGTATACGTGGATTTCATGTCGCATTTGCAGACATCTTTATAGCGCAGTGCTGGGCGACCTACTGGACAGCGTCCTGACTCCAACTCTCCACAGATGATGTCCTTTGGGATGCGGCTATCCTGCATATGGTACACGTGCCCCAGCCAACGTAAGTGTCGCTGGCTGAGAAGGAGATGCATACTGACGGAACCAGCTTGCTTCAGCACAGTAGCGTTGGAAATTTTGTCACGCCATGTGATGCCAAGAATCTGATGCAGCCGGCGAAGGTGGAAGCTTTCAAGATGGCTCTCCTGTCTGGTATAAGTTACCTAGGTTTCGCTGCCGTAGAGCAGCGTACTTAGGAACCACACCTGGTAAACCTTGAGTTTGGTGTTTAAGGATAGCTGGTCATTTTCCCACACTCTCACTCAGTCTAGCCAACACTCCTGCAGCTTTTGGAATGCCTTTATCAATTTCTCTATTGAGGGACACGTTACTGGTGATAATAGAGCCCAGATAGGTGAAGTGGTCAGTAACTTCAAGCACCTTATTATCAATTTTGATCGATGGAGGTGCAGAGACATTCTGCCCTATGACATTGGTCTTCTTTATACTGATGGTTAGCCCAAACTGAGTGCACGCATGAGAAAACTGGTTAATCAGGACTTGGAGGCCCTCTTCTGTGTGAGATCAGGGCAGCATCATCAGCAAACAATTCTCTGATGAGCACTCTGCGCACTTCTGTCTTTGCCCTCAGTTGAGCCAAGTTGAATAGCCTACCATCGCTTCAAATAAGTAGACAGACTCCCTGTGATGAATGTCTGAATTTAAAGTCAAACAGCATCGAGAAGAAAATGCCAAAAAGAGTTGGTGCAAGTACACAGCCTTGTTTTACTCCACTCTGAATTACAAAGGGCTCTGAAACTTGCTGCCATAGCTGACTACGCCCTCCGTGTTTTCATGAAAGGAGACTATGTTGAGTAACTGCTTGGGGCAGCCAATCTTCCTTAATAACTGGAACAGACCTTTCCTACTTATGAGGTCGAATGCCTTTGTGAGATCTATGAAGGCCAGAGGTGTCAAGTAACTAAGTACAAATACTTCATTACTGTACTCAAGTACACTTTTTAGGTATCTATACTTTACTCCTTTACTTATTTTTCTGCCTACTTCTGACTTCTACTCATTACATTTTCACACAAACAACATGAATAGAAACAACAGAAAATATAAAAGCAACTAACAATGAACATACATAAATACATACATAAATGTTTCCTGTGAACACCTAGTGACTGTTACACCTCCACTTCATCCCTGTCTTATTTAATGACAGTTTGTTTCGGTCAAACCATATTTTCAATTTGTTAATTTCTTCAGTGATTTTCTCCAGAACTATCTGCCAAACTAGAAAACTGCTGTATCCTTGTAAGAGCAGAATACTACTGGAATGAATTTGAACAAGGAAAGTTGTTTTTTTTTTTCTTTTCCTTCACTAAATGGATGCTGCACTCACTGCAGTTTATCGTCTGGAATAGTCCCAGATTGCATTTCAGAGCTTCTAGAATTGAAACATTTTCGTGCAGGTGGTGTTGGGGGTAATTTTGGTTTTTGGGTCTTGGGCCACATGTAGAACGAATCAGTTTTTAAATTAAGCTTTCAATTCATATAGTGGCATCTACCTTTTTTTTTTTTAAAAGGTTACTTTACACTTTTATACTTTAAGTAGGTTTTGGAGCACATACTTTTTAACTTTTACTTGAGTAAAGAGGTCGAGTTGATACTTCAACTTTTACCAGAGTGTTTTTAAACTGCAGTATCTATACATCTACTTAAATGTGTGTACTTTTGACACCACTGATGAAGGCAATATACAGTAGTGTTCAGAATAATAGTAGTGCTATGTGACTAAAAAGATTAATCCAGGTTTTGAGTATATTTCTTATTGTTACATGGGAAACAAGGCACCAGTAGATTCAGTAGATTCTCACAAATCAAACAAGACCAAGCATTCATAATATGCACACTCTTAAGGCTATGAAATTGGCCTATTAGTTAAAAAAAAATTAGAAAAGGGGGTGTTCACAATAATAGTAGTGTGGCATTCAGGCAGTGAGTTCATCAATTTTGTGGAACAAACAGGTGTGAATCAGGTGTCCCCTATTTAAGGATGAAGCCAGCACCTGTTGAACATGCTTTTCCTCTTGAAAGCCTGAGGAAAATGGGACGTTCAAGACATTGTTCAGAAGAACCGCGTAGTTTGATTAAAAAGTTGATTGGAGAGGGGAAAACCTATAGGCAGGTGCAAAAAAATTATAGGCTGTTCATCTACAATTATCTCCAATGCTTTAAAATGGAAAAGAAAAAAAAAAAAAAAAAAAACAGACGCGTGGAAGAAAACGGAAAACAACCATCAAAATGGATAGGAGAATAACCAGAATGGCAAAGGCTCATCCATTGATCAGCTCCAGGATGCTCAAAGACAGTCTGGAGTTACCTGTAAGTGCTGTGACAGAAGACGCCTGTGTGAAGCTAATTTATTTGCAAGAATCTCCCGCAAAGGCCCTCTGTTAAATAAAAGACGTGCAGAAGAGGTTACAATTTGCCAAAGAACACAGCAACTGGCCTAAAGAGAAATGGAGGAATATTTTGTGGACCGATGAGAGTAAAATTGTTCTTTTGGGTCCAAGGGCCGCAGACAGTTTGTGAGACGACCCCCAAACTCAAGCCCCGAATTCAAGCCACAGTTCAGTGAAGACAGTGAAGCATGGTGGTGCAAGCATCATGATATGGGCATGTTTCTCCTACTATGGTGTTGGGCCTATATATCGCATACCAAGTATCATGGATCAGTTTGGATATGTCAAAATACTTGAAGAGGTCATGTTGCCTTATGCTGAAGAGGACATGCCCTTGAAATGGGTGTTTCAACAAGACAATGACCCCAAGCACGCTAGTAAATGAGCAAAATCTTGGTTCCAAACCAACAAAATTAATGCCTCGCAGATGTGAAGAAATCATGAAAACTGTGGTTATACAACTAAATACTAGTTTAGTGATTCACAGGATTGCTGAAAAAGCAGTTTGAACATAATAGTTTTGAGTTTGTAGTGTCAACAGCAGATGCTACTATTATTGCGAACACCCCCTTTTCTACCTTTTTTTTTTTTTAACTCATAGCCCAATTTCATAGCCTTAAGAGTGTGCATATCATGAATGCTTGGTCTTGTTGGATTTGTGAGAATCTACTGAATCTACTGGTATCTTGTTTCCCATGTAACATAGTAGAGAAGCTTGAATCTTCGACTGGACTGGGTTGCTTGACGTGAGGATGTTTCGCTTCAAATCGCAGAAGCTTCCTCAGCTAAAATTCTTGCTCTGGTAGTCTGACTTCTGTCTCGAGTCTTGTAGAGAAGAAAATACAGAAGCCAACAAAAGCTGGAGTTTTTTTAAACCTAACCAGACCCCTCCTACCGAGAGACCGACTGCTATAGGCTAGTGACTAAACAATAGCTCTAATTAGCACCTATTGTGCTCTAGTTAGCACCCTCCTAATGACAGGGCAGCTGTCCCTCCTAATGATGGGACGGAAGCCTCTCCTAATGGCTCCCTTGACGACTCTCCTGATGACGTGAATGACGCATTACCATGAACAAAAGACTGAAACTGCTTTGACCTGAGTACCCCATTGTAAACACTGGACAAAGCGTGTCTCAGACCCCCTCCCCGGTTAAGGCTGGGTTCCAACTATTTCACAAAGAATGCTTCCTTGACAACTCTCTCAAACCATTTCTTCTCTCTGGCTGATTTTAACTTCCTTGTCCTCAAACGTATGGTTAGTGTCTTTCAGGTGGAGATGAACTGCAGACTGAGGTCCATTTGCGCCCTCTCTGCGGTGCTGGTATAGCCTTTTGTGTAAAGGTTGCTTAGTCTCACCTATGTAGTGTTCATTACAATTTTCCTGACATCTGATAGAATACACTACATTGCTCTGTTTGTAGGGATCCTGTCCTTAGGGTGAACTAATTTCTGTCTCAAGGTGTTAACCGGTTTAAAGTAAACTGGGATTTTGTGCTGTCTGAAGAGCCTCTGTAGTTTTTCCCCTACTCCTGCTAAATAAGGGAGAGACACTCTGTCACCTCAGTCTGCAGTTCATCTCCACCTGAAAGACACTAACCATACGTTTGAGGACAAGAAAGTTAAAATCTTAGCCAGAGAGAAGAAATGGTTTGAGAGAGGTGTCAAGGAAGCATTCTTTGTGAAACAGTTGAAACCCAGCCTTAACCGGGGAGGGGGTCTGAGACACGCTTTGTCCCCTGTTTACAATGGGGTACTCAAGGTCAAAGCAGTTTCAGTCTTTTGTTCATGGTAATGAGTCATTCACGTCATCAGGAGAGTCGTCATGGGAGCCATTAGGAGAGGCTTCCGTCCCATCATTAGGAGGGACAGCTGCCCTGTCATTAGGAGGGTGCTAACTAGAGCACAATAGCTGCTAATTAGAGCTATTGTTTAGTCACTAGCCTATAGCAGTCGGCCTCTCGGTAGGTGGGGTCTGGTTAGGTTTAAAAAACTCCAGCTTTTGTTGGCTTCTGTATTTTCTTCTCTACAAGAGTCAAGACAGAAGTCAGACTACCAGAGCAAGAATTTTAGCTGAGGAAGCTTCTGCGATTTGAAGCGAAACATCCTCGCGTCAAGCAACCCAGTCCAGTCGAAGATTCAAGCTTCTCTACTATGGAAACCACCTGGACAACTGAGAGCCTACACAGAAACATCCCATGTAACAATAAGAAATATACTCAAAACCTGGATTAATCTTTTTAGTCACATAGCACTACTATTATTCTGAACACTAACGTATAATGGCATCTGCTGTTCACGACATTTCTCCTCAAGTTGACGGACAGAGAAGATCATATGTACAGTAGAACACAGAGCTCTGAATAAACACTGAGATTCTGGGTAGATGTATTCGGCAAGGATTTGGAGACATATCAAGATTACTCAAGCCTCCGAACTATGCTCAGCAGGGAGATACCACTATATTTGCTGCAGTCACTGCGGTCACCCTTGTTCTTATACAGGGTGACTATTTTGCATTACGCATGTCTTTTCCACTTTTGATAATCTCAGGAGGTATGCCATCCATGCCTGGTGCTTTTCCTCTTGGTAGGACATCAATAACCTTGCTGAGTTCCTCAACTACGGGAACTAAGTCCAATTCTTCCAAGACAGGAAGGTCCACGAAGCTGTCGAGCGCTTCCCGAGACTGAGCTTTCATTGGAGTAAAGATCAATTTGGGAGATATTTTTTCAGTATTCACGTTTTGCAATTAATGGTTTGTGAATAATTCACGATTTGCAGATGATTCACGTTTTTGGGGGTTAACATGTCCTCAATTTTGGCAAAATCATAACAGACTCCAGAGCCTCATTCTCGTGGAGATTTTTGTTTTCTTGCAAAGACAGGAAAAACTGAAAATTTGATTTTTATTGTTTCACTGAAAAAGAAGTGCCATCCACTGTTAGACAAAATGTCACACCATTATACAAAAGATCAAAGTGACCACATTATCAGCTCCATGATAACAAGAGTCCATGGTGTGAAAACACACAATAAGCAGCCGGACGGAGACAACATGACACAAGGAGGCAGATGTTTCTTCATTCGCTTTCAGAGAAGATTTACTCATAATGGTTGATCAGACATTACTGAAATGGACATAAAAGGAATACAGATTTTGTTGTTGTTAATCCTCACATCGAAAGTGACATACACACACAAGAAGTCTATGTTCAAAGTAAACACAAAGTTTACAGAGGTGGACTAACTGTCCAAACCAAACACACAACTTGTCGGAGCCAAAATTACTGTAACTTTTTTTAAAGGAAGAGTAAAGAAAATCTTTTGGGGTCTCGTTAGCTTCAGTTAATCCCTGAGGCTGATTTCAACAATAAAAAGTTGCTAAACTGAGAAGCTGTGTGCCGTTTCTCACCCAACACCGTGCCATAATTTATCAAACACTGTTCCACACTTTCCAACCACCAATGAGCCCAATAAACTGAAGAATTTCACATCTACAGTAGTGTTCATAAAATAGTAGTGTTATGTGACTAAAAAGATTACATCCAGGTTTTGAGTATATTTGTTATTGTTACATGGGAAACAAGGTACCAGTAGATTCAGTAGATTCTCACAAATCCAACAAGACCAAGCATTCATAATATGCACACTCTTAAGGCTATGAAATTGGGCTATTAGTAAAAAAAAAGTAGAAAAGGGGGGTGTTCTCAATAATAGTAGTGTGGCATTCAGTCAGTGAGTTCGTCAATTTTGTGAAACAAACAGCACCTGGATGAAGCCAGCACCTGTTGAACATGCTTTTCTCTTTGAAAGCCTGAGGAAAATGGGACGTTCAAGACATTGTTCAGAAGAACAGGGTAGTTTGATTAAAAAGTTGATTTGAGAGGGGAAAACATACGCAGGTGCAAAAAATTATAGGCTGTTCATCTACAATGATCTCCAATGCTTTAAAAAGAAAAAAAAAAAAAAAAAAAAAAAACAGACGCGTGGAGGAAAACAGAAAACAACCATCAAAATGGATAGAAGAATAACCAGAATGGCAAAGGCTCACCCATTGATCAGCTCCAGGATGATCAAAGACAGTCTGGAGTTACCTGTAAGTGCTGTGACAGTTAGAAGACGCCTGTGTGAAGCTAATTTATTTGCAAGAATCCCCCGCAAAGTCCCTCTGTTAAATAAAAGACGTGCAGAAGAGGTTACAATTTGCCAAAGAACACATCAACTGGCCTAAAGAGAAATGGAGGAATATTTTGTGGACTGATGAGAGTAAAATTGTTCTTTTTGGGTCCAAGGGCCGCAGACAGTTTGTGAGACGACCCCCAAACTCTGAATTCAAGCCACAGTTCAGTGAAGACAGTGAAGCATGGTGGTGCAAGCATCATGATATGGGCATGTTTCTCCTACTATGGTGTTGGGCCTATATATCGCATACCAAGTATCATGGATCAGTTTGGATATGTCAAAATACTTGAAGAGGTCATGTTGCCTTATGCTGAAGAGGACATGGCTGAAATGGGTGTTTCAACAAGACAATGACCCCAAGCACACTTAGTAATGAGCAAAATCTTGGTTCCAAACCAACAAAATTAATGCCTCACAGATGTGAAGAAATCATGAAAAACTGGTTATACAACTAAATACTAGTTTAGTGATTCACAGGATTGCTAAAAACAGCAGTTTGAACATAATAGTTTTGAGTTTGTAGCGTCAACAGCAGATGCTACTATTATTGTGAACACCCCCTTTTCTACTTTATTTTACTAATAGCCCAATTTCACAGCCTTAAGAGTGTGCATATCATGAATACTTGGTCTTGTTGGATTTGTGAGAATCTACTGAATCTACTGGTACCTTGTTTCCCATGTAACAATAAGAAATATACTCAAAACCTGGATTAATCTTTTTAGTCACATAGCACTACTATTATTCTGAACACTACTGTATGACTGAGTCAAACTGGACTATTTTATTGTAACAATTCAGGATGCATATGGACTGTCCAAAGGTTACTCAATGCCGACAGTGAGCCCTGTCCCTGTTTGTATAATGTGCTCTAATGAACCAGATAAGCCAGAGTGTCCCCGATATCCACCGTGAGACCGTTATCAGTCAGAGTGACCCTCTTCTCCTCCAGACTGACGCTGAACACAGAACTGTTGGAGATGAGAACTTTGCCGTTCTCCTCCTGTCCCACGACAGGCACCCGGCGTGGCCCAAGCACCGGGTCCTCGTACCGCATCAGCTTCACTCTGGACAAATCTGATGGACACAAAGAAGGCAAAGTGAGACAGGTCTGAGAAGTGGAAACATGGTCTGATACAAAAAGCAGAAGCTACTACAAAACAGATTTCATGAACAATGAGATCATGGCACAAGTGTTCAGCTCAGTGTCCCAAATAGCTGACTGTCAACTGGTTCATCTGTAATCCGGAACCTCATCAAAAACTACAGATCTGTGCGCAAGTCACAAAATTACTAGTTGCTTGTATCAATGAATATGAGTGACAGTAAATGTTTAGTGAGGAAACTCTTGAGTTAACAAACCGGTCAACCTCTGTACATGTAACCAAGAAATGACATATTAAAACAAACCCAACAACAACAAAAGTCCAAATATCTGTACTTGAAGATTTTAAGACAGATTCCCATACTCCTCCCAAAACAAAAAAGTGGTGAGTGTAAAAACCCACTCGATTCAGATACTATCATTCTCCTCCTAGTGTCACAAAGAAGCCATGGAGTTTTTTTTTTTATTCTGCTTTTGTCTGGTTTTCCATGTAATAAACACCATACATAACGGATTTTGTAAAACAGATTTTCGCTTGTGTCGGACAAAACATCCCGTCTGATCACAATGCATTTTCTTTAAAAGCACCTCACGTATACTGGACGGATCAGTTTGGACGTACCCAGTAAAAGAGGTATGAAATGAAGTCCAGCACGTACACTTGCTGATTCGTGGACAGTGGGTACTTTATTTCCGTAATTAAAAGACCGGGCGTTTTTTTCAAACCGTGCTCAGACACGGGACCTAATCGATGCAGGGTGGAATTCAAGGCTGGTGATTATTAACAAAATGCTGCTTGTGCCTGCACTGTATTATGGTGTCAAGTTTCACACATATCCTTGGGTGTGACGAACCAAACCGCTTTAGATGAGAGCCCTCTGTCTGACTGTGAACCAGCGCACCTGCTAAATGAAGGAGACTGCAAAGGGCTGTGATTTGTCACTTTTCTGGTTTCACTCCTTTCTCTCCTGTCATATAATAAAATAAAAGTTTTTGCAGTGCGCATGCCGATTTCATTTCGATCTTGGATCAAATACGTTTGAGAGAAAAGTCCACAAATATGACCAGCTTCACAACATGGAGTCAGGAAAAAAAGACGCTCAAATGACCGGCAATTCATGGAGGAAATTGTACGTACCGTAGGTTTGGAGGTTGAAGATTGCATATAAAGAAGTGTGTTCATCAGGTGTTGAGAATCCTGATGATGCAACCACATAACTTGGCACAAGTATGCACTCTCCAGATACACCCACACAAACAAATTTTAGATTCATAAACAGCAGTTTTTCAATTGATGTCATTACCTTTGATGAGTCTGTTGACTTTAGCTAGCCGGCAGATGATGCTGTCTCTGTTGTCCCCCTGTCGGATTTCAACCTTTGCAGAAAACAGGCCACTGAATGGCTGGGGGTTGATGAGGGACACGCACACCCCAGGCTGTGGAGAAAGCACAGAGAAGATCATTTCTATTTTCAGCATAAGATGTAAACATGGCTGCAAATATGCAAACGCATAAAAAATTCAGACGTGCCAACATTCCAAAACCTCTTCCAGGCACAATGACAAATGTAAAGTTATATTTTAATGGCAAAGTTAAACATCATTAAAAGAAATTCTGTTGCAACACTTAGTCGCCATTTTTAGCTTAGGAGTTCACTAGTATACACATTTCATTTGTCAAGTGACTGAGAGGCTACGACTGCCCCTGGACAGGACGCTAGTATGATCTAGGTCCCTTCCCCAGCCGAGGCTGGTTCCCATGTACAGCTGGGGGGACTGAACCAGTGTAGACAAGTGTCTTGTCCAAACACAAAGAGGCAGCATGAGTCGAATTCAAACGCAGGTCCTTTTCCACTCAGCTACCATTGTAAAATCATTCATAGCAATCAATCACAGATATTTTGCTGATCAATATATCTTTTAGATCATCCATCTAGGCTTCCTTGTTAAATATATTAAGATATTAAAAATGTTTTTTCAGACAATGTTTCCTGTGCCCTTGACCTTTGCAAATTTCGCCAAGTAGGACTAAGGCAGGAAGCTTAACTTGACCCAATGACTCCAAAATGCAATTGCATCTTGATATTTATCCAAGTAATATTCCCACCAACTTTCAAAGAAATCCATCCAGCCTTTTTTAAATTTTGTCCACAGACACACACACACACCAGTGAAAACAATAATCTGTTCACCACTTTGTTGATGTACAGGGTAATTACAGCACTTTCAGAACATCATGCTGTCTCACAGTCCGTTTGCTTTCCATGGGACAGTCACACCTTGCAGGCTCAGAAAACAGAGTTTCTGAACAGAACAGGCTTCCCCAGTGTTGTCAGAGTAACTGATGGAATCTACATCCAAATTATTGCAGTTACAATATGAAGACATTAGTCAGTATCAAATACATTAAGTACAAAATTAACCGAACGGTAAATCAAATGTAAATAAAATACAGCATGTGTGACCAAGGTAGCTTAGCCGCCGTTAGTTCCCCTCCAGCAGATCCCGAGCAGCGGGGAAAGCAGGCCGACTGGGTGACTGTGAGGAGGAAGCGTAGTTCTAAACAGAAGCCCCGTGTACACCGCCAACCCCTTCACATTTCTAACCGTTTTTCCCCACTCAGCGACACACTCGCCGAGGAACAAACTCTGGTTATTGGCGACTCTGTTTTGAGAAATGTGAAGTTAGTGACACCAACAACCATAGTCAGTTGTCTTCCGGGGGCCAGAGCAGGCGACATCGAAGGAAATTTGAAACTGCTGGCTAAGGCTAAGCTTAAATTTGGTAAGATTGTAATTCACGTCGGCAGTAATGACACCCGGGTTACGCCAATCGGAGGTCACTAAAATTAACATTGAATCGGTGTGTAACTTTGCAAAAACAATGTCGGACTCTGTAGTTTTCTCTGGGCCCCTCCCCAATCGGACCGGGAGTGACATGTTTAGCCGCATGTTCTCCTTGAATTGCTGGCTGTCTGAGTGGTGTCCAAAAAAATGAGGTGGGCTTCATAGATAATTGGCAAAGCTTCTGGGGAAACCTGGTCTTGTTAGGAGAGACGGCATCCATCCCACTTTGGATGGAGCAGCTCTCATTTCTAGAAATCTGGCCAATTTTATTAAATCTTCCAAACCGTGACTACCCAGGGTTGGGACCAGGAAGCAGAGTTGTAGTCTTACACACCACTCTGCAGCTTCTCTCCCCCTGCCATCCCCTCATTACCCCATCCCCGTAGAGACGGTGCCTGCTCCCAGACCTCCAATAACCAGCAAAAATCTATTTAAGCATAAAAATTCAAAAACAAAAAATAACATAGCACCTTCAACTGCACCACAGACTAAAACAGTTAAATGTGGTCTATTAAACATTAGGTCTCTCTCTTCTAAGTCCCTGTTAGTAAATGATATAATAATTGATCAACATATTGATTTATTCTGCCTTACAGAAACCTGGTTACAGCAGGATGAATATGTTAGTTTTAATGAGTTAACACCCCCGAGTCACACTAATTGTCAGAACGCTCGTAGCACGGGCCGAGGCGGAGGATTAGCAGCAATCTTCCACTCCAGCTTATTAATTAATCAAAAACCCAGACAGAGCTTTAATTCATTTGAAAGCTTGACTCTTAGTCTTGTCCATCCAAATTGGAAGTCCCAAAAACCAGTTTTATTTGTTGTTATCTATCGTCTACCTGGTCGTTACTGAGTTTCTCTGTGAATTTTCGGACCTTTTGTCTGACTTAGTGCTTAGCTCAGATGAGATAATTATAGTGGGCGATTTTAACATCCACACAGATGCTGAGAATGACAGTCTCAACACTGCATTTAATCTATTGTTAGACTCGATTGGCTTTGCTCAAAATGTAAATGAGTCCACCCACCACTTTAATCATACCTTAGATCTTGTTGTTGGAGTTATTCTGTAGATACACTGTTTTATTTTATCATGCATGTTTTGTGTTCTCTGCTCTGGTAGAATGTAGTTCTCTCTGCTCTGATAAAGTGTACTGTACTGATGTGATGGGTGAAGGTTACTTAAGATATGTGACATGACGTGCTTCTGCAAGTTGTGTATCTCTGTGTGCACGCTAAGCTCTTTTTCAGGACATGTGAAGATGACCCAGGCAGAATGCAGCCATAAGCGGAGCAGTGAGATAAAGAATAGAGAATTGAATGTTCCAACCACAGTGTGATTATGATACATTAGTCCTTGTGTCAGAAGAAGTGTGATTAATCGTTAGATGTCTTAAACACATCTTAATCGAGCCCAAGATTAAAAAGGTTCTGAAAGTCCTGAATGTATTGTGCAATCAGCGGTTCTGCGGCAACAGCTCACGCGCTATCACTCCTCCCCTTAGGAGCTGTACCGCCCATGTATGTAGGGAAGTCCTAAATAAAAGAGCAGGAGCGCAGGCCAGACTTTAGTGTAGCTTTGGTGTACAGCCTGACTTGCACTCCTCGCGAGCTAAAATTGACTTTCTGTCTCACTGGTGTTTCTTGACTCTGTTTGTCTTGTTAAAGGTTTTAAGAATGTTTGGAGGAGAAAATACCCAACACTTGTTCTAACTTATGGTATGGAAATTGAAGACTTAACAGTATTCCCTGAAAACCCCCTTCTGTCTGATCATTTCTTAATACATTTACTTTACTCTGATGGACTACCCAGCAGTGGGGAATAAGTTTCATTACAGTAGAAGTCTTTCAGAAAGCGCTGTAACTAGGTTTAAGGATATGATTCCTTCTTTATGTTCTCCAATGCCATATACCAACACAGGGCAGAGTACCTACCTAAACTCTGTGAGTGAGATAGATTATCTCGTCAATAGTTTTACATCCTCATTGAGGACAACTTTGGATGCTGTAGCTCCTCTGAAAAAGAGAGCCTTAAATCAGAAGTGCCTGACTCCGTGGTATAACTCACAAACTCGCAGCTTAAAGCAGATAACCCGTAAGTTGGAGAGGAAATGGCGTCTCACTATTTAGAAGATCTTCACTTAGCCTGGAAAAAGAGTCTGTTGCTCTATAAAAAGCCCTCCGTAAAGCTAGGACATCTTACTACTCATCACTTATTGAAGAAAATAAGAACAACCCCAGGTTTCTTTTCAGCACTGTAGCCAGGCTGACAAAGAGTCAGAACTCTACTGAGCCGAGTATTCCTTTAACTTTAACTAGTAATGACTTCATGACTTTCTTTGCTAATAAAATTTTAACTATTAGAGAAAAAATTACTCATAACCATCCCAAAGACGTATCGTTATCTTTGGCTGCTTTCAGTGATGCCGATATTTGGTTAGACTCTTTCTCTCCGATTGTTCTGTGTTATTTTCATTAGTTACTTCCTCCAAACCATCAACATGTCTATTAGACCCCATTCCTACCAGGCTGCTCAAGGAAGCCCTACCATTAATTAATGCTTCGATCTTAAATATGATCAATCTATCTTTATTAGTTGGCTATGTACCACAGGCTTTTAAGGTGGCAGTAATTAAACCATTACTTAAAAAGACATTGATCCAGTTATCTTAGCTAATTATAGGCCAATCTCCAACCTTCCTTTTCTATCAAAAATTCTTGAAAGGGTAGTTGTAAAACAGCTAACTGATCATCTGCAGAGGAATGGTCTATTTGAACAGTTTCAGTCAGGTTTTAGAATTCATCATAGTACAGAAACAGTATTAGTGAAGGTTACAAATGATCTTCTTTTGGCCTCAGACAGTGGACTCATCTCTGTGCTTGTCCTGTTAGACCTCAGTGCTGCTTTTGATACTGTTGACCATAAAATTTTATTACAGAGATTAGAGCATCCCTTAGGTATTAAAGGCACTGCGCTGCGGTGGTTTGAATCATATTGCTCACAGGGGGTCGTTTTGACCGTTGGGGTTTTTCCGTAATTATTGTATGGCTTTGCCTTACAATATAAAGCGCCTTGGGGCAACTGTTTGTTGTGATTTGGCGCTATATAAATAAAATTGATTTGAACCAATCACAGTGCATTGTTATGCATCATGCATAACAATGAGATCAGGCCTGTCTCCTCAGATACAGGTTTTTGTCTTTTCCTTACAGTTGGTCTGAGATGGGTCCTGGATCACTTTTAACCTAAGACCCCTAGGTAGATGTTTTTAAGCCAAATCAGGAAATCTCTGAGGGAATTCTCAGAATCTTTTTCAATCTGGGCTCTGGTTTGTTTTTAGGAAACTTTAAGGTTTGATTCAATCAGAGGTCACCAACCCTGCTTTTGGAAAGCACCCACCCACTGTTTTCCAACTGGAATGCAGCATTAGTTTTTGTAGCACCCTCTGATGATCACAAACGAGTGTGTGTGTGTGTGTGTGTATATATATATATATAAAATGTCATAATTGTATTCCCCCCCCCCAAAAAAAAAATCCACATTGGTGTGGCTCTAATCTTTATTGTACAGCTACTTGTGCATTGACATTAGCATTAATTCATCATAAAGCACATTCAGTTAAATGTGAGCAGATGTAGCTTAACTGACAAACCAAGCTGGAAAACATTAATTTTGTTAAATCTAAAATGTCAAAAGCCATTGCAATCTTGCATAAAGCACAAGATTTCATTTCCCAATGCCCATTAACTATTTTTTATCATTCATTGTGCGTTCCATATATGACCTATTGAATCGAGGTATGGGGAAATACATATAAAATTAATACTAATCCAATATTTTTGTTGCAAAAGAAAGCTGTAAGAATTATCTATAACAAATCATACTGTGAGCCAACGAATCCATTATTTGCATGTTTATATATTCTAAAATACTGGGACTTGGTTGATTAACATCACAATACAAATTATATATAAATTTAAAAATAAAATTTTACCACAACATGTCCAGGATCTGTTTAAACTGAGGGACTCCAGTTATAATTTGAGAGGACTATTATTTTTTGAGAAATTAAGGAAACAGGATACCCGTAAATCATAGCAGTTAAGTCTGTAAATTCAGGCATTACAGAGAGACAGTAAAGCAACAATCATACTTGCCCTCATAAACGCACACAACCAACCAATGCACAAAACACATTACCTCTGATCTGAAAACACAAAATGGTTTCCCAGGGCAACACTCCTCCTTCACTTTGTCGTCAGCCTCAGATGCAAACAAGACCTCAATCTGCTCCAACTGCAGCGGAAGAACAATATGGAAAAGTGATAACACATCACTGTGTTCCAACGGGTTGTGTGTAGTGTACACACTGGAAAATGTCTGTGTTGTGAATTGGACTCCTGCAGCAGTTACAGTCCCAGTATCTGGCTTTTACACTAATCTGTTAAGCATCACCAATAAGGAATGGATTTTCAAAGTCACAACACTAAAACAAACATTATTTCAATCTAGTTAAAAACAAACATATTTAAGTGTGTATTTGCAGCTTTGCCCTCAACAGCAGCTTAGGTAGTCAGTTTATCCATCCCTGCATCACATTCCAAAAAGGTTGGGACGGGGCAATTTAGTCTAGTAATTACGAAAAAGAAGCCTTACGTTAACCTTGTCCAGAAGCAATGTTGCCTACTCTGGGCTCAGAAGCATCTGGATTGGACTATCAAAATGTGGTCAGATGGATCAGTATTTCAGATCTTTTTTGGGAAAATGGACACAGCATGCTCCAAACCCAAGACAAATATGAGTATGCTCAGAGTGAACTGACCTTTACACATGAAGTGAAACAAAGATTTTGATGCAAAGGAATCTATTTAAAGTAACATTCTGCATACCTGCGTGCAAGATGTTGACATTTTTCAAACAAACTAAACCCAATCAAGCGTGCATGTCAGTTGATATATGCGTTATGTATTTGGGGTAAATACATTTTAAAAAAGCATTTGTTGTCCAGCTTTGTCCAAACTTTAAGTTTCCAGTTTAGTTTTGCTGTAGTGACTCTCAGGTAGGGGCGTAACTTATCAGAAGTTCCATGCACAACCTGTAGTAGCGCACCACATTTGGCTCAAAGAGCTAAGATGGCGTGGATGGGCAATTTCATTAGACTGTCACATCCGTTACAGCTTCCAATGCTTCTGCTGTGATCTTGGCATCCCAGAGACTTTATATTTACAACAGCATGAAGGAATAATGGACAAACCATAAGTCTCTGGGACAGCTTGATCACTGCAGGACCACTGAAAGCTGTAACGTATGTGTCGCTGTGATACTTTTTTGCCACAATGTGCCTTTTTGGTTTCATTATGTGTTACGCTCTTATTCCCTTGATTTCTTGATTTTACTTGAAAGCACTTGGGTCACCTTTTGGTTGTTGTAAATGTTGAATAATTTGATTTCAAACCCTAGTTGTCAGGGAGCCCCTGACTGCACATTCTTCATCTCTCCCTGTTCTGCTGACGGCTGATTCGATCATTCAGGTGTGCTCGGCGAATTAAAAGATAAACACTTGAAGCTTTGACAGAGGAAGGAGGGATAGAAAATGTGCATGATGAGGATTGTTGGGAACCATTACATTACACCACTACTTAAAAATGCCTTTGTTTGACTGGTGTGAGCCCTAAATGTCTGTTTCAAGCAATTGTTGATCATATAAAATACCTCCAAAGAATTTGTCAGATAAACAAGGTTCTCCGTCAGAACTGCCCGTTCGTCAAACTCCAGTTCCAGATCCAGAACCCTGGGACCATTCTTCTCCAGATTCTCCTACAAAACACAGAAAACTGCAAATTATGATGCAAGTCCATTATATGTGCTCTGATACATCAACCATCTGCATGTCCTCCCTCACCGCATCCATAACCGCAGGGTGTTCAAATACTTATTTTCCTTACTGTATATATATACACACACACACATATATATATACACATACATATATATACACATACATATATATACACATACATATATATACACACATATATATATACATATATATATTTCTATTTCTACCTCATTTCTTATGTCTTGTACTGTTACAAGTATTATTATTATTATTGTACACGCTGTTTGATGAACATTTTCCTCTACTTGCACCCACCTTGTGTGTTTTCTTAAGAGCTGATGTAACATGTGAATTTCTCCTCTGTGAGATCAATAAAGTTTATCTATCTATCTATAAACTTCCTCTGCATCCTTCTACTTACACACCCTGTATCCATCCTCAACACATGCCTAAAGCAACCTTGACAATTGCACAATAAGCATGATTGGGGCACGTTTGATTAAGATATAATGTAAAATATACATTAAATGGGGGTTCAATGGCCACAAAATCTGTAATCAGGATCAGATCGGCATCAAACTTTGTCAGTCAATAAAGATACCATCCTACATAACACTCAAATATCAAAGAAATTAGATCTTTTTTGACATTTGATTTTTTGAAAATTCGTTCAATGTTAAAGGATAGGAAATTTCCAAGATTTTTCTCACTTTCACCTTTGACCTATGACTTTGAAAATTGAATCAGCTCTTGCCTATGAGAATACGAATCTTCAAGAAAAATTTCATAATGATATATGAAAAATTGTGGGTTCCAGGTTGTTCACAAACAAACAAAAATGGGGTGAAAACATAAGCTCCACCAAACTTCGCTGGCCAAGGAAATAATACAGACAGCTGCAACTCCAACACAATCACTCTAATTCACCTTGATCATGGCGACGAAAGGCATCACTTTCTTCATGTACTTCTTCAGTTCAGGGAGTGCTCCCAGTTCACTAGCTATCAATTTATTGTCAGGAAGGACGCCATTGTTACTCTTAAAAAAAAAAAACATTAATAGATAGATATTGGGAACATAAATGCAATATATATATATATATTTATTCTGTCCTTTAAATATGTTGTCAATGGGTTTGTTTTTGATGGATGCCATATGCGTTTTCTCACCTTGTAGTGCTTGCCAAGCAGGGATAAGGCACTATGCTGCCATGGAGGGTAACTCTTGGCAACGTAGATGGTGCTGTGGGAGGGTTTGGTTAAGAGTTTTGAGTCACCTTTCTGTTGGAAGAAAAATGTGAAATTCATGATGGAAAGGCAAGCCTTCTCCTATACTTCAGTTTAATTACAATGTATATTTTCAGTGTCAGTGACCCCAAACTAAGCAGTGTGCTTCCATTATACAAGCTGTTTTATTAATTATGCAGCCTGACATCCAGGAACTCATTTTACATAACAGCTGTCATATGTTGTGAAGCAGACATGCAGTTGTGGTCATAGATTTACATACACTCTTCACTGCCATGGGTGTCCGGGCTTTTCATGAAGTCTTTAAAGTCTTCTTTTGTCAAGGTTGAACAATTGTACAGCATACATCATTAATGACGTATAAAAAATAAACAACAACAAAAACAAAAAAGAATTGAGTGCACATGTTTGAATTTATTTTATCTACTCTCATCCAAACAGGGTCAAAATTATACAAAATGTGTACCCCTCAAGTTGTTCTTAAGGCGGTGTATTTATAGTTAATTTATCAGTTTTGAAAAACCTCCAAACACCTGATTTCTGATTTCCACTCTACTAACATGTGGTCACCAGTGAAACACTCAGAAGATGACATCTTCTGCGCAGTCTTGTCTGCGCAGATGATGTTTTTTTTTTTCCTTTTTTCAATTTGCTGATTTACAAGTTGATAGCATTTGAGTCATTATCTACACAAGCTGGCTTGAATGAACCGAGTAACTTAACAACTCATCTTCATTTTTGCTGTCCAAGCCATATGCAGTTACCAGTACAGCAATAAACAGGCAGCCAAGCACAGGAACAAGCAACCAGAAAATCTTACCTTGTTTTTTGGGGGTAACATGTAAGCTTTAAGTCTTATTCTGAGATCGTGTGCCGTCTCCATCAAGTACTGAGAAGAACGCATCAGAATCTCATCAACTGGACCTGCCACAGGCCATGAGGCCTTTACCACACAACCAGGCTACAAAATGAGAGAAAAGCAAGGATGGAAGAGAAGGTTACTTTAGTACAAAGTGCTTTGCCGAAGGAAAAAAAAGTTGAAGTCTACTTAAGTTTAACAACTGATTAAATGCACATCCTGAGGTTACAAGACCTTCATAACAAAGCTAGACAACAGTGAAGACACACAGTAAGTACTTAAGCCAGCAGTGCTTAGCACATAATTAGAAAAAAAAATCCAGCCGTTGTAAGGCATCTGCTGTTGCTAAACAACAACCTAAAACCCATTTCAATCATGGCACTCTGTCACATTCACAACTTCTGGTATTTAAAATATTCTTGGCGCTCAGTGTTGTTGGGAATGTGCAACAGTGCGTCTTTCATGCTGATGGGGAAAAGAAAGCTGTAGTATGAAGAGGGCCACCTGGTGGACATTTACATCCACAAAAGGAATATATGTCACCACTTGACTCAATTAAATGAGCTGTGAGATTAACACATCTGGAAGAAACTTGCAACAAAGACTAACACAGGGCGTTTCAATATTTCCTTTGTACTGTACTTCAGTTCTAACGTATTTTCTGGAGTATAAGTCATGGCTTATACTCCGGAAAATTCCTAACAGGGCTTGATTACTTTCAGTACCATTTAAAACCGAGTCGGGTCATACTTAAAGCATTCTTTAAACAAGCGATCGTCATGGTGTTACTATTTTGAGCTTTTCCTCATGCCTGCTCCAGTTAAAATACAATTAGCAGTCATGCTCACTTCAAGCAAATATATTAGGGCTGCAGCTATAGAATATTTTTGAAATTGAGTACTCTAGCAATTTTTTAATCAATTAATCGAGTAATCAGACAAAAAGTACTTTTGCATTTTTTTTTAACATTAGTATTCCAGGGCTCTCCCTAAGCAATGGCACAATGTCGCTACACCATCATGCAGATTGTCAAATTTACTGTATCCCTTTCTGTTTTCTGTTTTCTTTCTGGTAATTTTTTTTCACATCTTTACAAGTTTTGCATCTTTCCTGGTGTCAGGTGTTCAGCACTCCCCTGACACTGGACCGTAAGCACAGGCGGTTGGCGTAATCCTCAGTCAGTCAGGCTGCACCGGAACGTGAGCACAGCCTGTGAAAAACTGGTCTCTGGAGTGCAGCTTTTCCACAAAAGGCACACTGATAAATCCGCTCTGCCAATGAAAACTTTGATCAAATGCAAATAAAGCCAGTTTTTAAATAAACTTGATTGACTTAAAGTGCACGTAGAGCGGAGTGCAGCCAGCGGACCAAACCGTGACAAACACACTGCTTCACTTTAAATGCACAGTAAGTTTATTCTAGTTGATCAGCGTGGACCCTCTTTCTCTTAAAAGGCTTTATTTTACTTGGTCGCATTGGAAAGTTGTAGCTTCTGGTGCTAAATTGATTAGCTCTTACACAGCTTATGCGCATGCTCTAGTCTTCTGTTTTTTGTTTTTTTTTTTTCCTGGAGATTACAGTGCCACACACAGCCCTGGCATATGTACTACAATGTGAAACGGAGCTTCGAGGCACAGAATTTGCCTAGAATATTTTTTGTAATCGAATTATTCGAGTTACTCGACTAATCGTTTCAACACCATATATACTCAACAAAAATATAAACGCAACACTTTTGGTTTTGCTCCCATTTTGTATGAGATGAACTCAAAGATCTAAAACTTTTTCCACATACACAATATCACCATTTCCCTCAAATATTGTTCACAAACCAGTCGAAATCTGTGATAGTGAGCACTTCTCCTTTGCTGAGATAATCCATCCCATCTCACAGGTGTGCCATATAAAGATGCTGATTAGACACCATGGTTAGTGCACAGGTGTGCCTTAGACTGTCCACAATAAAAGGCCACTCTGAAAGGTGCAGTTTTGTTTTATTGGGGGGGGGATACCAGTCAGTATCTGGTCTGACCACCATTTGCCTCATGCAGTGCAACACATCTCCTTCGCATCATCCGTGAAGAGAACACCTCTCCAATGTGCCAAACGCCAGCGAATGTGAGCATTTGCCCACTCAAGTCGGTTACGACGACGAACTGGAGTCAGGTTGAGACCCCGATGAGGACGATGAGCATGCAGATGAGCTTCCCTGAGACGGTTTCTGACAGTTTGTGCAGAAATTCTTTGGTTATGCAAACCGATTGTTTCAGCAGCTGTCCGAGTGGCTGGTCTCAGACGATCTTGGAGGTGAACATGCTGGATGTGGAGGTCCTGGGCTGCTGTGGTTACACGTGGTCTGCGGTTGTGAGGCTGGTTGGATGTACTGCCAAATTCTCTGAAACGCCTTTGGAGATGGCTTATGGTAGAGACATGAACATTCAATACACGAGCAACAGCTCTGGTTGACATTCCTGCTGTCAGCATGCCAATTGCACGCTCCCTCAAATCTTGCGACATCTGTGGCATTGTGCTGTGTGATAAAACTGCACCTTTCAGAGTGGCCTTTTATTGTGGGCAGTCTAAGGCACACCTGTGCACTAATCATGGTGTCTAATCAGCATCTTGATATGGCACACCTGTGAGGTGGGATGGATTATCTCAGCAAAGGAGAAGTGCTCACTATCACAGATTTAGACTGGTTTGTGAACAATATTTGAGGGAAATGGTGATATTGTGTATATGGAAAAAGTTTTAGATCCTTGAGTTCATCTCATACAAAATGGGAGCAAAACCAAAAGTGTTGCATTTATATTTTTGTTGAGTATATATATATATATATATATATATATATATCTATCTCAAAGAGTGTCTACTGACACAAAGAACTGTGCCCTAAAAATGCACAGGAACAGAGATTTTGTGTGTGGGTGCCCTGTTACAACTCAAATGAACAGATGTTCACATATGTGTGTGCATGCACTTGGTGGACTATTACAGCTCAAACAAACAACAGACGTTCATGTCTATCTGTGTGTGCGCGCGCGCAGTGTGCTGTTATGGCGCAAACGAAAATGTTCATTTCCACAGCAACTTGAACAGTAAATTGATAATGCTGCTGTGAGCCAATTAAAAAATGATCTTACCATAAATTTGTGTTGGACTGCTCTGTCACTTTGGGAAATGTTCCATGTAGAAAGTAATCCAATGCTGTGCTCAAAAAGTCTGTTTAATAATCCACATTTAAACAAACCAGAGGAAAAGTCCAAAACAGCTGACTGAGATCTGGAAAGCAACTGAAACAAAACAATCTGTCATCTAATCAGAGAACGTGGTCCTGGTGGGTCCGTGGCTAAGAGGATCCAAAAAAAAGCAGTCCATCCAGAGGGAGAAGACACCCATGAGGTGGGCCCACCAGTCTGTGCCTTCAGCCGGCGGAAGACGGACAGGTGATGGGGGGAGTGCTCCCCCAGACACAGCGCGGGCTTATTAGCCCTGCTTCTCAACCAAAGTTATGGTGTAGCGTAAATCTGTTCCAAGATGCTTTGCTTCAGGAAGGAGACCTCAGAACCACCAGAATAAGAATACAAAAGAAAGCAAATACTGTTCTTTCAACTGTAATATGTTTTTTTTTTCTGGAAGAACAGACTTCTGAATTAAGATGGACTTTTTTCCCCCTCTATTTAGAAGAAACTTTATTTGGACTTAATTGTAAGTACAAAGACAGCTCTATTAACATGAAAATTAATGGGGAGTTTATTTTATAAGTGTACTATGTGTAGAGAAGCTTGAATCTTCGACTGGACTGGGTTGCTTGACATGAGGATGTTTCGCTTCAAATCAGAAGCTTCCTCAGCTAAAATTCTTGCTCTGGTAGTCTGACTTCTGTCTTGACTCTTGTAGAGAAGAATTATGTTTATAATATTTAATTATGTTGTGTGTTCACCTCACATATGATCATCTTTCCAGGAGCTTAAAGAAGTGGTTTGTGCTTGTAACAAAAAATTCAATAAGCTCTTAGCTTCTGATGGCTAAAGCAGTGTTTTTGTTGTAAATGTGTAACTGATACACGAAGAAGCGGTTTACTCGCATTTTGTGCCCTTATAGTGACAATTAGCTTGTTAGCTGTGCTCCTTTACACGCGTGCCTTATAAATGAATAATACAGTGATGTAATCCATTTGCTTGATTTTGCTGCTTCTTGTATGAAGTGATAAATGTGACATATTCTGGTGCGACTTATCTTTTCTATCCCCCCCGCCCCAAAGACGCATTTTTAGACCAATGTGACTTATACTCCAGAAAATATGGTATTTCATTGGGCACTTGGGAGAAAACCAGGAAAGACAGGGAGAAGAGGATGAAACAAATATCAGTTCATTCTGTATCAATGATTGGAGCATTTTACTCCACAGCCTGAGATGCACATTTCTTACCTTCCCCAGCAGACCCCAGGTGTATTCACAAAGGTGTGGGCAGATAGGAGCCAGCAGCAGAGTTTGTCTCTCTATGAACTGGAAAACAAGCTCTCTGTGCATGCCTTCAATGGCCAGCTCCCGATACTTATCTTTTGCTGCCTGCACAAAGAAAGAACAAGTCAATACGTTTATCTACATCATTGAAAACCAGTGAAATTGTTATCATTAGCATGAGGTCATAGAAGACTAAACTATACTGTCCTACAGTACACACTGATGATGATTCAAAAGTGACTAATTGTCTGAACTCACATCATGCTTGCAGAGAATGGGTAACTTATCTTGGGGGGACATTTTACTGACCTGAAATTCAAAGAATCCACTTTTCAGAGCCTCTTTGTACATCATCCTGTCATAGTGCTGCTCTGTCTTCAAGATACCTGCATTCATTTCACTAGACAGAACACAAAACCCCTTTCAGTCTGATGTTTAATGTTCAGAATAAGATGTTAATTGACCACATTTATACATTAAAAAAAATTGTGTCACAGACTTGGAGAGGAGGCCATAAGGGAGAAGAACGGGTCGACCAAAAACAACACAGAGGAGGATGGTTGAAGACGAAAGGCAAACAGGTAGGTGGTAAAAAATACAAACGCAACACTTTTGGTTTTGCTCCCATTTTGTATGAGATGAACTCAAAGATCTAAAACTTTTTCCACATACACAATATCACCATTTCCCTCAAATATTGTTCACAAACCAGTCTAAATCTGTGATAGTGAGCACTTCTCCTTTGCTGAGATAATCCATCCCACCTCACAGGTGTGCCATACCAAGATGCTGATTAGACACCATGATTAGTGCACAGGTGTGCCTTAGATTGCCCACAATAAAAGGCCACTCTGAAAGGTGCAGTTTTATCACACAGCACAATGCCACAGATTTTGCAAGATTTGAGGGAGTGTGCAATTGGCATGCTGACAGCAGGAATGTCAACCAGAGGTGTTGCTCGTGTATTGAATGTTCATTTCTCTACCATAAGCCGTCTCCAAAGGCGTTTCAGAGAATTTGGCAGTACATCCAACCAGCCTCACAACCGCAGACCACGTGTAACCACACCAGCCCAGGACCTCCACATCCAGCATGTTCACCTCCAAGATCATCTGAGACCAGCCACTCGGACAGCTGCTGAAACAATCGGTTTGCATAACCAAAGAATTTCTGCACAAACTGTCAGAAACCGTCTCAGGGAAGCTCATCTGCATGCTCGTCGTCCTCATCGGGGTCTCGACCTGACTCCAGTTCGTCGTCGTAACCGACTTGAGTGGGCAAATGCTCACATTCGCTGGCGTTTGGCACGTTGGAGAGGTGTTCTCTTCACGGATGAATCCCGGTTCACACTGTCCAGGGCAGATGGCAGACAGCGTGTGTGGCGTCGTGTGGGTGAGCGGTTTTCTGATGTCAATGTTGTGGATCGAGTGGCCCATGGTGGCGGTGGGGTTATGGTATGGGCAGGCGTCTGTTATGGAAGAAGAACACAGGTGCATTTTATTGATGGCATTTTGAATGCACAGAGATACCGTGATGAGATCCTGAGGCCCATTGTTGTGCCATACATCCAAGAACATCACCTCATGTTGCAGCAGGATAATGCACGGCCCCATATTGCAAGGATCTGTACACAATTCTTGGAAGCTGAAAATGTCCCAGTTCTTGCATGGCCGGTATACTCACCGGACATGTCACCCATTGAGCATGTTTGGGATGCTCTGGACCGGCGTATACGACAGCGTGTACCAGTTCCTGCCAATATCCAGCAACTTCGCACAGCCATTGAAGAGGAGTGGACCAACATTCCACAGACCACAATTGACAACCTGATCAACTCTATGCGAAGGAGATGTGTTGCACTGCATGAGGCAAATGGTGGTCACACCAGATACTGACTGGTATCCCCCCCCCCCAATAAAACAAAACTGCACCTTTCAGAGTGGCCTTTTATTGTGGGCAATCTAAGGCACACCTGTGCACTAATCATGGTGTCTAATCAGCATCTTGATATGGCACACCTGTGAGGTGGGATGGATTATCTCAGCAAAGGAGAAGTGCTCACTATCACAGATTTAGACTGGTTTGTGAACAATATTTGAGGGAAATGGTGATATTGTGTATGTGGAAAAAGTTTTGGATCTTTGAGTTCATCTCATACAAAATGGGAGCAAAACCAAAAGTGTTGCGTTTATATTTTTGTTATATATATATATATATATATATATATATATATATAAATAGAGAGAGAGAGAGAGAGAGAGAGAGAGAGAGAGAGAGAGAGAGAGAGAGAGAGAGAGAGAGAGAGACCCATTCCACTTATAGCTGCTGTGTTAAAATGTTTTCTTTTTAAATAAGGAGACACAAAACAGAAGAAGAGGGTTACACATAATTGAAATATACATCATTTCTTCTAACACTTTTTTCTCTGTGCCATCATGATTGTGTCCTTTGTTTTTGACGAAAGAGAGCGACTCACCCATTTTAATTTTTAATCATCAGGGTCAATGTGAATTACATTCACTGAAGCAAAGTCCCTCATTTTACAACAGCTTATTTTTTATAGGTATTGAAGCAGTGGTCATAACACCTCAAAAGGTAGTGGGTTCAGTTTCCCAAAGACCCATCCCTCTCTGTGTAGTTTGCATGTTCTCTCTATAGCTGGTTGTTTTTAATATTTTTTTTTTCCACTTTTCATTTGTCTTCCACTAGGGACGTTTGGCAGCAGTGGCACTCGAGTCACTGTAAAATGTTTCACTCAAAACCCCAGAAAGGTGGAGACTGGTGTGGTGTGAAAAGATATGACAATCCACAACTGAATGTGCACTTTTCAGTCTGATCATATAGCTCCTAATGTACAGGCAACAAGCACAATTTTTTGCAAAGTATTAAACTTATCCACATAATATAAAAGAAAGTATATTTACATTTCAGCAGCTGTGGTGCACTGATGAATTATTAAATGTGTGGTTAAGTCCTTAGTTGGATAATAAATTTAATAATTGAACAGTACCTCTGAATTAATTACGACTTATGATCACATCTAACAACACCATTATTTATTTATTTATTTTAAACTTATGACAAAGTATGAGTGAGTGACGTGTTACAAAGTGGAATTGAATGTATGAGATTTGGCTCACTTACACACAGCATCATATGTATAATGGCGTTGCCCACATTTTGACCCTCTTCAAAATGTTCATATCAACGGGTCCATTTGCATACAAATGCAAACATTTTAGTCTTGTTTTTATTAATCACAGCATATGCATCAAGACTGTCATGCGCATCTTCCAGGTGGTTTTGTGCGTGTGCAGTGTTTATAAATGAGGCCCTTGGTTATTTCATTTTTATTCTGCAGACTCCAGACCATTATTGTTCATCTATTTTTTTTATTTATTTTTTTTAGCACACTACAGTTTTCACAATGCTCCATCTACTCTTGCGGCCATTAACGCAGCAAAGCAAACGAATGATGAGTTGGAAACTCAAGTTTGTCATGAACTTATTAAGCCAGCCATGGTGGTTTACCAAAGCTTAGTTTTCTATTTATTACTACCTTGATATGACCGGTTTACTAGTCTGTGTATGGTGTCTGACATTCTTCTGTCAGCCAGTGTATACATCTACATAACTACAACCCCTGGCAAAAATTATGGAATCATCGGCCTCGGAGGATGTTCATTCAGTTGTTTAATTTTGTAGAAAAAAAAGCAGATCACAGACATGACACAAAACTAAAGTCATTTCAAATGCCAACTTTCTGGCTTTAAGAAACACTATAAGAAATCAGGAAAAAAAATTGAGGCAGTCAGTAAGGGTTACTTTTTTAGACCAAGCAGAAGGAAAAAAATATGGACTCACTCAATTCTGAGGAATAAATTATGGAATCACCCTGTAAATTTTCATCCCCAAAACTAACACCTGCATCAAATCAGATCTGCTCGTTAGTCTGCATCTAAAAAGGAATGATCACACCTTGGAGAGCTGTTGCACCAAGTGGACTGACATGAATCATGGCTCCAACACGAGAGATGTCAATTGAAACAAAGGAGAGGATTATCAAATTCTCAAAAGAGGGTAAATCATCACGCAATGTTGCAAAAGATGTTGGTTGTTCACAGTCAGCTGTGTATAAACTCTGGACCAAATACAAACAACATGGGAAGGTTGTTAAAGGCAAACATACTGGTAGACCAAGGAAGACATCAAAGCGTCAAGACAGAAAACTTAAAGCAATATGTCTCAAAAATCGAAAATGCAAAACAAAACAAATGAGGAACGAATGGGAGGAAACTGGAGTCAACGTCTGTGACCGAACTGTAAGAAACCGCCTAAAGGAAATGGGATTTACATACAGAAAAGCTAAACGAAAGCCATCATTAACACCTAAACAGAAAAAAAACAAGGTTACAATGGGCTAAGGAAAAGCAATCATGGACTGTGGATGACTGGATGAAAGTCATATTCAGTGATGAATCTTGAATCTGCATTGGGCAAGGTGATGATGCTGGAACTTTTGTTTGGTGCTGTTCCAATGAGATTTATAAAGATGACTGCCTGAAGAGAACATGTAAATTTCCACAGTCATTGATGATATGGGGCTGCATGTCAGGTAAAGGCACTGGGGAGATGGCTGTCATTACATCATCAATAAATGCACAAGTTTACGTTGATATTTTGGACACTTTTCTTATCCCATCAATTGAAAGGATGTATGGGGATGATGAAATAATTTTTCAAGATGATAATGCATCTTGCCATAGAGCAAAAACTGTGAAAACATTCCTTGCAAAAAGACACATAGGGTCAATGTCATGGCCTGCAAATAGTCCGGATCTTAATCCAATTGAAAATCTTTGGTGGAAGTTGAAGAAAATGGTCCATGACAAGGCTCCAACCTGTAAAGCTGATCTGGCAACAGCAATCAGAGAAAGTTGGAGCCAGATTGATGAAGAGTACTGTTTGTCACTCATTAAGTCCATGCCTCAGAGACTGCAAGCTGTTATAAAAGCCAGAGGTGGTGCAACAAAATACTAGTGATGTGTTGGAGCGTTCTTTTGTTTTTCATGATTCCATAATTTTTTCCTCATAATTGAGTGATTCCATATTTTTTTCCCCTCTGCTTGGTCTAAAAAAGTAACCGTTACTGACTGGCACAATTTTTTTTCCTGATTTCTTATAGTGTTTCTTAAAGCCAGAAAGTTGCCATTTGAAGTGACTTGAATTTTGTGTCATGTCTGTGATCTGCTTTTTTTCTACAAAATTAAACAACTGAATGAACATCCTCCGAGGCCGGTGATTCCATAATTTTTGCCAGGGGTTGTACTTTACAAAACCACTTCACCTACCTGGCAAAGACCCGGTCATTGAAAGTGTCAGCAGGTCCTGTCCTCAGGTTCTCCTGGTTGGCGATCATCTCCTTCACCCACTCCACCCAGGTATAGAGACGCAGAATACCAGCATCGGCCATAGTCTCCACGAAGTTAGCATCTTCCACTGTATCGCCAGCATCAGCGAGAGCCAGACGCATGCCTGTGAGGCAGAGAAAGAGGATTATGGCACTGTACCACAGCAGGGGGACGACTACATAGTTTTCTATTTCAGAGGATTCCAAGTGTTCCTCACAAACACGGTGTTGTCAAAAACATATTTAAAACTGAACTCAATAGGTTCTTCAGTGTTTACTCTTTGAGTTTTAAGAGAGCTAAGAATGAACTGTTACTAACTCAGAGCAACAAAGCTTCAATACAAAACCCATCACTGCTCATCTTAGCTGATTTAATATTCAACTATTCAAGGCTGTTTAGAATATTAAGGAACATCACATCCACACTGATACTTTTATTGTAGAGAACCTTAACCCCTGGTTAATGTGAATGTAATTCTGAGACCAAAAAAAAAAAAAAAAGTGTGTGGTATGCACGTGCACATACACACCCTGAGAGGTTTTCAAATACCCTGCAGTCATCATTCCAAGCTTAGAGGAACTCCTGTTAATACACATCTCATCTGATAAATTCTTTACTCTTAAAACAGGACAGTTTTGAGACACATTACACAAATGCTTATTACTTAATATATTTAGCATATATTTAACACATAAAAATAGAAATGACAGCAGGGGTGGTGACCAAGTGGTTAGTGCATTTACAACCCCAATTACAATGAAGTTGGGACGTTGTGTAAAATGTAAATAGAAACAAAATAGAGTGATTTGCAAATCCTCTTCAACCTATATTCAATTGAATACACCACAAAGACAAGATATTTAATGTTCAAACTGATAAACTTTATGTTTTTTGTGCAAACATTTGTTCATTTTGAGATGGATGCCTGCAACACGTTTCAAAAAAGGTGGAACAGTGGTATATTTACCACTGTGTTACGTCGCTTTGCCTTCAAACAACACTCAATAAGCATTTGGCAACTGAGGACACTAACTGCGAGTGTCATGATTGGGTATAAAAGGAGCATCCCCAAAAGGTTCAGCCATTCACAAGCAAAGATGGAGCAAGGATCACCACTTTGTAAACAACTGCGTGAAAAAACTAGTCCAGCAGTTTAAGAACAATGTTTCTCAACATTCAATTACAAGGAATTTAGGGATTCCATCATCTGCAGTCCATAATATAATCAGAAGATTCAGAGAATCTGGAGAACTTTCTACACGTAAGCGGCAAGGTTGAAAACCAACATTGAATGCCCGTGACCGTCGATCCCTCAGGTGGCACCGCATTAAAAACTGACATCATTGTGTAAAGGATCTCACCGTGTGGGCTCAGAAACATTTCAGAAAGTCATTGTCAGTTAACACAGTTCGTAGCTACATCTACAATTGCAAGTTAAAAATCTACCATGCAAAGCGAAAGCCATAAATCAACAACATCCAGAAATGCCGCCGCCTTCTCTGGGCCCGAGCTCATTTGAAATGGACAGACGCAAAGTGGAAAAGTGTGCTGTGGTCTGATGAGTCCACGTTTCAAGTTGTTTTTGGAAATCATGGACGTCGTGTCCTCTGGACAAAAGAGGAAAAAGACCATCCAGATTGTTACCAGCACAAAGTTCAAAAGCCAGCATCTGTGATTGTATGGGGGGGTGTTAGCGCCCATGGCATGGGGAACTTACACATCTGTAATGGCACCATCAGTGCTGAAAGGTACATTCAGGATTTGGAGAAACACATGCTGTCATCCAAGCAACATCTTTTTCAGGGAAGTCCCTGCTTATTTCAGCAAGACAATGCCAAGCCACATTCTGCACGTGTTACAACAGCGTGGCTTCGTAGTAAAAGAGTGCGAGTACTAGACTGGCCTGCCTGCAGTCCAGACCTGTCGCCCAATGAAAATGTGTGGCGCATTATGAAGTGCAAATTATGACAACGGAGACCCCGGACTGTTGAACAACTGAAGTCGTACATCAAGCAAGAATGGGAAAGAATTCCACCTACAAAGCTTCAACAATTGGTGTCCTCAGTTCCCAAATGCTTATTGAGTGTTGTTAGAAGGAAAGGTGATGTAACACAGTGGTAAACATTCCACTGTCCCAGCTTTTTTTGAAATGTATTGCAGGCATCCATTTCAAAATGAGCAAATATTTGCACAGAAACAATAAAATTTATGTTTGAACATTAAATATCTTGTCAACTGAATATAGGTTGAAAAGGATTTGCAAATCATTGTATTCTGTTTTTATTTACATTTTACACCATGTCCCAACTTCTTTGGAATTGGGTTGTAGTTTTAATGCAGAAGGTTCCCAGTTCAAATCCCACCCCTGCCACATTTCTCCATTGAATGTGGAGTTGCGTCAGGAAGGGCATCCGGTGTAAAACGTGTGCCAATTCAACATTCAGATCCAACTTCGATTTGCTGTGGCAACCCTGAGTGAAGAGAGCAGCCAAAGAGACTTACTCTAAAAATAGAAATGACAGAAACAAGAAGTAAGGCCATGAGGTACACTAGTGTTCAGAATAATAGTAGTGCTATGTGACTAAAAAGATTAATCCAGGTTTTGAGTATATTTCTTATTGTTACATGGGAAACAAGGTACCAGTAGATTCAGTAGATTCTCACAAATCCAACAAGACCAAGCATTCATGATATGCACACCCTTAAGGCTATCAAATTGAGCTATTAGTAAAAGAAAGTAGAAAAGGGGGTGTTCACAATAATAGTAGCATCTGCTGTTGACGCTACAAACTCAAAACTACTATGTTCAAACTGCTTTTTTAGCAATCCTGTGAATCACTAAACTTGTATTTAGTTGTATAACCACAGTTTTTCATGATTTCTTCACATCTGTGAGGCATTAATTTTGTTGGTTTGGAACCAAGATTTTGCTCGTTTACTAGTGTGCTTGGGGTCATTGTCTTGTTGAAACACCCATTTCAAGGGCATGACCTCTTCAAGTATTTTGACATATCCAAATTGATCCATGATACCTGGTATGCGATATATAGGCCCAACACCATAGTAGGAGAAACATACTAGGCAGAGGAATCCTTCAAGGCAGGGGATTGCATCAGCCAAGCGGGTGTGGTTTTGGTGTGTCAAGATGGCGCCGAGGGAAGGCACCGTCGCAAGAGCAAGAGCTCACTTGTGTGCTGTGTGTTTTATGTTGTTTTTATTCGTTTTTGGAACACTTGCCACTGTCACGTATGATCGTGAATTACTTATTCAGATCCGGGATAAAGTTGGTGGCCTATCCTATGTAATCCCTGAACTGAGGTGTGCTGACTTTAATGTTTGCCCCATGCGAGGCTACAGGGGCCAAGAGTCAAGTCAGGGAAGCCGAGAGCAGAGCGAGGGGACCGGGCTGAGCCAACGCCGTGTACGCCGCCGACCTGAGCTCCACGATGGGAACGCCTACAGCCAACGCCGTGTACACCGCCGACCTGAGCTCCACGATGGGGACGCCTACAGCCATCAGCGTAGGAAGCGTAAGCACAGGAGAAAGCGAGGAGGTCTGCTCATTAAACTCCGCGGATGTCCCTGCAAAGTCCCGCTGCCGTCTATTTGGCGAACGTCCAGTCCATGCCAAACAAGATGGATGACCTGCTGAGCCGCATCCAGACCCAGCGCGAGGCCAGAGATTGCTCCGTGTACTGCCTGTCGGAGACATGGCTCTGCAGTGAGGTGCCAGACTCTGCCATTCAGCCGCCGGGCTTCTCTATTTACCGCTCCGACAGAGTGAGAGAACGCACCGGGAAGTCAAAAGGAGGAGGTGTGTGTTTTTTTTATTAATGAACGCTGGTGCACGGACACCGTTATAATGAATCAAACTTGCATAGCTAACCTGGAGTGCCTTGTCATCAAATGTCGCCCCGTTTATCTCCCCCGAGAGTTTTCTATAATGTTTTTATGCGCTGTCTACATTCATCCACGGGCTGACACTTGTGATGCTCTTAGTGATTTGAGTGACATCATACATACTTATGAAAACTCTCACCCAAACTCAGTGATTATTGTGGCTGGGGACTTTAATAAAAGTAATTTTAAAACGGTCTCACCTAACTATTAGCATGTGAAACTCCCCATAAGGGGGGCACATATTTTAGACCACTGTTACAGTAACGTTAAATCAGCTTATAAGTCCCTACTTAGACCCCCCTTCGGCAAGTCAGATCACTCCTCCATTCTTCTGCTTCCTTCATACATTCAGAGGAGTAGACAACTGAAGCCAATAACCCGCACTGTATAGTGTTGGACCAGGGACAGTGAGGTTCAACTCCAAGGCTGCTTTGATGCGACAGATTGGTCTGTCCTCCATTCAGAGGATCTGGATGAATACTGCGATGCTATTATTGGATATATTCATTTTTGCATCGATATATGTGTCTCGCAGAGGGTTATCACACATCATCCTAGTCAGAAACCTTGGATTAATGCTGATGTGAGACAAAAATTAAAGGAGCGTGCTGAGGCTTTTAAATCTGGTGACCATGCTGCTTGCAAGCAAGCCAGATACTCTTTGGAGCGGTCTATTAGAGCCGCAAAATGCTCCTGGGGTGACAAAATGGAAGGTTACCTCAATGCAGATGACCCACATCTAATGTGGGAGGGAATGAATGCTGCAACCACATGGAAACCTAAAGGAGCGAACATTACTGACTTTGATCACTCATTGCCAAATGATCTTAATCAGTTTTATTGTAGATTTGAAACTGGGAACACTGAGCCTGTTGTCTTTTCATTTCAGCAGCAGGACCAAGGTGAGGAAGGCCCCTGGACCAGACAGAATCCCACCCCGGGTGCTCAAACTGTGTGCAGAGAAACTAGCTCCTGTTTTAACAGACCTTTTTAACTTGTCACTGCGGTACTGTACTGTCCCTTTATATTTTAAAAAGTCAGACATAATACCAGTACCTAAGAAGATGCCTGTGACCTGTTTTAATGACTATCGGCCTGTGGCCTTAACCTCTGTTTTAATGAAGACTTTTGAGCGTCTGGTGTTGGACTATATTAAAAGTCAAATACCAGTGTCTGTAGACTCGCTCCAATTTGCTTACAGACGCAACAGGAGTGTCGAAGATGCCATCTCCTTCACGCTGAACTCTGCGTACAAGCACTTGGACAAAGGAAAATCTTATGTCCATATGCTTTTCATAGACTACAGCTCTGCTTTTAATTCTCTTGTTCCAGTGCAGCTCATTCACAAATTGAAAACTCTTGGCTTATGTGATGCCATCTGCAAGTGGATTTTAAACTTTATAACTGGTAGACCACAGAGGGTTAAAATTAACAACTGTTTTTCAAATGTACTTCTTGTGAATACAGGTTCTCCACAAGGATGTATTCTAAGTCCTCTGCTCTACACTTTGTATACATATGATTGTATACAATATACAATAATATGATCATCAAATATGCAGATGATACTACTATTATTGGTCTTGTTAATTCAGATGGTGATGACTCTATCGGTCAGAGGTTCAGTATGTAGTCCAGTGGAGTGAACAAAATCATTTAGTTCTTAATACTTCCAAAACAAATGAACTGATTATTGATTTTGGGAAAAGCAATGTTCACTTGCCTATTATTATTAACAACACAGAGGTACAGAGGGTTGACAGTGTGAAATTTCTTGGTGTGACCCTTTCTAATGATTTGAGCTGGCATGCTAACACTCAAGCTATTGCCAAAAAATCCAGACAGCGGCTCTATTTTCTACGTAAACTTAAGGAGTTTACTCTAAATAAGCACATTCTTTTAAATTTTTATCACTGTGCTGTTGAAAGTCTCCTTATAAACTGTATCTCTGTATGGTTTGGAAATCTTACATGTAAAGAAAAAAAAAAGTTTTAAACAGAGTGGTGCGTTCTGCTCGCAGGGTAATAGGCTGTGAGCTGCCAGCCCTGGAGGACATTTTTAAAAGCAGGCTTCTTTCGCGGGCATTACTGATCATTAATGACCCCACCCATCCTGCTAAGAATATATTTGAGCTTCTTCCTTCTGGGAGACGCTATCGTTCTATTAAATGCACCACGTCTCGCCATGTAAACAGCTTCTTTCCACAAGCAGTGATGGCTTTGAACTGTGCACACTGACTGCCAAGCACTTTACTATTTTTATTATCTCTTATTGCTCTTATTGCGGCAAGTGTTATCTATTTATTCATTTATTATGTGTTTGTGTCCATGTTTTTAAAATGTATGTTTATGCACACTAAGCTCTTGCAACGTTTTTCCAATGTAGTTTTACTGCAAATGGCAAATAAACTGAACATGCCCATATCATGATGCTTGCACCACCATGCTTCACTGTCTTCACTGTAAACTGTGGCTTGAATTCAGAGTTTGGGGGTCGTCTCACAAACTGTCTACGGCCCTTGGGCCCAAAAAGGAACAATTTTACTCTCATCAGTCCACAAAATATTCCTCCATTTCTCTTTAGGCCAGTTGATGTGTTCTTTGGCAAATTGTAACCTCTTCTGCACATCTTTTATTTAACAGAGGGACTTTGCGGGGGATTCTTGCAAATAAATTAGCTTCACACAGGCGTCTTCTAACTGTCACAGCACTTACAGGTAACTCCAGACTGTCTTTGATCATCCTGGAGCTGATCAATGGGTGAGCCTTTGCCATTCTGGTTATTCTTCTATCCATTTTGATGGTTGTTTTCCGTTTTCTTCCACACGTCTCTGGATTTTTGTTCATTTTAAAGCATTGGAGATCATTGTAGATGAACAGCCTATAATTTTTTGCACATGCGTATAAGTTTTCCCCTCTCAAATCAACTTTTTAATCAAACTACGCGGTTCTTCTGAACAATGTCTTGAACGTCCCATTTTCCTCAGGCTTTCAAAGAGAACAGCATGTTCAACAGGTGCTGGCTTCATCTTTAAATAGGGGACACCTGATTCACACCTGTTTGTTCCACAAAATTGATGAACTCACTGACTAAATGCCACACTACTATTATTGTGAACACCCCCTTTTCTACCTTTTTTTTTTTTACTAATAGCCCAATCTCATAGCCTTAAGAGTGTGCATTATCATGAATGCTTGGTCTTGTTGGATTTGTGAGAATCTACTGAATCTACTGGTGCCTTGTTTCCCATGTAATAATAACAACAAATATACTCAAAACTTGGATTAATCCTTTTAGTCACATAGCACTACTATTATTCTGAACACTACTATGGATCAAGGATCAACTATGATCCATTACACCACTAATTCAAAGTTGCAACAAACATGTCTTTACATGCTTCCATGCTTTAAAGAAACTTTCGAAAAGTAATTTTCTGGCAGCACATAGTGTGAGAACACTGAGTGGAATCACAGATGCAGACATGAAACATTATGAAGTTTTTCAGAAAAGACAAATTCTTAAGAAATGATGAGAACATGACACAAAGGTGAGAGGTAACTCCAACAGAGTTTGTGTACCATCTGCTGAGAACTTGTCAACAGCTTGGCTTAGGGTGAGGAAGTTTCCAGTTGATTTAGACATCTGATAAAAAGAAAAAGAAAAAAGAGTTACCAGTGAAGATTAAAAAAAATGCACCATTAACTGAATTAAAACATTGTGGAATAAATTAAGTTGACATCAACTGTAATCTTACACCTGTAATCACATCTTTAAAAAAAAAAAAAGCGCAAATCATTACCACACAAACAATTGAAGTGTGGGAACGTGCTGGTGAGGTGTTTCGCCACATCCAAGACATCGCGGACAGACTTGGGTCTTGGATGGCAACCACACAGGCAGACAACCATTCCATCCCCACATCTCAAAAATAACCATCAATTTGCTGCAGCCAGGAAAACGTGGATGCCCTCTTGGCCTTCTCCAGCCACTGAGGTCCTGAACACTCAGGCAGCTGCATGCTGGATCATGCACAGAGAAACATGTGACATGGCCAAAATGTCAAGTGATATTCTGCATCTTTGTCTCCCTCAGTAACAGGTCATTTGATACAAAGTCATTCTAGTACCAAGTACATCCAGTTGTTGCCTTAGGTCACTGGTTAGCATCCAAGTCTCACAACCATACAGTAAGACAGGTTGCAACAGGTTTCTGAAAACTTGGATCTTCATTCCCCTGCAAAGACATCAGCATCGCCAAACACCTCTGTCCAGCAACCTCATGACTCCATGAGCTTTTCCGAGACGTCTCTCGATCTCAAAGGCTGAAAACCCAAAAACATGAATATCACTGCCGAAACAAGTTCAACACTTTCACCACATACGCTTCTGATGGCCAAGTCCAGGAAGTCATGAAAAGCCTGGATCTTAGTTTTGACCCAGTATAATCACAAACTCAGGCACTCTGACTTCTTACTCAGCATTGCAAGTGCTGCAATCAGAGAATCATCCATTCCAAGATTACAGCATTGTCCACAAAGTCAAGGTTCCTTCAAGGTACCTTTCCTCCTCAATCGAGCCCAACAATATATTGGGTGGTCAATAAGATCGGCTGATATAAGACTTTCACAATTATATTATTTTGCAAATATGAAAAGTTTTACTTTACAGAATAAACAATGCAGAAAAACACTTTGGCTGTTAAAAATAGTGCCATTACATAGTTTTTCAAAAATAAAATCACTGTCCTTGGCTGACCCTCAATCAATCCAACATGACTGGTCCAAATCATGTCAGAACAAGTCATTTTGTTCTTGCACCGACACACCTCTATAAATAACCTCACCATTCCCTGAATGCATGTGCAAGGAGTCTGAAAACAATATCCCTCCATACACGTCAGTCGTTGGCACATGTAATATATGCATTATAGGGATTAATATTAGAATTACTTTTTCAGAGTTAAGCAGCAGATGTCCATTGGCTCGCACTGCCTTTGGCCACTTTCCACTGTGGAAGATAAAGAATGCTGTCAGTGGTGTCATCAAGAAATACTCTAATGATCCCTTTCAACATCTGTGTACATAAGAGCAGAAACAACTGTGCCTCCACACAAATTTAGCATGATGTTTCTATTTCTTAATGATTAATGGAAACTAGATATCTGGAATCAAGCTCAAAAAATAATACCACCCACTCTGCCATACTAGTTGCTTGAACGAACAAACTAGTCAGCACCTATATTGAAGATCCCAACAGGTCTGTATATACATGGAATTGACAAAAATCGAATTGTATCTTATTGTAAATTCAGTTTGCCAATTACTGTGTAATGTGTACATTGTGTTTTTTTATTTCACAAAAACCCTCTTTGCTGCTATTGTTCAGTAACCTTGAACATTTTATTCTTAAATATACGGATTATACAATATTGGTAAACTTGTTTATTTTTCAACATATGTTCATGATTCAGCACACTCACTTGTCATTGGGCCACATAGCCACATGGTTGTACAGGTAGTAGGATAAGTGGTTCGGCACAAGGTCTTTGCCAGACACACGGACGTCCACGGGGTACCAGTACTCAAACTCCCTCCTCAGCCTCTGTAGATGCTCTTTAGATATATCAGTTTTGGGAAATGGCAATGTCTTAAAGAAGATAAAGTCCCAAACTTCTCTGGTCATCTGTTCTGGCCTGAGGAAAAAAAAAAAAAAAAAAAAAAATAGAGCCATTAAGTTATTCACAACTGAAGTAGTTGTGAGGTCAGGTCCATTAAGGGCCTGCATGTGCATCTGACTACACACTCATATTGACAGCCTTATCTGAAAGTCCAACAACACAATGTCTAAAGTGCATAGCCAAAGTATGAGGGTCAACAAAGCAATTTCGAGCCTGACCCAGGCTCCCTGTTATTCTTCTCAGTTACACTCAGATTGCACAGATAAGGTGTAGTTCTCAGATTGGAGAACCACACCTTACTGTTTCTGGGTCAGGCTCAAAATTTCTCAATTGCCCCTCATACATTTGGGGAGTGTCCAATTCCTCTTATCTAGATGGTATGTAATCTGAGGGTCAATGAGAACAACAACAGGGAAGAGATGCTGCAGAAACTCAGAACACATGAGGCTTAATTATTGTGTGAATGGATTGTATACACACTTTATGCCCAGTGGTGAGGATCCCTGTCCGTTAAGAACCCCTCCCTGAAGAAGGTGGGCCACAGTGTAGTAAGCCATGTAGATGGTGGAGTCCGAAAGAGACTCGATCAGCCACTGCTGGTCCCAAGGCAGACGTGTTCCTGTGGCAACCAAGAGGCAACACATACACAGAATTACAAATTCTAAACAGAAATATAAAGTGACATAACAAAACATTCTGTTGAAATTGCCTTGTTCAGCTTTGCACCATGTTCACCAAATGTAATAAAGGGGAAAAAAAAAAGTTGCTATCCTGCTGCTTTAAAAATAACAGGCCTTATGTCCTTCTTCAAGATTAACAATAACGATATGACAGGCACATTTATAGAGATGTACCGAATACTGATTTTTAAGATTCTGCCGAATACCGAATCCACTGCTTGAGATTTGGCCGAATCCGAAACCGAATACCGAATCCTACTCCGATCATCAGCTAGTACATTATAATGCAATGAAAACCATTGCACAGTGTATTTCCTTTCCTTAACAGTAAGATAAAACATAGGCAATAACTTCTACCATTATTTTTTTTTATTTGAATATAGTCACACTTAGAGAACACCACTGAAATGTTAAGCTTAAAGCCATTCAGTGTACAGGCTTAGTGTTCTAAGGCTTGACTCTTAGTCTTGTCCATCCAAATTGGAAGTCCCAAAAACCAGTTTCATTTGTTGTTATCTATCGTCCACCTGGTCGTTACTGTGAGTTTCTTTGTGAATTTTCAGCCCTTTTGTCTGACTTAGTGCTTAGCTCAGAAAATTATAGTGGGTGATTTTAACATCCACATAGATGCTGAGAATGACAGCCTCAACACTGCATTTAATCTATTATTAGACTCAATTGGCTTCGCTCAAAATGTAAATGAGTCCACTCACCACTTTAACCATACTTTAGATCTTGTTCTGACTTATGGTATGAAAATTGAAGACTTAACAGTATTCCCTGAAAACCCCCTTCTGTCTGATCATTTCTGAATAACATTTACATTTACTTTAATGGACTACTCAGCAGTGGGGAATAAGTTTCATTACAGTAGAAGTCTTTTGGAAAGCGCTGTAACTAGGTTTAAGGATATGATTCCTTCATTGTTATGTTCTCCAATGCCATATACCAACACAGTGCAGAGTAGCTACCTAAACTCTGTGAGTGAGATAGATTATCTCGTCAATAGTTTTACATCCTCATTGAGCACAGCTTTGGATGCTGTAGCTCCTCTGAAAAAGAGAGCCTTAAATCAGAAGTGCCTGACTTCATGGTATAACTCACAAACTCGCAGCTTAAAGCAGATAACCCGTAAGTTGGAGAGGAAATGGCGTCTCACTAATTTAGAAGATCTTCACTTAGCCTGGAAAAAGAGTCTGTTGCTCTATAAAAAAAAGCCATCCGTAAAGCTAGGGCATCTTACTACTCATCACTAATTGAAGAAAATAAGAACAACCCCAGGTTTCTTTTCAGCACTGTAGCCAGGCTGACAAAGAGTCAGAGCTCTATTGAGCCGAGTATTCCTTTAACTAGTAATGACTTCATGACTTTCTTTGCTAATAAAATTTTAACTATTAGAAAAAAAATTACTCATAACCATCCCAAAGACATATCGTTATCTTTGGCTGCTTTCAGTAATGCTGGTATTTGGTTAGACTCTTTCTCTCCGATTGTTCTGTCTGAGTTATTTTCATTAGTTACTTCCTCCAAACCATCAAAATGTCTATTAGACCCCATTCCTACCAGGCTGCTCAAGGAAGCCCTACCATTAATTAATGCTTCAATCTTAAATATGATCAATCTATCTATATTAGTTGGCTATGTACCACAGGCTTTTAAGGTGGCAGTAATTAAACCATTACTTAAAAAGCCATCACTTGACCCAGCTATCTTAGTTAATTATAGGCCAATCTCCAACCTTCCTTTTCTCTCAAAAATTCTTGAAAGGGTAGTTGTAAAAAAAGCTAACTGATCATCTGCAGAGGAATGGTCTATTTGAAGAGTTTCAGTCAGGTTTTAGAATTCATCATAGTACAGAAACAGCATTAGTGAAGGTTACAAATTATCTTCTTATGGCCTCAGACAGTGGACTCATCTCTGTGCTTGTCCTGTTAGACCTCAGTGCTGCTTTTGATACTGTTGACCATAAAATTTTATTACAGAGATTAGAGCATGCCATAGGTATTAAAGGCACGGCACTGCAGTTGTTTGAATCATGTTTATCTAATAGATTACAATATGTTCATGTAAATGGGGAGTCTTCTTCACAGACTAAGGTTAATTATGGAGTTCCACAAGGTTCTGTGCTAGGACCAATTTTATTCACTTTATACATGCTTCCCTTAGGCAGTATTATTAGAAAGCATTGCTTAAATTTTCATTGTTACGCAGATGATACCCAGCTTTATCTATCCATGAAGCCAGAGGACACACACCAATTAGTTAAACTGCAGGAATGTCTTACAGACATAAAGACATGGATGACCTCTAATTTCCTGCATTTAAATTCAGATAAAACTGAAGTTATTGTATTTGGCCCCACAAATCTTAGAAACATGGTGTCTAACCAGATCCTTACTCTGGATGGCATTACCCTGACCTCTAGTAATACTGTGAGAAATCTTGGAGTCATTTTTGATCAGGATATGTCATTCAATGGGCATATTAAGCAAATATGTAGGACTGCTTTTTTGCATTTGCGCAATATCTCTAAAATTAGAAAGGTCTTGTCTCAGAGTGATGCTGAAAAACTAATTCATGCATTTATTTCCTCTAGGCTGGACTATTGTAATTCATTATTATCAGGTTGTCCTAAAAGTTCCCTGAAAAGCCTTCAGTTAATTCAAAATGCTGCAGATAGAGTACTGACAGGGACTAGAAGGAGATAGCATATTTCACCCATATTGGCCTCTCTTCATTGGCTTCCTGTTAATTCTAGAATAGAATTTAAAATTCTTCTTCTTATTTATAAGGTTTTGAATAATCAGGTCCCATCTTATCTTAGGGACCTCATAGTACCATATCACCCCAATAGCGCGCTTCGCTCTCAGACTGCAGGCTTACTTGTAGTTCCTAGGGTTTTTAAGAGTAGAATGGGAGGCAGAGCCTTCAGCTTTCAGGATCCTCTCCTGTGGAACCAGCTCCCAATTCAGATCAGGGAGACAGACACCCTCTCTACTTTTAAGATTAGGCTTAAAACTTTCCTTTTTGCTAAAGCTTATAGTTAGGGCTGGATCAGGTGACCCTGAACCATCCTTTAGTTATGCTGCTATAGACTTAGACTGCTGGGGGGTTCCCATGATGCACTGAGTGTTTCTTTCTCTTTTTGCTCTGTATGCACCACTCTGCATTTAATCATTAGTGATTGATCTCTGCTCTCTTCCACAGCATGTCTTTTTCCTGATTCTCTCCCCTCAGCCCCAACCAGTCCCAGCAGAAGACTACCCCTCCCTGAGCCTGGTTCTGCTGGAGGTTTCTTCCTGTTAAAAGGAAGTTTTTCCTTCCCACTGTCGCCAAGTGCTTGCTCACAGGGGGTCGTTTTGACCGTTGGGATTTTTCTGTAATTATTGTATGGCTTTTGCCTTACAATATAAAGCGCCTTGGGGCAACTGTTTGTTGTGATTTGGCGCTATCTAAATATAATTGATTTGATTTGATTGATTCCAAAGAACAAAGAAAGAGAGCAAAAAGGCTATCTTCTCTTAAGCCTGGTTCACACGACAGGATTTTAAAATGATCTTTAGGTTTCCAAAACCTGAGAGACCACACACGTGAAGATAAAAAAATCACAGCTCTAACAGGTTTGGTCATACAGTGTGTGGTGTTTAGCCACACGGTAAGAACAACACCACATACAAACCGATTTCACGCACGGACATTCACAGCTCAGACAGGAAATCTCGCAAAATCTCTCGAGATTAAACGTGACTTCAGAGTAAACAAACAGATACTTTGTGGACTATTTAAAACAGAGGGGAAAAAAAAACGATACAAAAAGAAAAAGAAAAGGTGTTCTTTAAAGGAGTGGAGACAGCGCGACCACCGGACCTTCTGGTAAGTCAGAACAGCTGTTTTGATTTTATTTTCCGCTCCGTGCGTCCGTCACCTCGCTTTCTGATTGGCTGCACGTCACACTCAGCAGGCTGTGTGCTTGTTTTGGTTGAAAGACGCAACACACACAGCAATATCAGGCCAAAAAAATCCAACATGTTGAATATCCCAGATGAGTAATCGGAGCGCTCCTGACGCCCTTCAGAACAGATCAGAGCGCTCTAACACACCACACACAACAGGAATATCTGATAAGATTATCTTTAGCGTCATCACGATTGTCGGGGTGTCCTTAAGATTGTCGGAAGGGGAAGATCGGGTCCGATACCGGCCAAATTATCCTGCCGTGTGAACCCGGCTTTAAACATTAACGACGTAATCACGTTGTGCTTACGCGCGGTAGGATTCGGTTCGGTTGGTGCTCTAAGGTTGGGCCGAAGCTGAACCCAGTCAACAAGGCCAATGTTCGGCCGAATCCGAAACCGAATCTTGGATTCGGTACATCGCTGCACATTTATGCCACACCCTAGTAACACGTCTGGTGTTGCGTAAACAATCATGTTCCAATATTAAAGTGGGATTCTTCAGTGAACCAAAAATTTCAATAGAAGTGACAGGAAGTACAGCCAACTAGATCAGTTCAAACTAAACCGGAAAAACCATTACATCGCATATCAAATTTAACAAGTCAAACTTTAAACCATGGGGGTTTTAGGTTAAACATATCTAAGAAAATGTCATATAATAATGATAATTTTAAAAATCTACATTAAGTCCATGAGGTGACAAGGTTTTCAAGTGGTAGATCCAATACTGCTCCATTCTGGAAAGTAAAACAACTTACCTGCTCTTGGATCAACATAGCGAGACATGAAATAACCCCTTTAACAGGGATCGCTTTCCCAGAGTCAGGATGTTTACAACTTGTACATCTGAACTTCCTTCATAATTCTATCTTTTAGATTTACTGTCAATCACGTTCAGTTTTTTCATAATTGTAACTAAAATGCCACTGAAAAAAAACACTTATTAAATATGGCAATAGCAGTACCTGTAACGGTGTAGGCCTATCTCAACCACATGCTTGCATATTATGAATCACATTAAATAATGTAATCCTGGCATGCATACTCAATAAAAGTAAAACACTCACCAAGCCCATAGGTGCGAGAACAAGCATGTTCCTGTAGCCAGGCCAAAGTTGCCTCAAAGTTTCGCCTCGTTTCTTCACAAAATCTACGATGCATTGAGCAGAGAGGATTGTCACACATTTTAATACAAAGTATGTTGTCAATCCAGAATTTGACACATTAAAAGATGTGGGGAGATGATGGGAGACGCTCTGCAAACACAATGCACACACAACAAACAAACCCATCCAGTGTGAATCAGACTTAAAGCTCTTATGAATTTTTCCCATATGGAAGTCAGAATTCCAAGTTTCCTTTCAATACAAGAAAAATTTTGAACTTTTACGCATGCACACATGGTTTCTTCCTTCATGGCGTTTGCAAAATCTCATTAAGCACACTCTTGATTTGCCACAAAATATCCCAATAACGTACCAGCAATAATAAATACAAAATAATAAAAAAATAAATAAATCAACACAAAATTTTGTCCATTTGTGAAAAATCGAAACTGAAATATAGACCTCCACAATAATCCTGACAATGATAGGAAACACGAAATATGACAGCACATAACAAAACTCAGCTCAGTATCTTACGTGTCCAAAGACTTTAGGGCTTTATTGGCCTCCTGTTTCCACTCTGCATCCCCGTAGTCCAAATACCTTAACAAAAGCAGAAACAGTGCACATATTATTGGTATAAATAGTAATGAAAGTTAGAGTGCAAGAGTTCAGCCATCATGAAAGATAGCAAATTTTGCTTCCTTAAAGTCTGGTGTCGAAGATAAGATTTCTATTACTTAGCAAAAGGTTCCAACTGTGCAGTATATGTTTGTTTCCCAAAAATAAGGTCCCCAGTTCAAGTCTGCCCATACCATACTCTCCATGTCCAGAGTTGTGAGGGCAGGGTTACCGGAAGTAAAGCCTGTGAAATCATTCAGATCCATATTGACACACTGTCACGGACCCAAGCAAAATTAAGTGGCCAAAATAAACCAACCAACCATGCAAAGATTCTAAAATCTGGATGAATGCGAACAATTTAACAACTGTAAAGAGAAAATTAAATTTCATTATAATCCATTATTTTGTGTACAGTCAGGCTTCAACATACTGTGTGAGGTTTAAAGTTATGAGGTTTTTACTCAACAAAAATATGAAACCAACACATTTTAATTCGCATTTTTCATGAACTGAAGCAAAGGATTGGGTATCTTGTTGATAAATGTGTTAAAATTATTGTTTGCAAAGATAATACATCCACCTGGTAGGTATCTGGAGCCCAATGTGAAACAAAACTCAAGCTCAGTGCACATTAAAGAGCTTCTTTTTTTTTAAAACTATCAACTGCATATGTTAGTGTGCCCTTTTATTGTGACCAGTCCAAGGCACATCTCTGTAGTAATCATGTTATTTAATCTGCATCTTGATATGCCACAACTGCCAGCTGGGTGGATTATTTTGGCAAAGGTGAAGTGCTCTGATGGCAGCAAGGTGGCTTAGTGGTTTGCATTGTTGCCTCACAGTAAGAAGAAGGTCCCCATATATCTTCGGCCTTGTGATGCACAGTGTACCGCACCTCTCTCCCATCAACTGCAGAGATAGGCTCCAACCTCCCCACTCTGTGACCCTTGATTGGCAAAAGTGAGTTTAGGAAATGGTTGGATGGATGATGTGTAATAATAAATTTATGACCAACTTTCAGAGAAAAGTGTTTTCAATGCATAGATGATTTTTTTTTTTTTTTTTTTTTTTTTTAGGTAACTCTCTTTGGCTTTTTCCTTTTTTCACTCTGGGTCACCACAGCAGATCCAAGATGGAACTGCATGTTGATTTGGCACAGCTTTTATGCCAGATGCCCTTCCTGACGCAACTCCTCATTACATTGAGAAATGGCAGGTATGGATTTGAACCAGGAACCTTCCATTCTGGAAACAAGCACAGTCACTCCTTGGTGACCTAACTGCCCTCAAAAGTTTTCACTCATGAAAAATGGGAATAAAAAGTGCAGCATTAACTGATTTTTGTCTAACAACAACAAAAACAATAATAAACAGTACTAACCACTGGTCACAGAGAGCCACCACACACTCATCAGCTGATCGAGACATGACCTGTTTTTCTGGCTCCATGTAGATCATGGCCTCCCCCTGTGATAGATTCAATCAAAAGATTAAATCATGAACATCTATCAAAGAACCTATTACAAATCAGAATGAAGAGAGAATGTATGTTGGTTTATAGTCTTCAAAGCAAAAATAAATAAATAAAACTCTTACCCTTTCCACCATCATGTTCTGGATTGGCTTCTTGACATCTTGGACCTTTTGCCCCTTGTAGCCCTCAACCAGCATAACCTGAGACAGAATTGATTCAAAGAAACCTTTTTAAAACTATGTTATTATTAGCCTCAGTCCACTCTTTGTGAAGCTTCCCCAGGTTTTTGAATCGGCTTTGTTTGACAATCTTCTCATTCTCATGTGGTTATTCCTGTTGCTTGTGCATGGACGAGTGTCTTCTGGCCAACTGTCAAGTTTGCAGTCTTCCCCATGATTGTGTGTACTTAATCAGACAGAGATTCATGGTATTTATACTGTATAAATATTGAGTTGCTCAAACTTGAAATTAAATATTCTAATATTCTGAGATTTTTTATTCTATTGTTGGGAGTTGTGGGTCATAATTCTTAATATTTAATTTTTTTTGCAATGCACCAGTAATCCTCTAATTGATCACATTTATTATGTCCATACCATGAGTGGAACAGGAGGGGAGTTTTTATTTTATTTTGCAGGCAAAAGCAGAGCTGCAGCATGTCAAGGTAGCAGTCATGTGTGGGGCTGCCTACATTTCAGTAATATATGTTTTTTCTTATCTCCTCTGACCGTATTTAATTTGTGCATTTTTTTAGTATGGCTGTGAAAAGTACGATATGATGTCAAATGTCAACAGATTATTCCTCATTTGGCTGCATCCTGCGTGCAGCACGGGTGAATGATTCAGACTCCCAGCACATATATGGTTGTGCAGATATTTTGAAGCGGCTGCAGTTTAAACTAAAATTAAAATATAGTGCAGACTGTTTTGTTTTTAAATTGACCAGCGTGGTACAGATAAACAGCAGAGCTATCTGCAGTGGCTGTGGAATTTCTTTTGGTGATTGTTGCACTCAAGTCAATTCATACATGGCTGAAATAAATAGCGTCAGCTTTCGCTCTATCATCGCATCCCTTATAAACACTGTAAAAAAAAAGAAAAGAAAAAAAAAAAGCCCATGTGTTGTTGACGCAACCTCCAACGAAAAATACTTGAGGAAGCAAGTATTTTTGTTTCTGTATTGTGGACTTTGTTTATTTGGTCCTTTGCTAATTTTAGAGGTTCTGCATTCTGCTGACATAGAACTGATTTTCCCCTCACTAAACATGAGTGACTTACCCCTTCATAAAATCCCTTCAGGTAGACCTTCTCTTTGGCCTCAACCAGTTTATCTTTGTCATTCTGGCTCTGGATCTTCAGTTCATCACACACCATTGGAGCAGACAGACTCCCGTACCCAGGGATCTCTATTATGGGAATCTGATGCACACATATCTCCATTTTAAACTACTTATCATATCTGTGTTTTGACCTAGAAATATTATAAAATGTAAAACAATGAAAACCAAACTTCTAAGGGGGGGAGGGGGGTTATCTTACTGGCTCAAAAGGCAACACCATTTTGTCCTCTATTCCATACTTCTCTCTCAAGGCCTGAAAGCAAATAGAGTTGAGAACCACATAAACAAGTGTCAAATGTAGTACAAGTTCAACAACAGATGTCTTTATACAAAAAGAGAAAGGGGGGGGAAAAAAAGGGTGACCCTCATTCCTCAGGAATCAGGAGTTTAATACAACTGATCTTCAACAGACTGAAGGGACCACCCCCACCATCATTTCCATGAAGCTTTACTTTTGGGTGCAATCACTGCTTAAATACTAGGGTGTGAGTAAGACTGTAAACAGACCTGCTTCTTCTTGATGTCTCGTAGAGCAGCGATGTCATCAGGAGCATCAGATGGTACACTGGTAACAACTCCAGTGCCTGACAGAAAAAAACTGCCAAGTCAAAAACCAAATGCATAAGATGTATTTATGTATAAATGTACAGTCAGACCCAAAGACATTATAAATGAGAACTAGAGGCCGCAGTTGCACTGAGATGTGTCCCGGCAAGGAGGCGTGGTTGCCATTTTAATTTCAGGCAACTTAGTGAGAAGGGCCCATAGACGCTCAATTAGTTTCGTCCAGAAACAGGTGGAATATGCCAGAAAGCTGCGCATGTTGGCAATGCCACAAACGGAGGAAGAAGGGAGACAATATTTCCTCCCATAAGTAAGTGGTTTGGGCTATTCTTGTCACTTTGTGACATTTGGTTGATAAACAAGTGTATGTTTCCTGCCATGTCTGTGTCGGCCGATAACGCGGACCATTAACTGTTCACTTATGTCTAGTTGATATTTCCCCTGCTAGACCGATATCTAGTTAAAATACTCGTTAGTGATTAAAAGTTATATTGGATGAGGCGTAGCCGAGTCCAATATAAATATGCCAAAATACAGGTAAATGATGGACAGAAAGGCTAATCTGTGATTGGCTATTGCAATCTGAGTGGAGAACATAAATAAATAAATAAATGTAATGGTTTAAGGAGCCGCACTGCGCTGAACACAGCAGCAGCACAGTTCAACAATGTGTGTGTGTGTGTCAGAGTACCGGTAAGTTTAATACTTTCCTTACATATTTTAATGTAAACTTATTTTACTGGCTCAATATCCAGGTCAGAATGGTATTTTAACATGCATTATGCAAGCATTTTTCTGAATGCGTTCAGTTGCAAATCTGCATTGAAAGTGCATTAACATCTGGGCACTTCGTCAATATTTTGCCCAATCAGGAGGTGTCATGTCACTGTCCATGAAGGGACATTTGCGTTTAGTGGGCAGCATTGGGAGTGTGGACTCTAGTTCTCATTTATAACCTCTTATAACCTCAGTCCTTCATACAAATACAGAATGTATTCAAACACAGAGCAGCTGCACGGAATCTGCCAAGTAGCAGAGAACAGAAGAAAATCTTTCATTATGGAGCTTAGTCAATTACAATTTTAAACATAAGATGTGTTACTGAAACCTCAACAAGACTCACCAGCATTCACACAGCAGGTAAAGAACACTCATCAAGTACCACAGAGCAAAGAAGGAAAAAAAAAAACCCAGTAAAAATTTACAAAATAAATAAATCCTTTTATGTGCTTTGTCAGCTATTTTGAGGTTCAACATTGCCCCAGTCACACAACCAAGAATTGTATATTGTATAAGAGTTTAGGTTTGACATAAGAAGACACATTTCTCAAAGAGACTTGTACTGCCACATTAACACAGCCAACAAGGTTCACACAACTCAACATCAAATTCAAGAACTTTTCAAGGTCCAGCTCCCTCAAATTCAGGTTAGCAACTTTTACAAATATGTAATGAGATCTGCAGAATTAATGGAAGCTCAGGAAGAATGATAGAAGAGAGTTCAGAACTTGTGAATATTTCTCAAGTGTTGTTACAGAGACAGCAGAAGGCCTCTTCCTTTGAACACAGTACACCAAAACAAATTATTGTGTGCCTAAGCAATGGAAGCCAACACCTATTTGAAAGCTGATCAGAGCAACACTTATTTAAAAAAAAAAAAAAAAAAAGACTACGTAACACAAATAAGAAACGAATCCTGACAAATGCAGATTTAATTTATTTAATTGCAGACAGTATGAAGCAAAGCTATGTCATGATTTGTCTGCATCCATTTTAAGGCCTGCAACACATTTCAAATACTATATTTTCCAAAGTAAAAGTCACTTTTTTCTTTTTTTTTTCTTTTTTTTTTTAACTAGTCTGAGAAACCCTGCAATTTACAGTCCGGAGCGACTTGTATAGAGAAAAAAACAAAAAGAATTATAAAAAGAATCACGATTCACAACCATGAGTTTTCTTTACAGTTGTGGTTGTGAAATGTGATTTTTTTTCCCCCCACTTTACACTTGTAATGAGAAACACACCATTAAACTGCCTTTTTGTTTTATAAAACGAAAGAGGTGGAAACTTCCCAATAGGGCTCGATTATTTTCACTGCGCCTCTGAAACAGAGTCAGTTCGCACTTAAAGCGTTCTTTAAACGAACGATCGTCATAGTGTTACTATTTTGAGCTTTTCCTCGTGTCGGCTACAGTTAAAGTACAATTAGCAATTATGCTCACTTCAAGCAAATATAGATGAATACATGTGTTTATCAAACAGGAAAAAGTGTCTAATGACACAAAGAACTGTGCCATAAACACGCACAGGAACAGACATTCATGTCTGTGTGCTGTTACAATGCAAATGAACAGACACTCATGTCTACAGCAGAGTATCAATGTAAACAGTAAACAGATGAATGCACTGTGAGCCAATTTAAAACTGAACTTACCGTAAGTTTGCATTGGACCGCTTGCCCGCTTGTTCTTTTTGTGCACACGTTTTTTATTTTTTATTTTACCATTTATAATCTTTCCTCTTCTCTTAACTCCAACCATAACTTAAGTGCCTCCCTTCCCATAAGTGTCTCCTTTGTATTTTCCAATGCTTAACCACTAGACCGTCACCTCTCACCCACCAAAGCGTTGTATATTGATAAGGATATATCGATAGTGGGAGACACATTCACAAAAATAGGCTACTTCTGTCTTGCACAATGAAATTCAAGCACTCAGTGACACATGTCCCTTTATGTCTATTACAAAAGATTTCAAGGTCCTTGAACTTTTTTATACCCAAATTCACAAACTTTCAATGATTTCAAGAGCTTTTAGGAGTCCCAGGGCAAACAAGCATTTCAGCTAACCAGTTTTGTTTTGAAAATGACCCCCAAACCCAAATCAATCAATCTCTTGAGACAACATTCAACACATCCATTCATACCTTTGTCTTCCTTGATGGTGAGCATCGGCAGAGCATAAATGATATTGTAGGAGGTCAGAGGGGCACTCAGAGCACAGCCAAGGATATCCTACAAACAGAAAGATGAAGGAAGCCTGGTTTGTAGCCATAATTTTTCTAAATATTTAAGATGCAATGAAGAAGAAATAAAGTTTTCCATTTTTCAGATGTCCTAGTCAAGGTACCTCATTAAATCAAATATTGACTTTCTCTTACAAACAAACCATGCATTACTTAGTATTTCACAAAGTATTATAGAGAAATGTTGTACCTGACCAAGTACTTCCATAACTATTGGCACCACTCCATTCTCCTTGGTGAAGCCCTGATAAGACATGTTCCTTGCAGATCTGCTGGTACAGATGAAGATGTCTCCAGAAGTAGTCTCAAAGGCGATATACTTCATGTCCGGCCTTACCCAGCAGTTAGTCTGGCCAAACATAGTCTCTGGTCTTAAAGTGGCAGCCACCAAGTAGATGTTTTTGCCTTTCATGCAACTGAAGAGAATCAAAAAATTAGTGTCTCAAATTAGTGATAAGAAGTTTAACAAGTTCAGCAATACACTTGAATACTTGCACAATTTGTCTAGTATTAGCTTCTTTAACAGCAATGACTGTAAATATAATGTCCAATGTTTGAGTTTGTTTACCTGCTATAAAAGACTTTCGATTTGAATTTTGCTGTGTAAGGTTCGACTATTTTCATCTTGATCAGAGTGTACTCCTGAGGTCCAACTCCCTTTAAAGGGGATGAAAAAAAAAATATTAGCCATGAGAAAAATGTAACTGTACCTTTACATCATAGAATGTAACTGGAAATAAAGCAATTTAAAATTCTACTACAGCTTTATTGAAAGCATCTAAGAAAAACTCTTATTGTTGCATAACATGGTCTTAACTTCAAGCAGATATACAGGATTGTTATAAATAGTAAGTGAAACTATAAATCCAAATTATGCCATGTATTGTAAATGGGATTTAAGTGAGATACATAAGTTTGACAAAAACATAAGATCACAAAGCTGAACAGCACAATTGTTAAAGCAGGACTGGGCAAATGCTAACCTGTAAACACATATTCAATTTTAATTTACACAATCAACAACAGAAGCTGTGTGATTGACTGGCAAAGTGTACACCTGCCTCTCACTTAATGAGCGCTGGGATAGGCTCCAGGGCCTCCATGACCCTTAATCTGAGTATAGAAAACAAATGAAGGAACAAAACATCAACAGAAATTAAGAATATTTCTCAGGTCAGGCAGGATGTGCATTTGCTGTGGACTGCCACATCCAGCACACAAAAGAACAACTGCTTCTGGTTGGCAGCTACTCAGGAGGACAACTGGTCAGTCCCAACTCATCAAAATAAAATAGCCATCTGTCTGCCACGACCAAGGCATTCATGGGTGACCCAGCCACCTGTTCCAGTTTCTGGGGTCCTTGGGACTGAGGCACCTGCACACTGCACCATGTTCAGGTGGTCAAGTGGTTATAGCGGTGGAATTTTGACCAGAAGATCCTCTGTTCAAATCCCTGTCAGACCAGAAAATTACTCAGGGCCCTTGGGCAAAGTCCTTAATCGCCAATGTGTAGTTTTCTACCACTTTTCTGGGTCTGGGTCTCAGTGACAGCAGACCAAGCAGCTTATCACAGATCATTGATGGAGGAATCTCATTTCTGCCACTTAAATCTGCAGCCTTATTCTTTTGGTCATTACCCAACGTTCATGACTATAGGTGAGGACAGGAGTGTACATTGACTGGTAAACAGAGTCTCTCTTTCTGGCTCAGCTCCTTCACCACAACAGTCCGGTACAGTATCCATAAAACATCAGATGCTGCTCCAATCAGTATATCGATCTCAGGCTCCAACTTAGCCCCACTTGTGAACAAGACTCCAAGATACTTCAACTCCTCCAATTGGGGCAGTAACTCTCCCCTGACCCAGAGGGGACAGTCCACCCTTTTCTGACAGAGGGCTGGCTATGGTCTCAAATTTGGAGGTGCAGCAATCCCAGTCACTTCCCACTCTGCCTCAAACCTGCTCAGTGTGCATCGGTGGTCACTTCTTGATGAAGCCAACAGATCCACATAATTTCCAAAAAGTAGCAATCACCTCTGAGGTCCTAGAATGTGCTTCGAAATCCCATCCATGAACATCATGTACATGAACATCACAAACAGAATTGGCAGCAATGACATGACGCAGGTGTGTGTGTTAATGGGTGAATGTGAGCCATCACTGTAAAAGTGCCCGGTCGGCTTCTCAAGTGCAGCAATCGGGACATTCAATGATTCAAGAAAGATCACAGCATTGTCTGTAATATCAAAATCTGTAAATTTTTCCCTCACCAGCCAAGGCAACTAAGTCACTGGCCTCCGCTGTCTGCTGATGTAATATATTTCTCTCAAATGGAACAGCATATTGCTTGCAACAGCAGAATACAATATCCATCAGCCCAATGAATTTCAGCCCCAATACCACAAATCACAGCACCAAAGACGGATACACCTACTTTTTGTTGGTCATTCCAGTGGTCATTGTACTAAGTTCTAACACTTCAGCATCTGCTGAAGTGTTAGAACTCAGTACAATGTCAATGATTGTATCACAAACTATTGATAAGGATAGTACAGGTGCAGTGGTGTGAATGTGGCATGTGTGTCTGCGATGTGATTTGTAGTAAGAATGCTGTAAGAATTAATTGCATGTGATTGTGAATGTGGTAATAAATTAATGGGAACATATTAGACATGGTGAGAATATGCCAGGGACATAATTAGGACAAGTATGCATTTGTCAAGGTCTTGTTCTGAATGTTTTGTGAGCCTTACACGTTTCTGGATCCTTGTTTTAGGTACTAGAATAGCACCATAGAACACTGTACTCTATTAGTGGGCATGTAGCTAAGAAGAATGATCATATTCTTCTGGCAATAATATGGAGACTAATGCAGAGCTACAAGTTTACAGAAGTGCTCAGTTTGTGAACTCTGACCACAGACTTTTTGTAGCTTCCCATATGACTCAGCTGATAGGGGTGCTGGGGGAAAAAATCGATTCACGCCCGAATTGCGATTCTTATTAAGATTCTGAATTGATCCAAAATGTCCAAGAATCGATTTTTTTAAACATTTTATTGCTTACTCGCTGCATGTACTGTTTGTCTGGCAACGGCCTCCGTACTACAGCGTCCCTGCGAGGGGAGGGTCCGACGTGCTTCAAACATTCGTGAGCTGCAGCTTAGCATGGCGTACGAAGAGCTAATTCAGCCAGCACCGTCTTTGCTGAAGGCAAATGTTTGGGTGCATTTTGGATTTTATTATTTGCTGCGTAAGAAGGAGCTTGACATGACTTATGCAGTGTGCAAAATCTGCAAAATGAAAGTCAAATACTTCGGAAACACTTCAAATCACCCGGAGCTAAAAGAAGCGGAGCAGCGGTCTCTGCCAACTATTGACAAGCGCACACTCCATCACTTCGCTAAACTGCCAGCCAACTAAGAACAAGCAAAGCAGATAAGTAAATTTAGATCTTTAGAATCACTTGATTCACCTTGTAAAGCTGCATTTTCTTAAACATAAACATTTTTAAGTAATATAACTATTTCTCAGAGCTCTTTCAATCGAAAATCGATTCTGAATTGAATCATCACCCCAAGAATCAGAATCAAATTGAATCGTGAGTTGTAAGATTCGCATCCCTATCAGGTGAAGCCTCACAGGCATCTGCTTGATGCCCCGAACTTATTCTGGATGAACAGCATGATCGGACTGTTCAGCAGGAGCTTGCATGGAATCTGCATTGGTTAATTGCAAACGTGGACTCAACAAATGACAGAAATGGAGTGTGGGAGTTGTTTCACAATAAGACCCAGTAAGCAGTCAGTGACTGCACAGTTTTCACCAATGTGCACAGGAGGTTGATTCATCTCAGAGGACAATCAGAATATTACCCAGCAGTTGTAGTGTATGGCTTTTGGCAAATCCGGGCTGTATAAGGAGCTCAGCAATCATATTAATACAATGTTTCATTCAATTTGAATTAATGTGTACAATGCAAAGTCAAAAAAAGGACCAAAAAACAAACACTGATATAAGAAGCTGTAACTCATTCAGCCTGTAAAGTGTACCTCTCCCGTCTGCCTGTCATGGTCCATGCATGGCTGCCTGTCCTTAGGGGAGTAGATGGTGTACCTGCAGAGCACAGGTTCATTATGAATTTGATCCAAGTGGAACAGTAAAAAATGTTATAACAATTTTAAAATCTGTATGAGTAGCTTCACTGAAAATAACAGTTTTAAATTTCCTTCCCTTGAATGGAAAATAAATAACTCAATAACAACTATTCACTCTCAGACAACAAACAATCTTGACTGTAGTAAAAATAATCTGCAACACATTCTTGGAAAACAGTGGGAAACAATGGGCAAATTCATACTCCATAGTGTGAATAGAACTTTTCAAGTTATTTTGGCAGAAATATCTTTAAAATTTTCACCTTTTGCCAAACTTGATCTTTTTTCTCTCTTTCAGTATGATAAACTGCCACCTGACAAAGGAGTCGTAGAAGGGATTTGCATCTGTAGTAATGAAGGACCGCCTCCAGTCCACCTGCAACAACAGGACATTCAAATTTAGGTACATACAATTAGACAATTATTTCTTGGGAACTCTAGTGTAGCCCTCCATAGACATCACATTTAAAAAAAATGCACACATTATTTAGAGTTCTCTATTTTACTCATCAGTTGTCACCTATTTTAGGCTCAAAACTAGGGTTGGATATCAAGAACCGGTTCTTTTCGGGTATTGTTAAATGATTCGATCCACTGATATCAATAGTCTTTTTGCTTAAGGATTCCCTTATCGGTCCTTCAGAGCAGACGTTGTTTTTGATGGTGTTTATCGGGAAAATAATCATTTCTCTACATTGATTGCAATCAAATCAATGTAATGCAATCAATCAATTGTAATCAACTGCTTCTGCAGCACGACTCCACGTTGAAGTTTGAACCAATGAAGCAGTGCTTCAAATGGCTGCTTCCTTGGTTCGTTGCTTCGCCACTCTTCAGAAGAGCCAAGTCTGCTTCTTAACCCCTCTCAAAGCGATTAAAATATGTCGATCGTGAGTCACTTTTGTGCGGATTAAAGTCACTAACTGGGACTCTTGTCTTGTTGCAGTAAAGAAAGAGAATCGCCCTCCATTCCATTAGCACAGCTCCAAACGCTGCACCGCTCTCTACCGAGTCATGTTAGAGTCCAGTCGTCAGAATTAATAACTTCAAAGCAAATCGGCTCTTTAAATAAAATGACACCTCTTTCCAAATGTTGTAATAGAGACAATAAACTACAATCGACTAAAACGTTTTTCCTCCCAAAATGAGACGTCCTGCGTTCTTTATGAATTACATTGATGCTGACGTGCAGCACAGCCAGCTGCAAGAGCTCAGCTCAGATGTATGGAAAGACATTCATGCCAATAGTGTTTGAAAGCAAATGCTTTTGACAAAAATTACAGATTTTGTTTATTTCTATTTATGTCCAGAGATCAAGGATCCACCATGTAGAGATTATTATGTCCAGAGTTTAAGGATCCAGTAACCATTTTCATATTTATTTACTTTAAGACTCAATAAAATATTGTTTACAAAGAAAACCTGTAAAACCTATTTTGAGTACACAGAAAATTCACAAGAGGTATCGATAATAGAATAGATAAGGAATCGGAACGATAATGGTATCAATAAAATCTTATCAATACCAATTACCCATCCCTACTCAAAACATTCCGAAAAAGCTTAGAAAAATCATTTTCATTCTTTTAAACAAGATAATATGTACATTTAATTATTAAAAGTATTAAAATATATTTTCATTTGTCATATTTAAATACATAAAGCAGGTAGAGATAATGTAGAGAAAATTATTTTCTGCAACAACTGTACGAAAGTTACCTTGATGGAATAAGGAGTTTAGAAAATTGAAGGCTGGATGAAGTTACCTTGACTCCCATTTTTTTGAGGTCTTTGACAGCCAGTGGAGGGAAGAACTCCAGCCAGTGCTCAGAACTGGCAAACTCAACAATTTCCTGGTCACAAAGGCCCAAAGACCTCATAATATCCCACTGGAAATTAGAGACTCCAGATTTGGCCACTGCTTTACTCTGCAAGAAGAAAGAGGACAGCTGAAAATGCTACAATTCCAAAAACTGTAGGAAGAAACAAATCTGAAGGCTATATATTTTTGATGAGCACACTATTTTATGTAATTTTTCAGACACATTTTGCCTACATACAGCCAAAGGCTTTTAGATTGAAGCTTGAATGAATTTGAACCCTTTTCCCACTTACACAGAGAGCCATCTGTCATGACAGCAGTCTTGGAATATCAATTCTGGCAGCAACAGCAAAAGGTATTGCTGCCGGGAAAAAGGGGGACTATTACACAATTGTAATAGTCCAGTCTTTTAACCCTCATCAGTACATGTCATAAAACTTACTAATCTATACACTTGGCGTTTGTGCACACCCCACCAGAATGTCTTTTTTTTTTGGTCATTCTCACTGATAACCATAATATAACTACACAGAGCCACATTGCAACTATTTCAAAGAAAACATCCATCCATCCATCCATTTTCTTCCGCTTTATCCGGAGTCAGGTCGCGGGGGCAGCAGCTCAAGCAAAGCCGCCCAGACCTCCAGACCCACACACACCTCCCCCAGCTCCTCCGGGGGAACCCCGAGGCGTTCCCAAGCCAGCTGCAAGACGTAGTCCCTCCAGCATGTCCTGGGTCTTCCCCGGGGCCTCCTCCCGATGGGACGTGCCCGGAGCACCTCTCCAGCAAGGCGTCCAGGGAGCATCCAGAAAAGATGCCCAAGCCACCTCAGCTGGTTCCTTTTGACGTGGAGGAGCAGCTGCTCGACTCCGAGCTCCTCACCGTATCTCTAAGGGAGCGCCCAGCCACCCTGTGGAAGAAACTCATCTTGGCAGCTTGTACTCGCGATCTCGTTCTTTCGGTCATGAGTCAAATCTCATGACCATAGGTGAGGGTTGGAACGTAGATCGATCGGTAAATTGAGAGCTTTGCCCCCCTGCTCAGCTCTCTCTTCACCACGACAGTCTGATACAGCGGCCGCATCACTGCAGATGCTGCACCGATCCGTCTGTCGATCTCACACTCCATCCGTCCCTCGCTCATGAACAAGACCCCAAAATACTTAAACTCCTCCACTTGAGGCAAGGACACTCCGGAGGCAATTGGACCTCATAAGAAAAATTACGGAACCGACAGTATTTAATCAAATATGATCAAAAGAAGTGTTACTGAAGATAACTATACAGGTGGCAATTACACATCATCTTTAGAAAGCCCTCCACCACAAAATTGTATAACTGGTGATGCAGAGAAAGGTTTCACTACACAGTTTCTCTAAACACGGCCACAGTTCACTGGCTGTCTCATGCTTTACGTCACTTCTCTCCTTCCTGCATGGTGACTCAGGTTTTCTCCATACAGATTTATCAAATGGTTGTATTATTTTTTTAATGATGTAAACAAAGTCCAAGACATATTCAGTGACTTGGAATGTCATCCTTGAAAGAAAGCTGACTGTAAAAGTAATGATTTGTATTGTCACAAATACAAATCATTATTTATTTACTTAGTTTGATCACTTACTTATGGTCTCTGAAAGTGGAGCGATTATGATAAACAGCTACAATTTATTAATAGTTAATGTGATTTTTTGTGTGAATACAGTATGAATACAGTTCTTACTGCATATTGTTTACCTACAATGGATATTTCTAAAATTATGTACAGATTTTTAGTCACATTTTCAACTGCACTAATTCAAAAACTTAAAACCATGGCATCTGAACCTAACAAAGAAAAATCAGAAGAACATAAGCTCGCTCTCTCTCTCCTGCCACCTGACAAAGGAGTTGTAGAAGGGATTCGCACGTGCGCACACACACACACACACAACTTAAATTTGAAACTTTTCTCTCTTGTACTTGTAAGACCGATCTGGCGCTTATCACTGACCTTCTTGCCCTTTGCTTTGTCCTTTATAATAATTTCATCAGAGGATTTCTCCTTCTCTTCTTCCTCCTCCTCTTCAGGGAATTGTGGCGGGTTTCCATAAAGCTCCATCTCTCTCTTCAACTTGTCTGCACAGGCCTGATAAATACGTATATGTCAAATGTATTAAAACCACAAAGGGGTATTATTTGAGAGAGTTAAACATGAGGACTTGGTAGTGGACCTGAACTAATAAATGTTGATACAATATCAGAAGTGTAACATTTTAGTGCTGAAATACAGAAATTGTTTTGCTTGCCTTTAATAAATGGGACTGTTAAAAGTAGGGATGCACCGATACCACTTTTTTCCCCAGACTGTGTACAAGTACGAGTATATACATTTGAGTACTCATCGATACAAAGTACCGATATGAATATTTAATAATACCATTACAGTTTTATGATGACTTTGAAAATGTGTTTTTTTTTCCCCCCATCAGTTGTTCCTCACTTTTTGATTGTAACTGCTATCAATATTATTAGCTTTGTTTTTGTCTACAAACATTTCACTTAAATCATTTAATATCACTTTTTGACAACAACAAATTGTCCTTTAACATTAGTTATGTGTTTCTTAATAACATGACACTGCCAGACATCTCACTTAAATGTAACCTGTGGACTTCAGCACTACAAAATATACAACACCAGGAACAGAACTGAAGTTCTTCATAACTAACCATTTATGTCAGTGAAGACTAAAAGCCTTTTCAGAAAATGTGAGGGCAGATTCTTTTTGATGAAATGAAGCTTCTCTGCATTATGAGCTGTGAGACTGTTTCTGTTTTTATCTAGCTATAATGTGTGACACTGAGATAAACAGCCTTTTAATCTGCACACTACTTTTTTAAACTTTTAATTAAATATGTACAGGTAACATACACAAATACAAACTGTTTTTTTTTTCCCCTAAAGGTGGAAAGGCGTTGCACGCACACACAGTCACAGTTTTAATTCTAAAGAATTGATGTAAACAATGTATATTTCCAAAGGGTGGTATGGACTAATAGCCCCTCAGTGCCTGAACTAGTGAGCCATTTTCTACATATGATTTCTTAGACATCATTGAGCCTATGCAAAGCAGAACAAAATAAAATATACTACTAATAATATACACATTAATATTGGATGGACAGAGAATCTGCTCCCATGTTCAAAACTTAAATTCAACAGCTTTAATCAAGTGAGCAGCAGAGAGCTGTGTCAGGCACTGGAGAACCAAAGACAAAGTGTAAATAAAAATGTATTTTTTTCATTAAAAGTTTGTTTCATTACATCTTGTCATTCACATTGGATGAATTTACAGTGTGCAGTGTATTTTAATATGGCGTGACTGCCTTCAATACTTTCTCAATTTAAGTCTGCTTGCTTTGCACAAATGACGTAATTTCATATAACTTTACTTGGAACAGATTAGAAACCATCGTAGGCAACGTAGTTATTCTATAATCATCCCATCCGTGAAATATTACACCAATTCATATAAAACGTCAGCTTCTTCTAATTAGTTGGTCATGTTGTCTGCCTTAACTCAGAAAGCAGGAGACACTGGGACAGAAATAGTATAGCTCGTGGAAATGTTGGTGACCTATGGAAACAAACACTCATGTAAAGAGTGATATATCAAATAAAATGTAAAATGATCTTGTTCATCTTAATATAACGATAACTCTATCGTTATTATTGTGAGAGGCCTATACCCAATTAGCTTATAAATTCCTAAATAATTAAAATTTGGCAAATCTGTGAAGAGGTTCTGTGCACCATCCTATCTATAAAACAAAAACAGAACAAAAACCCTTAAAGAATTGACAGAGAATATTTGTAAAATGTAGACAACAGAGGATGACAAACAGATGACTGACACCTCATGATGGTATTATGTCATCCTGGCTTTACAGCCAAGTGACCTAGAAATTATTACAACTACACACAGTGTACAATTGTAATGGTACGAAATAAACAAACACTCACTTTGATGGGCATCCCTGTGCAGTGCAGGCCAAACGGGAAAAGGCATTTTTTCCCTTTCAGAGACTGGTAGCCAACAGCAAACTGACAGAAAAATAAATTGGAAAGCAGTGACTTGAAGACCACCACACTAAAAGCTTCTTCCATCTTTAAGGAAACTGTCTATGGAATAGTAGAGTATCCTTTTCTAAGTTACTTGACATTCATACTTACGTCTCGGGCTGCAACTAACAATTATTTTCAAAATCGATTAATCTATTGATTTTTTTTGCAAATAGTTGATTAGTTGTTAGTTGCAGCATTACTTACTTCACACTTTGACAAGCTGAATGTATGGCCAAGGTGCAGTCTCCCATTCATGTAAGGGTAGGGAAATGTGACAAAGTACTTGTTTTTGCTGGAAGAGAAATGATTACTTAATTAAAATACAAAAGTGAAACTCTGTGTTTGTTTATTTTTTGTTTTGTTTTTTTACATTCAGCCACAGCAATCCCCAAATAGGGAAAGCCTCTTGCATGGGGACTGCAGATGAAATGTCATAGTAAGTTTACAAACACTCATCAAGGAAATTAATATCATGGCAATATGGGGCTTTAAAGTATTAATTTGAACTGTTGTTCTGCTGGGGCAGAATAACTGTACAACATACAACAGTGATAGAAAATAAGAATTTTGTGGGTAAGTTTTAATTAGGGCTGCAGCTATTGATTATTTTAGTAATCGAGTATTCTATGGATTATTCTGGCGATTAATCGAGTAATCGGATAAACAGTACTTTTGCATTTTAAAACATTAACAGTCCAGGGCTTTCCCTAAGTAATGGCACAATGTCACTGCGCCATCATGGAGATTGTCAAATTTAGTGTATCCCTTTCTGTTTTCCTGGGTAATTATTAATTTTTTCCCATTTTTACAAGTTTTGGATCTTTCCTGGTGTCAGGAGCTCAGCCAACGTCTGGCCAAAATCTTGACATTTTGCTGAAATGGCAATGGGTTGTGGCTTTCTGTTTTTTATTTTCCCCAACTTGTAAAATTTAACCATCTTTACTTATTTATTTATTAAGGTGGTGGACTGGGTCCCTGCATGAATTTTTTTAACACTCTCTCTACGATTCAGCCAATGCATTTCATTTTCAGCTGGAGGTTGAACATGCAGCCTCACAGTCACTGTTTTTTTGTTATTATTATTATTATTATTATTTTATTTGCGTTCCCGTGTTTGTGAAGCATTGTGTGTTGCCCAAAAAGCGAAAATTAAAAAGCGAAACACTCATTGCGAGTCACACAGAAGAAAGAGTGGACTTCTTCCAGAGACTGTCTGTGGCCGGGACGGAGCTGTGTGAGGGCAGTGCTGAGCATCGGGAACAGAGAGCCAGCAGACGGAGGCCGCGCGTAGAGCGGCCAGTGGACCAAACTTAAAAAAACACAAACACACTGCTTCACTTTAAATGCACAGTAAGCTATTTGAGATGATCAGCGTGGACCATCTTTTTTTCCTAAAAGGCTTTATTTCATTCTGTTTGTCGCATTGGAAAGCTGTAGCTTTTGTACTAATTTGATTAGCGCTTGCTCTAGTCTTCTTCTGTTTGGTTTTCTGGGGACGTTACAGCTGCAAACAGGCCTGGCATATGTACTACAACGTTAAACGAAACTTCGAGGCACAGAATTTGCCTCGAACATTTTTTGTAATCGAATTACTCGACTAATCATTTCAGCCCTGGTTTTAATTTATTTGGACTTTTCTGAAAACTATACAGGGTCAAACATATATAGTAAGTCCCTTCAGCTGCTCCCTTGTTTGCACTCTGGGCATTTTTTTTTTTTTTTTTTTTTTTTTTTACACCAGATGCCCTTCATAATGCAACTCCACATTACATGGAGAAATGTGGCAGGGGTCGGGTTTGAAGCGGGAACCCACCGCACTGAAACCAAGTGCACTAACCACTTGGCCACCACTCCTGCCCACAAGGTCAAACAGATATACAGGGCCAAAATATACAGTGCATCCACAAAGTATTCACAGTGTTTTACTTTTTCTACATTCTGTTATGTTACAGCCTTATTCCAAAATGTAGGAAACTCATTTTTCCCCTCAAACTTCTCCTCACAACACCCCATAATGACAACATGAAAAAGTTTTTCTGACTTTTTTGCAAATTTATTAAATATAAAAAACTAAAAATAAATAAAAATCACATGTATGCTTTTACCATAAAACACACAATCGAAGTGACATTTCACACGTCTGCTCCTCTTGAAGGTGCCGATTTTGGAACAAGGTACTTCATTCTTAAGCCAGTCTCCAATTGCTGATTTCTGACACCAGATTAGTGACTTAAGAACAAAAAAAAAAAAAAAAACTGTGGAATGTTGCAACCAACCAAAAATATTTTAAACATGTTCAAAGTTTTCATAATGATGTGATTATCGTGATCCACTAAAGTGAAAAAAAAACTGGATTGCAAAACTTGTGCAGCTAGGGGGTGGTATGAGGTATGAATCTTTTACTTTAACTTTACAGACCGTCTGGTTATTATTTTGTGACTGCATGTTGAAAAAAACTTCCTGCTTGAATGTGGATTTGGCTGCACAGTCACTTTGATGTCAAGTTACAGTAACAGGCTGAAAATTAAATACAATGAAGGTTATTTTCTGTTTTGGGGAGGAGTGTTTTAACTGACGTCACTGGGCAGTGATAGTGCGCAATGGTGTGTGGTAGCTGTACACTGGGAGAGCAATGGAAGATCAGTACACCTCAGTGGGGCACACAGCAGCTAGGCAGGGCGCATGGTTGCATACGCCTAACAGTACACACACACCACATATCTTTTTTTTGTACAGATGCAGATATTTCATCAGTGCCTCTTGTAAAAAAAAAAAATATGTCACTTGGAATATTAAATGGGCAGCTCAGTTATTTTGATGGTGCTAGGCTACCATCTAAACAAAAATTCATATATAATACAAATTATGTTATTTGTGAAGTGAGCGCAGTTGTCAGTCTCTGTGTAGTTGTGTAGTTGAAAGACTCAATGAGCGCTAACAACTTCAAATCTCCTCTGGAAACATACATCCATAATCTCATCAAAAGCATGTCACACTCTTCAGAACAGATTTTTTTCAGATGTTGACAGACACATTTTAGCTTTGGAACATTTTCTTATAACCACAGACATTAGTGCATATGTATGTACCACTGTGAGCCACACGGTGCTGCGTTCAGTGTCACGTAATTAGCATTGATCTTGTGATAATTGTGTGATACACAACTGTGGACTGCTGCTGTGGACAATCAGACCTGATGACCTCATAGTTTGAATTCAGACATCAATTTGGTTCAAAAATCAGCAATGGGAGAGCACTTGTAGATGAAAGCCTCTTGGTCCATGGCAGTATAGGTACTGCTGGACTGTAGACAATGACCCTGGCATTTCAACACATTCCCTTTCATCTCAGACTTGTGTCTTGGTTGTGCTTTTTGACTGTTATCTTTTATTGAGAGTTTTATGCAATCTGCTGATCAGATGAGTCTTTTTATTAGTGAGGTACAATGAAACTGCACCCCTTGTAAAAGTGTACAGATATACTACTGAGGATTTTCTTAAGAAGAAGACATGGAATTTCAGCTACATTTTGCTACAATGTACACTGGAGATTCAAGCCCAGATTTTATCTGTGTACTTGTATGAAAATCCTTTTCTGTGTCACTCCACTGTGAAGCTGTCAAACTGGGGATGTAACAGACAAAAGTTTGCAGTATGTCCTGTTTCTCCAATCACAGAAGCCTAGACCTTCAAAGCTGACATGTGAGTCTTGGTAGCTTCCAACACGGCCTGCTTCTGGCACACGGTTTTTGAGAGCTGCCTATGCCAGATGTTTTCCCAAACAGCACCATACTGTTTGCATTTGATCGATGCAAATGAAGGCCAAGAAATACTTTGTGACTTGCAAATATTTACTTCACTAAAAAAATTAGCTGTAAAAGTGATGATTTGTATAAACAATAATTCTTCAATGAACTCTGAAAATGTAAGGATTGTGTATAACATAATTCCTCAGTGGTTAATAAAATGGAAGGATTGTGTATAACATAATTCCTCAGTGGTTAATAAAATATTTTTGTTTAACTCGGAACTACAGATATAAGTCTACAATCCAAGCACATCTTGGCTTGAAGTGACTGAATCTATGGATAACACTGCGACAAATCCAGATTATTTTTTAGAACCTTAGACCTCAACAGTTTTGAGAGGAAGAACTTAATCCTTTTATTTCATGTTAATTACACAATTTAAAGTTAATTAACTGTCTTAATGTATTTAGAAATTGTTTAGGCTCTTGTTATCATATACACACTATTATCATTATTATCATCATCATGCATTATGCATTTATATAGCGTGTTTCCATCTGCTTCAGAAACGCTCGAAACGCTTTACAAATAATACCTCACATTCCCGATGTGAGGGTGCTGCCACACAAGGACACACCGGGAGCATTAGGGGATTAAAGACCTTGCCAGTGCCCCAGTCAGGCTGGGATTTGAACCGAGGATCTTCTGGTCTCAAGCCCAACGCCTTAACCACTACACCATCACCTCCCCCTTATCACTTCTATTTTAAAATGGAACAAAGTGTTTTCACTTTCTTGTGTCATCCATGTATTTTTAACGTATTTACAATTATATTATGTATTTACATTGATCTTACTAAACAAAATCTCACACACTCACACACGTTTATTGATTATCCGTAGTTTCTCCAAAAATATTAATCCCATCAATGTTCCGTTTTGGAGGCATTCATCCTTGACCCCAAAATACACAAGCATATGAAATGGCAAATGTCAGCTCTCCCCAGTTTGTCCATGACTGAAGTTATACGCACGCACGCACGCACACACGCACGCACACACCAGGGCTGTGAAATGAAAATTGTGAAATTCGAGGAAAATTCGCAGGGGGTTTGGGGCCCCCCCGAGGAGCCGGGGTCTAGGGCCTTGTGGGGACCCAGAAACCAAATTAAATTTTCATCTACTGATACATTTTCAACATCTCCTGGAAGAACAAATCTCAAAAAAAATTTGTGCATATTTAAATGATCCTAGATTCAACCTTTCATTTGAACCGTCAATGATCATGTTGAAATAACAGAATACAACATGGAAGTAGGACCTGGTATGATTTTCCTTTTAACTGTAAAACCAAATTATGCATTAACTCAGAACAATTAAACTACATGAAATTCATAAAGACTGAAAAGACTGTTAAAGTATTTCAAAAACCACAGCTAAAGCTTGTAGAATATTTTAAAAATCAGGGTAAAATATCAATAAAATACCTTATAATAAAAAGCCACAAATTCTTGTGTAAATTCCTGTATATCCACTCAAAGCCACAGTGTTTTTTTCCCATGAAAAAAAGTCTACATTAATAAAAACTAATTTACATTGTTGCGTAAATTCATGTAGCCTAAATTCATTCAAAGCCACAATGTCTTTTTTTTTTTCAATGAAAGAAAGTCTAATCAAATCAAATCAATTTTATTTATATACCGCCAAATCACAACAAACAGTTGCCCCAAGGCGCTTTATATTGTAAGGCAAAGCCATACAATAATTACGGAAAAACCCCAACGGTCAAAACTACCCCCTGTGAGCAAGCACTTGGCGACAGTGGGAAGGAAAAACTCCCTTTTAACAGGAAGAAACCTCCAGCAGAACCAGGCTCAGGGAGGGGCAGTCTTCTGCTGGGACTGGTTGGGGCTGAGGGAGAGAACCAGGAAAAAGACATGCTGTGGAAGAGAGCAGAGATCAATCACTAATGATTAAATGCAGAGTGGTGCATACAGAGCAAAAAGAGAAAGAAGAGAGGCCAATATGGGTGAAATATGCTCTCTCCTTCTAGTCCCTGTCAGTACTCTATCTGCAGCATTTTGAATTAACTGAAGGCTTTTCAGGGAACTTTTAGGACAACCTGATAATAATGAATTACAATAGTCCAGCCTAGAGGAAATAAATGCATGAATTAGTTTTTCAGCATCACTCTGAGACAAGACTTTTCTAATTTTAGAGACATTGCGCAAATGCAAAAAAGCAGTCCTACATATTTGCTTAATATGCCCATTGAAGGACATATCCTGATCAAAAATGACTCCAAGATTTCTCACAGTATTACTAGAGGTCAGGGTAATGCCATCCAGAGTAAGGATCTGGTAAGACACCATGTTTCTAAGATTTGTGGGGCCAAATACAATAACTTCAGATTTATCTGAGTTTAAAAGCAAGAAATTTGAAGAAGAAATAAAATTGGTCCTAGCACAGAACCTTGTGGAACTCCATAATTAACCTTAGTCTGTGAAGAATTCCCCATTTACATGAACAAATTGTAATCTATTAGATAAATATGATTCAAACCACCACAGCGCTGTGCCTTTAATACCTATGGCATGCTCTAATCTCTGTAATAAAATTTTATGGTCAACAGTATCAAAAGCAGCACTGAGGTCTAACAGGACAAGCACAGAGATGAGTCCACTGTCTGAGGCCATAAGAAGATCATTTGTAACCTTCACTAATGCTGTTTCTGTACTATGGTGAATTCTAAAACCTGACTGAAACTCTTCAAATAGACCATTCCTCTGCAGATGATCAGTTAGCTGTTTTACAACTACCCTTTCAAGAATTTTTGAGAGAAATGGAAGGTTGGAGATTGGCCTATAATTAGCTAAGATAGCTGGGTCAAGTGATGGCTTTTTAAGTAATGGTTTAATTACTGCCACCTTAAAAGCCTGTGGTACATAGCCAACTAATAAAGATAGATTGATCATATTTAAGATTGAAGCATTAATTAATGGTAGGGCTTCCTTGAGCAGCCTGGTAGGAATGGGGTCTAATAGACATGTTGATGGTTTGGAGGAAGTAACTAATGAAAATAACTCAGACAGAACAATCGGAGAGAAAGAGTCTAACCAAATACCGGCATCACTGAAAGCAGCCAAAGATAACGATATGTCTTTGGGATGGTTATGAGTAATTTTTTCTCTAATAGTTAAAATTTTATTAGCAAAGAAAGTCATGAAGTCATTACTAGTTAAAGTTAAAGGAATACTCGGCTCAACAGAGCTCTGACTCTTTGTCAGCCTGACTATAGTGCTGAAAAGAAACCTGGGGTTGTTCTTATTTTCTTCAATAAGTGATGAGTAGTAAGATGTCCTAGCTTTACGGAGGGCTTTTTTATAGAGCAACAGACTCTTTTTTCCAGGCTAAGTGAAGATCTTCTAAATTAGTGAGACACCATTTCCTCTCCAACTTACGGGTTATCTGCTTTAAGCTGCGAGTTTGTGAGTTATACCACGAAGTCAGGCACTTCTGATTTAAGGCTCTCTTTTTCAGAGGAGCTACAGCATCCAAAGTTGTCCTCAATGAGGATGTAAAACTATTGACGAGATAATCTATCTCACTCACAGAGTTTAGGTAGCTACTCTGCCCTGTGTTGGTATATGGCATTGGAGAACATAAAGAAGGAATCATATCCTTAAACCTAGTTACAGCGCTTTCTGAAAGACTTCTACTGTAATGAAACTTATTCCGCACTGCTGGGTAGTCCATCAGAGTAAATGTAAATGTTATTAAGAAATGATCAGACAGAAGGGGGTTTTCAGGGAATACTGTTAAGTCTTCAATTTCCATACCATAAGTCAGAACAAGATCTAAGGTATGATTAAAGTGGTGGGTGGACTCATTTACATTTTGAGCAAAGCCAATCGAGTCTAACAATAGATTAAATGCAGTGTTGAGACTGTCATTCTCAGCATCTGTGTGGATGTTAAAATCGCCCACTATAATTATCTTATCTGAGCTAAGCACTAAGTCAGACAAAAGGTCTGAAATTCACAGAGAAACTCACAGTAACGACCAGGTGGACGATAGATAACAACAAATAAAACTGTTTTTTGGGACTTCCAATTTGGATGGACAAGACTAAGAGTCAAGCTTTCAAATGAATTAAAGCTCTGTCTGGGTTTTTGATTAATTAATAAGCTGGAGTGGAAGATTGCTGCTAATCCTCCGCCTCAGCCCGTGCTACGAGTGTTATGGCAGTTAGTGTGACTCGGGGGTGTTGACTCATTTAAACTAACATATTCATCCTGCTGTAACCACGTTTCTGTAAGGCAGAATAAATCAATATGTTGATCAATTATTATATCATTTACTAACAGGGACTTAGAAGAGAGAGACCTAAGATTAATGAAAGGAAAAAAAGGCACATAATCTTTTCTGAAATTCTGTTTGAACAGCACAATGTTTATTTTCCAGAGAAAAAAATTCTTACCAGTTCGCTTTTCCCGTTTATCTTTCAGGTGTGTTGACGAAGCCAGCAACAATTCCATGGATTCTTGTCCTTATCAGACTTTTTCAAACTGTCTTTCTCGCCATCTTCGCTCTGTCTGATGTCGCTCTGTGACACAGACATGTTGCAAAGTTCTTCTTTTAAAACTTTGAAAGTTCTAAAAGTTTGCGATGTCCACATGCTACTTTTAGCTAAGCTTCGCACAGGAGCCACACAGTGTCACCGCAGCAACCAACCAGTCCCGCTTTACGATAACTGTCGTAATAGCCAGGCTTTGAGTGGCATTTATTCTCCTCGAAACTCCGCGGATCCGAGGAAACTGATTTGTATCTGTAACACACAGATCAGTGTCTGTGGACTTATAAAACTTGCATGATGTTGTAAAAAAAGAACGCTTTGCGATAAGCATTTTAAAAACTCAGTAACGATCACAATTAAAGAGTACAACACTAACACCCCCACCCCCCTCCCCATGATGAAATCCGCGGAATCCCGCGGATCCGTGGAGTTTTCACAGCCCTGACCCTGACACACATGTAAACAGATGCCAATTCTCTTTTAATATATTGTGGTGAATTGCGCAGAACAAAAACCAAGCCAAAACATTTTGTCTTTTCTGCATTCTGGCGCAAGTAGGTGCTTTTATTTTTAAACACCTACAGAGACCGTGGTGGAAGAAATCAAATGCACCACACTTCTCACTCACAGTAACGGCAACATGACACTTACCAGTAACTAAACTGAGTAAACCAACTGAACTACAAAAACACAATGAATCAATAATACAAGCAACACTGTTGAACTAACATGAACCACAACAGCAACATTTAAAACCCCAAACTCCCATGGTGCACTGCAGCACAATGTCCATTGCTCACTGTTGTTAGCTAATATCCCTAATTTCTCCAAAAATATTAGTCCTATCAACTTTCTATTTTCGCAGTGTTCATCCTTGACCCAAAATACATAAGCATACCAAACCAATTGTCAGCTCTCCCCAGTTTCTCCATGATCGAAGCCATACACTCACACGCGCGCGCACACACACACACGCGCGCGCGCACGCACACAAACACACACGCACGCAACTTGGCTCATATAATATAGAAATATTGGAATGGATTGGTAAAACAGTTGCATCTTCATTCCTTCTCATGAGTTAGATAATGTATCTGTAAAGTTATGTTTATTACAGATGTAACATCTCGTCATAATGTCATTTCATTTTCATATGCCCTGCCTACGACATGCATTGACACAGTGACATGCAGTGTTTTCCAATAGGTTGCCCAATGTGCGTGACACATGTGGCACAAAATTAATACAAGCCAGAAATTTTTAACATTTCAAAATTTTCTTTGCGCACTGGCACACAGCCACACACAATTCACACACAGTTTGATAAGTTATTCATTGGCACGTAAGATTGTGTGCCAGTGTGGGAATCAAATTCGTGCAAGTGTCAAGGTGCCATTAGTCACGACAGATTTACACAGAACTGAGCATGTGCACTGAGAATTTGACAACGGTCTATTCTATTGTAGCGGTGCACCAAGAAAAAAATGACCAAGTATCTCTGCCCATATGGACCTGGCTGTATGCAGTGTTCTTAGCACTACACAGTCAAATACTGCAGGATCAATTGTAAAATAAAATCTATAAAGAGGAACATAGACACCATCCGTAGGAAGACACCAGAAGATTTTTACCTTGTGCTTTCCCCAATTGTTGGTGAGGCATCTTGTTCAAATACTTTCTCCTTCTCCCATTTCTCTTGGATCTCAAGCTCAATCTTTCTCAGAAAGTCTAATTTTGCTGTTCCCTTCCGCTCCTGGAATGCAGCAATGAGAGATGGCAATCACTGTGTCAGCTGTCATTAAGTTTAAAATGGAAGAGAACAATCTTACACATTAAAAATCCTATAAAACAGGTTTTTTAAAAATGAGATTAAGAAATGCAAGTCCCTAAAAGTTAATCGCGTTTTAGCATAGTGTAGGAGTATTTTCTATGTCAACTGAAACTGATTTGGCGAATAAATCTTTTCATGTAATTACCACAGCTAGCACACGTGAGCTAACTTGGCTTACAGCTTCAGCAAGTGAATGTACAAAAGCGTAATGTTTCCCATTGCTTATAAAACATGGCGTATTCTAATGTCAGTGCAATAACTAATTAAAATATTGGACCTACCGTCATTTTAAACCAATTTAAGCGCTATTTACTACTCTTCTACGGCCACAAAATAACACAAGTTTGACTAGGGAATTCCACGCTACCGGTGCCTGGCTGATGACATCCCGTACACGCCACAAGGCTTCATGGGATATGTAGTGTTTCTTCTATGGCGTTTAACGGCAGCCAGGATCCTTATTGTTGCATTGCTGCCACCTTCTGCATCAGTCCGTTATAGCAGTACTAAATCCTCTCGGAAAACCAACACTTGCCCTTCTCACTTGACCCTATCCCTAAAAATATTTACTACAAAAAATTCTTTCAGGCCCATTCTTCTAGTTTCTAAGAGAAACTTTGACAACAAACATATCGTACAGAAAAAATAAAACATTTGAAAATTAACTGACAAAATAAAGTCCCAATGAGGTTTTTTTTTTCCAATACACATTTCTTGTTTTTGGCAGACGGGAAAGTAGCAGATTGTATATTTAAACATTTTTCAAGTGCATGTGGAATTTTGCTGAAAATGAAATTGACATACATTTTCTTGTCAAATTATAGTTAAAAAAAAAACAAAAACAATGCTTTCAGTTCCAAGAACTTTTGGAATACACAAGTTGCTTCTTTTCTCTGGGAATGTCTTTTTTATGTAACCTAAGAAGCCCAAGGGCGTCCAAGGGGACGCTCACCTTACACCAAGTGGCTGCAGATAGATGGTTATTTTAGAGATGAGAGATGGGCCATTTGTCTGCCTGGTTGGTTGCCATCCAGGACCCAAGGCGGTTCCATGGTGTTGTGGGTGTGGTAAAGCGCAGCATCGACACATTGTCTCAGACGACATACATTTTTTTTAAGACGGTTATTTAAATCCGTGCAATAAACTGATGACATTATCAGTGATGAAATTTAAGACCAATGTTACAATAAAAATACAATAAAAATGAAGAGGAAAAACAAACAATTTAAAAGGTTGAGGTTAAACAACAACTTTGCACAAATATTTATTGTAAAATAGAAAATGGTCATTGGTTTAAGCCACAATGCAAAATCTTCCTTGAAAAATCAATTTCCATGAAATTTACACTTTCAAGTGTCTCTGCTCTAAGTGTTCAAGCAACAAAAAAGAGATCTGTTGGTTCTGGTTACTTCGTGTAACATATATTTAACTACCTGTTTATCCCCACACTAACTTGTGTTATAGTGTGCTGCCGGAGTGAGACACAGAGCTGTGATGTCTGATCAGTATTCTATTTTGTTCAGGTACAAATATGCCAAAATAAACAACCAAATTCTGAAGTGAGCCGCCCGATCTTAAATAAAAAAAACACACAACACTGAGTCGAGGAGTTTACTGAACCAGCCCAGTTGCATGAAGTGCAATTGAGCACGGTTACATTTGCATCATGTTAAGTGGCTTTCACAAAATTATATATATTTTTAAAGATAGCCATTTATATTTTAAATTGCAATGTCAGAAGAAAATATTAATAAACTCTTACTTCCTATGCCTTGGCATCTTTAAGACTATTGAAAGACTGATATGTTAAGACCAATTAAGGACTTATTTTTCGATTAACAAATTCAAGGGTCTACAGAAACATGATTAATTTTTTCCCCTCACTTTTAATGCTGTTAAAAAAAAGTGAAACTTGAAATGTGTTTCTGGCTACAGAAGCACAGGATTACACCATCATCATAAAAAAAGAAAAAACACCACCATATAACACAAAATACATTTAACAATTTAAAAACATGAATGTCCTTTACATAAAATTGCCACAAAGAGATAACTGCTACAAGTAACATAACTGAAATTAAATGGCACTTGTTCTCTCATTTTTGTTTTCCAATGGGACCCACCTTTTCCAGAATATCACCTATGAAATACATGGGTCAAAGCTTGAACACAAAAACAATTACATCTACATGAGTATTCACAGCCTTTGCCATGAAGCTCAAAATTTATCTCAGATGCATCCTTTTTCCACTGATCATCCTTGAGATGTCCTGGGGTTGGACATGATTTGGAAAAGCACACACCTGTCTACATATAAGGTCCCACAGTTGACAGTGCATGTCAGAGCACAAACAAAGCATGAAGTCAAAGGAATTGTCTGTAGAGGTCTGAGCCAGGATTGTCTTGAGGCACAAATCTGGGAAAGGCTATAGAAACATGTCGGCTGTGTTGAAGGTCCCAGTGAGCAGTGGCCTCCATCATCCATAAATGGAAAAAGCTCGGATCCAACAGGACTCTTCCTAGAGCTGGCTGCCCATCTGAGCGAACAAGGGAGAAGAGTCTTCAGAGAGGTGACCAAGAACCTGATGATCACTCTGTGAGCGCTCCAGCATTCCTCTGTGAAGAGAGAGAACCTTTCAGAAGGACAACCATCTCTGTATCAGTCTACCAATCAGGCCTGTATGGTAGAGTGGCCAGACGGAAGCCACTCCTTAGTAAACGGCACGTGACAGCCTGCCTGGAGTTTGCCAAAAATGGCACCTGAAGGACTCTCAGACCATGAGAAGCAAAATTCTCTGGTCTGATGAGACAAAGATAGAACTCTCTGGTGTGAATGCCAGGAGTCATGTTTGGAGGACACCAGGCACCATCCCTACAGTGAAGCATGGTGGTGGCAGCATTATGCTGTGGGGATGTTTTTCAGCAGCAGGACCTGGAAGACTAGCCAGGACTGAAGGAAAGATGAATGCAGCAATGTACAGAGACATCCTGGATGGAAACCTGTTCTAAAGTGCTCTTGACCGCAGACTGGGGTCATGGTTTATATTTCAGCAGGACAATGACCCTAATCACACAGCCAAGATATCAAAGGAGTGGATTCAGGACAACTCTGTGAATGTTCTTGAGTGGCCCAGCCAGAGCCCAGACCTGAATCCAATTTAACATCTCTGGAGAGATCTGAAATGGCTGTGCACTGACGCTCCCCATCCAACCTGATGAAGCTTGAGAGGTGCTACAAAGAGGAATGGACAAAACTGCACACAGATAGGTGCACCAAGCTTGTGGCATCATATTCAAAAATACTTGAGGCTGTAATTGCTGCCAAAGGTGCATCAACAAAATATTGAGCAAAGGATGTGAATACTTATATACATGTGGCTTCTTCGTTTTTCATTTTTAATAAATTTGCAAAAATAATTTTAAAAAATTATATTTTCCTTATGGGGTGTAGAAAGTAGAATTTTGAGGGAAAAATTAATTTACTCCATTTTGGAATAAGACTAACATAAAATGCGGAAACAGTGAAGCACTGAATACTTTCCCGATGCACTGTAGAATTATACATGCTCACATAAATGGAGACCAGTGGGTTGACACTGCCATTCCAAAGAGTTCTCCGTACCCTTGCCCCACAACACAGCAGCCCTGTTGGGAAAGTGTAATGACACGGACCCTTGGGGCAACTGTTTGTTGTGATTTGGCGCTATACAAGAAAAAAGTTGATTGATTGATTGATTGTGAATGAGCACAACAAAATACAGACGATTACAGAATCTCGTATGTAGTCAATCTACAAAGGTGACGTGTGGGCAGGCTCGAGGATAGAAGACGTCCGTCCAGAGAGGAGCCGGCACCCACACGATTTCCACCGCCACCGAACCCGGAGAATACTGGAGCCGCCAAGTCCCGAGTCCCGAGTCCCCAGGTGATCACCGTCTCCGGCTGTCGGATCTGGTACTGCTGGCAGGAAGCAGAAACAATCAATGGTTGGTGTGAGCACACACCCAGCAAACAGTCAGAAAACAGTCTGTACTTTCACACAGAGGGAAAACCTCCACCTCCAATCCAGAAACTCGGCACGTGCAGTATTTGTGAGTACTTAACAGTTTGGCGTGGGGAGCGAAGACCTCAGACCACAAACCCAGCCTCCAGCTGCAAGCACTCACAGGAACGACTGCAAAAGTACAGAAGCAAAAACTGTATAACTCGTAAACGGCTGAGCTGATTACCTTCTTGGCTTGAAGATATCTCGGCAGGGAGGTGGAGTTGCTGTCCGGCTGTTATGATGATGTGGTGATGAGTGACAGCTGTCAGGTGGTGATGAGAGACAGCTTTCACTCCCGGCTGCGCCCTCTCGTGCCTGAAGCCCGCACTTCAGGCAGGGCGCCCTCTGGTGGTGGGCCAGCAGTACCTCCTCTTCAGCGGCCCACACAACAAGCCCAAGTAGTAATTTATATAACGCACATTATCTTCTTTACATCATAGAGCTTACAGTAAAAAATGAATGGCTTTTGTGATTCATACTTTAGTTTATTTAATTTCTTTCTTTTCTGTAATATAACAATGACATCGTCTGTTCCGCATTCTTCAGGCTGGTCTCCAGCTCACCAAAGGTCTTTAATTTTCTAACTAATGGAACATACTCTGTCTCTTCTCACATGTTCTTTGAAGTCCAGCGGGTTCAAATCCAACCCCTGCTGCATTTCTCCTTGTAAAGTGGAGTTGCGTCAGGAAGGGCATCCGGCGTAAAACCTATGCCAATTCAACATGCAGATCCACCTTGGATTTGCTGTGGCGACCCCGAGTGCAAACAAGGGATATATACACTCAACAAAAATATAAATGCAACACTTTTGGTTTTGCTCCCATTTTGTATGAGATGAACTCAAAGATCTAAAACTTTTTCAACATACACAATATAATTTCCCTCAAATATTGTTCACAAACCAGTCTAAATCTGTGATAGTGGACAGTCTAAGGCACACCTGTGCACTAATCATGGTGTCTAATCAGCATCTTGATATGGCGCACCTGTGAGGTGGGATGGATTATCTCAGCAAAGGAGAAGTGCTCACTATCACAGATTTAGACTGGTTTGTGAACAATATTTGAGGGAAATGGTGATATTGTGTATGTGGAAAAAGTTTTGGATCTTTGAGTTCATCTCATACAAAATGGGAGCAAAACCAAAAGTGTTGCGTTTATATTTATGTTGAGTGTATATATATATATATATGTGTGTGTGTGTGTGTGTGTGTGTGTGTGTGTGTGTGTGTGTGTGTGTGTGTGTGTGTGTGTGTGTGTGTGTGTGTTAAAAAAGAAAATAAAAAGACAGGTTTTGGTGTGTACACAATACTATACATCTGGACCTACTGCAGAAAATCACCAAGTACAAAAAGGTACTCTATACTTGGTGTGGCTCAGGCAAACACACAAATGGAATTTGACTTCATGCTGTGTTTCAAACACTGTTATATGCGCTTGTTATATCACTGTATATCTTTCAATTTCAATTTATTTAATTTTATATAGTGCCAAATCACAACAAAGCTGCCTCAAGGCAATTAACACAAGTAAGGTCTAACTTTACCAACCCCTAGAGCAAGCACACAGGTGAGAGTGGTAAGAAAAAACTTCCTCTGATGATATTGAGGAAGAACCCTCAAGCAGACCAGACTCAGAGGGGTGACCCACTGCTTAGGCCATTCTAACAGTTACATGTTTTTTACAAAGTTTTACAAAGCTGAAGAAACACAAAACAGGAAATCAAAGCAAAAAAAAAGAGCAATTGTTGAGATGACCACACAAGCATTTAAGCCACAGGCAGGGGGTCATCTTTATAAGCAAGTGTTAGCCAACATATGGAGGGACTGAATGATGCACATAACTAATGCCTCACAGCAAGAAGGTTCTGGGATCGCTTCCCATCCTTTCTGTGTGAAGTTTGCATGTTCTCCCCGTGTCTGCATGGGTTTCCTCCGGGCACTTCTGTTTCCTCCCACAATCAAAAACATGCTGCTCCTTTCTCTGCCCCTCTCCAAGGCAGAGCCAGTACATCTGGATTTGGTCTCTGGGCTCTAGACTGTGGCTGCCCATTGCTCCTAGTGTTTGGATGGTGTTTAACTGTAATTAGTTAATTGGAGAGGACAAATTTTGTTGCATGTATGTATATGTACAATGACAATTAAAGGCTATATTATTAGTAGTAGTAGTAGTAGTAGTACTTTCTGTGTGGAGTTTGCAAGTTCTTCCCGTGTTTGCATGACTTCCCCCCAGGTGCAATGCAGTTTAGGTGAATTGGAATCTATAAACTGACCATGAGTGTGAATGAGTTTGTCAATATGTGGCCCTGCCATAGACTGGCGGGATGTCCAGGGCCTATCTCCCATTAACTACTGAGATAGGCTCCAATCCTCCGTGATCTTTAATTGTAGTAAGTGATTATTGATAATGAATGAATCATATAAAGCCTTTCACTTTATAATGTCTTTCAACCCTTGGGCAATAACTGATAAGAACTTTAAAAAAGATAGTAGTAAAAGTTAGTAAGGTCCGAGGACAGGCTTTGTAAATAACACAGAACTTATCCTCATGAATAAATCAAACTGCATGCATCAGAACAGTCTGTTTCTCTTTGTTGTTCACACTGATTGATTTGTAACTGGATGACATATTTTTTGTGGCAACAGCCAAGATGGGGTTGGAACACCAGATCGCTTGCACTTGAGAAGAAGGCTCTACCAGGTCAGGCAAAGGGCATTCTCCACTGACCAAGCCAGTGGGAACATTTTTTTTTTTCAATCTGAATTTCACCTTGTTACACATTAATAGAATTTATTTAGTACCATTCAATGTACATACATTAAAATGCATGGATAACAGTGCACAAAACTTATTTTCATTGTGGTCCATATAAAGGCTCTTCCTCCTGGCCAGCCTGCTGTATTATTAGCCACAGCCTGTTTGCTTCTCTCGATGGATACAAGAGAACTGGGCCAGATGTGAACTCGGCCCTGGATATGAACTGGGCCTAGGCCTGACTCTACCCCTAATCCAACCAGAGTTGTCACAGGGGCAAATTCTCATTACCCCATCGATCCTTCTTGAAGGAGTTATTTGCTTCAGGTATTTGGAATGCTTTGCCATCTTCCAAAAAAAAAAAAAAAAGTAACTGAGAACTGAATGATCACATGGGTGTCATTATATTCTACGGCCACATTTTGACAGAAGAAAAATATTTATCCCCTCCTTTTCCAAAGGGACTTACAACTGTTTACTTTATGTACGTGAATTGCATTTCACAAAATCAATTCAATTAATCACCTTTATTTACTCTTTCGTCCGTCATATGTTGTGGTACTTTTTCAGTTGACACCTAGCTTGAGACTAGCTACAATGCTATCCGGCACTTCTTCATTCATTCTCCACTTTTTTAGACAGGCGATTTTTTTTTCTTTGGTGTAACGGAATGACTAGAAATCCACCTGTACATTTGTGCTCACCCGAGCAACCGTTTGACATCGCCGCTATGAATGCTGCTTCCAAAGTGTGTTTTGACAAAACTGCAAAAGCGCCTGCTACTCAACCGCCATCTTAGCTCCGCCTCTTTTTCTTCTTCTTCGTCTCCTTTAAGTTGTCGTCGTTGCATCCCTGTATGATCCTTTGCGAAAGCGCACTAGTTTGTGACTTTGTCTCATGTGGTAAATTTTTTATTCGTATTAAATATTTTAATACGCAGCTGGTCGACCACTGGTATAGTCCAGTTGTGTGTGTTGAATAACCAAAGCCCGCTTTACGGCAATTCGAGCTGGGTTGTCCGACCTGCAAGTAAAGCGAGAAGGCCGTCTTAAGCTTCTAAAGTAATTGACGATGAAAGTTGGATTATTAACGCGCGCTTTCTTTTACTAGACAGTATTATCGTCTTTCTCACGATGCTCATAGACAATGTTGACGCCTTGAAGTCGTGGCTGGCAAAACTCCTGGAGCCAATGTGAGTGTTGAATTGCAATGGCATTTTGCGTCCACGCTAACTGGCTAGTTAGCTATGGTAGCTATGGGGTTTGCTCGAATCTGTTAGCCAGGGTGGCCGCTAGCTAACCTTTCAGAGCAGACACACTGTGTGTTGACAAAAATATGTTAGCGTCTGCTTCCATTTATCACGCTGTGGGCTGTTAGTTTGGTATTTAGCTAACTGTGGTACAACTTTATAGCAGCTGTGTATTTATTAAGCCGCTTAACTAGAAAAGATGCCCTCATGCATGTTGTGATTTGCTGTTGGAATACGTCTGTATTACTGTATTTATAAGCTTAATATCGCTTGCTGAGTTTGCACTTTTGTTTTCCTCACACAGTTCTAGTGACACTTTTTTGTTGTTGTTGTTGTTTTTTGTTTTTGTTTTTTTGCCTCTGCGCACCACCACTGTGCAAGTTTCTTTTTTAGCAAAAATTTCATTTCACCTGAGCATTGTGAGCGAATGTCAGTTATTTCGATAAATGATGAGCATTGGGCACTTTTATAAAAGCCCTGGACGTGCATTGCTGGAATAACAAGAATGACTTATATTGATGGCACATTCTAAGCATCCCAAAACAAAATGCAATAAAAGTTTAACTAATGAACTCTAGTGTCTTCAGATGTTAATAATTATCAGGATACTCTTCAGAATGGTAGCATTATGAAATTGTATTTTGTAATAAATATTGATTAGGGCAGGGGTTGTTATTTTCTGTATTTATCAGATATTGCCACATTATGTTGAGCCTTTCCACTCGCCTTTGTGCCAAAGACAACACAAAAAAATTGTCTGGATACACTGGTCATGTGTATAAAGCTAGTGGGGTGTGATACTGCAAGAATCAGTTCGATCCCAAGTTAATACAGGGCCATTATTGCAGATACTGATGCTTTTCAGAGAGTGGCTATACGCCCAACTGTTGGGTCAGTAAAGTAAATTCGCGAGCATATACGCCCAACCACAACCAACCAATGAGGGCACTTGTAAGCTCACTTCTGGTTTCAACGCGGGAGGGGAAAAAAGACCGATATTTTCTCACCGGCTGCGGGAGGGTTCGCAGCCCGCGGAGGAGCTGTGATCTAAAGCGGTTCTGTTTGGCTCATCACACCCAGGGAACAGTGTCAAACTAACACCATCTTACAGCCAACAAGCAGCATTTTGTTCAAAAACTGTTTTCATCGTTGTTAACAGGCATCCGTTCAAAATACTTATGAAAATTGTGTTTTCATCCATTGCGGTGTTTTCGCAGTAATTAAAGACGGCGCCGTTAAATGTGTCAAACATACGCCACAATAGAGCCTTAAAAAGTGGTGTAAAAAACGTAGTTTAGATGCACAAAACATGTCAAATACACGATCACGCCGCAATAGAGCCTTAAAAAGTGGTGTAAAAAATGTAGTTTAGATGCACAAAACATGTCAAATACATGATCACGGTTGGGCGAATAAGATAAGACATTATATTTATCTGCCCAACGATTGTGCATGTAACGTTCAATGTATGACTTATCTGCCCAACGGTTGGACGAATAAGGTAAGACATTATATTTGTTTGCCCAACAGTTGGGCGTATAGCCTTTGCCTACTTTTTAATAATCAAGGTAGATGCATGATCAAATTGCTAAGTCTGAAAGAATTTTCATGACCTTTTACATGTTTTTGTGCACCCGTTTTAATTACTTAAAACCCAGGGCAGAATTTGGACAAAATTTTTAGTTAAATAGAACATTCTTGACCATAATGATGTTCAGGAACAATAGAATGGTAACAAAGCAATTTTCCCCCATACATTGTCATGTCTGATTTTTTTTTTTTTTCCTTAAATAAGCAAATTGCACAAAATTATCAGTTGAGAACAAATTAAAACATTCTTTTTTCAGGTACAGTGTTCCCACCCACCACTAGCATTAGCTGGACTGGGTGCTTTTGTTGTGTATGAGTGGGTGGCGGCACGACAAAAAGGCACAGTAAATTTGGGGGTTCCTAGAGCATGCTCTCCTAGAGAAGTTTAAAAATAAAAAGGTGCCATTTGGTGGTTTCTGGTGCATTTTGAGTCATCTTTATGTCTGTGTTCGCTAACAGCAGTGGCCAGAAAAGTCCCCATATGTGGCACAGAAGGCCTCTGGCTATTATATATAACTAGGGCTGGGAAAATTAGTGCGTTAACTTTTTGCGTTATTTTTTTCGTTTTAGTGCGTTAAAAATAATTAACGCATTGCTTAAATTTACAAATAGTCCCTTCTCATGGCGTACTATAACCTCTGAAGCGCACAGTGGCAACAGCGCGCCATAAACTCACAATGTGCTGCTCTAACAAAAGAAGAAGAGACACTTCCGGTCCGTGAGGCTAACACTGTAGCTGTGTGAGCTAGCAATGGAAAAGAGAAAAGATACACTTATAAATGGACAGTTTTGCTAAACTAGCACTCCTTGCACGCAAGTATCTCTCTTCTCCTGCCACCACAGTGCCCTGTGAGAGATTGTTTTCCCTCTCAGGACGTTATTCAGAAAAGAGGGCCTCTCTGTCTGCTTCTAATGTAGAGAGACTGGTGTGTCTGAGCAGTTGACTCTGTGAAAGAGATTTGTTTAAATTAAACTAGCACAGCTGAAACAGTTGTTAATATTCATTGCCTATGGTCCAAATAAAGTGAATTGGTTTTTGATTCATAAGGAATACCTAAATAAGCTATTTGTGGCAGCTTTACAACTAATACTAATGTTCATTGTTTACATTACAGAATGGTATTTCTATGTTTTGAATAACAAATGTTTTTGTTATAAAAGCTTTGTCTTTGAAGTTTAAAGACGTTAAATTATTTTTATTTATGTTACACAACAAGTTTAATACACTTTATATGCAATTTTGTTAAAATAAACTTTTAAAATATTATAGTCACTGTCATTGTTTAAAATTCTGATGAAAAAAATTTAATCTCGATTAAATTTTTCCAAATTTGCAATTAATTAGTTAATTTTTTTTCCGATTCCCAGCCCTATATATAACATTTAAAAAAAGAAAAAATCACTGTGATGTTGTCCTGTATGCGTGTGCAGAAGCCTCTTTCTCTGTGTTTTTCTATGGCTGCACTCTCATGGTTGCTGTTGCCCCTCTCTGGCAGTGTTTCCCCTGCCAATAGGTCAAGTTAATTTTATTTTCTATATTCTCAAGGTTGGGTGGGCAGTACCACAGTGCCCTCTGGTAGCCATTTTTGGTCCATGAAAACATCTCCTAACTCAGTACAAATTCATGAAATTTTGTCACCTTTCAGAGGGGTCAGACTCATCAATTAAGTCAGTGTAATATAGGGCTGCAACTATCAAATATTTTTGGAATCGAGTATTCTATCTATTTTAGCGATTTATCAGATTAAAAAGTACTTTTTTTAAAAAACTATCAATAATGGCAGGGCTCTCCCTAAGCAATGGCACAATGTTGCTGTACTAGCATGTAGATTTTTAAGTTTAGGTTGTTCCTTCTCTCTCTGTTTTCCTGAGTAATTATTTATTTTTTAACGTCATTATGAGTCTTGGAGCTTTGCCAGACCGGAAGTGCTGGCGGTCCGTGAAATCTTCAGTCTGTGGACAGGCTGCATGTGAAGGTGAACACAGCCTGTGAAAAATGGCTGTGGAGTTAACTGATAAGTTAACTGTGCAGCCTGTTGATTTAAAAACTTTTATCAAATCCGAATAAAGCAGTTGTTGTTGTTGTTGTTGTTTTTTGAATAGTTAAATATGATACATGATTCATTTAAAGTGAGCGTCTTTTCGCTTCATTTATGGAGGTGGAGAGCAACATATACAGACATACTGCTTCACTTGAAATGCGCAATAATTCCATTTCAGATGATCAGCGCTAGGGATGGGTATCGAGAACCAGTTCCTTTCGGGTATCGTTAAGAAATGATTCGATCCACCAACATCAGTAACCTTTTTGCTTAACGATTCCGTTATCGGTCCTTCAGAGTGGCCGTTGTTTTTGGGGGTGTTTGTCAGGAAAATGATGATTTCTCTACATTGATTACAGACCCTGCAGCGGGTCCGTAATTAACTTTTCTGCAGCGCGGCTTTGCTTTGAACCTTGAACCAATCGAAGCTATGGTTTGCAGATTGAAGCAGTGCTTCGATCTATTGCTCATTTATTCATTTTTTTTTTCTTTCACTGTATCTTAATTTTCCCCCGCTAAAACCCTAAAGAGCATATGTCTGACCTGTTATGGCCAGATAAACAGTAATAACAAGCATGCAACTGGGTTTCAGTTCAACCCACCTCACCTCACTCACTCACACGCACAAACAGTACCCCCCCTGTGTGAAAGGGTCACCCCTTGGGCCATGCTATAGACATAAATTACAGAACAGTTCACAAAACGAATATACAGGAATTGCTGTTGGTGCACAGGACAGGAGGGTTGCCAGCACAAATACAACTCCCATCTCTGGATGGAGCTGCACCTTAAACAGAGAGGGAAAAAAACAGAATCAGGCATCAGAAAGACAAGAAATACTGTACAATTTGCAAGCATTAAACAACAAGAAAACAGAAGAAATACTTAGGTGATCACTGGCCACTAGCCCTAAGCTTTACTAAAAGACCCAGAATTTAGGGAAAGTTGAGGCCGTGGCACGCTTCATTTCCTAATCAAATTAATTAAAAAGTAAAAAGCGGAAAACAAAACTATACCAGTATGGTAGCCATACGAAAGGGAAAATAAGTGCGTCTTAAGTCTGGACTTGAAAGTCTCCACAGAATCTGACTGTTTCATTGACGCAGGGAGATCATTCCACAATGCGGGGGCACGATAAGAGAAAGCTCTTTGACCTGCAGACTTCTTATTCACCCTAGGGACACAAACTAGCCCTACACCCTGAGAGCACAAGGCCCGAGCCGGTACGTAGGGTTTAATTAGGTCAGCTAGGTAGGGAGGTGCCACTCCGTGAACAAATTTATAGACTAGTAGCAGAACCTGAAAATCTGATCTCACTGGGACAGGAAGCCAGTGAAGGGATGCCAAAATGAGTGTAATGTGGTCCCACTTTCTGCTTCGTGTCAAAAGTCTGGCTGCAGCATTTTGAACCACCTGGAAACTGCGGTAAACCAGAAAATAAAAGAGAGAAAGCGAGTGAGACAGACGGAGAGAGTGAGAGACAGACAGAGAGGGAGACAGGTAGAGAGAGAGAAAGGGAGACAGACAGAGAGGGAGACAGGTAGAGAGAGAGAAAGGGAGACAGACAGAGAGGGAGAGACAGGTAGGGAGAGAGAAAGGGAGACAGACAGAGAGGGAGAGACAGGTAGGGAGAGAGAGTGATGTCTTTTCTCTTTGTCTATAAAAAATAAGGCTATAAAAGTCTATAAAAAAATAAAAGTACTTAAATCTTTCACCAAAACATCAAATCTAGGCTTTCATCTAAAATGCACCTTCTGGTAAATTGTAGCTCAACTTTCAGGTCTTCTTTTTAAGAAAATCCTCATATCAAATAAACAGTAATGATAATAATATTAAAGCAAACAGAGCTCTGGTATCGGATTAGAGATGTATCGGTATGGGTAGATATCCAAATTCAGGTATCGGGATCGGATCAGAAGTGAAAAATTGTGGATCGGTGCATCCCTATAATAAATGACATACTGTCCAGCAGGACTCTGCCATGGCCTCATGTAATGTCATTACAAACAATTTCCTCAAAATATTTTTCTTCCCCATGAAAAGCTTGTCATGCATGCATTTGATTGATTAATATCTCATTGCGTTGCTCATTCAGATGGGACAGGTTTGATGGCCTAACCACACCACTTTGTGGCTTAACCACAGCTGTTGAGAATTTTTGTCAATTTATCCAGCATCCGCTATCTGTCCATAACTGATGCGTGTTAAGGCAGCAGCCTCCACCAATAGGTAGCAGTACATCTATTACATGGGTAAACAAAGCTGCTTTCAATCTGATGTATCAGTTCACAAGATGCAATAGGGTTGTTCTAATTATGTGCTTTTAATTTGATGAGTTACAAGATGGTGGCATTTATTGCTTTTGCATTATTGGCTACACAAGCTAGATGGCATGGAGGAACTCACTCCTCCAAGTTTTGGCTGTCCAAGCCTTACACTAAACAGCAGAGGGAGAAAAATGGTCCCCGCTACCATTTTTACAATTGAGTTTGCATTGAAAACAAATGATTTAAGAAAGCTGATTATCCACTTTTTTTGTGACAATGTTGGAGTTGGGGCACTTAACATTTAAATTCATTGTTTTCTCTCTTTCTTTGCATTTCTCTCACCTTTCCGCTCATTCACACACATCTTTTTGCTGCCTTTTTATCTTACAAATAAGATGTGTTTTGATCTTCAGATGTGACGCTGACCCCTCTGCATTAGCAAACTATGTTGTGGCTCTCGTGAAGAAGGATAAACCAGAGAAAGAACTAAAAGCATCTGTGCGGATCAGCTGGACGTCTTCCTACAAAAAGGTATAAAACTGTCCTAAGAATTTTTCCCTTATCAATGATGGTGACATTTTATGTATATATTACAATTGTGCAGACTAGGCATGACCCAGTCAGGTTTCTTTCCTCTTGATCAGAGCTATTTTTATATTGATCTGCCAGTACCGAGTCCAGATCCAATACTTGTATTTTCTGAGTTATTGCACTTACATAGAATGCATGCACATTAAAGTCAGTACATGGATATGCTGGTCACTTCAACAGCTCTACCATACATTAGGAGGTAAAACCCAACCTTTAACCCTTTAATGGTCAACTCAACTGTTTAATAGAGTATATTGATATCTACTACATTCTGTTGTAAAATGTGAGGATATTAAAGTGTTAATCCAAGCTACTTCTTAATGCTTGTATTAATTAATTAATTTTTTTAAATTAAGTAAACAGCTTTTTTGGGGGGGGGGTCATCTGTCTCACTTAATGTGGATTTGCAGTAGAAACACTAGGAAGCTCATCGTAATGATGACTGAGTGATGTTTTAATTGTTAAAAAATACACTCGTTCGTATTATTATTACTATTATTTTATGCTTTAAAAAAGACTACATTTTTTTCAAAAGTGGAGGGGAGCTGGCTTTCAACCTTCACTCATTCCCACTGGAAATGAGACATGACCAAGCAAAAATTTTCAGTTATATATTCTCAAAAAGGGTGCTTATTTGTAGAACCCCCAAATTTAAAATACAAGATGAATTCATTTGGAAATATTCCTTTCCCACAAGATTTTTGTCTGTCAAATGATTGGTTAAAATGGTTGGTTATCAGTTTTCGCCAGGTTTTTACATTAGATTTTTTTGGTTTGACATATGTTCTTATTACATGTATCTCTAGAAAGGTCGGGCATGTAGGGGGAGTGGAAACAGTTTTCTCAGATTTCCTAAAACCTTTTAAACCCAGAAATGTATGAAAGGGTGCAACTTGGTATAAAATTGTCAATAACACTGTCAACGCGATTTTCTTGCATGGTGTTTTTCAACAAAGTTTGGGTAATTTGGGGGTGCTGAATCCAAATCTGGTGTTAGTTTTTGCCAATCACATTTTTGAGATATGAAAACATATTTCTCGTATCAAGCATTGAAGCAAAAGCTGCAGTCTCGCACACTTCTTCGGTACCATAAATGGTATTACGGCTCTTGTTCACATTTCATGAACCTGATTTCAAAACTGTGCTTTTGAAACTGCTTTTGTGGATGATTAGTGGCATCAGACTCATGAGTGAATGAGCAACTTATGCGTAATCCATCAATACGGAACATGCAAAAAAACATGTCATACAGGAAATCTGAGCTAAGACTTGGATTCAGCACCTCAAAATTACTCAAAAGGTGCACTGACACCGATTCACGCACTTGCACGACTTGTCGTGCAGGACAGTAAACTCATCTTTAACGGGTGCAGACATAACGTGAGAGGGGCGCTGGCGTGTGCATTTGCGCAAAGAGAATTTTGAAATGTTCAAAAAAAATCCTTCACGCATAAATGTTGTGCTACGTGGCGCAAACCTGCTCACTAGCACGACGTGCAGCTTGTCAAGTGGAGTAAAGTAGTGAACAGAGCGAGTGGTTGCGTCAGCAGATTGCATCAGAGCGTAGCTCGTCTGAATGATTCTAACGAGATGTTAAATCTATCATAAACATACTTTAACAGCTGCGAGCAAGAAGGAAAGAAAATGCAATTGTTTTGCCAAGCCATGACAATGTAAACATGACAAATAATTACCTTTTTTAGATGGCTCCAAATGCTTTTCCCCAGTCATTCAGCGTGCGCTGAATGAACAGTGCTGCTGGAGCTGTCCTCTGTGATTCAGAAAGCAATTAGAACCGTTTTCAACATACAACTTGCAGAGAAAATGACTAATTATTTTATACACGCAGTGTCCAGCACAGAGCATGTGGCAGGTAGTGGAATAAAGCACGGCGTCCAGCTGGGAACACAGCAGGTGGGATCATCATGACAACGTGCGTGCAGCTAGTGTCAGTGCACCTTAAGTCAGTTCTCAAGTTCATGCAAGAAAAAAAAATGTTGACCAGTGTAATTGAGTTATCAGTAAAATATTTCTGAGAGCATGTGTCTCTGTCTGCAGGTCATGTTATAATGATTGTCATGTAACATCCGTCACATTAAATTTTTCACAACCCTGAAGCCAATGCTGCCAAGTGCCTCACTTTGTGTTCTCTACATAGTGCAGCAGATAACTGAAACAATCCTTCACATGGTGATACAAGCACCAGATTTGGCATGAAGGTTCTTCAAAATCAGTGTTTAATATGACATGTTCAATATGACAGCCAGGTAGGGGTCAATGAAGAATGACACAGGGTCAAAATTTATAAATGCTCCAATCATATTGAAAGCTATACCAAATTATGTGTCTGATCACAATGATTCCAAAAAGGTATAGTTTGGACTATCTATGACTGAATGTTATGGGGTAAAAACAGCAAGAATGGTGACAAAGGTCAGTTTCAGTTTGCACAGGAATCAAAAGTTAAAGTTGCTCCAATTTTGGTAGAAAGTGGTGCAAAATATTAGTTGAACTAATAGGATTAATAAATGGAATAGTTTTGACTGTGTTGAATGCTTGGTTTGCAGAGTAAATGTCAAACAATGTTGACGTCCATTGGATTCTATGGCATATGACGTATGTTACCCTGTAACGTGACAACTAAGCATGACACATGGTGCAAACTATTCCTTTTATTAACTCAACCAATAATTTGCATCACATTTTACAAAAATTGGAGCAGCTTTAACTTTTGACCCCTGTACGAACTGAAACTGACCTTTGTCACCATGTTTGCTGTTTTTACCTCATAACTCCATAACATTCAATCATAGATAGTCCAACTATACCTTTTGGGATAGTTATGATCAGACAAATAATGTGTTATACTTTTCAATATGATAGGAGCATTTTAAATTTTGACCCCTGTGTAATTCTTCATTGACCCTACCTGGCCACCATATTGGATTTTCAAGTGGCCAGCACTTTTTTCTCAAACACTGATTTATGAAAAACATTCATATGGGGTTAAAATTGTCTCATTAATATTTTTAAATGCACACAGGGTGATCTACAAATAATCATTGATTTGCAAATGTGTTCAGATATCCACAAATGCAAATTTCATATTTGTAACTTGTAAATTGGTCTTTGCAAATAATGTTGTATTTGCAAATATAAAACTTAATTTGTAAAAAAAAAAAAAATTACATTTGTAAAACTGGAAATTGTATTTGTGAATTGAGTTTCAGCATTTGTGGGTCATCAATTACACATATTCATCGCTTTCCTCTGTGACGTAATTTTGAGACATTCTTTTCGCAAAATCCACACAGATCCACAAACAAATGCTAACTGATTTGCAAATACACACTCACGCACACTGGATATCCACTAGATGGCAGTGTGGTTCCATTCATTACACAGCCGTCTATTTAGCGCTCTCAGCCATTTGACTCATTTTGACTTCTGATATGAGCTGGACGGACATGGACGGACAAGGAGAGCAGTTGCCATCATCCAATGTAAGTACAAACAACTTTTGTTGTCCTAACTTAAGACTTGACTCGCTTGATTATGTATCAACTAGCGTGGACCTTAGAGGGAAAATTGTCTTTATCACGATTCGTCAAGAAGGAACATAATAGATAAGGTAGATAAGTTAGACAATAGATAAGTCTTATCTTAAGTTAGGACAACAAAAGTTGTTTGTACTTACATTAGATGATGGCGACTGCTCTTCTTGTCCATCCATGTCCGTCCAGCTCATATCAAGTCAAAATAAGTCAAATGGCTGAGAGAGCTAAATAGACAGCTGTGTAATGAATGGAACCATACTGCCATCTAGTGGATATCCAGTGCGTGAGTGTGTATTTGCGAATCAGTAGACATTTGTTTGTGGATCTGTGTTGATTTCACAAAAAGAATGTCTCAAAATTACGTCACAGAGGAAAGCGATGAATGCGTGTAATTGGTGATCCACAAATGCTGAAACTAAATTCACAAATACAATTTCCAGTTTTACAAATGTAATTTTTTTTACAAATTAAGTTTTATATTTGCAAATACATTATTTGCAAAGACCAATTTACAAGTTACAAATATGAAATTTGCATTTGTGGATATCTGAACACATTTGTAGATCACCCTGTGTGCATTTACAAATATTAATGAGACAATTTTAACCCCATACATTCATGCCAAATCTGATGCTTGTATGACCAAGTGAACAATTCTGGCCAAAAGGCATACTTATCTGCTCCACTAATATCAGTCAGTATGTCAGCAAGCCTACTTCCCCCAATACCTGGGCCTGTATCTGCAAAGCAACTCAAAGCCCTCTCAAAGAGCTTCTACCTCACCTATAGGCTTCTTAAAAGTCCTCCTCCCTCCTCTTATCAGTTTGGCAACTTAAGGCTCCCTGACACAAGCATGTCTTTGATTCATGCAGTAGCACGCATGTCGCCCATGTGCTCTGCACTGGACGCTGTGTATAGAAAATTTCATGTTTGATTAATCATTTTCTCTGCAAATTGGCTGTTGAAAACGGCTGTAATCACTTCTTGAATCACAGAGGACCACTTCAGCCGTTCATGCACGCTCCAAACAAGCTGCAGAAAGCATTTTGAGCCATCTAAAAAGGTAATAATTTGTCATGTTTACATTGTGATGGCTTGGTAAAACAGTTGTGTGTTCTTTCCTTCTTGTGTGCAGCTGTTAAAGTATGTTTATGAGAGATTTAACTTCTTGTAATAATCGTTGAGATGAGCTGCGCTCTGACATGATTTGCTGATGTCACCACTCGCTCTGTTCACTTCTTCTTTACTCCACTTGACGAGCTGCACATGGTGTTGGCGATTAGATCGCACCACGTAGTGTGAAAGATTTTTTTTTTTTTTTTAAACATTTTGAAATTCTCTGCGCAGTAGCATGCACTGGTGTCCCTCTCGCGTTCAGTCTGCACCCATTAAAGACAAGTTTACTCTCCAGCGCCACACAGGTCTTGCTAGTGTGTGAATCAAAGGCATGCTCGTGTCAGGGAGCCTTAAGGTGCTTAGCGGACAACTTTCATCTTGGGGAAAATTGGAGGAATTCTAAGATTTTTCTTAGAACGTCACTAGGAGCTATTTTTAGCCTTTGGCTGCTTCATGGATATGGGCCCTGGAGTTCACATTTGTGAATCGTTGTTAGTTTTCAGAGAATTTTGAAATAAATTTTGAGAAAATTTTCATGTCTTTTTCTTGTAACATCGATTACACTCATGTTTTTGTCTTAATAAAAAACAGAAGCATCACTGGATATCTTTTATTCCTTGTCTAAATACTTAAATACTTTAACTATGCCCACACACATGATTAGGGACTTTTAGTGTGAGACTGGTTGAAATGGCTCAGACTCCTTCTAAATGTAATGCTGTCACAGTGGAATTGCCCAGATGACTGCGGGGAGAAAAACCCATTTATTTTCCGTGGCAATCACTCCCATGGCCATGAAGAAGCTCATACCACATTCATTGTCCATAAGAAACACAGGTGGTGTTTTTTTTGCATCCACTGACATGGAGCTTCTAAACCAGAGCAGAGGGAACACATGCACAGCACAGGCTTGCACTTAATTTGATGTCTCTGTTTAATTGGGTTTCATTAAACTGATGCCGATCAATATAAAAAAAAAAATTGCCTTTATCAGGCTGATACTGGTCACAGCTGATCAGATAGGGACAGCCCTAATGCAGACATTCATCCATACATTGAGCTCTCCATTAATCTTCAACTAGAGAAATTCACTTATTTCATTATAGTTATTCATGCCACATGCAGTAGAGGTTTTGCAGTCTAGTCACAAGCCCTCCTTTAAATTGCTCTCTACACTGTGAGTGTGGCTGTGCATTAAAGAGCCATTACATGAATTCCATATTTTTTATTATAAACAACAGCTAAAAATCACTAGATTCAGGTCCAATGATAGGATTTTACAAATTTAAGTGTGGTGGGGTTTATTGAATGCACCTTTAAGTCCTTTTTACACTGGGGCTGCTCCCAGTTGCTTCCTGTGGTGTCACAACAATGCAGGAATATCTGCGTCAGGTGCGCGCAGCAGGGGGCAGAGAGGAGGTGAACATGCAGCCTGCAGGTTCTCTGCACAGAGAAGTCAGAGTGCACAGTTTGGCTGCAGACAGACTGTGCTCTCTGACTTCTCTTCTACTTTATATTTGTTCTTGTGCAGGGCTGCGCTCTGAGTTCTGTTATAGTTTAGCTTTCCTCCTTTTGACCGTGAGATGCGCGCGAACGAGCCATCAAGCAAATGTGGAGATGTCTGGAGTTCTACTTGATGTTGACATGTTCTGTCTCAGGACCTATGTCCTTTTTTGTCCTTTTTTTAAACTGTGATGTGAGAGTTTGAGCAGAGAACAAGGAACTAATGCCTGCAGACAGACTTTTTTTTTTTCTTTTAATTGTTAACATGTGCGCGCGTGAACGAACGTCCATGAGTGGACTGGAGATGTCCGGACTTTACTGGATATTTCTGGCAATCAGTCTGTGAGCAGGACTTTTATAGATTTTTATTTAAATACATTTGTGAGAGAAGAAGCTGCTGCTGCCTCACAGTGCCTCTCTTCACCAGACAGCTCCACACAGAGAAGGAGCTGAGCTGCAATCAACATTTTTCTGTGGTCTTTTTTTTTTTTTTCAGCGTGTAGTTTTTACTGCATTGAGTACATGGTATAAAAACAATCCTGCATGATTTATACTGCGGGAACAATGGAACACAGCAGGAATCATAAATTGGCTTCCGAGTCACGCCGAATAATGCCTCTTTGCCCCGAGTTACGCCTCTTTGCCCCGACTTGCGCTGGAATCACTTCCTTTCTGCGTCGATCACAGGACGCCAAAAAAATTAAACAGGTTTAATTTTCGGCGCCCGACTTGCTTCCTCCTTTGCACCCCTCACGCTGTTGTGGCACCGAGCTGCATTGTCTCGGCACTGAGTTGCTTCCACGCGGCGTCGTCATAATGACGCACAGCGCAACTGGGAGCACCCTGGTGTGAAAGGGGCTTTAGGCATTTGTGAAGTTAATTTGACTCTTGATTTACATTTGTGACCTTAGCTTCAAAACTTATAGTGAGTAAAATAAATATTTGAACACCCTGCGATTTTGTAAGTTCTCCCACTTAGAAATCATGGAGGTGTCTGAAATTTTCATCTTAGGTGCACGTCCACTGTAACAGATATAATCTAAAAAAAAACATCTCGAAATCACAATGTATGATTTTTATTTTTTTTTTTATTTAATTTATTTGTATGTTACTGCTGCAAATAAGTATTTGAACACCTGTGAAAATCAGTGTTAATATTTGGTACAGTAGCCTTTGTTTGCAATTACAGAGGTCAAACATTTCCTGTAGTTTTTCACCAGTTTTGCACACACTGCAGCAGGGATTTTGGTCCACTCTTCCATACAGATCTTCTCTAGGTCTTTCAGGTTTGGAGTTGCAGCTCCCTCCAAAGATTTTCTATTGAGTTCAGGTCTGGAGACTGGCCAGGTCACTCCAGGACCTTGAAATTCTTCTTACGGAGCCCCTCCTTAGTTGCCCTGGCTGTGTGTTTGGGTCATTGTCATGCTGGAAGACCCAGCCATGACCCATCTTCAATGCTTTTACTGAGGGAAGGAGGTTGTTTACCAAAATCTCGCAATACATGACCCCATCCATCCTCCCTTCAATACGGTGCGGTTGTCCTGTCCCCTTTGCAGAAGAGCACCCCCAGAGTATGATGTTTCCACCCCCATGCTTCACGGTTGGGATGGTTTTCTTGGGGTTGTTCTCATCCTCTAAACATGGTAAGTGGAGTTGATTCCAAAACGCTCTATTCTGGTCTCATCTGACCACATGACCTTCTCCCATGCCTCCTCTGGATCATCCAGATGGTCACTGTTGAACTTCAAACGGGCCTGGACATGTCCTGGCTTGAGCAGGGGGACCTTGCTGCCCTGCAGGATTTTAAACCATGACAGCATCATGTGTTACTAATGTAATCTTTGTGGGCGAATTGGAGACTCGGCTCCGCACCGTGGAAAATTCTACAGCTAGCCAGGCCCCTGTAGTCGGTGCGGACCAAGGTAGCTTAGCCGCCGTTAGTTCCCCTCTGGCAGATCCCGAGCAGCCGGGAAAGCAGGCCGACTGGGTGACTGTGAGGAGGAAGCGTAGTTCTAAACAGAAGCCCCGTGTACACCGCCAACCCGTTCACATTTCTAACCGTTTTTCCCCACTCGGCGACACACCCGCCGAGGATCAAACTCTGGTTATTGGCGACTCTGTTTTGAGACATGTGAAGTTAGCGACACCAGCAACCATAGTCAATTGTCTTCCGGGGGCCAGAGCAGGCGACATTGAAGGAAATTTGAAACTGCTGGCTAAGGCTAAGCGTAAATTTGGTAAGATTGTAATTCACGTCGGCAGTAATGACACCCGGTTACACCAATCGGAGGTCACTAAAATTAACATTGAATCGGTGTGTAACTTTGCAAAAACAATGTCGGACTCTGTAGTTTTCTCTGGGCCCCTCCCCAATCGGACCGGGAGTGACATGTTTAGCCGCATGTTCTCCTTGAATTGCTGGCTGTCTGAGTGGTGTCCAAAAAATGAGTTGGGCTTCATAGATAATTGGCAAAGCTTCTGGGAAAACCTGGTCTTGTTAGGAGAGACGGCATCCATCCCACTTTGGATGGAGCAGCTCTCATTTCTAGAAATCTGGCCAATTTTCTTAATCCTCCAAACCGTGACTATCCAGGGTTGGGACCAGGAAGCAGAGTTGTAGTCTTACACACCTCTCTGCAGCTTCTCTCCCCCTGCCATCCCCTCATTACCCCATCCCCGTAGAGACGGTGCCTGCTCCCAGACCACCAATAACCAGTAAAAAATCTATTTAAGCATAAAAATACAAAAGAAAAAATAATATAGCACCTTCAACTGCACCACAGACTAAAACAGTTAAATGTGGTCTATTAAACATTAGGTCTCTCTCTTCTAAGTCCCTGTTGGTAAATGATATAATAATTGATCAACATATTGATTTATTCTGCTTTACAGAAACCTGGTTACAGCAGGATGAATGTGTTAGTTTAAATGAGTCAACACCCCCAAGTCACACTAACTGTCAGAATGCTCGTAGCACGGGCCGAGGCGGAGGATTTTTCAGACCTTTTGTCTGATTTAGTGCTTAGCTCAGATAAGATAATTATAGTGGGCGATTTTAACATCCACACAGATACTGAGAATGACAGCCTCAACACTGCATTTAATCTATTATTAGACTTGTTCTGACTTATGGTATGGAAATAGAAGACTTAACAGTATTCCCTGAAAACTCCCTTCTGTCTGATCATTTCTTAATAACATTTACATTTACTCTGATGGACTACCCAGCAGTGGGGAATAAGTTTCATTACACTAGAAGTCTTTCAGAAAGCGCTGTAACTAGGTTTAAGGATATGATTCCTTCTTTATGTTCTCTAATGCCATATACCAACACAGTACAGAGTAGCTACCTAAACTCTGTAAGTGAGATAGAGTATCTCGTCAATAGTTTTACATCCTCATTGAAGACAACTTTGGATGCTGTAGCTCCTCTGAAAAAGAGAGCTTTAAATCATAACCATCCCAAAGACATATCGTTATCTTTGGCTGCTTTCAGTGATGCCGGTATTTGGTTAGACTCTTTCTCTCAGATTGTTCTGTATGAGTTATTTTCATTAGTTACTTCATCCAAACCATCAACATGTCTATTAGACCCCATTCCTACCAGGCTGTTCAAGGAAGCCCTACCATTATTTAATGCTTCGATCTTAAATATGATCAATCTATCTTTGTTAGTTGGCTATGTACCACAGGCTTTTAAGGTGGCAGTAATTAAACCATTACTTAAAAAGCCATCACTTGACCCAGCTATCTTAGCTAATTATAGGCCAATCTCCAACCTTCCTGTTCTCTCAAAAATTCTTGAAAGGGTAGTTGTAAAACAGCTAACTGATCATCTGCAGAGGAATGGTCTATTTGAAGAGTTTCAGTCAGGTTTTAGAATTCATCATAGTACAGAAACAGCATTAGTGAAGGTTACAAATGATCATCTTATGGCCTCGGACAGTGGACTCATCTCTGTGCTTGTTCTGTTAGACGTCAGTGCTGCTTTTGATACTGTTGACCATAAAATTTTATTAGAGATTAGAGCATGCCATAGGTATTAAAGGCACTGCGCTGCGGTGGTTTGAATCATATTTGTCTAATAGATTACAATTTGTTCATGTAAATGGGGAATCTTCTTCACAGACTAAAGTTAATTATGGAGTTCCACAAGGTTCTGTGCTAGGACCAATTTTATTCACTTTATACATGCTTCCCTTAGGCAGTATTATTAGACGGTATTGCTTAAATTTTCATTGTTACGCAGATGATACCCAGCTTTATCTATCCATGAAGCCAGAGGACACACACCAATTAGCTAACTGCAGGATTGTCTTACAGGCATAAGACATGGATGACCTCTAATTTCCTGCTTTTAAACTCAGATAAAACTGAAGTTATTGTACTTGGCCCCACAAATCTTAGAAACATGGTGTCTAACCAGATCCTTACTCTGGATGGCATTACCCTGACCTCTAGTAATACTGTGAGAAATCTTGGAGTTATTTTGATCAGGATATGTCATTCAAAGCGCATATTAAACAAATATGTAGGACTGCTTTTTTGCATTTACGCAATATCTCTAAAATTAGAAAGGTCTTGTCTCAGAGTGATGCTGAAAAACTAATTCATGCATTTATTTCCTCTAGGCTGGACTATTGTAATTCATTATTATCAGGTTGTCCTAAAAGTTTCCTAAAAAGTCTTCAGTTAATTCAAAGTGCTGCAGCTAGAGTACTAACGGGGACTAGAAGGAGAGAGCATATCTCACCCATATTGGCCTCTCTTCATTGGCTTCCTGTTAATTCTAGAATAGAATTTAAAATTCTTCTTCTTACTTATAAGGTTTGAATAATCAGGTCCCATCTTATCTTAGGGACCTCGTAGTACCATATCACCCCAATAGAGCGCTTCGCTCTCAGACTGCAGGCTTACTTGTAGTTCCTAGGGTTTGTAAGAGTAGAATGGGAGGCAGAGCCTTCAGCTTTCAGGCTCCTCTCCTGTGGAACCAGCTCCCAGTTCAGATCAGGGAGACAGACACCCTCTCTACTTTTAAGATTAGGCTTAAAACTTTCCTTTTTGCTAAAGCTTAGTTAGGGCTGGATCGGGTGACCCTGAACCATCCCTTAGTTATGCTGCTATAGACTTAGACTGCTGGGGGGTTCCCATGATGCACTGTTTCTTTCTCTTTTTGCTCTGTATGCACCACTCTGCATTTAATCATTAGTGATCGATCTCTGCTCCCCTCCACAGCATGTCTTTTTCCTGGTTCTCTCCCTCAGCCCCAACCAGTCCCAGCAGAAGACTGCCCCTCCCTGAGCCTGGTTCTGCTGGAGGTTTCTTCCTGTTAAAAGGGAGTTTTTCCTTCCCACTGTAGCCAAGTGCTTGCTCACAGGGGGTCGTTTTGACCGTTGGGGTTTTACATAATTATTGTATGGCCTTGCCTTACAATATAAAGCGCCTTGGGGCAACTGCGCTATATAAAAAAAAATTGATTGATTGATTGATTGACTGTGGTCCCAGCTCTCTTCAGGTCATTGACCAGGTCCTCCTGTGTAGTTCTGAGCTTTCTCAGAATCATCCTTACCCCACAAAGTGAGATCTTGCATGGAATCCCAGACCGAGGGGAGATTGACAGTCACCTTGTGTTTCTTCCACTTTCTAATAAATAATCATAACAGTTGTTGTCTTCTACCAAGCTGTTCGCCTGTTGTCCTGTAGTCCATCCCAGCCTCGTGCAGGTTTACAGTTTTGGCCCTGGTGTCCTTAGACAGCTCTTTGGTCTTGCTATGGTGGACAGGTTGGAGTGTGATTGATTGAGTGTGTGAACAGGTGTCTTTTATATAGGTAACAAGTTCAAACAGGTGCAGTTAATACAGGTAAAGAGTGCAGAGTAAGAGGGCTTCTTAAAGAAAAAATAACTGGTCTGTGAGCCAGAATTCTTGCTGGTTGATAGGTGTTCAAATGCTTATTTGCAGCAGTAACATACAAATAAATTCTTAACAATTAATACATTGTGATTTCCAGTTGTTTTTTTGTTGTTGTTTTTTTTTTTAGCTTATGTCTCTCACAGTGAACAAGCACCTAAGATGAAAATTTCAGACCCCTCCATGATTTCTAAGTGGGAGAACTTGCAAAATCGCAGGGTGTTCAAATACTTATTTTCCTCACTGTATGTTTGAGAAGAGGCCATTCAGGTAGCCACATGAAGACACTCATTTAGGTCATGAAAATATGATTAGATTATTGTGGCTATTGATGAATCAGCTGTTATTAATGGATATCACCATTTTGACAGTTTAACATTAAGTTCTGTATAAACACAGCATCAAATGTATCTGTGGTGAGGTCATCTGAGCATGCACAACTTGGTTATCACAGGTTTAAATGTTGTATCTGCATTCAGAGAATATAGTTTATGTTTGACATTGTGAATATCCAGTACAACCACCAGAGGGTGTGCTATACTTCTTCAAAATTCCTTAGCTTATTCCACCCTCACCCGATCTTTCCTGTTAGATTAGATTAAGTGTTGTGTTTTACTTCTTTGATTATTTAAATGATGCCTTGTTGGTACTTAAAATTTATTGTAGAGCTTGTGTTTTCAAGTTTGGCCTGAATTGTTGATTCATGCAAGTAACTCAAGTACTTGCATGAATCAACAAGTAACTTTTATCAGTATCATTCAGTCATTATCAATCAACTCATTTTTTCCTATTAAAATGGCAAATAATGAAATTCCTAGAGTCAGCAGTGATGTTTCAAATTGACTTGCAATCCAAAACCCAAAGATACTCTATTTCTTTCAGTAATATATAACACAGAAAAGCAGTATCATCTCATAAAGTTATCTTATATGAATACTTGACCAGTCAAAAAATAATCATGAACACATTTGGTTATAAGATGTAGCCCCAGTATAATTTTCTCTGTTTATGACTGATGTGATATTTGATGTCCTGACACTTTCTGAGCAGAAGGACAGTGCATAATGTTGAGGTAAACACAAAAAAGTAATCTCAATAAGAACATTATCTTCAGACCTTTGAATAACATGGTTTAGAATTAAGCATGCAATATGTTTTCTGTTTGTGTTCTGTCTGTTTGTTTATTTGTTTTTTACCACCAAGGACCATGTTGAAAATAAATGTTTTCACTTTTTGGCCTGTTCCGATAACAAATTTTGCTGGATGATATAGTGCTCAAAAAAAAAAAAAAAATCACAATAAATGGTACTATCATGGTACCTTATGCATGTGAAAGGCTATATCGACTATGGTACTATATCAACTTATCGTTCAATTATATTGATTATCATGACAAGCCTAATCACTTTAACATGTTATCCTTTTTATGTTAATCCATAAATAAAAAAAAAAAGTCATTTGTCAGTCTTTCAAGACTATGCCTCATCATATGATTACATTTGTATGACTAAATTTCTCACTGCAGAGACGATAGGATTTGTGGACAAACTTTTTGAGTGTTTGACAACCAAGATCTACTTGGGAAATCCTGTTGCCAAGGAGATGGCCAAAGAGGAAGTCAAACAACCAACTGTCAGATCAGATATGGAGGTGAGAAGGATTGCTGAGAGATTTTTGACCTATGTTGGAAACTTGAAAATGGATGTCTATCCTGTGATTCATCTACATTATCAGACAGTCAGTAATTTTCTACATACATGGGTCAATTTAATGCATGACACACCTCAAGTAGTCATTCTGTTATTGTATGTAGCATTAGTTAAAATAATGACAGTAAAAAATGAATTACTCTACAGTACTTAATGAAGTACAAATTTGATACATATTCATTAAAAAAATTTGTTTTAATATGTCTTGAGTTCTGGAGACATCTTTGTCTTTGACACAAATGTTTGATTTGTAAATTCTTTTTCTGAAGGCTGAAACAGTGGAGGAGGAGAGGGAAAACAAGAGGAGGAGAAGTCCTCTGAGAAACCGTGCTGAGTTTAATGAGTCCAGGTATGGTTTTGTCTTCAGGGATGTATTTCACCTCGCATTTCTGATTAGGGTTGGGCACCAAGCCATCAATGCAGTCTTTCTGCATATAAAACTTTACACCACTAAAAATCTGATGTAAATAAAAAGACATAAATCTTGTAACTATTATTTTGCAAAAAGTTATCTAAATTAAGTAGACATCATTGATTTAAAGTACAAATTGGATAATGGAATGTGTTTTGTTTAGAAAATTGAGTTAGGAAGTTTTTGGTCATAGTGTACTTAAACACTAGGGGTGAGTGGAAATCAATTCTTAGATGCATCGCGAAGCAGAGGGTGGATGATTCTAGATTAATTCAAAATGTCAAAAATCAATTTTTAGAAATATTTATTGCAGGGCTCGAAAAGTGGGTGGTGGCCAGTTAACAAGTACTTTTCACATCCTTATCCAAACCTGTATTTCTACTTTAATCAAGTAATTTTTTTTTTTTTTTGAGTCTGTAATGGGCTTTTTATTTAAGGACATTTGCATTGTGGCTTCTTTACAACCTCTGTGATCTAAATCTAGGGCAGATGGACAGTGGAGCAGCTCCCCAAAGCTGTGCTGTGAGATGAAACAGGAAAAACTGCCTGTTTTTGAACTGTGATAAATTAACAAGAACAAGAATCCCCAGTGACAAGTTCTGGCTACACAGTTTTAACTTAAAAATAATCTAAAAACAAACACGACAGTTATAAGATGAAGCGTTTGTTTGGATCAATTTAGAAAGTCTTTGCTTTAATAATTCACCCTCTGTAACCACTTTTTTAAGGCTCACCTGAAGGGCTGCTGAAAGCAGGCTTGCATTTTGTTTCATAAGGATCTGAGGAAGACTCAAAATGGATTATTTGTCAAGTACCATGGTTGTCATTCATGGTTGATCACCTAAAATCTTTTCTGTCACCACGACACCAGGTCTCACCCAAAGTTTTCTGCTGGTTGCCCTTCTGGTTGCTCTCTATGGTGGATCTAAGAGCATGCGGCGCATATTAGAATAGAATAGAATGCTTTTTATTGTCATTATACACAAGGTACAACGAAATTAAAAGACAATTCCCGTAGTGCAAAGGTGTAAAAAAGTAAATATAAAAAGACAAATAAGAATATATACATGTATTTTACAAAGGAGTCAGTAGTGTATACAGTGGTCCCTCGCTATAACGTGGTTCACCTTTCGCGGCCTCGCAGTTTCGCGGATTTTTTGCATGCTTTTTTTTTTTGTTTGTTTTTTAACAGCGGATTGTGTTCTGCGTCCTTATCAGGCGGGCCGGTCGTGGCACCGGTCGGCATCACCACGATTGCTCTCACTGCCTCCGATGCGCTTACTGAGTCTGCGGGCTCGGTAAACGCAGCAGCGGGCCACTCACACCTCCCTCCTGTCTGCTGTGTGGAGCTGCTCCAAATCTGGCAGCGGGTCCAGAGACTACACTCCCTGTTTTGATACGGATGTTGACCGCAGCTGCAGAGCTCCGTGGCCACCGAGAGAGGACTTGGATTCTTTGCGGGTCCCACTTCCGTACCTTCGGAGACAGTGAGCGAAGGGAGAGTTCTGCATGTAAAAAAGAGAGCGTTTACACAGGAGAGAAAAGTGAGAAAATGTTAATGCCTGTTTGAGAAAAGGGTATAAAGTGTGTAGTGAGGGGTTTTACAGCCTTAAAACATCTCTAATAATTGCAAAAAATAGCGCTGACTACTTCACAGATTTCGCAACTCCCGCGATAAATAAGGGACCACTGTATATAAGTCAGCCGACCGTATAATGTGCATTCAATACCCGTATTGCACTTGGGTAGAACATGTTGGTGAGTCTGGATGTGCAGGCCTTGATGGACCGGTACCTCTTTCCTGAGGGCAGCAGTGAGAACAGGCTCTGTCTGGGGTGTGAACCATCGAAGCTGATGCTTCTGGCCCTGCACAGACATCTGGTGTTATAGATGTCTGACAGAGAGGACAGCTGCGCTCCTATGATGTTCTGTGCTGACTTCCTGACTCTCTCCAGAGCCTTCTTGTCAGCCTGAGAGCAGCTCCTGTACCACACCAAGATGTTGTTGGTGAGGACGCTGTCTACAGAACACCTATAGAAGGACACCAGCGGTTCCTGGGACAGGTTGACCTTCATCAGTGATGTTAAAAAGTACAGACGCTGCTATGCCTTTTTCACAAGGGCATTGGTGTTGGTGCCCCATGTAAGGTCCTGAGAAATGTATGTTCCCAGGAACTTGAAGTCACTGACCCTCTCTACAGTGTCTCCCTGAATCGGGGGGGGGGTCCCTTCCTATTCCGCCTGAAATCTAACACCAACTCCTTTGTCTTTGAGGAGTTAAGTGCCAGGTTATTTAGGGAGCACCAAGTAGTGAGGTTCAGGACCTCTTCTCTGTAGGCTGTCTCATCGTTGTTGTTGATGTTATTGTTGGCCATGACCATTTGCCGCTCCTTAGTAGTAGAAAAGGAGCAGAAAATTTTGCTGTAGTAGTTCCACTAAGTTCAGTAGCTTCTGTAGCACAAACACAAGTTTGTAGTCTCCCATTGTTGTTGTTACATGGCATCTTGTCACTGGGATTAATGTTGACATCAAAGAAGTGAGACTTTGATGCCATCATTTCACAAACATTGCGTATTGGTTGTACAAAACACAAAGGCAGCATTTTGAGATTTATCCATTCTGTAACCAGTTTTCAAAAAGCAAGTTCTATGTGGATGAAACGGCAATGCTATACAAAACTCATCTCCAAAGGTTTTCTGTGGTTTTTTTTTTGTTTTGTTTTGTTTTGTTTTTTTGACAGATCAGTGTATTTTCTGGAAAATGGGGACCAGTCCTCTTTTTACAATAGTGGTGTAGCAGATCATAACTGGTCCATGAGCCATATGGACTGCCCCCCACGGGCTGCACGCATCTTAGTGGTTAGCACGGGTGCCTCGCAGCAAGAGGGGCTTGGGATCACTTCTCACACAGTCTGTGTGGAGTTTGCTTGTTCTCCCCGGTTTCCTCTGAGCACTCTTTAGGAAACTGTCAAAAAAAAAAGTCATTTTTGACTGTTTTAGGTTGCTTGAATTGAGTGTTTCATCATCTTACTGAGAAGACCACCCAAAAAACTACTAGGAACAACATTTTGATGATTTGTTCTGAAAGGGCACAATTCGTCCAATATTTTGTTTTACATAATCTACTATACAAATAATGATTATGATAAGCCCACACACAGACGTGCATGCATACGTGTGCAGCGTACAATGGTACCAAACTGCACTCTAAATGCAATGCAACACAAATGGGACAAATAATCCGTCATCTGACATACAAAATACCAATCAAATGACAAGGATCCACTCAGCCGTTATATAATCAGGGTTCTTCCCAGACATTTTTAGTATAGCGGCGCTGTTGACAATTATCACCCAAGGCGGCACGCTTTGCGAGTCATTTTGACTGGTTTTAGATGCATTGAAAGCAAGATTAATAGACCAGAAATGACACTTATCTTGTAATATCAAAGTTCTATTTTGCATTTTTCTAAGTTAAGAAAATAACATTGAAAAGTTTAAAAACACATTACTATTTGATGGACATAACATTTTGCTCTCTTCTTCAAAAATGACACACTGTACCTTTAATCCAGTAAGACAGGCAGAGATTTTCTGTCATGTAGACAGTTTAGGGTTTTTTTGTTTTTATGGGGGGTTTCAACATTTTGGAGTGTGATTGCATACTTTTTTAAAAATAACATAACCCCTAATTTTCTTGTTTGAATAAGAGCTGAACCTGGACTGATTTGATTGTCAAATCAAAATCCTATTTATTGCCAAGTAAGTTCTCACATATAAGTAATTTGATCTGTGGTCATTGATGCATAAACGACAACAAAAAGAAAATGAAAAAAATAATTCTGTAAGAAGTAACAGGAAGAAGTAAAGAATAAAATCTGCTCTTTTAATGATGAAACCCTGGATGAAAAACTTTCTGAATCAGTTTTTCACACTTCACTGTTTCACTGAGGCTGTGTGGTAAAATTGCTTTGCTGCTTTTTTACAGTGTGTAGCGTCCGCTGTTCACACTTTTTCCTATCCTCTCGCTGGCTATGCAAGCAGAAGGCACTCTCTTTATTGGAAGACTTTGACATAGGGTTTTTTCCCCCCCACTGTGAGACGCTGTGCTCTCTCACTGTTTGAGCTGCAGCGCTGTTCTGCTTGGCTCTCTGCCGGCAGGGGAGGAGCGAACAGGCAGTTCAGCACAGACAGCCTGGCTGGATTAGAAAACTATCTGAGAGCAGGGCACAGTATAACAGCGCTGTCATAACACTGATGGCGTAATGCCATTGTTCCATTGTCTGGGGAGAACCCTGATAATAGACTATATCTGCTGCAGTCAGGTGACGTGAGCTTCCCCTTGGCCTCCTCCAGCCAATGGGGTCATCAGTACTCGATCAACTGTGTACTGGTTCATACCAAACCGTAAGCTTCAGTGGGCTCAGAGCCCACCAAGAAGAAGTAGTAGTTGCACTTCCTTGACTGGCTGCTTGGTTTCTATTCTAGTCCATGTTAAAATGCCCAGCTTTAGAGCTGAAATAAACATGGTTACAGCCTGGATCAAAAAACTGTTTTGGTCTCTATCAGTAGTTCCCCCTCTAGGACAGCTGTACGAGGGGGTGGTTCCTCCCCTCTATAACTTGATAGTTTTAAAGCATACGAGGTCTGTTAGAAAAGTATCGGACCTTTTTATTTTTTGCAAAAACCTGATGTATTTGAATCACGTGTGCTTGCATGAGCCAACCTTGAACCTTCGTGCGCATGCGTGAAACTTTTTCACGCCTGTCTATTGCGTCATTTCCTGGTGTGGGACGTGTGGTGTGCGCTCGGCGGATTTTCATTTCAAGGAAAAAGACGGAACGACTGGAGCAGCGCCGCATCAAATTTTGCCAGAAACTGGGCGACAGCCAGGTGGAAACCATTCAGGCGGCTTTCGGTGACAATCCTATGGGCATCACACAGATTAAGGAGCGGTACAACTGGTTTAAAGACGTCCGCACAACGGTGGAGAGCGAGTCACGCTCCAGTCGGCCTTCAACATGCAGAAATGACCAGATCATTTCCAAAGTGAACTCTGTGGTGATGCGGGACTGTCGTGTGACTGTCCGAGAAATTGCAGAAGAGGTGGACATCAGCACTTTTTCGGTACATTCAACTGTGACAGAAGATTTGGCCATGAAAAGAGTGGCTGTAAAATTCATGCTGCTGCTGACGGCGGCGCAAAAGTGCTTCCGTGTTGAAGTCTCACAGGACATGCTGTGACATGCCCATCTCTTCACAATTTCTCGGATAGTCACACGACTGAAAAGTCACCGAAAGCCGTCTGAATCATCCGAATGGTTTCCACCAGGCTGTCACAAAGGCTGCTTACCAGAAAATGATGCAATCGACAGGTGTGAAAAAGTTCACGCATGCGCACGAAGGTTCAAGGTTTGCTCATCCAAGCACACGTGATTCAAATCCTTCAGGTTTTTGCAAAAAAATAAAGAGGTCCGATACTTTTCTAACAGACCTCGTAAGTCACAAAGGCATGTATAATTAGGGTTGTGGTTGCTTTGAGTTTCATTTGATCATGTTAGCCTTATTTAAATCCACAATTACCTCAAGGTAGTTATCACAACAATGATTTGGAGACACTTTCCTGTTGTTGAACAGTTACTAGTGTGTCCCAACAATTACAATAATGTGTCTTTGTTTTTTGCCCCACCACGCAGGTGTCGTGATGACAGAAGGCGAGAGGAGAGAAAGCGCCGTGATTTTGATCGGCATGGGAAAAGTGACTCCCATCGCGAACGAGAGCGCCACGAGCGGCGGAGGAACAGCCCACGCGAGAGAAGCTACAGTCGGAGCCGGAGTAGGAGTGGCAGCAGAGGAAAGAGCAGGGACCGTGAACACAGAGGAGGCAGAGGTGAGAGAACTCCCCAGCCCCCACCCAGCACAACCAACAACATGATCACAGGGGACCATACCCCTGCCACCGCAGCTGAACTGTGTAGTAGTGATGCTGGAGTGTTACCTGAGACATCCTGGGTGTCAAGAGCAGTGAAGGTTGTTGAGAGGAGACTGGATCAAGGGCTGGATGTAGCTGATTGTGCTATTTTCTGATTATTATTGTCAGTAAGGATGTGGACAGCTTTACATGGACATCAGTGTGGCTTTAACAGCACCAACTGGAATTGGCCTTCTTATCCTGAAGGTTGCCATGATGAGCGATACTGTTGTTGTTGTGTTTTTGTTGTGTTTTGTTTTTTCCAAATTAGGGTTTTCTTTTCCTGCGGCATTACTTTATCTTGTTTTGTTGATGCATCTGTCTCTTTGTTGCTTAACAGACTACAAGTCAAAGTTTGAGGTGGAAAGGAAGGACCCTGAAGGCTACACCTCTTCTTCCACTTCTACTTCACAGCATCCCCTGCCTCTTTCCACACCAGCACACCCCTTTTCCTCTTCTTCTTCCTCCTCTGGTGGTGGTGTTTCCATAGTAACCCGAGCTCACCTACCCGATAGCACGACAGATAGCTGGTCTGGATACTTCGGTCCCCAGAGGCAAGATGGTGGCAGCAGCAAGTCATTCAGCAACAAGAGTGCATCACTTAAACAGCGTTGCAGGGATTACGATGGTAGGAGTAAATCTAATTTGCCTCCTCTTTTAACTAACTATTTTGTTTCTGTTCTTTCTTATTACGTTCCTTCTTGTAGTTACAATCGAACCTTTCCGTCCAAGTATATTTTATGGTCCTTGTAAAGGTGACTCTGACTGGTATTAACTGCTGGTGTCTTCCCACGAGGGTTATTGAGTTCCTTGTTTAGATTCACTACTAATGACCACTGTGTAGTGCTCCTCCCTAGTCTCAAGTGAAAAGCAGAAAAGCATCAGCTCTCTTGAGAGACAGGTGTTTTAAAACTTACCCATAGTCTCTTTAGCACACTGCTGTTTGACAAAGTGCTCACACGACAGGGACACCGGGGATTCAGTTCCTTAATGAGACTGACTCATTACTGTAGTGCATGTACTGTTTGAACAATCAGTTATTTTTCTCTGTTATTGTTTTTGTTGTTTATAGATGGATAGATAAAGATATAGATATATTTTACAGGTCCATCTAAAAAAAAAAAAGAAGAATATTGTGAAAAAGTAAAAAAAAAAATAATAATAAATAAATAAAAAGCATTCTATTGTTTTTAATCAGTTATTTCAGAAAGTGAAAATTGTATATATTCTGTTATCACTGCTAAAGTGTTTCAAGCATTTTTTATGTTATTTTTGATCATTGAAGCCTTTACCTTTTTATTTAAAAAAAAAAATGCATATCTCAAATTGTATTTCATATGATCTTCTCAAAAGAGGATTTATAATATAGAAATGCCAAACTTCTGAGGTGTGTATTCATTTATGTGCTCAGTACTTGGTTGGGGCTCCTTCTGATGAATTGCTGTATCAGCATGGTGTGACATGGAGACAATTAGTCTGTTGTACTGCTGAGGTGTTGTGGAAGCACAAGTTGATTGTTGCTTTAATGCTGGTCTTCAGCTCGTCTGTATTGTTGGGTCTTGTGTTTCTCCCTTCTTCCTTTTGACAGTGCCAGATTTTCTTTGGGGTATTGTCCATATGGCCAATCAGTACAATAATGCAATGGTCAGCAAACCTGTTCTTATTAGGTTTGGCACTCTAGGGATGTTAAGTATGTTTGAAAAAGAATTCAACATCTCCATGAAACGTGTTAGAAGATGGAAGCACGGAGTGCCCTAAAACCTCCTGATAGATGGCTGCATTGTCTTTGTACTTGATTAAACACAGTGGACCAACACGAGCAGATGACATGGCACCCTAAATCATCACTGATTGTTGAAAGTTCACACTGGACCTCAAACAGCTTGTATTCTGTGCCTCTCCACGCTTTCTCCAGACTCTGGGACTTAGACTTCTGCAATGAAATGCTAAATTTACTTTAATCTGAAAAGAGGACTTTGGACTAGTGAGTTCTTGTTCTCTTTAGCACAGGTAAGATGCTTTTGGTCTTCTCTCTGTTTTAGGAGTGGCTTGGCACTAGAAATCCAACACTTGTAGTCCATTTTTCCTGGGCATGTCTGTGTGTGTTGGGTCTTGATGTACTGACTTCATCCTCAGCGTGCTCCAAGTTCTTCAGTCAGCTTTGCTTGACAGTCTTCTGAAGGCAGCAGTCATCCCTGTTGTTGTGTATTTTTTCTGACCTCACTTTTCTCTTTCAGTCAACTTTTCATGAATATGCATTGATACAGTACTCTGTGAACAGCCAGCCCTTTCAGCAGCTGTGTGTACTGTCAGTACACACAACCACAGTCGTGAGGAAGTTTGGACACACTTTCTCCTTCAACTCAGTGAGAAAGTGTGTCCAGATGTTTGGCTGGTACTGTATGTTTTGATATATTTTCTGACCCGTTTTACTCCTCAGCTGTAATTTTATGTAGCTGTCATCAAAACCTGTGTTTTCAGTTTCACCTTATTTTGATCAGAATAATGTTTCCTCTGTTGTTTGCTTGGACCCCAGGTTGATATGATGGTATCTGGTCAGACTCTGTAGCAAAATTTTGAACTTTGTCAACTTTTCATAACTACTGCACTGTCAGAGCAGTTTTCATACAAGATTTTTGCATCAGAGCAACATCAGTACGTAGGAGTAGCTATTGACTTGTAGTGAAGTCATGTTAGAAAAAAACGTAACATTCTTTCAAAATGAAATGTTTAAAACATATTAAATAGTCTTTCTTCAAAAATTGCAGCAAAGTGACCATATTTAGTAAAATTACGTATATCTAAGCCTGGCATGATGATAATAAGTGTTAACAGTATTAAGAACAGGAATTTCTGGTGGGGTCCACATGGACTCGAGGTGTACAAGTGAGTATGTTTCACGACATGTATTGATGATGATTAAAGTACTTGTGTGGAACAGCCCATTTTAGAATAATATTTGTTGTACTACGTTTCTGATTATTGCACTTTATCTTGATACCCCCCCCCAGTATGGTCAGTGACACTGCCAGATGATGGCTTTTTGCCTTTGCATATGAATGTGATGCAGCTGTTCCTTCAGTTTCACTGTTTGACACAAGTTGATGCAGTGTTTCTCGAGAGGAAATCCAACTGTGAGGTGCATTGAGTGGAAAACAGAAACAACAAGCAAGAAAGTCATCACTTAGGCAATTGCAAACGTATTTTATTGTACAAAAATAAACTGTGTAAGCTAAGAACTTTGCAATAATAGCACATTATGAACAAAATGAGCATGATTCATTGCTGTATTGAATCTGATTGAATAAATATAGTTTAATTCATTATTATTATTTCCTACCAGTAAGTAAATCAATAAAAATGAGCTATAACAAAAAGTATGTTAAACACTGAGATCCACAAATTGAAACTTGCTATAGGTAGTCTGGTGCAAACACTGACTTTATTTGAGGTTCTTCACTCTGGGTCTCAGCCAAATTGGCAGTTTGCCTTTATTTTGAAGGTGTGCACTTTAACAAGCTGCCTCCTCCTCCACTCTCCTCCTTTTTTCTCATCTGCTGCTCTGTCTGTGCTCTCCTTTCACCTTCACGTCTGTCTCTTCTTTTCTTCTTACCTGTGCTTCCTTGATGCCAGAGTTCTTGGAGAAAATTTTTCTATATTCAGTTGTCCCATCCCATTGCATTGCAGCTTTTTAGGCAGTACCATGGTTGTTTTAACTAATGTGTATCTCGTTCCATTAAATACCCACAATTTAAAATTGAAGGGCACAGAGGTGGACTTGTATTGATTGTATTGATTGATTGATTGATTGATTGATTGACTTGTATGTATGAGCAGCATCACAGTCCTATTCAGAGTGATGCAGATGCACCTACGTGATTTTTTTTATTTCCAAATTAATGGATGTTTAGTGTTGTTTTTCATTATTTCATCTACCTTATTCTTCATTTCAGTTATTGAAAAAATAATTTTCTGGCCTGGTGGGGGCACACGTTAGCCTGTCTGCCAGCCAGGCTTAAATACTACAAGGGTAACACTCTTGTGGCGGTGGGCAGTGGAGCGTGGTGTGTGATGAGTGGGTTCAGAATAAATTAGTCAAACAAAGGTTTATAAACTCTATTACAAAATATACTCAGAATCATTAAATAATTGAAAATTACTTTATAAATTTACATATTAAACACAATGTAATATGAACATGTCAAATGCAAAATTACAAAATGGTGTCACTGTCCAAATACAACCCCTGGCAAAAATTATGGAATCACCGGCCTCGGAGGATGTTCATTCAGTTGTTTAATTTTGTAGAAAAAAGCAGATCACAGACATGACACAAAACTAAAGTCATTTCAAATGGCAACTTTCTGGCTTTAAGAAACACTATAAGAAATCAAGAAAAAAGATTGTGGCAGTCAGTAACGGTTACTTTTTAGACCAAGCAGAGGAAAAAAATATGGAATCACTCAATTCTGAGGAAAAAATTATGGAATCACCCTGTAAATTTTCATCCCCAAAACTAACACCTGCATCATATCAGATCTGCTCGTTAGTCTGCATCTAAAAAGGAGTGAACACACCTTGGAGAGTTGTTGCACCAAGTGGACTGACATGAATCATGGCTCCAACACGAGAGATGTCAATTGAAACAAAGGAGAGGATTATCAAACTCTTAAAAGAGAGTAAATCATCACGCAATGTTGCAAAAGATGTTGGTTGTTCACAGTCAGCTGTGTCTAAACTCTGGACCAAATACAAACAACATGGGAAGGTTGTTAAAGGCAAACATACTGGTAGACCAAGGAAGACATCAAAGCGTCAAGACAGAAAACTTAAAGCAATATGTCTCAAAAATCAAAAAATGTACAACAAAACAAATGAGGAACGAATGGGAGGAAACTGGAGTCAACGTCTGTGACCGAACTGTAAGAAACCGCCTAAAGGAAATGGGATTTACATACAGAAAAGCTAAACGAAAGCCATCATTAACACCTAAACAGAAAAACACAAGGTTACAATGGGCTAAGGAAAAGCAATTGTGGACTGTGGATGACTGGATGAAAGTCATATTCAGTGATGAATCTCGAATCTGCATTGGGCAAGGTGATGATGCTGGAACTTTTGTTTGGTGCCTTTCCAATGAGATTTATAAAGATGACTGCCTGAAGAGAACATGTACATTTCCACAGTCATTGATGATATGGGGCTGCATGTCAGGTAAAGGCACTGGGGAGATGGCTGTCATTACATCATCAACAAATGCACAAGTTTATGTTGATATTTTTGACAATTGAAAGGATGTTTGGGGATGATGAAATCATTTTTCAAGATGATAATGCATCTTGCCATAGAGCAAAAACTGCAAAAACATTCCTTGCAAAAAGACACATAGGGTCAATGTCATGGCATAGGGTCAATGTCAGTGAGCAGATCTGATTTGATGCAGGTGTTAATTTGGGGGATGAAAATTTACAGGGTGATTCCATAATTTTTTCCTCAGAATTGAGTGATTCCATATTTTTTTTTCTCTGCTTGGTCTAAAAAAGTAACCGTTACTGACTGCCACAATCTTTTTTTCTTGATTTCTTATAGTGTTTCTTAAAGCCAGAAAGTTGCCATTTGAAACGACTTTAGTTTTGTGTCATGTCTGTGATCTGCTTTTTTTCTACAAAATTAAACAACTGAATGAACATCCTCTGAGGCCGGTGATTCCATAATTTTTGCCAGGGGTTGTATTTATGGAGATGACTATTTCTATAGATGTCAAAGCTTAATGCACAAGCACTGCAAAGTTTATTTTAACAACTTTTTGGCAACTCAGTCACCATTTCTAACAAACTGATGGGATTGATATATGCAGCGTGTTTTACTTTGCATAGCAGTTTTTTTTCTCCTTTTTTACTGCAAAAATTCGACAATGGAGGTTAAAAAAAATTCTGCAAGTAAATTGCTGATGCCTCCCAGAGCTGATGGATGTTGCGTGATGCATGCATGCGTAACAAGGGGCCTGGGAATGGAAGACGGAAGGTCTGTGTGCTGTAGAATAATTTTGTTGCCTGTTGGGTAAAGTGAGATTCAGATTTCATCTATTTGGGTGGGCTGTAGTAGAGCCTGTGTATGAGCACACTGTTTCCATCTACTTGCCTTCATTCCCCACCTCACTGTCATCATGTCTGAAATAAATATCTAAAATGGCTATTTTTGAGAACTCAGTGTTTCATGTTTTTGTTTTTTCTCCGACAGAAAAAGGATTTTGTGTCCGGGGTGACCTCTGTCCTTTTGACCACGGCAATGATCCCCTTGTTGTGGATGATGTCAACCTACCAAACATGATTCCTTTTCCACCCCCACCGGTTATGCCCCCTACAAGACTGCCAGTGCCCCCAATTACAGAGCCACTTCCCTCCCTTAGGATGCCATCGATGCCTTTGTATGGCCAACCACCACCACCGGGTGTCTTTCCCTTGCCGGGTAAGTTGTAATGTGTTTCCTCCAGAAATTCAATTTGTTGTCTTAAGCCAGCTACATACTGTACAATTTTATTCATGTAGTTTATTGATTTATCTAGTTAATTTTACATCCAGAAGAAAAATTGCTGTTGTCGCTTTCATCCTAAACAATAATGGCTGACATGGATAGTTGTCATTTGGCTTGGTATGATCAGTGTAGCAGGTTAATAGACAGTAAGACCACAAAGTTGCAGGCTACAAGCGGCCATTCAGAAGTTTTGAGCCTGACTCAGAAAAAGTAGCACATGTTTTTCCATCTTTTGCATCCTGAAAGACCAAAATTTCTCAACATTGCACCCAGTGAGTCAAAACAACATGGAAGCTGGTGGAGAGACAGGATGAAACGATGCTCGCCATCGTGCGAGACGCGTGTTTGGTTACAGACTGGAGACAAAATGAAGACTTTTCACTCAACATTATCATCATCGTCCTCATTAAGAGCGTCCTCGTATCCGCCATGCTGCGTGGCCCAGGCAGAGAAGTTATGCTGGATGTATCTGGCTCCGAAGCCGAGCAGCGGTCTGGTGAGCTGCTGATCCACTGCAGACAGACGGCTGCTGACCTCACAGGTAATGGCGAGCTTGGTCTTTGGTGACGCTTGTGGCCCAAGAGAGTTGGGGTCAGAGGTTGCGATCCCCATCTTTTCGAGAAAGGCTGAAACGAGTCTCTCAAAGAAACTGTAGTTTCCCCTCAGCTCAGCGGTCAGCGAGGAATCTCTCAGTACCTTTCGGTTGAACTCGTCTCCACTCTCCCTCAGCAACAACCCGATGAGCTTCTCAATGTTGTCATCTTCTGGGACATATTCTGAGTCGGCCTCGATTTCTGGAGGCGTGAATGGGATTTGATCAGCGATCTCAGTCAGTCGGCTCACAGCCACCTCCAACTTATCGTTTTCACTCCCATCGTCTCGATGTGCACCGCGTACATCACCTCCAGATTCAGATGTGAATTCCAGTGGTCCAGATCTGAATCCTGCTTCAGACGGTCTGTTCTGGTCATGTTTGGATGCTGCTTCACTAAGTGCATCGTCTGTTTGAGAACGGAGACATGTAAATGTAAAGCCTCTCCACTTCTTCCTTTTCTTCTTCTGCTCAGTCTTTACAGGCATCTGATTGAACGAGGCATCACTCGCTGCCAGGCTAGCGGGAATCTGGTTCTGTGCAGGTGTGTCTGTGTCCTTATTGGGCTGCCTCCTTGTCGCATAGACCATCAGGAGTGTGTACTCCACTGTGTCCTCCATGCTGGAGGCAGGTTTGGGGACAATGTGGCCGTTTGCATTGTGGTTGGAGGCGGGGTCACAGATGTCCACATGGCTGTTGGCCGTTGGCCATGTTTCTCGAGAAATGTTGGTTTTCAGAATACAAAAGATGGAATCATGCGTAAAAATTTTCAATCGCCCCTAATATGTTTAAATTCTAATATTGTCAGAAATCCTCCAACTTTATCCAAGACAATAACAAACATGAATGAATACCTTCTGTAGGGGTATTTCCCACATGCATGAATAACAGTAGAAAAGTTTTGGATACTGCAAGCTACAGCACAGACACCATATTTATGCCCTGTCAATGTACAAAACAATATTTAAGAGTGCATGCAGGACTCAACATATAATTCTTAATGGCTGACATTTATGCTGTTTTTATATTTTATTTTCATCAGCTGTGCACAAGGTAAAAACACCCATATATTAAGTTTTTCAGCCTGTTCAGTGCTAAAGTAGCCCATTCTCTGTTTTTCCTCCTTGGATGCATGCTCTCTCTCTTTCATGAACTCATAGTTATGAAAAAAATGGTAATATAATCTTGCAGTAGAAAATTGCATTGAAGTGACAAACGCTTTAATACAGTATCAATTTATTAAAGTTGTCTGCAGGAGGTGGGTGCATCTCCTCCCACACACCCCTAGTGGTTGCTGTGCTGTGTATATTTTAGTAATTGCCATGTAAACATCTTGTAATGCTGACTTGTCTTGAGAGAGCACATGCGAATTACAGACAGCATTTCATTCTGTACAAACCCACATTTGAAAAGCAGTCTTTCAAATCAAAACTTCATTTTTAAGCTCAAAGGTTGAATTGCGTGTGCTGTCCATTGCATCTGTGATGTATGTACATACAGAGCTGATTGACACCACTCACATGAGTGTTTGCTTTTCCACTATCCCTACAAAAGTACATACAGTTGTAGCACTATGTACCGCTATACAGCAAATAAGCAACAAGTCTATTTTTTATGGATAATTGAGTAGAAATGCAAATAGATGGCCAATCAGATTATCAGTCAATGTGTCATCATGCCTTCTTGTTGTCTTGAATATTAACAGCACAGCGCACTTATCCATGGTGGATATATGTATTGGGGCACAATGCAATGCAGGCTCAAACTAGTGGTTGAACAGATAAATCTTTGACTGGCAGAAAACTTTTCCTGCTTATTATCCCTGCGGCACTCTTTCTTAGTCCAAAAATCATTCCTGTTTTTTATTATTATTATTATTATTTTTAAGTTTTCTGCACCATAGCTCTGTGCACACACTCCCTGATAAATACAGTGCATCTGGAAAGTATTCACAGTGCTTCACTTTTTACACATTTCATGTTACAGCCTTATTCCAAAGTTGAGTAAATCAGTTTTTTCCCCCTAAAAATTCTACTCACAACACCCCATAATGGCAACATGGAAAAAAAAAAAAGTGGGTTTTTTTTGTTGGGTTTTTTTTTTTTGTTGTTGTTGTTTTTTTTATTTTTGCAAATTTATTTAAATTAAAAAAAAAACACTAAAGTCACATGTACATACTTTTTTTTTTTTTTTTTTTGCAAAAACCTGATGTATTTGAATCAAGCCTGCTTGTGTGAGCCAACCTTGAACCTTCGTGCGCATGCGTGAATTCTTTCACGCCTGTCGATTGCGTCAATTGCTGGCAAGCAGCGTTTGAGTGAGGACATGTGCTGCACGCTGGGCGGATTTTTATTGTAAGGAAAATGACGGAACGAGTGCAGCAGCGCCACATGAAATTTTGCCAGAAACTGAGCGACAGCCAGGTGGAAACCATTCGGAAGATTCAGACGGCTTTCAGTGACGATGATATGGGAATCACACAGATTAAGGAGTGGTACAACCGGTTTAAAGACGTCCGCACAACGGTGGAGAGCGAGCGACGCTCCGGGCGGCCATCAACATGCCGAAATGACCAGCGAATCTGCTTTTTCTCCGTCAGAAGCTTCAGGAAAGAATTTCGCCGCCATTCCTTTTCATGGCCAAATCTTCTGTCACAATGGAATGTGTGCCGAAAAAGTGCTGATGTCCATCTCTTCTGCAATCTCTCCGATAGTCACATGACGGTCCCGCATCACCACAGCGTTCACTTTGACAATGAGCTGCACCTTTGGCAGCAATTAAAGCCTCAAGTCTTCTTGAATATGATGCCACAAGCTTGGTGATCTTATCTTTGGGCAGTTTTGCCCATTCCTCTTTGCAGCACCTCTCAAGCTTCATCAGGTTGGATTGAGAGCGTTGGTGCACAGCCATTTTCAGATCTCTCCAGAGATGTTCAATTGGATTCAGGTCTGGGCTCTGGCTGGGTCATTGTCTTTCTGAAAAATGAACAGTCATCCCAGTCTGTGGTCAAGAGCACTCTGGAGCAGGTTTTCATCCAGGATGTCTCTGTACATTGCTGCATTCATCTCAATCCTGACTAGTCTCCCAGTTCCTGCCGCTGAAAAACATCCCCACAGCATGATGTTGCCAACCACCATGCTTCACTCTAGGGATGGTGTCTGGTTTCTTCCAAACATGACACCTGGCATTCACGCCAAGGATTTCCATCTTTGTCTCATCAGACAAGAGAATTTTGTTTCTCATGGTCTGAGAGTCCCTCAGGTGACTTTGGCAAACTCCAGGTGGGCTGCCATGTGCCTTTTACTAAGGAGTGGCTTCCGTCTGTCCACTCTACCATACAGGCCTGATTGATGGATTGCTGAAGAGATGTTTGTCCTACTGGAAGGTTCTCCTCTCTCCACAGAGGAATGGTGGAGCTCTGACACAGTGACCATCGGGTTCTTGGTCACCTCCCTGACTAAGGCCCTTCTCCCGATTGCTCAGTTTAGATGGGCGGCCAGCTATAGGAAGAGTCCTGGTGGGTCTGAACTTCTTCCTTTTACAGATGATGGAGGCCTCTGTGTTCTTTGCTCTTCAAAACGGCAGAAATGTTTCTGTACCCTTGCCCATATTTGTGCCTCGAGACCATCCTGTCTCGTAGGTTGACAGATAATTCCTTTGACTTCATGCTTGGCTTGTGCTCTGACATGCACTGTCAACTGTGGAACCTTATAGGTAGACAGGTGTGTGTCTTTCTAAATCATGTCCAATCAAATGAATTTACCCCAGGTCGACTCCAATTAAGCTGTAGAAACATCTCAAGGATGATCACTGGAAACAGGATGCAGTAATAATGTACATGTTTTCTTACTTTTTTATTTTTAATAAATTAGCAAAAAAAAATCTCAAACCTTTTTCACATTGTTTTTATTGGGGTATTTTGTGTAGGGTTTTTGGGGATAAAATGAATTTCATTTTGTAACAAGGCTGTAACATAACAAAATGTGGAAAAAGTGAAGCACTGTGAATACTTTCCGGATGCACAGTAACTTCTTTCAGCTTTTCCCTTTTTCATTTGGGATTGCAACAGCAGATCCGATATGGATCTGCATGTTAATTTGGCATGTTTTATGCCCGATGCCTTTCCTGATGCAACTCCACATTGCATTAAGAATGGGCTGGTGTGGTCTTGAGCCAGGATCCTTCTGCTCTGGAAACAAGTGTACTATTTTCTTGGCCTATGATTTACGTTATTCAGTGACACTCATAAATGCACTCTCTCTCCCACTCATCTACTGAGTCTTCTTCCCCTCAAACAGCACTGCAACAAACATGTGTAAGACAGACCAAAAATGCTACAACGATGGGATCGATAAGTAATGCAGCACAGACATACTATGTGAAAATCTGGCTTAAGACCGTGAATGAAATGTTCCACTGACTTTTTGATTGCTTAAAGGGCAGGACACCCACAGATACAGGTTATCAAAATGTTGAATATAACTGCTGCAGGAAGTCAAACACTCATTAATTTGATCACAGAAGAGGCTTTATATATATATAAAACACTTTGATCAATTTCTCAAAGTTTGCAGTCCATCGTTACAAAGCTTAGTGATAATTGGACAAGGTGGTAAGCTTAAAAAAAATCTGTATTTATTCACATTGCTTTTAGAAGGGCATTGGTGACGTAAGTTGCAACAAAATTCATTCCAACGTAGAAGGTTGGAACATTGAGGGTTGGTTGTTCATGGCCAGGGGTATTCAACTCATTCTGGAAAGGGCCGAGAAGGTGTAAGTTTTCTTTGCAACCACCCACTCCACCAGGTGATTTCACTGATTAACTGATTCCATCTGCTCAAAGTGATGTTAGTCAGTGAAATCACCTGGTTGAGTGGGTGGTTACAGTGAAAACCTGCACCCTCTCTGCCCTTTCTGAAACGAGGTGAATACCCCTGTTCTGGGCTGTGATCGGTGTTCTCTGGGATCCTTCAAATTATGTTTTTTATGTAATTGTTTTCCCCCCTATAAGTAATACTAAAAATATTTATTCAATAGTTAAAACATATTTCGTGGATGTTCTTGCCAACTCTGCTGTGTCTTTTAAATGGTAAGGCGTTGCTGTTGCTCTTATTACTGATGTATCTGAGCCATTAGCTTGGGCTTCTCTCCTTCAGGGCCCCCACTGATAGCAACTAGTGGGATTGACACCCCTAACCACCAATCTGCAATCACTTCTTCACCTCCTATTGGGCCACCTGGCGTAGGGCTGCCACCAACTCTTCCTCCTCCTCCGCCTCCTCCTCCCTCCTCGTCTTCATCTGTGTCTCTTCGCCCCCCCTACGTCCAGTCTGAATGTAAGCAGTGATGCTTTTCTAGTTCAGACTGTGTGAGGGCAAGCCTCCTCTTCATGCTTTTTTGTGAAGTTTTATAAGTTGTGAATTGTGATTAGTCAGTATAATACATAATGAGCTATACTAACACTGTATTTTTGTGTATCATTTAAGTATCCTGTTTTTCTCCTTTCTTGAGTTGGTTTTGTTTTGTTTGTGACACTTGTGTTGATTTAAAAAAAAATCAGGCTGTTAATAATGGCTAATAATAAAATAATAATAATATAATGGCTGTTGAACAGAGCACTGTGCATTGACTTCAGATGTATTGGCTCTGATTCACCAACTTCAGCTCTGCTCGGTCTTAAGACACCTTGACACTTGCATGAATTTGATCTCTACACTGGCACACAATCTGGCGTGCCATTGAGTAAACCCGCCATAAACTGTGCATGAACTGTGCATGTCTACGTGCCAGCGCCTCCTCCCTGTGATTCAGGATGAATCCATGATCATTTCTAAGAAAAAAAAAAAAAAGAAATGGATGTGGATTTCAGGGGCAGATCCACAAATTCAAATTAATAAAAAAACAAAAAAAAACAGGTTATAAAGTATCCTTTCTCTGTGGTTGTATTTTTTGGTCATATATGCACCAAAAATGCAGGAAATGTTACCTAAATGTTCATTCACAAATGCATGCCCCCCCCCCATACAGAATCCTGGATCTGCCCCTAGATTTTCAAAGCCACTTTTGATGTATACGAGGTCTGTCCAAAAAGTATCGTACCTTTTTATTTTTTTCAAAAACTATATGGATTTGAATCACTTGCTGAGAGACTGCCGCTTTGCTCCATGAAATTTTTTTCAGAAATTGTTAGAGACAGGCAGTTGGAAACCATTTGGTAGATTCAGTTGGATATCGGTGAAGATTCTGTCGGCATCACGCGGATTATGGACTGTTAAAACCTTTTTAAAGACGGCCCACAGCGGCGGAGGGCACGCGGCGCACCGAGCGGCCATCGACAGGCTGGATCGACCAGATCATTTCTAAACTGAACGCTGTGTTGATCCGGGACATCATGTGACTACCACAGAAATGGTAAGAGAGCTGGACATAGCACTTTTGCGGCACATTCCACTGTTACAGGAGATTTGTAATGAAAGACATGCGGAGGATTTCGCGCGTCGGCACGAAGCAGCTCAGGACGCGCAGCAAAAAAAAAAAACGCCGTGTTGGAAACCATTCAGAAGATTCAGACGGCTTTCGATGGCTTTCAGTCGAGTGAGTATCCGAGAAATTGTGTAACAGCTGGACATGCCCCAACATGTCCTGTGAGACTTCCAACACGGAGGTGGGTTTTTTTTTTTTTTTTGCTGCGCGTCCTGAGCTGCTTCGTGCCGACGCGCGAAATCCTCCGCATGTCTTTCATTACAAATCTCCTGTAAGCTTGGCTGATGTAATCACACGTGATTCAAATCCATATATTTTCTGAAAAAAAAAAAAAAGGTACGATACTTTTTGGACAGACCTCGTATATCGAATCATACAGATGTGTATTTTTTATTATTATTTTATCTAGCTCTTATTTTAATTCAAGTTCCATTACAAAATCAAAGGTCATTCAATGTCACATATTCTAAAAATTGTTAGATGCTGCTATGAGACTTACATTTGGCACACACAGAGATGTGATGTCCGTGCGTAATAAAGCTGCTTATTTCGTTGCTTCCACAAGCAGAAAGCAGTTTTCCCATCTGTACATGAATATCATTGCTGGAATGCTGATAAACCTTTCTAAATGAGAAAAGTTTGTTTGGTCATTAAATTATGTGAACAGGTTTAGCTCTGTGTGTGCTCAGTTTGTGTACGTGCATAGAGTGCAGCAAGTTGACACTTGCATAAAATGTTATTTAGTCTTTATAAAATTCTCTGTATTTATACGATTGTTAATCATCAGTCCACTGGTCTTTTTTGTTTAATTCCCATGACCATTTATTTAAACTTCTTAATTTTTTTTGCAGAAACCCTTTTCCCCCTATTATTTTATTTATTTATTTATTTTTCCTGTGGTGGTGGTGTTTTATTTTGTCTTTCATTCAGCTTACTTTCATTATTATGTCTGTTTCAAGAATGGATGAATGAAATGGTTCATTGTACCAGCTTGGTTTTTGATTTCCAGATAACTATGACCAAGAGGGCTATAACCCAGAATCCCCAGGTCTGACCACCGCAGGCCGTAACCCATACCGTCAGTTCATTCCCCGTGTGCAGACACAGCGGCCTAACCTCATCGGCCTCACATCTGGCGAAGGACAAGGCTCCAGAGGTAACGAGTATTGATCTACTTGGTATTCATGCTCTACCTAGATCAATTACACAATTGACATGGTTAGGTTAAAGGGATTTCAATTCAAGAAAATTTTATTTTCACCAAGGTGAAATTCAAACATACACAAAGGAACATAAACACCTGTACACATTAAGGTGAAAATGGGAAAATTGTGTCGGTGCGAAATAAACAGAGCGGCATCACTGTAAATAAACTGTGTGGCTGCATAAATGGGTACATGAAGTAAAAACTTTGTGTATGCCCAGGTTGTCTGTAGTTTGTGGAAAACTCTGACTATGTGATGTACACGAAATCAAGAACTCATTTGGAAGGCCAACACATTTTTATGCTTGTGCATTTGTGTGTGTACACACTTGATGGGAGCTTTGCAATGGTCAGCATTTTAATTTGTAGCGGTTAATATTATGAATATTGTTATTTCTATATCTTATAGTGTCTATGTGTTTTTTCAGCTGCCAACATAGTTATCCAGACAGAACCTGCAGCTGCAGCTACCACTCCTGGCAATAATGTTGCCCTTTTCAACACAGAGCAGGACAACAGGAAGAGACCCATCAGGCTTAATGTTACTGAGGGGCCACTCAATAAAAAACCCTGGATGGATAAGTAAGAATTCATTTATTTGGCTGTTTGTTTTTATTTATGCACAGTAGGGTGGTCCTGATTTTGCAGAGTTTTAAAATTTAATACTCTGACCCCTGAATAGATTCCAGTTGATGAAAGTGTGCTGTGTAAAATTTTACTTGTACAAATTAATTTTTAGAGGTAGCTCAAAAGCATTGAAAATTTGCTGTTTTCTGCTATATAACACTATACAAACTAAAGCTTAATGGTGCCCCAACCCATCCTAAACAACATATCACAGCCCTGATGAATCTCCTGGCATTCACTTAGAAATTAAAGATGGCTTCCACAGGTGATTTTCAAGCTTTAGATAGTGACATAAGGTTAATCAACCACGACATGTAGTTAAGGGGAAGAGTTGTCGAAGCTTGGCTCAGAAAACAGGTGAAGATCCGTGAGCAGCAATGTGGTTTCATACCGAGAAAGAGCATTGCAGATGCGATGTTTGCTCTGAGAATACTGATGGAGAAGTATAGAGAAGTTCAGAAGGTGTTACATTGTTTGTTTGTGGATTTAGACAATGCTTATGACAGGGTGCAAAGAGAAGAGTTGTAGTATTGTTTGAAGAAGTCTGGATTGACAGAGAAGTATGTGAGGGTAGTGCAGGACATGTACAAGGACAGTGTGACAATGGTTAGATGTGCATTAAGAATGACATTCATTCAAGGTGGAGGTGGGATTACACCAAGGATCAACTCTGAGTGCTTACTTGTTTGCAGTGGTGATGGACAAGTTGATGGGTGCGATCAGACAGGAGTCTCAATGGACTATGATGTTTGCAGATGAAATTGTGATTCATCTGTAGTGAGAGTAGAGAGCAGGTTGAGTCTAGCCTGGAAAGGTGGCGATATGCTCTGGAGAGCAGGGGAATGAAAGTCAGTAGGAGCAAGACTGAGTACATGTGTGTGAATGATGGGGGACCCAGTGGAATACGAGGTCTATTAGATAAGAAACCGATACTTTTATTTTTTTTTTAACTATATGGATTTGAATGACGTGCGATTACACCAGTCATGCTTGAACCCTCGTGCGCATGCGTGAGTTTTTTCACGCGTGTCGTTGACGTCATTTCCCTGTGGGCAGGCCTTGAGTGAGATGTGGTTCAGCCCTCTCGGCTGAATTCCTTTGTTTCACACGCTGCTCGAGACGGCGCGCGTTGCTTTATCAAAATTTTTTCTGGACCTGTGAGGAATATCCGAGTGGACACTATTCGAGAAATTAAGCTGGTTTTCGGTGAAAAGTTTAACGGCTGATGAGAGATTATGGGGTGTTTTTGTCACTGTAAGGACTTCCCACGGAGCGGGACGTCGCGCAGCGCTTCCAGGCGCCGTCGTCGGCCTGTTTCAACCTGAAAACATCCTAATTTAAGGCTTAATTCACCCAGGACATCGTGAGAGAACAGAGAAGATTCAGAAGAGGCCGGCATGAGGACTTTATGCGGACATTCCACTGTTGAAGGACAGAACCTGAAATGTAGACGTTTTCAACTTGAAACGGCGCAACGCTGCCGCCTCGAAGCGCAGATCGCCGTCAGGCTCCGTGGGCCATCCTTACGGTGACACTACCAGACCAAAATCTCATCAGCTGTTAAAATTTTTACCGAAAACCAGCTGAATTTATCAAATGGTGTCCACTCATTTGTGCCTTACAGTTTTTGAAAACATTTTTATCAAACAAAGCGGCAGTCTGAGCCATTCCTAAACAATGAAAAAACGACGAGAGGGTGGGCCACTCCTCACTCAAAGACTGCCCACAGGCGAATGACGTAACCGACAGGCATGAAAAAAACTCACATGCCCACGAGGGTTCAAGCATGTCTGATGTAATCACACGTGATTCAAATCCATATGGTTTTTGAAAAAATAATAAGGTTGGATACTTTTCTAACAGACCTCGTAGTGTGGTTACAAGGAGTAGAAGTGGTAAAAGTGGATGAGTTTAAATACTTGGGGTTAACTGTCCAGTGTAGTGGAGATTGTGGTAGAGAGGTGAAGAAGAGAGTGCAGGCAGGGTGGAGTGGGTGGAGAAATGTGACAGGAGTGATTTGTGACTGAAGAATATCAGCAAGAGTGAAGTGGAAAGTTTACAAGACCGTAGTGAGACCAGCTATGTTGTACGGCTTGGAGATGGTGGCACTAGCAAAAAGACAGGAGGCAGAGCTGAAGATATTGAGACTCTCTCTCTGAAGAGAATGGACATGATTAAGAATGAACATATCAGAGGGACGGCTCAGGTGGGACGGTTTGGAAACAAAGTCAGAGGTGAGATTGAGATGGTTTGACATGTGCAGAGGAGGGACCCAGGGTATACAGAGAGAATGATGCTGAAGATGGAGGCAGAAGGAGAAGAGGGAGGCCAAAGAGGAGTTTTATGTATGTAGTGAAGGACAACATGCAGGTGGTTGGTGTGACAGAGGAAGATGCAGAGGACAGGGTAAGATGGAAACAATTTATCTGCTGTGGCAACCCCTAATGGGAGCATCCAAAGAAGAGTTTGTTCCAAACAGAAACAGTGTTTTGACATTTACGGTTTTGGGTTCTACCCCAAAATTGACGTTCCCAAACCGGTTAGAATAAAAAATATAACACAGTACTAAAATGCCCTCAGTCATATGAACATAAAAGTAGAAAACAGAATATCACCTTTGACCCCTTAAAATAGGTCAAGGTTGGCCATCTTTCAACTTGTCCAAGATCTGTGTCTCAAGAATGCTCCCTGGGAATTGAAGACCCTGGCAGTAATAGGAATGGAGTATGCTGAGCACCGGCGGACGGATGCAATGTCTTCGCAATACCCGATGGCCATATTTGGGCCTCGGGTAAATATAGTTCCCGAACCGGTTTATAACATTCCATGTCAGCTGTGCGACACTGAAAACACTGTACATGCCAGGCCTGTATGTGGCACTGTAAAGCCACGTACAGGTTTTTCATCATTTTAAATCCAGCTTGGGAGTGTCGCTCTTCCTACCAGCTAAAAGCAGTCAGTTTGACAGAGGGCTGAGCCTGTTTGGCAACAGTCACAGCTGTGGAGGATCTGTCACACTTTAAAACTAGTCAGCTTGGATAGTGGGTAGAATTTATAGTCTTATAGCACCAGTCTGCAGTCTTACAATCCTCATGTTGGTCAGGTGTGCAACACTTGTATTCAGACTGCTGTTCGCTGACTCTGCCCTCCCTCACTAAAGCCGTGGTCACAACCTGCCATACTTGCACGTTAGGGTGGTCCATAAAAATGGTCAAAAATTATTTTTCAAAAAACTTCAAGTCTCACCCTCTAAATCTGTTGTACCTAACATAAAAACACTTCATGTACAATTTCATAAAACTCTAATAATTTTTACTGGTAGCACACAGCCCTTAAAGATTTTGCTCGCAATAACTTTGTCATATAGTATGGTCATTTCCAGTCAGTTTAATATTGATATGTCAGGACAGAAATTATGGCAATACATTGGAAAATCAAATCTTTTCATATCCCATAAAATAGTTAACACTAAAACATGAATTGTGAGATGCAGTTCTTCTCGTACATGTATCATGCTCCTACAATACCTACATACTGGGGTAGCGAAGATTTTGTAACAATCAAACATTGCATTTTCATTTTATTGATGAAATACTGTTTCATTATTGATAAATTTAAATACATCTATGCTTTATATATTTCCACATATATTTTGATCTAGCTCCAAACAATAATATTCTTTATGCCTTGCAGTACTTAATATTCAAAAATGTATGAATCAGCACAAGAACCAATTATACAGCTGTGTAACATAAGAGAACATCCTTTACATGATAATGATATTTAAGTTGCTTGCATCATGACCAAGACTTGCTGCCGTTTCAGTCAGAATATAGGTGGCACTTCTGTCTGTTGCTTTGGTCCTATCCAATGCTGCTGCAAGTCCTGGTGTTACACAGCTTTAATTTTACTGGCTTTTTGTGGCACTGGCATAACAAATTCTTCATCTGGACTTTCTGTGTTCTCTTCACTCTGGCTGGAGACAGTGTCAGGTAGTGAGACATTAGATGGTCCAGGCTCCTCCAGTTTCTCTTTGTATTTTGCTTCTGCAGCTTTCCTTTTTTCTGCTCTTTGTTCTTTGGCAGTTTGTATTTTATCTATGCCTGTCATGCATCCTCTACCTTTCTCTCGCTGAGCAAGTAGGAACTGTCTGTCATCTTCAAACTTTATCATTGTTAGGACATCCTGATGTGCCATGTCAAACAAGTCCTCCAAAGATTCACAAAACACTGTTTCATCTTTCTTCTGCTTGTCTGTATTGCGATTCTTGGTCTTTTTCAATGTTTTCCATTTTCCGAACACCTTGTCTTACTTTGTGATCAGATGCTGCTTTGCCCTCAGTGGGATTCTAGCTCTCTCCCAAAAAGGAATTGCCATGTCTATAGAGGTCACAGCAGCATCATGGACAGTTTTCTTCAAATCAGTGTGTTTGAAGAAAAATACCTTGAGTATTTGCCATTTGAGGGCAATTTGTTTCCCTTTATTTCAGTCGGTGGACCCAATAAGGTATACAAATGTTTCTACTTCTAGTAGCTGACATGTTTTAACTGAAGTTTCCAGTTAATGGTTAAGCATGTTAAGTCAGCAAGTGTCCTCTTTTTACATTTATCTCATGTTAGATTCACCATCACCAAAGATCTGAAAGAAAAGAAGCTGTGAATTGAAGCAAAATTTTCAGCTTGTAGCCTAAAATAACATTTTTGAAAGTATGTTGTTTGTGAGAAATATTTAAAACCCAGGTATAGTTTTAAATTGAATATAAATTATACTTTAGTTACACTCAGGTGGTTAACTTCTATCCTCTTTATAAGTGATGTGATTAGATACTGGATAATGGATAACCTATTGCACGGGCACCTCGGGCAGCGATAATTGATATATTTACAACCTTCAGCTATGATGTGCTACCTCTAAATATTAATGTAGACTAAAATATTTGGCAGGCTTTCTTTTTTCCCAAAGCATCATAAAATGAAGGGATGAGAGTAATGAATTTCCAACTTTTATTTTTTTGAACCCCCTATTGCACGTGCGTGCAGTCTACTTGCAAAAACGTGGGCTAAATTTGGAGATCCGTACTTCGTAAGTACTGCCTCAGTACGAATTTAGGAGCACGCAGACAGACGCAGACACGCCATAGAGGTTTTAGTGCATGCAGAACTTTCGCTGCGGTCAGGCTGCGGATTCGCCAGCAGTACAGATGACGCACGTTGTGAGTACTGCCTCAGTACGGATTCAAAGCAGCACATTTTCATTCAATTACTATTGAATTAACCTAATCCGTACGTAGGCAGTACGGATTACGGCACTCACCACATACTATGGAGGCCGACAGACTTGCATGCACAACGCAGCTTCTCACTTGAACTTGGATTTTATTTCCAAACGTCAGCAACACACACTCCACAGCTTCAGTCTGCTAAATAGCTGTAAATTTTTGAGGCAAGTAAACACTCGTACAACTGACCGCTGCAGGCTGGACATACTCATACATCACCGATGCCGAAAAACACCTGCCGCTCCGGTCCCGCTCATAAAAAAGAAAAGCGACCCCACACACACACACTGCTTTATTGTGAGCTCTCTTTATCGTTACACTCCTAGAGACATACGTACTCCCTCCCTCCTCTTGCTACTGTCTCCGTACGTTTTCACAAAAACATAGTGGCCGTGGCATCCGCAGAAAACGTACGGCGAAAAAAAAACGCACGGTGGGTTGTGACCGGGGCTTAACACAGAAACTGGAGCAAAAATGCACTAATTTTTGAGAACAACCACCAATCCTACTTGACATTATAACCAGGACAGGAAAAACACATCAGCACCATTTTGCTGCTCTCTTAATCTGTATGGAAACCCGTCTAGTTATATTCGCGATATGGCACTTTTATAATAATGCAAAAATTTATACCGGTATGACATGGAACAGGGCCTACTGTAGCTTCCAGCAAATTGCAAAATTTGGCTTATGATATTCTCATGTTGCTGGCTACAGTGCCTATCAGTGATGTGCACACTCTTGGGCTTTCACTTATTTTAATTTATGTATGCCATTTTAGGGGTGGGGAAAAAGGATTCTCTGTGATTCCTCAAATTGTCATCTTTAAACTTAAACTGAAAGCAAATCTCTCAAACTTGAAATAAATTAAATAAAAAGTGTAAGCCAAAATGATGGTTCTATAAGTATATCGTCCTTAAGTAGAACATAAGTAAGATCATCACTTTTACAGCCAGTTTTCTTCAGACAAGTCAGAGGATTATACATTAACCCTTCCAGTCACTGAAGAGTTCTTGGACTTCATTACATTAGTCACCAAGTAATACAAAATATATGTTACCGTATGATAAATCTGTCTGGAGTCGGTAGTTCTCAGATTCTTCTTATGTGGAGAAATGGCTGCCCAGTTGTAATTTGACCAGAGAAATGTGTATCATTTGCCAGTGCTAAAATCCTTGTTTGATGGAACTTTGGCTCACAGTTCACAAACTCATTTTTGTCTGTGAGAAATACATGCACACATTTATCTCCAAGTCTAAGATGCTATTCTAAGTGCTTAACCTGCAGCCTTCCGCTTTATCACATACTAGCTGGAGTACGCGGTGCTGCCTGGGTTAACCTGTTTTAGGACATAAGCCAAATGCCAATCATTTAATGAAAACAATTGCCCAACATTTGTTTTTGTAATGCTGATGTCTTATAAATATAATAGTTAATGGGTTAAAAGTTTGTCCAGCAGAACTATAAGGGTGGACCCGCCCAACTAAGTGGAAATACTTGGTTAAAAGGCAAACACATTTGAAGTCCTTCATGCAGGCTTTGTTTTGCAATCAAATTTATAACAAAATTACGCACAAATGGTAGGTAAAAGTAAATGTAAATATCAATGAATCAAAATTGAGGTAGTGGTGTATTTGGTGTATTTAAAAAAAATGGTACCAGTTTGTTCCCCATATCATGAGGATTCAGAATATATATAGTTTTTAGGGCTACATATTATAGTTTGGGAGTTTTATGACAGACAGACAGACGAGCCCTTTATGTCTATAGATGACAAATGGTTTGTGGGAAAGCTAAAAGTTGAGGGACTTCATTGCAGATCTGGGTTACAATTAATTTGCTCTGATCATAGTGAACAAATTTTCAGTATCTCAGACATAACATCTATGTATGTGTCTGTTTTAGGCCGGGTTTTAACAACCAACACAAGACCAGCTTTCCTAAGAGGAATCATTATGTGAACACAAAGCTGGAAGTACAAAGGATTCCATGTGAACTGAACAACATCACCAAGCTCAATGAACACTTCAGCAAGTTTGGAACTATAGTCAATATCCAGGTAAAATGCATAGTTTGAGAGGTTTTTTTTGTTTGTTTGTTTTTTTTTTACATTGCTGTGAAAAGTGAACTTTAATTTTCAAATAAGCATTTACAACTGAATTGAGGTTTAATTCAGAGTTACTTGGAGTGCTGTGTTCACATACTCTGGTGCCCTCTTCACTTACATTTTCTTCCAGGTGGTAGACCCAGAGACAGCTTTAATCCAGTATACAAAGAATGAAGAAGCCAGGCGGGCCATATCCAGCACAGAGGCAGTTCTTAACAACCGCTTCATCCGGTTGATTTGGCACCGTGAACCTGGCACAAATACTCAAGGTCTTCAGCAGCAAGAGCAGAGCTCAGGAATCCAGACAGCTGGCTCTGCCCCAAGCCACATGTCTCAGCAGAGCAGCTTGCACAAGGTTAGTATTAGGAACTGAATTGTATTTGTTACATGTTTTTTTTCTCTCTCTCACTCACTCACACACACCAGGTAGGCATGGCCTGTTAAGCTCTGTCATTGTATACCGCTGTTTGAAAATACCACAATAACAAAACAGCAAAGATTTTATGTTTGACAGTATGAGCTTTAACAACAAACCTGACATCATTCCACATGGATCAGTCATTGAACTTTGCGTAGCTAAAACTCACGTCCAAGGGGGGATGGGAATGTTTCTATTTTTCAACATAAATGAAAGGCATCAGAGAGCTGTTGCATGCACCGTACAGTCCAAACTTTGATACAGATATGCAAGTAAATTTTTATATCTTCTAATGGTGTCTTTGACTTTGTATGACTTCATCATACGATTTGAGCTGCCAAAAGGCATGTTTTATACTGACACTGTCCTGACGCAGAATCAAGGCTGCGCACAATATATAAAATTTGCCATGTTCAAAATGTTCAAAAATTGATTTTTAGAATAATGTCTCTGTTTTGTTTTTTCTTCTGGCAGCAAGTTGTCTCCTGTCTGCAGGAGTAGGGGATGGGGGGGTCATGTGTTTGAGTGTAAATGTCTCTCAGCACATACCAAGCAAGAGCAGAGTTTTATAAACATATTTTTTAAACATATCTTTTTTCTTTGTGTCGGCTCTGAGTGTCTCTGAGTATCAGCTGTGGTTAAACTAAAAACATAGCTGGAGACCTGCGACACATGATAACAAACACTAACGGTTTGATTCCCCCCTTCCCCAAAATACGCTTAAAATCTTTGAGGACAACATAACATAATTGCACTGATAAAACCTTCTTACCTCTCAATCAGGTTACGCTTTCCACATAAAATATACAAATACTTGATTGTTCCTGCTAAGAGACTGCGACCCAGGGGCGCATCCAGATGGAAAGAGGGTGAGGGTGGGGAGGCGTACCCCAACTTAAAGGCAAAGAAAAGGTGAAAATATGCTAAAGAAAATACAACACACATTAACCAGTGCAACTAAATTGAGAGGAATCTGGGTTAGAAAATAGTCATAAAAAAACCCTCCAGAATGCATCCTTGGACATCAAATCCCCAAAATTTTCTTGGGCCTTGACCGGCTCCCAGACCCCCTGCCAAGAGAGTCCACGTTCACCAAAAAACAACCCCCCCCAATTTCAGATCCTGGTTACAAGCCCAAGATTTGAATTGGCATTGAATGAAATAAAAGCTCTCAAAAAGCTGTCCACTTAAAATGTGTTTATCCTGAAGTATTTAAATAATGTGTAGGTTAAAGTCTTTCTATAATACGATGGCTGCATTAGAAAAGAACAGCAATGGTTAGTGAGTGAAATATAATCTTGTTCAGCAGGAAGACAATTTGCTGTTTGCTTAGTTGTGTCCACCTTGTTTTACCTTAAACTCTAGGACGCCATCGCAAAAGGGTTTCTGTAGATGAACATCTTACGATTTAGCTGTGAAAAAAAATTTTAATCAGAATTTTTTTTTTATGCTTTAATTTAAAATGATGTATACAAAGATGTGGGACATGCTTTGCACCAGAATATTTTTGTCTAATGTTAGACTTTTTTAAAATCTCATACCAGTCCATGGTTATTACCACATTGCTGGAATCTTTGGATTAAATTTTTTTTTTCTCCCTTGACTTTCATTGCAGGTGATCAAGCAGCACCCACCAGCCGCTTATGTTTTGAACAAAACTGTTCCCAAGCATTGCCTGCCAGCAGCTTCTGGAGTCACAGCTACAAGCAATTCGGGCAGCTTGAACCCAGGCACAGACTCTGTTACTGTACGTTTTACTCTTTAGATGTTTGTGAGTGCCACTGTTTTCCTGAAAAAAAAAAAAACATTTATTTCTTATGATTAGATTGCCACAGAGATGTATTTCTGTAACATAGCCACACTAATAAGACCTTCAAAAGAAAGCTGTGGTCCTAGCCGAGGTGAAGAAATGTCATTTTACAGCAGTGGAATCTCCCCCCGGAACACACACACACAGACATATCCCACAAATATGTTCTGGAGTTCAAATGTATTGTCACATTATAGACTACCCACATCTCAGTGCAGAACAGTCCACTTAGATAGGCCTAAAGATGACCAAATTGCAGTTTAAGAGATTTTAGGCCAACATAAAGTTGTACTCTGCCAAAACCGTACTTTCTTAAAGCCAAAAAAGTAGCGCTAAAGAAGGTTATTGTCATATCTGTTCATATACAGTCTGAGATGGTCTTCACAAAAAACCAGGAGACATTTGATAATAAATAGTAAAACCTTGCTTGCTCTCTCAAATAATTTAATTGATCTGCAAGGAGCTATTATTTTAAGCTTCCTAGATACCTTGGAACTACGTGACCCCGGGACCAGTGATCTTGGCACCATTATGATCTTGGCTCTTCTACGGTCATGGAACCACTATGATCTCGGTAGAACATTTATTAATCCACTACGACCACCGCTAACGTCCCGGTACCACATGTATGAAGGGATACATTTAAATTTTATTTAAGGGGTCAATAGTCCTGAAGTGTTGTTTTACACTTTCTTCCATATTTCCCATAATATTTGTCCTAACGTGCTAATTTTTTATGTGTTCCTCACGTAATTCTCTTCAAGAATCATATATTGAATATTATCAACAGCACACCTCAGAATCCGCCATGTTGGGGAAAGGGATAAAAGCTCAATTAATGTCAGTGTCGTGGCTCTGTGAGCCTGAAGGAGCTTTAAAGTGCTCCTTTGTCATGAGGTGCAGTTACTATGGGGGGGGTGAAGGTTCACCGCCGGTACAGAGTCAGCACTGCTTTGCTGGAGGGCACTACGGCAGACACAAAACTTCTGAAAAATACTCATGGAGACTAACGCTGAACGGCGTGTACTCTTCAAAAGTCCGCTGCAGAATTTTTCCTTCATTTTTGAACTCATGGAGACTTTAGGTCCACTGACACGAGCATGATTTTGATTCATGCACTTGCACGACCTGTGTCGTGCAGAAGAGTAAACTCGTCTTTAACGGGTGCAGACTGAACGTGAGAGGGGCGCTGGCACATGCAATTGTGCAAAGAGAATTTTGAAATTTTCAAAAAAAATCCTTCATACACAAATGTCGTGCTACGTGGCGCGATCTGTTCACCAGTATGACATGCAGCTCATCAAGTGGTGTGAAGAAGTGAACAGAGCGAGTGGTGACATCAGTGGATCACGTCAGAGCTCATCTCATTTGAAGGATTATAACAAGATGTTAAATCTGTCATAAGCATACTTTAACAGCTGCAGACAAGAAGGAAAGAAAATGCAACTGTTTTACCAAGCCATGGCAATGTAAACATGACAAATAATTACCCTTTTATACGGCTCCAAATGCTTTTTCCAGCTCATTCAGCACGCAAATGGCGCTGGTGGAGCGGTCCTCTGTGATCCAGGAAGCTATTAGAGTTGTTTTCAACAGACAACTTGCAGAGAAAATGATTAATCCGCTACAAAAAAATTATTTTATATAAACAGTGTCCAGCGTAGCTCGCGTTGCAGGCAGGGATCAAAGCACAACATCCAGCTGGGAACACAGCGGGTGGGATCATCACGACGGCGTGCATGAATCAAAGTCATGCTCGTGTCAATGGGCCTTAACACTGAATGGTTTCTACATGAGGAACACCACATTAATAAATAAATTTAGCACAATAGTTGAAATATTAAGCGAGATCGATCGATCAATCAATTTTATTTATATAGAGCCAAATCACAACAAACAGTTGCCCCAAGGCGCTTTATATTGTAAGGCAAGGCCATACAATAATTACGTAAAAACCCCAACGGTCAAAACAACCCCCTGTGAGCAAGCACTTGGCGACAGTGGGAAGGAAAAACTCCCTTTTAACAGGAAGAAACCTCCAGTAGAACCAGGCTCAGGGAGGGGCAGTCTTCTGCTGGCACTGGTTGGGGCTGAGGGAGAGAACCAGGAAAAAGACATGCTGTGGAGGGGAGCAGAGATCAATCACTAATGATTAAATGCAGAGTGGTGCATACAGAGCAAAAAGAGAAAGAAACACTCTGAGTCTGAGTGCGAAGCGCTCTATTGGGGTGATATGGTACTATGAGGTCCCTAAGATGAGATGGGACCTGATTATTCAAAACCTTATAAGTAAGAAGAAGAATTTTAAATTCTATTCTAGAATTAACAGGAAGCCAATGAAGAGAGGCCAATATGGGTGAGATATGCTCTCTCCTTCTAGTCCCCGTTAGTACTCTAGCTGCAGCATTTTGAATTAACTGAAGGCTTTTCAGGGAACTTTTAGGACAACCTGATAATAATGAATTACAATAGTCCAGCCTAGAGGAAATAAATGCATGAATTAGTTTTTCAGCATCACTCTGAGACAAGACCTTTCTAATTTTAGAGATATTGCGTAAATGCAAAAAAGCAGTCCTACATATTTGTTTAATATGCGCATTGAATGACATATCCTGATCAAAAATGACTCCAAGATTTCTCACAGTATTACTAGAGGTCAGGGTAATGCCATCCAGAGTAAGGATCTGGTTAGACACCATGTTTCTAAGATTTGTGGGGCCAAGTACAATAACTTCAGTTTTATCTGAGTTTAAAAGCAGGAAATTAGAGGTCATCCATGTCTTTATGTCTGTAAGACAATCCTGCAGTTTAGCTAATTGGTGTGTGTCCTCTGGCTTCATGGATAGATGAAGCTGGGTATCATCTGCGTAACAATGAAAATTTAAGCAATGCCATCTAATAATACTGCCTAACTGAAGCATGTATAAAGTGAATAAAATTGGTCCTAGCACAGAATCTTGTGGAACAAGTTGTAGTCTTACACACCTCTCTGCAGCTTCTCTCCCCCTGCCATCCCCTCATTACCCCATCCCCGTAGAGACGGTGCCTGCTCCCAGACTACCAATAACCAGCAAAAATCTATTTAAGCATAAAAATTCAAAAAGAAAAAATAATATAGCACCTTCAACTGCACCACAGACTAAAACAGTTAAATGTGGTCTATTAAACATTAGGTCTCTCTCTTCTAAGTCCCTGTTGGTAAATGATATAATAATTGATCAACATATTGATTTATTCTGCCTAACAGAAACCTGGTTACAGCAGGATGAATATGTTAGTTTAAATGAGTCAACACCCCCGAGTCACACTAACTGTCAGAATGCTCGTAGCACGGGCCGGGGCGGTGGATTAGCAGCAATCTTCCATTCCAGCTTATTAATTAATCAAAAACCCAGACAGAGCTTTAATTCATTTGAAAGCTTGTCTCTTAGTCTTGTCCATCCAAATTGGAAGTCCCAAAAACCAGTTTTATTTGTTATTATCTATCGTCCACCTGGTCGTTACTGTGAGTTTCTCTGTGAATTTTCAGACCTTTTGTCTGACTTAGTGCTTAGCTCAGATAAGATAATTATAGTGGGCGATTTTAACATCCACACAGATGCTGAGAATGACAGCCTCAACACTGCATTTAATCTATTATTAGACTCTATTGGCTTTGCTCAAAAAGTAAATGAGTCCACCCACCACTTTAATCATATCTTAGATCTTGTTCTGACTTATGGTATGGAAATAGAAGACTTAACAGTATTCCCTGAAAACTCCCTTCTGTCTGATCATTTTTTAATAACATTTACATTTACTCTGATGGACTACCCAGCAGTAGGGAATAAGTTTCATTACACTAGAAGTCTTTCAGAAAGCGCTGTAACTAGGTTTAAGGATATGATTCCTTCTTTATGTTCTCTAATGCCATATAACAACACAGTGCAGAGTAGCTACCTAAACTCTGTAAGGGAGATAGAGTATCTCGTCAATAGTTTTACATCCTCATTGAAGACAACTTTGGATGCTGTAGCTCCTCTGAAAAAGAGAGCTTTAAATCAGAAGTGTCTGACTCCATGGTATAACTCTCAAACTCGTAGCTTAAAGCAGATAACCCGTAAGTTGGAGAGGAAATGGCGTCTCACTAATTTAGAAGATCTTCACTTAGCCTGGAAAAAGAGTCTGTTGCTCTATAAAAAAGCCCTCCGTAAAGCTAGGACATCTTTCTACTCATCACTAATTGAAGAAAATAAGAACAACCCCAGGTTTCTTTTCAGCACTGTAGCCAGGCTGACAAAGAGTCAGAGCTCTATTGAGCTGAGTATTCCATTATCTTTAACTAGTAATGAGTTCATGACTTTCTTTGCTAACAAAATTTTAACTATTAGAGAAAAAATTACTCATAACCATCCCAAAGACGTATCGTTATCTTTGGCTGCTTTCAGTGATGCCGGTATTTGGTTAGACTCTTTCTCTCCGATTGTTCTGTCTGAGTTATTTTCATTAGTTACTTCATCCAAACCATCAACATGTTTATTAGACCCCATTCCTACCAGGCTGCTCAAGGAAGCCCTACCATTATTTAATGCTTCGATCTTAAATATGATCAATCTATCTTGTTAGTTGGCTATGTACCACAGGCTTTTAAGGTGGCAGTAATTAAACCATTACTTAAAAAGCCATCACTTGACCCAGCTATCTTAGCTAATTATAGGCCAATCTCCAACCTTCCTTTTCTCTCAAAAATTCTTGAAAGGGTAGTTGTAAAACAGCTAACTGATCATCTGCAGAGGAATGGTCTATTTGAAGAGTTTCAGTCAGGTTTTAGAATTCATCATAGTACAGAAACAGCATTAGTGAAGGTTACAAATGATCTTCTTATGGCCTCGGACAGTGGACTCATCTCTGTGCTTGTTCTGTTAGACCTCAGTGCTGCTTTTGATACTGTTGACCATAAAATTTTATTACAGAGATTAGAGCATGCCATAGGTATTAAAGGCACTGCGCTGCGGTGGTTTGAATCATATTTGTCTAATAGATTACAATTTGTTCATGTAAATGGGGAATCTTCTTCACAGACTAAAGTTAATTATGGAGTTCCACAAGGTTCTGTGCTAGGACCAATTTTATTCACTTTATATATGCTTCCCTTAGGCAGTATTATTAGACGGTATTGCTTAAATTTTCATTGTTACGCAGATGATACCCAGCTTTATCTATCCATGAAGCCAGAGGACACACACCAATTAGCTAAACTGCAGGATTGTCTTACAGACATAAAGACATGGATGACCTCTAATTTCCTGCTTTTAAACTCAGATAAAACTGAAGTTATTGTACTTGGCCCCACAAATCTTAGAAACATGGTGTCTAACCAGATCCTTACTCTGGATGGCATTACCCTGACCTCTAGTAATACTGTGAGAAATCTTGGAGTCATTTTTGATCAGGATATGTCATTCAAAGCGCATATTAAACAAATATGTAGGACTGCTTTTTTGCATTTACGCAATATCTCTAAAATCAGAAAGGTCTTGTCTCAGAGTGATGCTGAAAAACTAATTCATGCATTTATTTCCTCTAGGCTGGACTATTGTAATTCATTATTATCAGGTTGTCCTAAAAGTTCCCTAAAAAGCCTTCAGTTAATTCAAAATGCTGCAGCTAGAGTGCTGACGGGGACTAGAAGGAGAGAGCATATCTCACCCATATTGGCCTCTCTTCATTGGCTTCCTGTTAATTCTAGAATAGAATTTAAAATTCTTCTTCTTACTTATAAGGTTTTGAATAATCAGGTCCCATCTTATCTTAGGGACCTCGTAGTACCATATCACCCCAATAGAGCGCTTCGCTCTCAGACTGCAGGCTTACTTGTAGTTCCTAGGGTTTGTAAGAGTAGAATGGGAGGCAGAGCCTTCAGCTTTCAGGCTCCTCTCCTGTGGAACCAGCTCCCAATTCAGATCAGGGAGACAGACACCCTCTCTACTTTTAAGATTAGGCTTAAAACTTTCCTTTTTGCTAAAGCTTATAGTTAGGGCTGGATCAGGTGACCCTGAACCATCCCTTAGTTATGCTGCTATAGACGTAGACTGCTGGGGGGTTCCCATGATGCACTGTTTCTTTCTCTTTTTGCTCTGTATGCACCACTCTGCATTTAATCATTAGTGATCGATCTCTGCTCCCCTCCACAGCATGTCTTTTTCCTGGTTCTCTCCCTCAGCCCCAACCAGTCCCAGCAGAAGACTGCCCCTCCCTGAGCCTGGTTCTGCTGGAGGTTTCTTCCTGTTAAAAGGGAGTTTTTCCTTCCCACTGTAGCCAAGTGCTTGCTCACAGGGGGTCGTTTTGACCGTTGGGGTTTTACATCATTATTGTATGGCCTTGCCTTACAATATAAAGCGCCTTGGGGCAACTGTTTGTTGTGATTTGGCGCTATATAAAAAAAAAATTGATTGATTGATTGAACTCCGTAATTAACCTTAGTCTGTGAAGAAGATTCCCCATTTACATGAACAAATTGTAATCTGTTAGATAAATATGATTCAAACCACCGCAGTGCAGTGCCTTTAATACCTATGGCATGCTCTAATCTCTGTAATAAAATTTTATGGTCAACAGTATCAAAAGCAGCACTGAGGTCTAACAGAACAAGCACAGAGATGAGTCCACTGTCTGAGGCCATAAGATCATTTGTAACCTTCACTAATGCTGTTTCTGTACTATGATGAATTCTAAAACCTGACTGAAACTCTTCAAATAGACCATTCCTCTGCAGATGATCAGTTAGCTGTTTTACAACTACCCTTTCAAGAATTTTTGAGAGAAAAGGAAGGTTAGAGATTGGCCTATAATTAGCTAAGATAGCTGGGTCAAGTGATGGGTTTTTAAGTAATGGTTTAATTACTGCCACCTTAAAAGCCTGTGGTACATAGCCAACTAATAAAGATAGATTGATCATATTTAAGATCGAAGCATTAAATAATGGTAGGGCTTCCTTGAGCAGCCTGGTAGGAATGGGGTCTAATAGACATGTTGATGGTTTGGATCAAGTAACTAATGAAAATAACTCAGACAGAACAGTCGGAGAGAAAGAGTCTAACCAAATACCGGCATCACTGAAAGCAGCCAAAGATAACGATACGTCTTTGGGATGGTTATGAGTAATTTTTTCTCTAATAGTTAAAATGTTATTAGCAAAGAAAGTCATGAAGTCATTACTAGTTAAAGTTAAAGGAATATTCGGCTCAATAGAGCTCTGACTCTTTGTCAGCCTGGCTACAGTGCTGAAAAGAAACCTGGGGTTGTTCTTATTTTCTTCAATTAGTGATGAGTAGTAAGATGTCCTAGCTTTACGGATGGCTTTTTTATAGAGCAACAGACTCTTTTTCCAGGCTAAGTGAAGATCTTCTAAATTAGTGAGACACCATTTCCTCTCCAACTCACGGGTTATCTGCTTTAAGCTGCGAGTTTGTGAGTTATACCACAGAGTCAGGCACTTCTGATTTAAAGCTCTCTTTTTCAGAGGAGCTACAGCATCCAAAGTTGTCTTCAATGAGGATGTAAAACTATTGATGAGATACTCTATCTCACTTACAGAGTTTAGGTAGCTACTCTGCACTGTGTTGGTATATGGCATTAGAGAACATAAAGAAGGAATCATATCCTTGAACCTAGTTACAGCGCTTTCTGAAAGACTTCTAGTGTAATGAAACTTATTCCCCACTGCTGGGTAGTCCATCAGAGTAAATGTAAATGTTATTAAGAAATGATCAGACAGAAGGGAGTTTTCAGGGAATACTGTTAAGTCTTCAATTTCCATACAATAAGTCAGAACAAGATCTAACATATGATTAAAGTGGTGGGTGGACTCATTTACATTTTGAGCAAAGCCAATTGAGTCTAATAATAGATTAAATGCAGTGTTGAGGCTGTCATTCTCAGCATCTATGTGGATGTTAAAATTGCCCACTATAATTATCTTATCTGAGCTAAGCACTAAGTCAGACAAAAGGTCTGAAAATTCACAGAGAAACTCACAGTAACGACCAGGTGGACGATAGATAATAACAAATAAAACTGGTTTTTGGGACTTCCAATTTGGATGGACAAGACTAAGAGTCAAGCCTTCAAATGAATTAAAGCTCTGTCTGGGTTTTTGATTAATTAATAAGCTGGAATGGAAGATTGCTGCTAATCCTCCGCCTCGGCCTGTGCTACGAGCATTCTGGCAGTTAGTGTGACTCGGGGGTGTTGACTCATTTAAACTAACATATTCATCCTGCTGTAACCAGGTTTCTGTAAGGCAGAATAAATCAATATGTTGATCAGTTATTATATCATTTACTAACAGGGACTTAGAAGAGAGAGACCTAATGTTTAATAGACCACATTTAACTGTTTTAGTCTGTGGTGCAGTTGAAGGTGCTATATTATTTTTTCTTTTTGAATTTTTATGCTTAAATAGATTTTTGCTGGTTATTGGTGGTCTGGGAGCAGGCACCGTCTCTACGGGGATGGGGTAATGAGGGGATGGCAGGGGGAGAGAAGCTGCAGAGAGGTGTGTAAGATGAACGTGTATGAAACGCATATGAATTTAATGTGTTAGAGACCTCAGAACCACGCAACCCCGGGACAGCAGCAGTTCCTGAGACCATAGTGGTTTGTAGTGGATTAATACGTGTGGTACCATGATCACACTGGTTCCGAGATCGTAGTCGTTCCAACATAGTAGCGGTTCTGACAATGACTCTGATATCCTATTGATTCCACTGTTACCAAGGTTGTTTGGTTCCGAAGTCTCCAGTTACCTTATTTTAATAGAATTTTGTCTTCATCCATCATTGTCCACGAGCCACTCTAATGACTTAAAGGTGATGGATTCTTGTCTTTCAGGTGACGCCCACACTCACAAACACCCAAAAGAGCATCTTCACTTCCGCTCAACTCAAGTCATCCTCCAAGAGCCTTGGAAAAACAGGAAAAGTTCTAGAAGCACAGGCGGTCCTCAAGAAGAAGCAGGCATGCTGCTTATATTTCTTAATAGACATTGTCTCGCAAAAAAGTGTAGCACAATTCAGCTCAATTATATTCACTAACAAAAATTAAGGAAGGAATGAACTAACCTACTTAAAGGTGCCACAAAAAATAATTGAAAATATATCAGTGATGTATGATGTTTCATTGAATTTTTTTCCCCCTAGGAGGCATTAAAACTGCAACATGATATGAGAAAGAAGAAGCAAGAGATGTTGAAGACGCAGATAGAGTGTCAGAAGGTAAGAAATGCACTGTTTATGTCAGTAGACAACAGAGAATTTAACCCAAAGGGCATTGTATTTTTGTGGCGTGACAGTAATGGTCATCCATTATAACCACCAACTGATAGAAAGCGATTTGAAGTCATTTTTATTTCCTCCTTCAAAGCGCTGTGATATCGTATGGTAGGAATGTTGAATAGTGAAGAGGGGAGTCTTAGCCACTTACTACATTAGGTTTGCTTTACATATGTCACATCTCCTTTTTGGTCTGTCCTACACACGTTTGTTGCAGTGCATCTGGGCAATCTTACGACAGACTAAATGCATCACAGGCAGTTTGTGTGTGCAGAGTGAGACACATTTTTTTATTTATTTTAAGAATGCGGCTGGGATTATAAGCAGAAAAACTGCTGTATGAAGGTCAGTCAAAGAAACAGCTTGTTGGCCACCAGTTTGAGCCTGTATTCTGTTGTGCCCCAGCTATTGATTTCAGATTGTATTTATTCTTATTGCTATTATTTTATATATATTTGGCTCAGAGAAGTTATTTTCAGCAAGGTAATCCACAGACAGCTGTGAAACCACTTTTTCAAGAATTGTAGAGCTAAAGGATAGTCAATATTGGTGTGTAATTTTTCAGTGAACCTAGATCTAAGTTAGGTTTGCTGAGAATAGGTATGACCACTGTAAATTTAAAACTTACAGGAACAGAACCCAATGTTGATAATGGATTAATAATTTACATCATAGTGGGCCCAGGTGAAGCCCACATGATAGTTGGTATTGGGTCAAAAAGACAATTTGTGCTTTTAGCAGAGTTTGAGTTGCAACAGCATACCCAGCGAAACGGCATCAAATGAGATCCTGTGTTTTCTGATCCTTTTCCAGGTGTTGATAAATCGTCTGGAAAAGAACCGAGTGATGAAACCTGAGGAAAGGGCTAACATCATGAAGACCCTGAAGGAGTTGACAGAGAAGATTGCCAAGCAACAAAATGAAATGAACCTTGCAAACAACACCACGAGCACTAAACCCAACAGCAACCAGCCAAAAACCAAGACAGATGTAAGTTTACAAAGTCAGGTGTAGATTTTGGAACTCTGTACATAAAAAGCAATATACGAGTGCATGACTACATCATGGTCTGCACCTATTAAAAATGGTGCAGTCCCAGTTCCTTCACTTGCCTTATTATATTTCAACACCAGGGGGCACAAAACAACTGGAACATATTGAAACATTTGTTTCAGAATGGTTCCTTTTGTGGCTGGCTCTGGAACAGTTTTTTGAAACACTATTGTTGTAAAGGTTTTAAAACCAGAATGACTAATTTGCAATACAGATGAAAAGTTTTAGTTAGATCCATAGTTATGCTTTCAATCAATCAATCAATCAATTTTTTTTTAATATAGCGCCAAATCACAAACAGTTGCCCCAAGGCGCTTTATATTGTAAGGCAAGGCCATACAATAATTATGTAAAACCCCAACGGTCAAAACGACCCCCTGTGAGCAAGCACTTGGCTACAGTGGGAAGGAAAAACTCCCTTTTAACAGGAAGAAACCTCCAGCAGAACCAGGCTCAGGGAGGGGCAGTCTTCTGCTGGGACTGGTTGGGGCTGAGGGAGAGAACTAGGAAAAAGACATGCTGTGGAGGGGAGCAGAGATCGATCACTAATGATTAAATGCAGAGTGGTGCATACAGAGCAAAAAGAGAAAGAAACAGTGCATCATGGGAACCCCCCAGCAGTCTACATCTATAGCAGCATAACTAAGGGATGGTTCAGGGTCACCTGATCCAGCCCTAACTATAGCTTTAGCAAAAAGGAAAGTTTTAAGCCTAATCTTAAAAGTAGAGAGGGTGTCTGTCTCCCTGATCTGAATTGGGAGCTGGTTCCACAGGAGAGGAGCCTGAAAGCTGAAGGCTCTGCCTCCCATTCTACTCTTAAAAACCCTAGGAACTACAAGTAAGCCCGCAGTCTGAGAGCGAAGCGCTCTATTGGGGTGATATGGTACTACGAGGTCCCTAAGATAAGATGGGACCTGATTATTCAAAACCTTATAAGTAAGAAGAAGAATTTTAAATTCTATTCTAGAATTAACAGGAAGCCAATGAAGAGAGGCCAATATGGGTGAGATATGCTCTCTCCTTCTAGTCCCCGTTAGTACTCTAGCTGCAGCATTTTGAATTAACTGAAGGCTTTTTAGGGAACTTTTAGGACAACCTGATAATAATGAATTACAATAGTCCAGCCTAGAGGAAATAAATGCATGAATTAGTTTTTCAGTTTTTCTTTCTATCCATTCTTTAATTCTAGTTTGACTTTTGGTTTCTATTGTAGATTTTTGTTCATTTGTTTTTTATTATCATCATTAATGCCAACCCTTACATTTTACATGTGATGTGAAAAGGCCCAGAAAGAACTGCTGGATGCAGAGCTGGACTTTCACAAGAAAATGAACTCTGGGGAGGACACAACAGACCTCAAGAAAAAACTGGGACAGCTACAGGTGGAGGTAATAAACATCAGCAGAGTACCTAAATGCTTGACCTGAACAGATGGCCTGCGCCACAAATAAAAGACAGGTGCACACACAAATAAATACATAAAAAAACAGTGACCGGATCATGTGATTATAATCTGGAGAGACACTACTTAAAATATTAAATCTGTAATCTGTGATGGTATGATTGTTGAACCATTCACAGAATGTGTTATTACAAAAGGCAGCAGCCAAAAAGAATGTCATTTGGACTTTTTATCGGACCTAATGTAAGGGTAGAATGACATAAAATGCTTCTAAACATTTTCAAGCATGATTTAAACTGCTATAAACCATAGAGGTTAACTTTGGGTCATTTATGACACAGAGGTCAGAGAGGGAAATATAACCAGAGTAACCTCCTATTCAGTTCTCCTATAAGGCAGGATCAATCACCCAAGTGCCCTTGAGCAAGATCAGTAGTCTGTTGCTCCTAGTATACATTTGGGCCTGCATGGCAACATCCTGACATCAGGGTGTGAATGGAGAATGGGACTCCTTGGTGCTTCAGTTGCAGATGGAAAAACATTATAGGAATGTTTACCATTTAAGAGCAGAACTACACCAAGGACTGATTGGTTCAAAGTGTTTTTTTAAGGCAAGAAAAAGTATAAAAAAAAAATTTCCTGTCTCTTTAATGTCAATGTGGAAATTATTTTATGCAAAATTACTGAAGTTAATTAAAAACATAAAACACGTGCCCCTGCACACCCCGTAAAGGGATCTGTTAATTGTATAATGGCAAATATTTACACTAGTAAGACTAAGGAATAATCCAGGTATTATCAGAAAAAGTGAATAGAGCAAGTTGTTCTAAACCTTTAAACTCTGAGTTAACCATCTGTGGCTCTGGTTGGAGAGATGTCTGAGTGCTTCAAATTCCAGCTTCATGGTAATTACCCGCACAAGTTTTACAAACAAATTCCGCATGTACAGTCAGTGTTGTAGTAAAGGCTTTGACCTCAAGACCGGGCCAACGCTTGGAACCTCAAGGTCAAGGCCAAGGTCGTAAATAATTGTCCAAGTCCTGTGTAGGCCCTGAGGCTCATGTAAAGGCCCATAAATGATACAAGGAAAAAAGAGACTGTGAAGGTGGAGATTACAATATTGATGATAATAGTAACTTCATTTTAGTGCTGTCCGGTTATAAATAATTAGTGTAATTAATTGCAAGGTTTGTGATTAACTAATCTCATTTAATCACATTGAATGGCGTGTAGCTTTTTGAAAAAATCATCTCTCAATTCCCAAAAATGGACAGGCTCACAGAAATGCAAAAACATTTGAAAAAAAAAATCTTAAAAACCAAATTACAGAAATATTTTAATGTATAAAATAAACTGCAGCTATGAACTTTGCAAAAGTGGAGCATCATGAACATACTGAGCATGATTTATTGTTGCACTACAAGCTTCACTAAAAGACCCGAATTTAGGTGAAGTTGAGGCCGCGGCCCGCTCCAATTACTAATAACATGAATAAGAGTAAAAAGCGTCAAATAAAAACTACCAGTATGCTAGTCATATGAAAGGGAAAATAAGTGCGTCTTAAGTCTGGACTTCAAAAGTCTCCACAGAATCTGACTGTTTTATTGACGCAAGGGACCATTCACAGAACGGGCACGATAAGAGACTCGGCTCTGTGACCCGCAGACGTCTTATTCCCCCTCGGGACACACAGTAGTCCTGCACCCTGAGACGTAAAGCCCGGGCCGGTACGTAAGTTTATTAGGTCAGCTAGGTAGGGAGGTTGCCAGGCCATGAATATTTTATAGGTTAGTAGCAGAACCTTTAAAATCTGATCTCACTGGACAGGAAGCCAGTGCAGAGATGCCAAAATGGGTGTAATGTGGTCGAACTTTCTGCTTCATGTCAAAAGTCTGGCTGCAGCATTTGAACCAATTGGAGAGCCCTAATGCTAGACTGCGGTAAACCAGAAAATAGAACATTGCAGTAGTCCAATCTCTGTAGAAGAGATGAACGCATGGATCAGGGTCTCAGCATCCAGCCATAGACAGGATGGGACGAATCTTCGCTATATTCGCAGGTGGAAGAAAGCAGTCCTAGTAATATTTCTAATATGGAGGCCAAAGGACAACGAAGGATCAAAAATTACCCCAAGGTTCCTCACTTTGTCAGTGTGATGTATGACACACGAGCCTAGGCTGAGTGTTAATTGGTCAAATTGATGCCGATGTCTCACTGGACCAGAACCATCATTTCAGTCTTTTCAGAGTTTAAAAGTAGGGAAGTTTCTAGATATCCAACTTCTCACTGCTGCAAGGTAATCTTCTAAGGATTTTATGTGAACGAGATTACCAGCAGTTATCGGCATATATAACTGAGTATCATCTGTATAGCAGTGAAAGGTAATCCCAAAACACCACAATATGTGTCCAAGGGGTGCTGTATAAAGGGAGAAAAGCAGGGGGCCTAAGACAAACCCCTGAGAAACCCCAAATTTCATGTCACTAAGGTTAGCGGTCGTGTTACTGTACAAAACACAGTGAGAACTGGACAAGTATGACTTCGGCCAAGCAAGGGCACTCCCAGTAATCCCAAAATGATTCTCCAGCCTATCAAGTAGAATATGATGATCCACTGTATCAAATGCAGCACTGAGATCTAACAGCAGCAGAACCGCAGTGGTGTCCGAATCCATTGTAAGCAGAAGATCATTCACCACTTTAGTGAGAGCCGTCTCTGTGGAATGATATTTTCTAAAAGCAGACTGCAGTGGCTTAAAGAGATTATTCTCAGTAAGATAGTCTACAAGCTGTCGTGACACCACTTTTTCCAGAATTTTAGAGCAAAATGATAGATTTGATATCAGCTGATAGTTTTTCAATACACTAGGGTCAGGATTAGGTTTCTTAAGTAATGGTTTCATCACTGCAGTTTTGAAACGTTTAGGAACAGATCCAGAAGTTAAAGAAAGATTAATAATTCCAGCACAATCGGCCCAAGAGTGGGCCACAGGTCCTTAAACAGTTTGTTGGTATAGGATCAAATAAACAGGTTGTGCTTTTTTGTTGATGTTACGAGTTCTTCAGCATGTCTAGAGAGATACTATCAAATTCTGTAAATCTAGGTAATACCTCAGTAGTGGCGCCCACCTCAATAGCAGGGTGTAGTGGCTGGGTTAAGGCATGCTGGGATATGTTCAACCTAATGTCATCTATTTTCTTCTCAAAGTAATCTAGGAAATCTTGTGCTGTAAAAGGAGAGCGTGCTACAGGTGGTTGTCCATGAATAAGTGTTGCTACTGTGTCGAACAAGAACTTTAAGTTATGCTTGTTTTTGTTGATCAAATCAGAGTAGTAGGTCCGCTTTGTAGCCAATAATGCATGCTTATAGTCTAAGATAGCATCACGCCATGCAAGGTGGAATACTTCTAATTTTGAACAACGCCATTTCCGTTCTAGACCTCTTGCTTTATGCTTGAGGCCACGCAGGTAATCATTGAACCAAGGTGACTGTGATTTGGGGGAGCGTGGTTTCAACACAGGTGGTGCAATCATGTCAAGTGTCGTTTTGAGCACCGAGTTTAAACTATCCACAATTCTGTCTACTGACTGGGTATTTGTCAAAAGTGAAGGCAGTCTAGGGGGTGGGGTATTTCTGTTACATATGTCACATAGGTGTTAAACAAGATGTGACATTAATTTTGCTTAAATCAGGATCACAGCTGTAAAAAACAGAATTGTGGTATGTCGGAGATGTTGAAACTTTAAATATTTAACACTTAAAAAGGTAAAAACCAGATTAAAATCTTATTTGGCACAATATGGGCCCTTTTAATATTGGATCAAAGACCATTTCATTTTTAAATCTGCCCACTGAACATTAAAATCTGGATGAAAAACTTCATCAAAATCAAGCTTTTTTAAAACGGTCTTAAAAATGGTTAGTTCTGCGTGGCTGCCAATTAATGATCATTAATGCCTAATCAGTGTTTTGTGCATGAACGTCTATAAATGTACAAAACCCTCACATTTGGGATATACAGTGCATCCGGAAAATATTCATAGTGCTTCACTTTTACCACATCTTATGTTACAGCCTTATTCCAAAATGGAGTAAATTCATTTATTTTCCCTTCAAAAATCTACTCACAACACCCCATAATGACAACATGAAAAGTTTTTTTCTGACATTTTTGCAAATTTATTAAAAAAACTAAGAAATCACATGTACATTGTATTCACACTCTTTGCTCAGTACTTTGTTGATGCACCTTTGGCAGCAATTGCAGCCTCAAGTCTTCTTGAATATGATGCCAGAAGCTTGGCGCACCTATTTTTGGACAACTCAGATTGAGCATTCAGTTATTTTGATTTTGGCCATTATTTATAAATGCCAAAACCTTAAGTTTTAATTATTTTATTTGTTTAAATTGGAGCATGAAAACTGTCAAAGTGGTGCATAGTTTTTTACAGGTATTGTAATCCTACAGTGCACACAAATGCAGATAAGGTAGCAGTTTTTACTAACAAGAACCTGCTTAGCATGTTTTCCTTCTCCCTGTGGGTCCTAAATTAGTTGGATTTTAAATGATGCATGTTCCCCATCCATCCCAAGCCTCCTTCTGCACATTAAACTACAGCCACTTAAGCAAGCCCAGAGGAAAACCCACTGAGGGAGCCAAATCAGACACACGTCCTACACTGATGGAGCGCCGTCTTATTAAAGTTTAAGTTATGAGTCCTTGAAAGAAAATCGCAGAATGACGATTTGAGGGAAACTAAGAAACGACAAATTGGAGAGGGAGTGGTTATGAGGTTGTGGAGTGGTTACCGAGTGAAGCAGTGTAACTTTAAAAATGGAGTGACAGCTAAGGGAAGGGAGTGACTCAGGAGAGTCCAGAGATGAGGGTGTAGGAAAAGTTCAAAAACATGGCGCCGGTAACCGTCAGGCTCCAATGCTTAGTTCTAACAGGGTTGGTAAAGTTCTCAAAGACTGAAGAGATCAAAAGTGGTCACACCTGCACAGCCATGATGAACCACCAGAAAAGGCAAAACTGCTGTATTTCTCCTACAGTATTGTAGACTTAGCTGACCACCAGGCTCAGGCCTGAAACACACAGCAAGTTTCACGCTCACCAATCGCCTGTTTGATTTTTATTTAGCCATCAAGATGACAGATTAAACCTTGTACTCGTACACAGGCATCATGAGGACGCTATCTCAGACATGCATTACGTCGCATGCACCACGCTCCTCTAGAGAAGAGACCTGGTGTGTATTTTTCATGCTAAATAGACAGAAAAAGTGGCTTGTAGACAGTCATTTTGATATCATACCAGCAACATTAAATAATTAACCACCTTTACTGGACTTTCTCTGCCCGGAAAGAACTCACAACCATGAATGAATGAATAATCTTTTTTATTTAGATATTTCAGTGATGCAAAAAAGTTAAGACTGCTGGCCCGGTAACTTCTGCAGATGCTCCTCAACTCTTACATGGAGCTCTGTGACTCAGATATGACAAAAATGATCTAATAAGGACAATATTGATGGAGAGTCCATATGTACTGATATATGTTTTATAGGTTTAACTAGGTGCTGGCCGGTGCACAGTTGGTTCTGCTGAGTTTAAAAGAAAAATTGTTTTTCTGTTTTCTAAAGCAGCTGACTTTTGCACCCCACAATCATTTATGTCTTAAACACAGCTACATACAGTGAGGAAAATTCAGACCCCTCCATGATTTCTAAGTGGGAGAACATGCAAGACCCGCAGGTGTTCAAATACTTATTTTCCTCACTGTGTATTAGGGCCCCTTCACACATAGTACGAATAAGTACAACTCAGGGTGACTTGTGATGGAACAGCTCGTATGAGCTAACCACACAAACATCCAGCCGACGGGCAGACATGCACGATGCTGCTGCGACGGTGTCTTTTGACAGTGCGAGCAGCTGCATCACATCGCGCCACTGATGTGGAGAACGTTAAAATAAAAAACAGCTGTATAATTAGTGAATACCACTGGGTTAATATAAATAATACATAAAAGGGGACGTAATACAGAACCCTGCGGTTAAATTAAAACAAAAAAAGTCGCTCACAGGTTTCGAACCAGTAAGTTCTGATTACCAGATGGAAACATTACCACTGTGCTACCATCGCTGGCGTGTAAAAGGTGCAGGAAAATGCCTGAAATCAAGAAGGACATTGACGTATTTAAAAAACAAAAAACCATACACCATATCAAAACACCGCATTTTATTGAATCCCTCTTATCAAGCAGGCAATACAAGTATGAACTGTCTGTTCCTCTGTAGATGACCCTTGGTCACAGACATACAGTCATAAAATGACATGAATGAGAAGCAGGGCGCTGTCCACATCTGCTAGCGGCATGTCCAGTCAGCCCTGCGCACGTGTTCTGCCCAGCTTGTTATGATCTGATGGTCCGTTTCAATAGGGTAGTCTGTCATTGTGCACGGCGTGCGTGCTCTGGCTGCAGCGCAGTGCACCAGTGATATCTTTTCATGTATGTCCACGTGATCAAATCAATTTTATTTATATAGCACCAAATCACAACAAACAGTTGCCCTAAGGAGCTTTATATTGTAAGGCAAAAGCCATACAATAATTACAGAAAAACCCCAACGGTCAAAACGACCCCCTGTGAGCAAGCACTTGGCGACAGTGGGAAGGAAAAACTCCCTTTTAACAGGAAGAAACCTCCAGCAGAACCAGGCTCAGGGAGGGGCAGTCTTCTGCTGGGACTGGTTGAGGCTGAGGGGAGAGAATCAGGAAAAAGACATGCTGTGGAAGAGAGCAGAGATCAATCACTAATGATTAAATGCAGAGTGGTGCATACAGAGCAAAAACAGAAAGAAACACTCAGTGCATCATGGGAACCCCCCAGCAGTCTAAGTCTATAGCAGCATAACTAAAGGATGGTTCAGGGTCACCTGATCCAGCCCTAACTATAAGCTTTAGCAAAAAGGAAAGTTTTAAGCCTAATCTTAAAAGTAGAGAGGGTGTCTGTCTCCCTGATCCGAATTGGGAGCTGGTTCCACAAGAGAGGAGCCTGAAAGCTGAAGGCTCTGCCTCCCATTCTACTCTTAAAAACCCTAGGAACTACAAGTAAGGCTGCAGTCTGAGAGCGAAGCGCTCTATTGGGGTGATATGGTACTATGAGGTCCCTAAGATAAGATGGGACCTGATTATTCAAAACCTTATAAGTAAGAAGAAGAATTTTAAATTCTATTCTAGAATTAACAGGAATCCAATGAAGAGAGGCCAATATGGGTGAAATATGCTCTCTCCTTCTAGTCCCCGTCAGTACTCTAGCTGCAGCATTTTGAATTAACTGAAGGCTTTTCAAGGAACTTTTAGGACAACCTGATAATAATGAATTACAATAGTCCAGCCTAGAGGAAATAAATGCATGAATTAGTTTTTCAGCATCACTCTGAGACAAGACCGTTCTAATTTTAGAGATATTGCGCAAATGCAAAAAAGCAGTCCTACATATTTGCTTAATATGCACATTGAAGGACATATCCTGATAAAAAATGATTCCAAGATTTCTCACAGTATTACTGGAGGTCAGGGTAATGCCATCCAGAGTAAGGATCTGGTTAGACACCATGTTTCTAAGATTTGTGGGGCCAAGTACAGTAACTTCAGTTTTATCTGAATTTAAAAGCAGGAAATTAGAGGTCATCCATGTCTGTAAGACATTCCTGCAGTTTAACTAATTGGTGTGTGTCCTCTGGCTTCATGGATAGATAAAGCTGGGTATCATCTGCGTAACAATGAAAATTTAAGCAATGCTTTCTAATAATACTGTCTAAGGGAAGCATGTATAAAGTGAATAAAATTGGTCCTAGCACAGAACCTTGTGGAACTCCATAATTAACCTTAGTCTGTGAAGAAGACTCCCCATTTACATGAACAAATTGTAATCTATTAGATAAATATGATTCAAACCACTGCAGCGCAGTGCCTTTAATACCTATGGCATGCTCTAATCTCTGTAATAAAATTTTATGGTCAACAGTATCAAAAGCAGCACTGAGGTCTAACAGGACAAGCACAGAGATGAGTCCACTGTCTGAGGCCATAAGAAGATCATTTGTAACCTTCACTAATGCTGTTTCTGTACTATGATGAATTCTAAAACCTGACTCAAACTCTTCAAATAGACCATTCCTCTGCAGATGATCAGTTAGCTGTTTTACAACTACCCTTTCAAGAATTTTTGAGAGAAAAGGAAGGTTGGAGATTGGCCTATAATTAGCTAAGATAGCTGGGTCAAGTGATGGCTTTTTAAGTAATTGTTTAATTACTGCCACTTTAAAAGCCTGTGGTACATAGCCAACTAATAAAGATAGATTGATCATATTTAAGATCGAAGCATTAATTAATGGTAGGGGTCCTTGAGCAGCCTGTAGGAATGGGGTCTAATAGACATGTTGATGGTTTGGAGGAAGTAAGAGTGATGACAGCAAGGAGACATACGCAGACCACAGTGGGCAGTTGTTTGTCCATGTCCCTCAAAACACTGTACGTGTTCTCCAGCCATGACGTCCAAATCCACAGATTTCCACAGCTGCTCCTGTCAGTGGCCACACCAACGTGTTACTGTGTCTGTTTGCAAAGCCACACTCATGGGGCACATAGACAAATTTCACATCCAGCTCGACAGTGATTTTTTGCTGAATGTTATGTTAATAGTGCGAATGGCCACACATTTTCTAAGTGCCAAATGAGCAGTGTTAGATGTTAGTGTGTCAGCTGGAACTTGGCTGACACCTGCCACGAGAGGGTTTGATGAGGGTCTCACAGCACACACTTTATCTTTCAGCTGCTGGTGTGTGCAAATAGTTGTAGCAACAGATGTACAAGGCGTTGGAGGCAGCTACAATTTTACAGGTTTTGCATACGATTCCTGCTTCGTGTGCACTTCAAGCACAAGTCGAACAAATTCACACTATGTGTCTTCATCCTTGACCCAAATACATAAGCAAATGCCAGCTCGGGGGCCCTAAGACATGTGAAACTGTGGAAAAAGTAACTATATTATAATAGCCAAGTGGCCTTTGTGTGCGCATGCATGTGTATGGCTTCAGTCACGCAGAAACCTGGAAAAAGCTGACATTTGCTGTTTGGTATGCTTATGTATTTGGGTCAAGGATGAACACTGCAAAAATGGAAAGTTGATAGGACTAATATTTTTGGAGAAATTAGCAATTTTAGCTAACCAGTAACCATGCATAGTGGGAGTTCGTGTTTTGGGGTTTTAATTGTTTTTATTGTGGCTCGTTAGTTTAACAGTGTTGTTAGTGTTATTGATTTATTGTGGTTCGTTAGTTCAATTTGTTTAGTCAGTTTAGTGTCATGTTGCCATTATTATGAGTGAAAACAGTATTGCTTTTGAAGTCTTCCACCATCGTCTCTGTTTGCGCATGTGTACAAATTAAAAACGCCTGCTTGCAGCAGACTGCAGAAAAACACAATGCTCTGTGTGCGTGCGAGTGGGGACAGTTGATATTTGTTGTTTGGTTTGCTTATGTATTTTGGGTCAAGGATGAACAGCACCAAAACGGAACGTTGATAGGGCTAATGTCTTTTGGAGAAACTATGGATATTAGCTGACATTGCTAATTACATTCTGGACTCGCATGGCATTCCAGCAGGAGGCGGTGAATCATCTTTATACTAAAACTATGAGTACGTGCGTACATGATTTTATTTTGTAAGTACATATAATATAATTGTAAATACGTTAAAAATACATGAATGGCACAAGAACGTGAAAACACATACACTTAAAAATAGTATGTATATAACAAGAACCGAAACAATTTTTAAATACATTAAGACAGTAAATTAACATTTAAAAAATTACATAATTAACAGGAAATAAAAGGATTGTGCTCCTCTTCTAAAATTTGTTGGTTTAAGGTTCTAAAAATGTTCTGGACTCCCACATCATTCCAACTCATTATAGAAATTTTGCACAATTTATTACCACCCTTGAAAAATGACAGCTGCCTATTTTATAAACACTACTCAATCTAGAGCCCGTGGATCCCCAAGGGCAATGCGCTAGTAGTGTTTATGATAAAAATGAGGATGTCAATATTGTCATATTATTTACGTAGCACTGTCATAATGAATACATTTGTCCTCCCAAATGGCCACAGTGTACTCACAAACCTAAATGAGATTATTGCAGGTATTCAAATCCTAATAATTTGGAGTAATTATTTCCATGCTTGCACCAGGCTGCCTCTAGTGGGGCACAAGGCAGCAGAAGCGGTCTGCCTTTAACAATTTAAAACTTATTTTCATGTCATCATGTTGACATGGGGTTGCTGCATATATCTGATGTAAGCACTGCATCTTGCTGTATGATGTGATTCAATTTCATTCATATGTTTCTAAGTGCTTCTTAAGACAAATGTAAGTTTGTGCAACAACATCGTCAGTTTTGCCACACTGATAAATTTCCTAATCTTTGTTGTTATAGGCAACGCGGTTGGGTCTGATCCAGCCTCCAGGAGGCAGAGCTCGCGGACGAGGAAAGATTGTACCAGAGCTTGGGTCGATGCACGTCGGCCGTGGGAGATCCAAAAGCAGAGACATGACAACACGAGGAGGGACAGTAAATCGCATGGTGGTAGACCACAGACCTAGAGCCCTAGCCATACTTGGGGTCACTCAGGAAGAGAAGGAAGAGTTAAGGCCCCATTTTGTGGTGAGAAATGAATGACGTGAGCCTTCAGTAATACACAGTTTAAAATAAGCATTAGCAGAATACATTATTTGTTCTCAGTTGAACTCTGGACAAGCTCTGGTGATGCTAGCTCCAGGATAGCTAGACACACCTGCTGTTTTGGAAATGTTGTACTCCAGTAAAATGGGATTTTATAATAATGAATTGTATGAGGGTCATCTGAAGAGTTCAGCCTCCTATGTGATCATTTCAGTAACAAGCAAGATACTCGCATGAATCATCTATCTGCTGAAGCTTCGAACGTTCTCCATCAGGCATTCTTATTACTTTTCATTCATTTCCACCAACTCCGGGCAAGTTTTTGCATCCCCTCATTGAAGAGGGCATAAGATCTGAATTGTACAGACCTCAAAATTTGGTCCGTTGCAATGCATCCTGTCTTTGTCCGCACGCGTGTGTGGACAGACAAGCATCGTCATGCTGAAGAACTGAATCTTTTCTTCAAGCATGCACGCAGCATTTGCAGTGTGTCCAGTGTCCACATATCGGTCGCAGCTGGCTGTGTTGCCGCGTTCCAAAAATTTTGTTAGGGCTGTGCCATCACAGCTGCACTTAATGCCGTGCATCTTTGGCTGCATTATGGGGCGCCTTCTACAGGCCTGGTCATGCAGACCCATTGTGGCTGGATTTTCGACCTTCAAACTCCTTGCCCACCTCCTGACTGTACAGACATCTACACAGGTATTGTTGCCATAGACAGCACTCATTTGTCGATGAATGTCCATGGGTGCACAGCCCTCCATTGAGAGAAATTCAGTAGCAGTGTTATTTCTAATGAAGGTCCGTTTCCGTTGCTGAAGGCGATTCTGTGCATGCCTGAAATTGCAGGTGAAAACTGTTTGGTGTTGCGACCCTCGATAAGTAAAGGATTATTCTCTTAACAGTTTCATTTCAATATCTTGCTTGTTGTTGAAATAATTGTGTTGCAGGCAGAACTTTTCAGCTGAGCATTGAACAACATGAGGCTATCTGTATCAAGATGGCTTTTGCAAGGAGTTGGCACAGATGTCGCCATTGGAGTTCAGCAAAATTGAACTTGCCATAAAGTCTAAGCATATTATTCCTTGTAGAACCCACAGATGGCAGAGAATTGTATGAAAATGAATATAATGCTGGAAAATCAGAAGGTAAATTTAGTTTAACATTCAGCAGTTTCAGCCATTTTGCAGGGATGAAACAGCCCTCTCACACCTGACCTGGCCTAGTTTCCCTGGAATACAGACAACTGGATAACAGATTGAATTTTTGTGTTTTTTTTAATACAAGCAAATAAATAAATAAATCCGGGGGGTAGCATTTTGAGAACACAAATCAAGAGATACTTTTTAATAGATTGTGAATCCATCCCTTTTCTTTTCAAGTTAAAAACCTTTGCTTCCTGATCAAAATCTTTTGCAAGTCAAAAAGTTTTGGCTTGAAGTTGAACTGGACATAATGACGTCAGTCCTCTCTGTAACATGTGATGGTAGAGACTGGTGATAGTCACACTGTTGAGACGGTTGTAGTGAGTTAAGCCCCTAGACTGCCAGAGCTGAGCTGTCAAATCAATGTATTTTGGGTCTATTGTTTGAATTGGACATGTGCACTTTTTGTAATATAAAGTTGTCAAATTCTCTATTTTAGTCATATTTATAACACATAAGTTGACCATAAACCACGGGTATGGCGTCAGTTATCCTGTTTTTCAAGCCAAGTGAAATTTGTTGTGATTTGCCAGCAAATCCATCATGGGAAATACAGTTTTCTGCCTTCTTGGTTGGGTTTTTTCCTCTCTCTTCATTAATGGACCATATTCACTCCATACTAGATACATTGTGTGTTTAGTTAAGTTTATTCTGATTCTTACAGTGTGTCATTTGTATAATACTGTCTCAAGTAACTCAGGTTTTCTTGCACATTTAAACAGAAATTGATGGTTTTTTTTTATTATTTTATTTCAGAAATTTGGTGAGATTGAGGATCTCCGTGACCAAGATGCCAACAGTGTAGTCATGACATTTAAGACACGAAGTGAAGCAGAAAATGTAAGTCTCCCAAGGCCAAAACTCTGTTTTACCGGTAGAAAATATGTTTAAATGGATTATAATTATTTTTTTCTTGATCCAAGAGTTTCAGCCAACTTCAGACCAATTTTTAAATTGTCTTTTATTTCCAAGTTGCTGGAAAAAAAATGCCTCAGTTGCAGTCCTTTGTTGATTGATTAAGGTGTTACTGAAGTCTTTCAGTTTGGTTTTAAAGCACATGACAACGCTGACCCTGCAATTTTTAAAGTTTTAAATGACCTTTTATGTAGAACTGACTCAAGGGATTCTGCAGTTTTTTTGCTATTAGACCTCAGTGTTGCTTTTGATGCTGTGGATCATGGTATTCTTCTCTTTCATTTGGAGGATGTCTGGTTTCAAAGAACTGCTATACAAAAAATGAATGTTTATGAGTTCAATGGTACAAATATTTAATTCAGTGAAAGCTGGAACATACCATTCATCAAGGCGAAGCCAAGTTGAATGGTATGTTCCAGCTTTCACCGAATTAAATATTCGTACCATTGAAAGAATGTAAAAACATTCATTATTTTTATATAACGGCTAAAATAGATCGTTGTCATTTGATATTTTATTAATTTATAAACAACAGAAAAGGGAATTACATTTTAATGTTCCACTGTGACATGTAGTCCAGTGATGCTGTGCACTGACTTCGGACTTCCATTAAAAAAAAAAAGACTTTGTGTAGTTCCTCAGTCCAGACAAAAATCACATCAGGGATTCATGTGAACAGCTCTTCCTGCATCCAGACGGCTTACAGTGGAGTGGAGTGGAGTGGAGTGGAGTGGAGTGGAGTGGAGTGGAGTGGAGTGGAGTGGAGTGGAGTGGAGTGGAGTGGAGTGGAGTGGAGTGGAGTGTGTGTGTGTGATGCTCATATGGCCGAGGGTATTTTAGCATTGCATTCACACACACACACACACACACACACATATATATATATATATATATATATATATATATATATATATATATATATATATATATATATATATATATATATATATATATATATATATATATATATATATTTTAATCTAACATTTTATTACCCGAGTCCAAAATATGGCTATCGGGTATTGCGAAGGCCTTGTGTTTGTCTGTCTGTCTGTGCTCAGTATACATCCAGTCTTATTACTGCCAGAGTCTTCAAATTCACAGGGAACATTTTTGGGACACACATGTTGGACAAGTTCAAAGATGGCTGACCTTGATCTATTTTAAGAGGTCAAAAGGCCACATTCTCTTTCCTATTTTTATGCTCATATGAATGAGGGTATATTAGCATTGCATATTTGTATCTGTATAGCTCTTTGGTCAGCTTCTGTTGTTTTTAAAAGTGCTTATAAATACACTTAACATTTTAGGCAGCCAACCAGGGAGCGAAGTTCAAAGATCGTGTCCTTCAGATTTCTTGGTACAAGCCCAAGACTCCTTCTGATACAACAGAGCAGGAGGAGGACGAGGCTGAAGAGGAGGACAATACGGTATGGAAATCACACAGAGATTATACAGCAGCTAGTGCAACATGAGTCCATCAACAATGAAACTTGAAATTCAAAGTGTGCACTGTTTTCCATGTGTACTGTTCTGCAATACCTTCCCTGCAATTCACATGTAAGTCCTAAGAGAATCATACTCCTTTGAGTAAAGCTGCATTACTGTTGGTGAAATCCATAAAATATTTAACCATATTTTAAAGTTATAGTTTACTTTCCTCAAAATGGAGGGAATAAAAACATGTAATTCGTAAATTGTTAATGTGATATTTTTGCTGTAAATTAAACCTAAAAGTCTTGTCTACAAGCACATCTAGTTTCATTTAAAGTCCATTATGGTGGTGCACAGAGGCAGAATTACAAAAATTGTCACTATCCAAATACTTAATGGACCCGACTGTATATTGTGTCATGGCGATTTCTGTCTGTCTGTCACAAAAAGGGTATAAGCATTCTGAGCTCAACTCCGCTCACATTTTAGGAGGAATTTCATGAAACTTGGTACAAGTCCTTGTTATAGGTTGGTAATACCAGTGGTGGGCACAGCTAACCAAAAGGTTAGCTTTGATAATGGTTAATCCGCTAACTGAAAAGTTAACTTTTATAAAACTAAACCAATAAATCCCTAAAAAGTTTAGCGGAAGTTAGAGATAAAAGCTAAACCAATAATTTTGATTTCAGTACACGGCAGCTACTGAAACAATGATGAGTCAGCGCTTCTATCTCAGATCGGCCTTCTCTCAGCAAAAGAGACCTGGTGATCAGACAGAAAAGAGAGGAAAGAAAAATAAAAAGATAATTCTCTTCGCACAGTACAGACCTGCTGGTCATTTCACTGGAGTGTTGCACAAGCAGACAGTTTTGACTTACGGTTATAATTAGGGTTGAGCCAGCTACTCGTTTCAGACAAGTGTCCGATACAGATAAAGCATTTTTGATCCACACGAGCATGATACGAGTAAAACTCATCAATATCTGTGCTCATGGTGAAGGAAAATCCTGATTGGGTAACTGAGTGTCTTCACACTCTGTGGTTGGCCAGTCGCACACAGCTCCCGTCACTCCCTACACAGACATGTCTCTGCACCCAGACTAGGGTTTGCCTTTTAGAATAAATAGTTGTGTGCCTTAAGGGCACCAAAATCTGAAAAGTTTGGTGCCCCTCAGAAAAGTTCGGTACCAAACCTACCGCTATGCAGCATAGCAGCAAAGCACCTAGGGGGTCTGGGGGCATGCCCCCCACAAAATTTGGATATAAAAGGATGCAAATTGTGCATTCTGGTGATATCTGGGGCAGATTTGGGGTGAAATTATGGAAGAACAAAAAACGAAAGAGATCCGCACAGCCAGTTAGCTCCCAAACAAGCCTTTAATAACACACAAAGGTGACGTTTCGGGCCTCGCCCTTCATCAGACAGGATGAAATTATGGAAGGGAATTTTTGTGTTTTTGGAGTAATATTTTCTGAAATTTTGAAATTTTCTAACCTTGTCAGAAGCTGAGATGACCCCATGCCAATATGCACAGGCAGATTGGCATGGGGTCATCTCAGCTGCCGATGTTTTATTAAGCCCATTTACAATCATGGCTGCCATGAGTGTTGATTACACTTGTTGTGATTACAGAAAATCTATTAGCAGTCATCATGGTCATCTGCCATTCTCTGCAGCACTTCAAGGTGTTCTTCCTCAGAATCAGAATTAAGCTCAGAATCTAAGGCAGCTCTTCCCTCAAAAACTCTGTCATAATTGTGTTTATAAACCAGTCACCATTTGCTTTTATTATACATCTGTGTAGTTAATAAATAATAATCTTCACGGATGATTTGCTAGCGCGCGCACGTAGAGAAATAAAAATTTAAAAAAACTCTCCGCTGGCTGCTGTTCGCTCTTCCCTCAAAAACTCTGTCATAATTGTGTTTATAAACCTGTTACCATTTGCTTTTATTATACATCTGTGTAGTTAATAAATAAAATAATCTTCACGGATGATTTGCTTGCGCGCGCATGTAGAGAAATATAAAAACTCTCCGCTGGCTGCTGTTCGCTCTTCGCTCAAAAACGCTCCATTTGATCTGTAATAAAACGCGGCATTACAAACAGAGGAGAAGAACATTTTTTGATGACGTGTTGTGTATGTGTCGGTCTCAGAAAGTCAAATTCTGCGCAAATTTTGTCCAAATTTGATAGATTTCTGTACAGTTATGAAATAAAAAAGGTGGATTCCAGTCGGGAATGCAAGTCTAAAGAGTTGTGTGCCCGCCCCTAAAGTAGGGTGCCACGGGTTCCCGGGTAACCGATAAAATCGAACCCTGACCCAGACCTCACTCTCGCACAAACAGACAGGAACTGATCTCTCTGTGTTTGGCTTGACTCTACCTCATGTTGCTCTCTCAGTACTGCTTAGGTTTTCTTCATTTTGCCTCTATTTTGGTTTGTATGGTATTTAAAGTTACTTGGTGAACTTGTTTCGTAACATACGCTGTGCATTTGACAAGACAGAGCTGAAAACAGCTCATATTCTGTCGGTCACTGCCTTCACTCGGGTCAGGGTTTTGTTTTTTTTTTGTTTGTTTTTTTTGTTTGTTTGTTTTTTACCGCTTGTTTGCTCTTAGTTTGGCTGGTGAAATAAAGTCAGTTGGAAAACTTTGCTCTTACTGAATGCGGTGCTTTTGAGAAGAATACAGTGGACAAGCCTGACATACAACCCCTGGCAAAAATTATGGAATCACCGGCCTCGGAGGATGTTCATTCAGTTGTTTAGTTTTGTGTCATGTCTGTGATCTGCTTTTTTTCTACAAAATTAAAGTCATTTCAAATGGCTACTTTCTGGCTTTAAGAAACACTATAAGAAATCAAGAAAAAAAAATTGTGGCAGTCAGTAACGTTTACTTTTTTAGGCCAAGCAGAGGGAAAAAAATATGAACTCACTCAATTCTGAGGAATAAATTATGGAATCACCCTGTAAATTTTCATCCCAAAAACTAACACCTGCATCAAATCAGATCTGCTCATGAGTCTGCATCTATAAAAAGGAGTGATCACACCTTGGAGAGCTGTTGCACCAAGTGGACTGACATGAATCATGGCTCCAACACGAGAGATGTCAATTGAAACAAAGGAGAGGATTATCAAACTCTTAAAAGAGGGTAAATCATCACGCAATGTTGCAAAAGATGTTGGTTATTCACAGTTAGCTGTGTCTAAACTCTGGACCAAATACAAACATGGGAAGGTTGTTAAAGGCAAACATACTGGTAGACCAAGGAAGACATCAAAGCGTCAAGACAGCAAACTTAAAGCAATATGTCTCAAAAATCGAAAATGCACAACAAAACAAATGGGAGGAAAATGGAGTCAACGTCTGTGACCGAACTGTAAGAAACCGCCTAAAGGAAATGGGATTTACATACAGAAAAGCTAAACGAAAGCCATCATTAACACCTAAACAGAAAAAAACAAGGTTACAATGGGCTAAGGAAAAGCAATCGTGGACTGTGGATGACTGGATGAAAGTCATATTCAGTGATGAATCTCGAATCTACATTGGGCAAGGTGATGATGCTGGAACTTTTGTTTGGTGCCGTTCCAATGAGATTTATAAAGATGACTGCCTGAAGAGAACATGTAAATTTCCACAGTCATTGATGATATGGGGCTGCATGTCAGGTAAAGGCAGTGGGGAGATGGCTGTCATTACATCATCAATAAATGCACAAGTTTACGTTGATATTTTGGACACTTTTCTTATCCCATCAATTGAAAGGATGTTTGGGGATGATGAAATCATTTTTCAAGATGATAATGCATCTTGCCATAGAGCAAAAACTGAAAACATTCCTTGCAAAAAGACACATAGGGTCAATGTCATGGCCTGCAAATAGTCCGGATCTCAATCCAATTGAAAATTTTTGGTGGAAGTTGAAGAAAATGGTCCATGACAAGGCTCCAACCTGCAAAGCTGATCTGGCAACAGCAATCAGAGAAAGTTGGAGCCAGATTGATGAAGAGTACTGTTTCACTCATTAAGTCCATGCCTCAGAGACTGCAAGCTGTTATAAAAGCCAGAGGTGGTGCAACAAAATACTAGTGATGTGTTGGAGCATTCTTTTGTTTTTCATGATTCCATAATTTTTTCCTCAGAATTGAGTGATTCCATATTTTTTCCCTCTGCTTGGTCTAAAAAAGTAACTGTTACTGACTGCCACAATTTTTTTCCTGATTTCTTACAGTGTTTCTTAAAGCCAGAAAGTTGCCATTTGAAATGACTTTAGTTTTGTGTCATGTCTGTGATCTGCTTTTTTTCTACAAAATTAAACAACTGAATGGAACATCCTCAGAGGCCGGTGATTCCATAATTTTTGCCAGGGGTTGTATTATTTCCCTGTTTGCCATCACTGGATGTTTGCATGAATCACCAAGTTCACATAGATCATTAAAAAATAAATAGTCTTAGAACGACCACTCTCTCTCCCTCTCACTCAGTCACACACACATGCACAGACACCTTAACATTGTTTACCTTTGTGTGGGGAAAATTGCCAAAGAATGTTAGGTAGTAAAATAAATAATAGAAAAAAAATCACAGTTTGATCAGAAAATTTTATTAAATTATAATAAAACAGAAAGTTGTGTTGAGTTTGACAACTCTTGTTCATTCATACTTAGTAGTTCAGAATTTCCTACTACATTGAATGTCAGTTCTGAGGCTGTTCTGTTATTCATTCATACACTTAAGAATATTCATGTTCTGAGTTTATAAAAAACTTGTTCTGTAAAATAGTTCCTTTACTATTGTGATCAAAAACATTGAATCTCAATTTTGAGGCTGCTCTGTAAATATTCATTCATACACTTAAGAATATTCATGTTCTGAGTTCATGAAAAACTTGTTCTGTAAACAGTTCTCTTACTTTTGTCATCAAAATCATTGATTTGAATCTCAGATTTGAGGCTGTTCTGTAAATAGTTTTCAAATAAACAAATATACTGTAGCAACTACTGATCAGTCCATATCAATTTCAGGCTTAAAAAGTGAAAATATCAGCTATATGTTTTAGTTTTAAAGTAATGTACTAATTTTGAAGGTTTTAGCGTTTAGACACACATGCCACATTGCGTTATGGTTGCATTAGTTTCCTGACATCAGTGATTGGCTGGTATGGGTATAGCACACAGTTACTGAAACGTGTGGTGGGTTTTACAAATAAATCTGTATTTGTAAATATGTCATTTTTTTTCATTTGTAAAAAAAAAAGGGGGGGGTTGAAAACTGAAAATTCTGTTTAAATCCATCACTTTTATGTGTCTTACCATCTTTATGCTGATGATATTCAGCTGTACTTTTCCTTTAAGGAGTCAGAGTTACATAAACTGTCTGAGCTAATGGATTGTCTTGCAAGTGTGAAGTCCTGGCTCACTAAAAACTCTCTTCAGTTGAATTGTAAAAAGTCTGAGACTCTGATTATTGCTCCAGAGCAGAAAATTCCTTTGATTGTGAACCATGGTTCACAATCAGTTCTCTGGGCTCCTCTGTTCAGTTGAGCATCAGAAGTCTTGGTGTTTGGTTTGATCAGTCATTGTCTCTTGATAGCCATTCTAGACTGGTCAAAAACTGTTTTTTACCACTTGAGAAATATTGCCAAGTTGAGGCCAATTCTGTCTAACTCTGATCTGGAAGTTGTGATTCATGCTTTTATTTCTTCTTGTTTAGATTATTGCACCTCGCTTTTTACTTGTTTTAATAAATCTGCCTTAAATCATCTTCAAATGGTCCAAAATGCTGCAGCAAGACTTTTAACAAGATCTAGCAGATGGACTCCTATTACCCCCATTTTATCCTCCCTGCACTGGCTTCCTATCAAATTTCGTATCGATTTTAAAATTTTGGTTTTGACTTTTAGAGCCTTGCATGGTCAGGCCCCCAAATATGTGTTGGATATGTTGAGCCCCTACATCTCTAGTGGCTCCCTTCGGTCCTCGGAGCAGAACCTCCTCACGGTTCCGAGAACCTGCTTTAAAACCAGAGGAGATTTATCCTTTCAAGTTGTGGCTCCTAAACTTTGGAATAATCTGTCCCTTCGTGCGATCATCTCTGTGGATTCTTTTAAAATGCAGCTAAAGACATTTTTGTTTACTCAAGGTTTTAGTTGATTGTTCTCTTAATCACTGTTTTTTTTTTTTGTTTTTTTTTTACATGGTTGTGTATTTTGTTTACCTTTTGTGAAGCACTTTGTGATTTTTATCTGTGAAAAGTGCTATATAGTTTCTTCTTCTTCTTCTACTTTAGCGAATGTGTGGCTGCTCACACTGCCATGAACACTGCCATCTCCTGGTAACTGTATTATACTGACCAGCCAGCTGCTGACGTCAAGAAACTAATGTACCCATAATGCAATGCGACGTGTGTCTAAACACTAAAACTTTCAAAATTTGTGCGTTACTTTAAAACTAAAACATATAGTTGATATTTTCACTTTGTAAAATGACAGACGTGATGTTATTTTCAATAACTTGTCAGCAATTAGTTTGTTTAAAATTATAACCATAAGTCAAAACTGTCTGCCCGTGCAAGACTCCAGTGAAATGAACGACAGGTCTGTATAGTGTGAAGAGAAAATGTCTTTTTATTTTTTCTTCAATCCCTCTTTCTTTCTCTCTGCACAGTAAAATCATTCATTCGTTCACCTTCTACCGCTTAGTCCAATTAAGGGTCGCGGGGGGCTGGAGCCTATCCCAGCAGTCATAGGGCGCAAGGCGGGGTACACCCAGGACAGGACGCCAGTCTGTCGCAGGGACAGTAAAATCACCAGTGTTAAATTAACACTGACAGTGAACATATAGTCCCACTCTGACCAGAGTAGGACCATATGTACACTGGTAGTGCTAATTTAACACTGTCAGTGTTCATTTTACACTGGTGATTTTACTGTGTGGTAGCCAGCTCTCCTCTGCCTGCAGAGGATAGAGCTCTACCATTCATGGCTGTCTGTCTGCTACAAAACATGCAACAGACAAGCACTAAAATCTTTGATTCAGCCTTTACAAATGTTTTTAACTGTTAAACTGTATTCACTATGCCGTGAAAACACGTTCGCGGTCTAAAAGTTATCAGAATTAAATTTATCGGAAGCTAATTGGTCTGCTGATGGTTTTCAAAGTTATCTGGAAAGCTAATCTGCTAATGAAAATGTTAGCTTCTGTAATGAGCGGTTAGTGAATTAGCAGAACTGGGCCCACCACTGGGCAATGCATATATCATCACATAGTTTGAGTTTTTCATTTCGGCCAATTTTACCAGAGTTGTGGCTCTTGATTGACAAATCTAGAATCTGTCAGTTTCCTGAGTGGGTGCCTTCATTCTGAAATCCACTCCTCTCACAGTTTTGGTAGGAATTTTGGGAAATTTGGTACAATTCCTTGTTCTAGGTTGGTAATACGCATATTGTAATATTGTACAAGATTGACACATTTTGACAGAGTTATGACCCTTGATTAACAAACCTAGAAACTGCCAGTTTGAGTTGGTGTGTCCATTCTGAAATCAACTATCACATACCTTGAAAACATTTTCCTTCCTCTCCCACAGAATGAAGCTCACCCTTATCTGCCTGGTGCAGAGGAAGAGGAGGAGGAAGAAGAGGACGATGATGAAGACGATGAAAATGAGAGCCGATCTTGGAGGCGATGAAGTTTTTTTTTTTTTCAACATGTTTTATGTTTTCCAGTCTGCAGATTCCACACTGATTGGGTGGAGCATTTCATTTTTCCCTCTCCCCCAGTATTTTGAAACTAATTTCGATCAATATTACAAAGATGAAAAAAAACTTGTATGTTGTACATAAACAGAGGTTTAGAGGGCCAGTAAGTTTTGTAACCCTCGTCTCAATAAACTAATTTAATGTCTCAAGTTTTGTTGAGAAAGATAATTACGTTCTTCTATAGATAGAAAATCAGTGTAAGTTTGAGTGTGCTTACAGATAATAGTAATTCACAGCGTTTGTGTCTGCTGTGAATAGGTATTTTTATACATACTGTATTTCAGCGCTTTTTCATCACCAGTTTTGAAATGTTTTGTCCTCAATTCAGCTCACTCTTCTCTGTTGCTGCCAGAGACTTTTTCCCCCCTCTTCACCAATGGCCTGTCACATACACGTACAATTGGTTCTGACAGTTGACACAATGTGATGTGATTTAATTTCAGTTTGTAAATGATTCACATGCTTCATTTGCCACCGTGCTGGCATGATAACATCTAGTTTAACCGAGCAGCTTACACATGGCACCAAATTGCAGGTGTAGAAAGCCAGCAGTGCAATAAGAGAACCCAGAAGTTTACACCACACGTGGGCCACATTTCGCGCGCTTGTGTTTGGTTTACACCTTGTGTAAATAGAAATACTTCCATTTTTCTAATACCATTTTCCACTTGTTTTATTGTCACCGAAACATTGTGGCAGGGCTCTGATCAGATTGCTGGCATCAGAAACGCCGTCTTGAGACAGGTGATTGAATGTAATAGTGAACCTTTTAATTTTAATATTTAATTTCTTCGCCTTACACAGTCAGCACATGGCTGAATTTTTACAAGATTTGTCATTTACTTTTGTAAATTGTGTAAATGGTAGAAAGAGGAATTTGTTTTGGTTTTTTTTTGTTGTTTTTTTGAATTTAACAATTCATTTTAAATTAATGACTAGACTGAGTTGAGAAGGTCAAGCAAGAGTGCAGTTTCTCTGCTTCAGAATTTTATGTTTAAAACCAATACTTATTTCACTTGGACTGAGTGGGACATTTGTTTGAAATGGACAGAGTTCCTCTCTGGGACTGTGTTGAATAAAATCCAGGACTCAGTCTCAATTGTGTTACTGCTGCTTTGCTTGTATGTGAAAACCAGCACAAGCACCATTTTTCAGTGTGAATATTTTACCACCAAATCATAGTTTTTTGTGTTGATTCTTTCATGTTTTATTTTAGAAGTTTGAAGGGATGCAATCCTTTGATCATACAGAAATGCACTCTACGTTCGCTAACATAGAAATCCACTACTGTTTGTACTGGACTTGCAGCACAATGAAGTGCTGCCTAAACCGATCACTGCAACGTGACCGATTTAATACGGCAACGGTTCACGGATAAATGTGTGAACTGCAGTGCTTCAAATATAGGTTTTGAAAGCCTCTCGACTCGTGCCCACTTGTTTTCACATCACTCCGCCTCCTGCTGATGACCTCACTTGACACACTCAAGCTTGGTTTTTTTTTTTTTTTTTTTTTCCCCCCCATCTTCAACAAAAAGTGAACTGTCTTTAATGTCATTGGTTTGAGTTTGTGCTTGTTTGTGAGGACAGTTTTTAAGGACACACTTTTATTGGTAGGGTTCTTCTGTAAGATGATCGGAGGATAGTCACGCCCTCCTTTTGTATCATATTCTGTATGCTACTATCCCACACTAGTGTAAAAAAATGTAAAATGTTTATCGGACAATAGCTCAGATTTGTTACTGTTTATATTTGCAGGATGTGGATGTATTTTCTTCATGTATTTTGTTTGGGGGGGGGGGGGGGGGGGGGTAATATACTAGCATGTTTGCTTTTGCCAATAAAGATGGAGGAATGAGGTGCTTGTGAAAGTCACCAAAAAAAAAAAAATGAAGAGGAAAAAAAAAAAATTTAATTTGATCTGGGCAAGAGGGAAAAAGTTAAATCTGAGTCGAAAATAAGAGCAAAAAAAAAAAAAATGTTGGCAAATTGGGGGTGAACAAGCAAAAGCATTCCACAAATTATTAACTTAAACTCTTGTGTGGTCTCCATTATTTGCATGCTTTGGCATCCCTTCACTGGTTTCCTGTCCCAGTGAGATCAGGTTTAAGTTTCTGCTACTAACCTGGACTGGCACCTCCCTACCGAGCTGACCTAATTAAACCTTACATACCGGCCCGGGCTTTACGTTCTCGGTGCAGGACTACTTTGTGTCCCTAAGGTGAATAAGAAGTCTGCGGTTCACAGAGCTTTCTTTTATTGTGCCCCTGTTTTGTGGAATGATCTCCCTGCATCAATAAAAGTCAGATTCTGTGGAGATTTTCAAGCCCAGTCTTAAAGACGCACTTATTTTCCCCCTCATATGGCTAGCATACTGGTACAGTTTTGTTTTACGCTTTTTACTCTTTTAATTCATTTATTAGTAATTGGAGCAGGCTGCGGCCTCAACTTGACCTAAATTCTGGGTCTATTAGTGAAGTTTAGGGCTAGTGGCTGGCGATCACCTTAGTACTTCTCTGTTTTTCTTGTTTAATGCTGGCAAATTATACAGTATTTTTTTTGCCTTTCTGATGCCTGATTCTGTTTTTTTTCCTCTCTTTAAGGTGCAGCTCCATCCAGAGATGGGAGTTGTATTTGTGTTGGCGATCCTCCTGTCCTGTGCGCCAGTGGCATTTCTTGTATATTCGTCCGTGAATTGTTCTGTAATTTATGTTTGTAGCATGGCCCAAGCAGAGGGTCACCCCTTTGAGTCTGGTCTGCTTGAGGTTTCTTCCTCAGGGAGTTTTTCCTTACCACTGTTGCTCTGGGGGTTGGTAAGGTTAGACCTTACCTGTGTGAAGCGCTTTGAGGCAACTCTGTTGTGATTTGGCACTATATAAATGAAAATAAATTTTAAAATTAAAGCTAGCACCTGTTGAACATGCTTTTCTCTTTGAAAGCCCGAGGAAAATGGGATGTCCAAGACACTGTTCAGAAGAACAGCATAGTTTGATTAAAAAGTTGATTGGAGAGGGGAAAACTTATACGCTGGTGCAAAAAATTATAGGCTGTTCATCTACAATGATCTCCAATGCTTTAAAAATGGACAAAAAAAAAAACAGACGCGTGGAAGAAAACAGAAAATAACCATCAAAATGGATAGAGGAATAACCAGAATGGCAAAGGCTCACCCATTGATCAGCTCCAGGATGATCGAAAACAGTCTGGAGTTACCTGTAAGTGCTGTGACAGTTAGAATACGCCTGTGTGAAGCTAATTTATTTGCAAGAATCCCCCGCAAAGTCCCTCTGTTAAAAGGCGTGCAGAAGAGGTTACAATTTGCTAAAGAACACTACTGGCCTAAAGAGAAATGGAGGGATATTTTGTGGACTGAGTAAAATTGTTCTTTTTGGGTCCAAGGGCCGCAGACAGTTTGTGAGACAACCCTGAAACTCTGAATTCAGGCCACAGTTCACAGCGAAGCATGGTGGTGCAAGTATCATGATATGGGCATGTTTCTCCTACTATGGTGTTGGGCCTATATATCGCATACCAGGTATGGATCAGTTTGGATATGTCAAAATACTTGAAGAGGTCATGTTGCCAGCAGATTCCAAAAAGGTATAGTTTGGACTATCTGTGAATGAATATTCTGGAGTTATGGGGTAAAAACAGCAAGAACAGTGACAAAGGTCAATTTCAATTTGTACAGGGGTCAAAAGTTAAAGTTGCTCCAATTTTGGTAAAAAGTGATGCAAATTATTAGTTGGGTGAAGACGGTTTTAAAAAGGAATAGTTTGCATCATGTATCATGCTTAGTTATCATGTTACAGGGTAGCATATGTCACATGTGAGAGCATATCTCACCCATACTGGCCTCTCTTCATTGGCTTCCTGTTAATTCTAGAATAGAATTTAAAATTCTTCTTCTTACTTATAAGGTTTTGAATAATCAGGTCCCATCTTATCTTAGGGACCTTGTAGTACCATATCACCCCAATAGAGCGCTTCGCTCTCAGACTGCAGGCTTACTTGTAGTTCCTAGGGTTTGTAAGAGTAGAATGGGAGGCAGAGCCTTCAGCTTTCAGGCTCCTCTCCTCGGAACCAGCTCCCAATTCGGATCAGGGAGACAGACACCCTCTCTACTTTTAAGATTAGGCTTAAAACTTTCCTTTTTGCTAAAGCTTATAGTTAAGGCTGGATCAGGTGACCCTGAACCATCCCTTAGTTATGCTGCTATAGACGTAGACTGCTGGGGGGTTCCCATGATGCACTGTTTCTTTCTCTTTTTGCTCTGTATGCACCACTCTGCATTTAATCATTAGTGATCGATCTCTGCTGCCCTCCACAGCATGTCTTTTTCCTGGTTCTCTCCCTCAGCCCCAACCAGTCCCAGCAGAAGACTGCCCCTCCCTGAGCCTGGTTCTGCTGGAGGTTTCTTCCTGTTAAAAGGGAGTTTTTCCTTCCCACTGTAGCCAAGTGCTTGCTCACAGGGGGTCGTTTTGACCGTTGGGGTTTTACATAATTATTGTATGGCCTTGCCTTACAATATAAAGCGCCTTGGGGCAACTGTTGTGATTTGGCGCTATATAAAAAATTGATTGATTGATTGACATGTCATATAGAATCCAATGGATGCTGATATTGTTTAACCTTTACTTTGCAAACCAAGCACACAACACAGTCAAAACCATTCCAGTTATTAATCCTATTAGCTCAACCAGTAATTTGCTCCACTTTTTACCAAAATTGGAGCAACTTCAACTTTTGACCCCTGTACAAACTGAAACTGACCTTTCTCAGTGTTCTTGCTATTTTTACCCCATAACTCCAGACCATTCATTCACAGATAGTCCAAACTATACCTTTTTGGAATCTTTATGATCAGACAAATAATACGGAATACCTTTCAATATGATTGGAGCATTTTTAAATTTTGACCCCTGTGTAATACTTCAACTGACCCCTTCTTGGTCGCCTATTGAAAGTTCACGTGGGTACCCAGCATTTTTAAAAGAGTAAGGAGTATGTGTGCCAAATTTGGTGCTTGCATCACCATTTGAAGCATTTTTTTTTTCAGTTATCCGCTGCACTATAATAGCCCAATTTCATAGCCTTAAGAGTGTGCATATCATGAATGCTTGGTCTTGTTGGATTTGTGAGAATCTACTGGTACCTTGTTTCCCATGTAACAATAACAAATGTACTCAAAACCTGGATTAATCTTTTTAGTCATATAACACTACTATTATTCTGAACACTATTGTACGTAGGTCACAGACTGACGATTTGCTAAACTGTTGGAAAGTTTTTCTTGTTTACATTTCTGATTCAGACCAAAAAAGAAGCTTTTTGAATAAATTAATCTAGGAAAAAGCAAAAAAAAAAAAAAAAACAGTGCTAATGAGCAAGCATGTTTCTTCTAACGGAACCTGAAGCTGGGTCCTTTTCCCCCAAAAACACCATGTGAAAGAACATTCAAATCAAATGATAGAACATTGCTCTATTTCAGACACACTATGTTTAGTGAATGTGTGATGCTGAGATTGACCTCTAATCACATGTGGTTATTCTGACATCTATGAACCCAAATCGCACCCCTGTGAATGAATGTCCTCCGAACAGTTTCATCACAGTGACTCCAATGTGCAAATATTGCTGAATAATACATGAGTTTTTCTTACTTTGGGAAGTGGGGTGAAAACACTCAGTTTGTTAGATTAAATGTAAGAACTTTTCACTCTCCTTTGGGAGAGAGATGCCTCCTCGCTGTCTGTCCTCAGCAGACCTGACAAAAAGGTTGAGTCTTGAAAAGAAACTATTGCAATTCACACAGTTCTTTTGAACACAGATAATAATAATTATTATTACTATTATCATTTAAGTTGAAATAAAGTCCTTAATGTGTAACTACAGGTTTGGGTTTCTCTTTTAAAGTAGTTTATTATTTTTTTGATCACAAATATTAAATATGAGCAGCACGGTGGATTAGTGGTTAGCACTGTTGCGTAACAGCAAGAAGGTCATGGGTTTGATTCCCACCTGTGGCCTTTTTGTGTGGAGTTTGCATGTTCTCCCTGTGTTTGTGTGGGTTTCCTCTGGGTGCTCCGGCTTCCTCCCACATTTACAGTCATGCAGGTTAGGTGAACTGGAAACTTTATAATTGTCCAGGTCTCCCATGCAAAAGAGATCTTGATCTCAATGGGACTAACCTGATTAAATAAAGTTTAAAGTAAATGTATGGAGGATGTCACTGTCACTAAAAAGATCACAGTGAGGGCAAATGAGAAACTCTGGATGCAGTGGCGGTCCTAGAGTGATTTACTCCCCGGGCGAAACCCCCTGCGTGCGTGCGCCCCCCCCTGCCCACCACCCATGAAAACACTAACTTCGTCCAGAACACCCACAATCCCACAAATTAACTCACAACAGCTATTTTCAAGAACAAATTTCCGGTTTTAATGTCTACTGCAATAACAAACAAAGATAAACAATAATTACTTCAATAAAGTTTTTGAACATAAAAAAAAAGACTCAGTGACTTCACATTACAACTATGTACAGTACAGGTATTTAAGAAAGCACAACTGCACTACAGCACCACCCGATGGGCAAAATATTGCACGTCATTCAGTTTTACCAACAGAGTGCACTTTGCATTATCATAGAGTACCATTCACCATAATGAACAAGACTTAAACCTCCATTAAAGTCGCACCATACAAATAACGAAAGAAATTAAACAATCTGCATATTACAGAATACCATGAAGTGACAAAAAATGTACAAAAAAACCCTATACATTAAAGTAGCAAAAATGGTAAAGTGCAATCATATATCATAAATAAATGAACTAACAAGAGAGGTAAATTCTATACCTATTACTGTACACATAAGAATAAATAACAAACATTATTGTGTATCATAAGTAACAGGAAGCAACAAGTGAAGAAGTTAAAACTCTTTAAAGGCAGGATTTTGAGAAAAATGTGGCAAACCCAGAGAGTGAACAGAACTGAGACAGAACCAGATTCAGTCTGTGTGCATAGCAATACACAAACATTGCACTGGGGGCTGTTGCTTTAACTTTGGTCTGCAAACCATTGAGAGCTGAAGCCATGACAGCAGCCACGGCTTCTTCGTAAGGAAGACTATCAAATGGCTTCGCCAAAATCCGGTCCACAACATTCAAATTGTCTGCCATTATGTGCAGCTTGCTACCTAGCTAACTTGCTAGCTGGGACTGGCGCGAGGCTAGTGTGAAGTTTGTCCGCCTGTGAGTGCTTTGTGACGGTGGAGGAGCTCAGCAGCACCCGCTGCTCGGTAGGGACAGAAACTGCGACAGAAGTCAGAAAGAGTGATAGAAGTCAGTCTCCAAACACAAGCAGCTACAAAAAAAAACACCAGAAATAGAAGCTCGATTTGCCGCTAGTCGTTTTTAACAAAGAAAATGCCGCTAAGAGGATTAAGAAAGTCTCCGATTCAAGTCAGAACAGAATGAAAACTAAAAAATGCTCCCACGGATGGTTACATCAAAAGATCGCTGATTCGCTCATTTCGCTGTCAATCAAAAAGGGATTCAGCCTCAGACAGATCATCCAATCATCATATAGAAGCTGAGCGTCCAGGCCAGCTGAGGCCAGCCCACTGCCCCATAGACCCCCAGACACGCTGAGCGGCCGATGGGCGGGACAAAGCCCAGCATTTATCCAATGACTCGCTTTGTGTTAAACTCTGTGGTCGCTCAGCGTCCACACTGTTTAAAGCTGTGAAGCTGGGTAAATCTATACATACCTTTTTCCTTTGCTCGTTTTTCCTTTTCTTCTTTCATTTTCTTTCGAAATTGGGCACCTGATGGCTTTGATCGTTTCCTATCCATCATTATGTCTTACTCCGTTTCGACCACCTCCTCGTCCAAACATTGAATGATTCCCCCTCCCCCTGCACAAACTCTGCACTGTGCAGCATTGCTCACCTAACGCGAGAGGTAAGATGGGGGGGGGCGCTCTGCCGTAATGTAACCACGAACTCCCCCGTCAGGACAACCCCCCCCCCCGGTTTTATTTATTTATTTATTTTTTGGACAGGGTTTTTTTTTTTTTTTTTTTTTTTCTCGCACGCTCGTGCTTGGGGTCATTGTCTTGTTGAAACATCCATTTCAAGGGCATGTGCTCTTCAGCATAAGGCAACATGACCTCTTCAAGTATTTTGACATATCCAAACTGATCCATGATACCTGGTATGCGATATATAGGCCCAACACCATAATAGGAGAAACATGCCCATATCATGATGCTTGCACCACCACGCTTCACTGTCTTCACTGTGAACTGTGGCTTGAATTCAGAGTTTGGGGGTTGTCTCACAAACTGTCTAAGGCCCTTGGACCCAAAAAGAACAATTTTACTCTCATCAGTCCACAAAATATTCCTCCATTTTGTCTTAAGGCCAGTTGATGTGTTCTTTGGCAAATTGTAACCTCTTCTGCACATGTCTTTTATTTAACAGAGGGATTAGCTTCACACAGGTGTCTTCTAACTGTCACAGCACTTACAGGTAACTCCAGACTGTCTTTGATCATCCTGGAGCTGATCAATGGGTGAGCCTTTGCCATTCTGGTTATTCTTTTTTTTTCTTTTTTTTTTTCAAATTACTTTTTATTGAAAAAGCATATTGTACATTCCACATTGCACTGTATACAATTACAGTATGTTTGCTCTTTCACATATTTTCATTTTAAACATTCAAGAACATCAGTGAACATTGTGGCGAGTACAAACATTGAGGTTACGTGACATTTTACTGAGATTTCTACATAAAGTCTGTGTGCGTAGGCTTCACATATTCCGTCCATTTAGACCAAAAAATGTAAAAAGCATCCAATTTCACTTTGATAAGAAAATAATTTTTTTTTCCATTGTATAAATTTCTTTGACAATATTAATCCAGTCATCAATTGTTGGTCGATCTGGCTTCAGCCATTTCCTTGTGACTGCTTTCTTACTAGCTGCCAACAAGATGTACAGACGTTTTCTGTCATTACCAAAACCGTACAGTCTTATTTTACCTAAATACAAGCATTCAAATGACAAGGGGAAAACAATAGAAAATACATTCTGCAAATGACAGTGAATCTCTGACCAATATTCTTGTATGACCGCACATTCCCAAAAAATATGGAAATGATTGGCTCCCTCATTGCTACATCTCCAGCAAGCATCACCTGTCGCTCTGTATTTCTTCTGAGCTGGTGTAATGAAGAACCTCATGATATTCTTCCAACAGAATTCACGCTTCCAACAGAATTCACGCCAAATATTTGATCCAGTTGTAGTCCATTGTATTTGACATATATGTTCCCAAGCATCCTCTGTAATTGTAAGACCTCCTTCCCTTTCCCACTTTTCTTTTACATATGTGTTCTCCGTTCCACACCCAAGAATGCTTTTGTATAGTTTAGAAACTATTTTAGATGGGGATACTGATTTTATTATTGATAAAAATGTATGCAAGAAACCTTGGTTAATTGAATTTATTTCAATATTTTGATTGAAATAATTTCTCACTTGTAGATATCTGTAAAAATCTTCAGAACCTAATCCATGTTTTTTCTTTAAATTGTCAAAAGATTGGAGTGCCCCCCTTGTGGATAAGGGAGTTATAGTCAGTTATTCATTTGGAAATCCATAATTTGAATCTATTGTCACATTTATTTGGGGCAAAGTCTGTGTCATAGGCACACCATGTTAGAATTTTGGAGGCCTGTTCTATGTGACAGAGTTTAACATTTTCGTTCCATTTTAATCATAACATTTAATAGGTGATTGTCTTGAATATTATTATTTCTCTGTAGTTTGATTTCCACCATTAAAGCTTTCAAAGGTACTCCATTAATTACTTTTTCTTCAAGATCTTTCCATCCCGCAGTGTAAACCGGAGAGCACATGCACACTAAAGGTCTCAATTGTGCAGCATAAAAGTATTTTCGTAAACATGGCAAATTCCTACCACCCTTATTTTTTGGTAACTGTAATGTTTTATACTTGATTCTAGATTTTTTTTTACCTTTCCAAATATATCTGGATATAATTCTATCCCATTCTTCAAACTGTTTTTGTGGAATATAGAATGGTAGGCATTGGAATCGATAGAGAATTTGTGGAAGAACATTCATTCTAACTGAATCAGTTCTTGAGTGCAAATCAAGAAATGGTATTGAACCCCATCTTTGTAAGTCAGATTGTAATTTAACATTCAGAGGTTCATAGTTGACATACATTTTATTAAAATCTTTGTGTAAAATTATACCCAGATATTTGATTGAGTCAGCTTCCCATTTCCATTTATAGCTATCCTTAATAGCAGCTGAACTGGTTCACTTTTTGGCCAAAAAAGTGAGACGACGGCGGAGAGGAAAACGAGCTGGAGCTCTCGTGTGCCTCAGACAAAGGGGCACGCGCACGCCCCTACCTGGGATATTTCTCTCCAACGTCCGCTCACTCCACAGCAAGATGGATGAGCTGGCACTGCTGATGAAGAAGAATAGAGATTTCTCCTCATCTTGTGTACTGTGCTTCACGGAGATGTGGTTAAATGCACAGACACCGGACTGCGCGCTCCAACTAGAGAGATTCCAACTCCTCCGCGCAGACAGAGACCGAGCACTCTCTGGTGGAAAAACTAGAGGGGGTTGACTCTGCTTCTATATCAACAACGCCTGGTGCTGCGATGTGACTGTGATCTCCCAACACTGCTGTCCCTCTCTGGAATATCTCCTCATAAACTGCAGACCGTTCTACTCTCGACGTAAGTTTAACTCTTTCATACTTTTCTCTGTATATTCCACCGAGCGCGGACGTGCACGAGGCCGAGCGCGCACTCGCGGATCAGATTATGAGTGTGGAGAGAGACTTTCCGGACTCTCGTTATAATTCTCGGTGATTTTAACAAAGGGAATCTCAGTCAGGAATTACCAAAATACAAACAGTTTGTTAAATGCCCGACCAGAGAAGGGAGCACGTTAGATCATTGTTACACGACAGTGAGCGGCGCCTACCACGCAGTGGCCCGTGCAGCTTTGGGACTCTCAGATCACGTGATGGTCCACTTGATCCCCACGTACAGACAGAGACTTAAACTCTCTAAACCTGTTGTGAGGACGTCTAAAGTGTGGAGCAATGAAGCTGTAAAGGAGCTACGTGCGTGCTTGGCCACCACGGATTGGGATATGTTGAACAAACTGTCTGTTTGTTCAACAGACAGTCTAGATGACTACACGGACACTGTGACATCATATATTCATTTCTGTGAAGACAGCATCATCCCACAGCGTACCAGGGTGAGATATAACAATGACAAGCCTTGGTTCACACCTAAACTCCAGCAGCTCCGTCAGCAGAAAGAGGTGGCTTTCAGAGAAGGAGACAGAGACAGCTATAGAGGTGCAAAGTACAGATATAGCAAGGAGGTGGCAAAGGCTAAATCCATGTACCGTTCACGTCTGCAGCAAAGGTTCTCTGCCAACGACTCGGCCTCTGTGTGGAGGGGGTTGAAAGAGATCACCAACTACAAGCCCAAAGCACCTCGTTCTATTGACGACCTCAAGCTGGCCAACGACCTGAACGTCTTCTATTCACGCTTTGAAGACAAGGACTCACACCTCCCCACCCCCCACACAACTGGATATTCAAACACTCTGGACCTCCCCCCTCTCACTGCTGCCCTCCCCACTCCCCCTGTTGCCCTCTCGGTCCAAGAGGAGGACGTGAGGAGACATTTCAAAAGGCTGAATCCACGTAAGGCCCCGGGCCCAGACTGTGTCTCTCCTGCCACCCTGAGACACTGCGCTGATGAGCTGGCCCCAGTCTTCACGGGGATCTTCAACACCTCCCTGGAGTCATGCCATGTTCCAGTCTGTTTCAAGTCCTCAATCATAGTTCCAGTCCCCAAGAAACCACGCGTCACTGGACTTAATGACTACCGTCCTGTGGCTCTCATGTCTGTAGTCATGAAGACCTTCGAACACCTGGTTTTATCCCACCTGAAGTCCATCACCGACCCCCTCCTGGACCCCCTGCAGTTTGCCTACAGAGCCAACAGGTCTGTAGATGACGCCATAAACCTGGCCCTGCACTCCATCCTGCAGCACCTGGACTCCCCAGGAACCTACGCTAGGATCCTGTTTGTGGACTTCAGCTCTGCATTCAACACCATCCTTCCAGCTTTGCTCCAGGACAAGCTTTCTCTGCTCCACGTGCCCAACTCCACCTGCAGGTGGATCATAGACTTCCTGACGGACCGGAGTCAGCGTGTGAGGCTGGGAAAAAATGTCTCGAACACTCGGGCTCTCAGCACAGGATCTCCACAGGGCTGTGTCCTTTCCCCTCTGCGCTTCTCCCTCTACACTAACTGCTGCACCTCCAGCCACGACTCTGTAAAGCTCATCAAGTTTGTGGACGACACCACCCTCATCGGACTCATTTCGGATGGGGATGAGTCTGCCTACAGGAGGGAGGTGGACCGGCTGGTGACCTGGTGCAGCAGCAACAACTTGGAGCTCAACGCCCAGAAAACAGTGGAGATGATCGTGGACTTCAGGAAAGCCACAGCCCCCCCGCCCTCCCTCGCCCTCACCAACAGCCCCATCACCACTGTGGACTGTCACTGCTTCCTTGGCACCACCATCACCCAGGACCTCAAGTGGGAGTCAACCATCAGCTCCCTCATCAAGAAGGCCCAGCAGAGGATGTACTTCGTGCGGCAGCTGAAGAAGGCCAAGCTGCCTGTCCAGCTGATGGTGCAGTTCTACACGGCCATCATTGAGTCCATCCTCTGCTCCTCCATCATGGTGTGGTACGCCGGGGCCACAGCCAGGGACAGACACAGACTGCAGCGCATTGTGGCCTCTGCTGAGAAGGTGATCAGCTGTAGCCTTCCATCTCTCCACGACCTGCACGTCTCCAGGACTCTGGGCCGAGCAGGTCGGATCACAGCTGACTCTTCTCACCCTGCACACGGTCTGTTCAAACCATTCCCCTCGGGCAGGAGGCTACGGTCCATCCGGACCAGAACCTCCCGCCATAAGAACAGTTTCTTCCCCTCTGCCGTTAGACTCATGAACACCTCATAACTCAGTCACCTTAAGCTTAACTCTGTCACTTTATCATTTTATCACGGGTCACTTTAGACAGTGTATTTTGGTTTTTAATTGCACTCCTCCCACTGCACTGTTTTTTTTCTGTTTCTCTGTTTTTCTGTTGCACACAGCCTTTCATATTTCATATTTCTTTTTTTTATCTTATATTTCATCTTATTTTGACACATATGTTATATTTTATCTTAGCATTTTATCTCTTCTTAATGTTGCACCATTGTACCGAAGCAAATTCCTAGTCTGTGAATCCTGTTCACTGGCAATGGCAATAAACTTCTTCTGATTCTGATATTCTGCGGAGGATTATAATTTAAAGTTAAAACTTGAGTCTTATTGATGTTAATTTTGTGTCCTGAGAATGTACCATATTCAAGTGTTTTCATTGTTACAGGTAATGTTGGAGTTGGATGTATAATGGTCAACAGTAGATCATCTGTGAATAAGGCGAGCTTTTGCTCCTGTCCCAAGATTGTTACCCCTTTAATATTCTTGTTTTCCCTTATCCATTGAGCGAGCGGTTCTATATACAAGGCAAATAAAAGTGCGGACATATTGCACCCCTGTCTTGATCCTCTTTCGAGGGCGATTGACTCCGTGAGGTCCCTGTTGACTTTTATCCTAGCTGTAGGTTTGTAATATAATCCTGAAATTGTCTCAATTATTGATTGATGAAAGCCAAATTTATTTAGACCATTGTATAAGAAGTTCCACCTCACGGAGTCAAACGCTTTTTCTGCATCTAAACTAATTACTAATGTTTCTTGTTTTTTTTTTTACTAACCTGTTGCATTATGTTTAATACTCTTCTGATGCTGTCTTGTGTTTGTCTTTGTTTGATGAACCCTGTCTGGTCTTTGTGTATTAATATTGGTAAGATCGTCTCCAGTCGCCTTGAAATTATGGATGTGAATAGTTTATAGTCAATATTTAATACACTAAGTGGACGATAGTTCCCACACTCTAGTCTATCTTTTCCTTCTTTTGGAATGAGAGAGATTATCGCTTCATTCCATGATGTTGGAGTAATTTTCTTTTCAAGCACCCAATTGAAAGTCTTTAATAAAACTGGAGTAAGATGACTCTCCATTGTTTTGTACCACTCTGGGCCTTATCCATCTGCGCCCGCCATTTTGCCCCTTTTTAGTTTTGTAATTGCCAAATGAATTTCTTCTGTGGTTATGGCAGCAAGAAGCATTTTAATTTTGTTCATCCGTCAATATTGGTAAATCTAACTTTGTCAAGAAGGTATCTATATCATCCTCATTATTTATGACCGATTGTGAGTAAAGATTTTTATAATATTTTTGGAAACAATGTTGGATTTGTTCATGTTCAGTCTCAATTTTATTATTTAATGGGTTCCTAATTTTGTGAATTGTTCTCTCTGCTTGTTGTTTCCTCAGTTTGTAAGAAAGGAGTTTTAAAGATTTTCCACCTACTTCGTAGTATTGTTGTTTCATAAAGATTCGTTTCTTCTGTATTGTTAATGCTTCAATATCGTTTATTTCTTTTTTCAATTTTTCAATTTCAGCTTTAACTTCTTTTTTCATATTTTTAGAATGTTCCTGTTGGAGTTTTAATATTTTTCCTTCTAAGCTTGTTAGATTGAACTGGTTGACTTTCTTTAGGTAAGAGGAGATACTTATTATTCTTCCTGTCATTACTGCTTTTAATGTGTCCCAAAGAATTCCTGGGGACACTTCACCATTGTCATTATATTTAAGGTAATCTTTAATCTCTCCAATTAGCCTTTCTTTAGCATTTTGGATATTTAAAATGTTATTATTTAATCTCCAGAGTGTACTCCAGAGTGTTTTTTTCTTCTTTGACAGATAAACATTCACGGTGACTGGATTATCATCTGAGATTGTACATGGTCCAATTTCACAATCTTTCACGTTTAATAGGTCATTCTTGAACATAAATACTATAGTCTAGTCAGGTGTAGACATTATGAGGGTGTCAGTAATAGGTATATTCTCTCTTTGTTGGGTTATTTCCCTCCACCACGTCTGCTACACCAGTCTCCTCCATTAGTCGTATTATCTTTTTTCCAGTCTTTCTAGAGTCACCTTTTCCGGTGGAAGAGTCTAGCGAGACACTTAATGGAACGTTAAAGTCCCCAGCACATATCAATATCCCTTGACTTTTTGTTGAAATTAATTCAAAAATGTATCTATAGAAGGATAAATTGCTATTTGGAGGTATGTATACATTTAATAAAGTTGTTAGAGTACCTTCAATCTTTCCTGTTATCATGATGTATCTGCCTTCCTTATCTTTTAGCTCAGAAATGTGTTCATAGTTCAATGCTCCGGAAATCAGGGTCGCCACTCCTCTCCTCCGTCCTGAATTATGAGATGAATAAAAAACATGTTTATATCCCATTTTTTTCAATTTTAGATGTTCGTCATCTGGAAGATGCGTTTCTTGTAAGAATGCAATTTCTGTTTTATCTCTTTTGAGTTTTGACAATATCTTCCACCTTTTAACCAGACTATGCAAGCCATTAATATTGAGTGTAGTTAGTTGTATATGCTTGTTATGCATTTTGTCTTAATTTTACATTATGATGTCTTGTTTCATAACTCCCCCACATGAACATCAAACTCAGAACATAAGTAAAACATTCACACTGAAAATGAACAACAAACATTGTAAACTTCCAAGGCAGGGGTCCATGAGATGGACCCTTTTGAGCCTCTAAAGGCCGTGTCCTCATGAGTTCCTTCGAGGGGGCCTTCATTAGCTGTGGCCTATGACGCAATTGAGTTGATCCCTAAAGAACCACCTTTTTGTATTTCACACCAATATATTATTGTAACTTGAACTTACATTTTTGTTGATAAATATAACAATTTCTCAAAAAAAAAGTAGTGCAGGAAACCTCAATCTTCAGAGGGGGTAGCTGCAGTCCTCCTGAAGGCTCTCAGCTTCTCTTTGTAACCAGGATCCGGCGCTGGATGGGATGTATTGTGTCCGGTTCTTCCTGGCACCCTGGTCCATGTCAGCTGCTTCAGCTGCTCCAGGATGGTTTCTGGTGACTTGATGATTGGAACTTGAAATCCTTGTTTGGTCATGTCTTCACTTGCCTCCTTCACAGTGTCATAGATTCTGGCCCCTTCTGTATATTTAACTTTCAGCCTGGCAGGAAAAAGTTTTTGGAACTTGATTTGATTGTCTTTTAGTATCTTGCACATGTCGGCATATTCTCTTCTTTTTTTGATGATGAGAGGAGGGTAGTCGTTGTCAAGCGTTATTTGTTTGCCTTTCCAAGTAAAGCCTCTCTGTTGCCATGCTTTGAGGAGTATGAGCTCCTTTGTCTTGAAGCTCAGAAACTTGACAATAATGGAGCGCGGTGGGGCTCCACTCGGGAGAACAGGGCCAAGAGAGCGGTGTGCACGCTCGATGCTTATCTCCATCTCAGCACTCAGCGTTAAGCCCTCGCGTAACATCGCTTCAGAAAATGCACACAAAAAATGCAGTCTCTGGCACATTGTAAATTCTGACATTCTCTCTTCTAGTTCTGCTTCCTAAATTTGTTAGCTTGTCAATTAATCCCGTGTGGAGCTGTAACAGTCCGGTCATAGCATCTTCCACGTTTTGTATTCTCTCTTCCGCTTTTTCAATTCTCTCCTCTGCTTCCTCCATCAGTTGTTAACTTTAGCAATATCTTCTTTCAGACTTTCAAGTTTCTCATTAGCTTCCTGCCGGAATGCTCTCAACTCTTGTAAAAGTATTTCAAGCGCAGCTGAATCTGCCATGGCTTGCGTTTCTGCGCTAGCTTGTTGCTGTTAGCTTGTTAGCTCTGGTATCTGCATTGGCTAGCGGTAGCTCACGTTAGCGCTTTTCCAAAGTTTGTTCGGCTATTTCAACGCACTTTCAAACCTGGTATTTGGCGTACTTCTCTTCCCCTCGTTGTTATATTAGAACGTAGATGTGAATTTCTTTGGTTTAGAGGGGGTTTGCTGTTAATTCTTTTGGTTCTGTCGGGAGCTCCCTTACAGTGTGGCCATCACGATGGTGTCCCAACCGGAAGTCTGCCATTCTGATTATTCTTCTTTCCATTTTGATGGTTGTTTTCCGTTTTCTTCCACGCGTCTGTTTTTTTTTTTTTGTCCATTTTAAAGCATTGGAGATCATGGTAGATGAACAGCCTATAATTTTTTGCACCTGCGTATACGTTTTCCCCTCTCCAATCAACTTTTTAATCAAACTACACTGTTCTTCTGAACAATGTCTTGAACGTCCCATTTTCCTCAGGCTTTCAAAGAGAAAAGCATGTTCAACAGGTGCTGGCTTTATCCTTAAATAGGGGACACCTGATTCACACCTGTTTGTTCCACAAAACTGACGAACTCACTGACTGAATGCCACACTACTATTATTGTGAACACCCCCTTTTCTACTTTTTTTTTTTACTAATAGCCCGATTTCATAGCCTTAAGAGTGTGCATATCATGAATGCTTGGTCTTGTTAGATTTGTGAGAATCTACTGAATCTACTGGTATCTTGTTTCGCATGTAACAATAAGAAATATACTCAAAACCTGGATTAATCTTTTTAGTCACATAGCACTACTATTATTCTGAACACTACTGTATCTGCCTGTGTGTTCAAGGGGTGTGCAGAACAACTGGCACATGTCCTGACAGAAATTTTTAACATCTCCTTGGGTCATTCCTTCACGCTTCAAAACGTCAGCCATCATTTCAGTGCCCAAAAGACCCTCCATTACTACCATTAATGATTACCGCCCTGTAGCCCTCACTTCCATAATCATGAAGTGCTTTGAAAGACTAATAAAAGAGCACATCACCTCCGTTTTACCTCCCACATTCAACCCCCAACCTACAGTTTGCATACCAACCAAACCGCTTTGCTGAAGATGCCTTATCCACTGCTCTCCATCTGCCTGTGGAACACCTGGAGGGTAAAATGCATGGGTCCGGATGCTGCTGGATGATTTCAGTTCTGCATTTAACACTGTAATCCCACAAAACTGGGCCCACTGGGACTAAACTGGATACTCGACTTTTTGACAAACAGACCTCAATTTGTGCACGGAAATAACGACAGCAGTTCGAACACCATCACCTTAAGCACAAGCTCTCCATAAGGGTGTGTGCTGAGTCCCTTCCTCTTCACCCTCATGACCCACGATTGTTGTGCAAAGTTCAGAAAAAATCACATCATCAAATATGCTGATGATGCAACTGTAGCGGAGCTCATCCAGAACAAGGACGACACGCACTACAGGGAGGAGGTGAGACTCTTCACCAGTTGGTGCGACAACAACAATCTGATCCTGATTTGGAGAAAACCAAGGAGCTGGTGATGGATTTCAGGAGAAGTTGCCCTTCTATGCACACATTTACATCAAGGACTCTGTGGTGGAGATTGTACAGCAATCAAAATTCCTGGGAGTTCATGTCTCCGAAAATCTGATCTGTTCTCTGCACATATCTTCTCTGGTTAAAAAGGCCAACCAGCATCTGCACTTTCTCTGCAGGTTAAAGCGAGCCCGGCTGAGCCCAGCTGTCCTCACCTCCTACTGTAGAGAAACAATAGAGGGTGATCTAACCAGGAGCATCTCTCTGTGCCATGAAAGCAGCCTTGCAGACAGGAATGCATTGGTGAGGGTCATGAAGGCAGCAGAGAAGATTATTAGGGCCAGGCTGCCAACCACTGGTGAACTGGCAGAACAGCACTGCTTGTCCAGGGCAAGAAGGATAATCAGAGACACTTCACATACCTTTAACAATCTGTTTTCCTTCCTGCCCTCAGATAGTCGGTACCATTGCCTGAGTTGCAAAACACACAGATTCAGGGACAGATTTTACCCAATGGCCATAAGGTACACTCAACAAAAATATAAACGCAACACTTTTGGTTTTGCTCCCATTTTGTATGAGATGAACTCAAAGATCTAAAACTTTTTCCACATACACAATATCACCATTTCCCTCAAATATTGTTCACAAACCAGTCCAAATCTGTGATAGTGAGCACTTCTCCTTTGCTGAGATAATCCATCCCACCTCACAGGTGTGCCATACCAAGATGCTGATTAGACACCATGATTAGTGCACAGGTGTGCCTTAGACTGTCCACAATAAAAGGCCACTCTGAAAGGTGCAGTTTTGTTTTATTGGGGGGGGGGGATACCAGTGAGTATCTGGTGTGACCACCATTTGCCTCATGCAGTGCAACACATCTCCTTCGCATAGAGTTGATCAGGTTGTCAATTGTGGCCTGTGGAATGTTGGTCCACTCCTCTTCAATGGCTGTACGAAATTGCTGGATATTGGCAGGAACTGGTACACGCTGTCGTATACGCCGGTCCAGAGCATCCCAAACATGCTCAATGGGTGACATGTCCGGTGAGTATGCCGGCCATGCAAGAACTGGGACATTTTCAGCTTCCAAGAATTGTGTACAGATCCTTGCAACATGGGGCCGTGCATTATCCTGCTGCAACATGGTGATGTTCTTGGATGTATGGCACAACAATGGGCCTCAGGATCTCGTCACGGTATCTCTGTGCATTCAAAATGCCATCAATAAAATGCACCTGTGTTCTTCGTCCATAACAGACGTCTGCCCATACCATAATCCCACCGCCACTATGGGCCACTCGATCCACAACATTGACATCAGAAAACCGCTCACCCACATGACGCCACACACGCTGTCTGCCATCTGCCCTGAACAGTGTGAACCGGGATTCATCCGTGAAGAGAACACCTCTCCAACATGCCAAAGGCCAGCGAATGTGAGCATTTGCCCACTCAAGTCGGTTACGACGACGAACTGGAGTCAAGTCGAGACCCCGATGAGGACAACGAGCATGCAGATGAGCTTCCCTGAGACGTTTCTGACAGTTTGTGCAGACATTCTTTGGTTATGCAAACCGATTGTTTCAGCAGCTGTCCGAGTGGCTGGTCTCAGACGATCTTGGAGGTGAACATGCTGGATGTGGAGGTCCTGGGCTGGTGTGGTTACACGTGGTCTGCGGTTGTGAGGCTGGTTGGATGTACTACCAAATTCTCTGAAACGCCTTTGGAGATGGCTTATGGTAGAGAAATGAACATTCAATACACGAGCAACAGCTCTGGTTGACATTCCTGCTGTCAGCATGCCAATTGCACACTCCCTCAAATCTTGCGACATCTGTGGCATTGTGCTGTGTGATAAAACTGCACCTTTCAGAGTGGCCTTTTATTGTGGGCAGTCTAAGGCACACCTGTGCACTAATCATGGTGTCTAATCAGCATCTTGATATGGCACACCTGTGAGGTGGGATGGATTATCTCAGCAAAGGAGGAGTGCTCACTATCACGGATTTAGACTGGTTTGTGAACAATATTTGAGGGAAATGGTGATATTGTGTATGTGGAAAAAGTTTTAGATTTCTGAGTTCATCTCATACAAAATGGGAGCAAAACCAAAAGTGTTGCGTTTATATTTTTGTTGAGTGTATATATATATATATATATATATATATATATATATATATATATATATATATATATATATAAGACAATCCGAAATGAAGGACAAATGCTGCTTGTCACAACCTGCACCTTATTTGGGGCATAATGTATGGTCATTCACTCACCGATATAACTCTGGTGTCATTAGTCCACAGTTCAGACAACATGTTCAGTTCAAATCTAAGTCAAAGATTTTTCTTCTTCTACTAAGGTGGATTAGAACTTCTTGTTTTACACATCGCCAACTATTGGACAGGAGGGGCCTAGCAGTCAATATGTGTCACCGATTTCAAAATGTAGCTCTTTTTTTTTTTGCATATGCAATGACATGTCAATCATCTGTGTCCATTTAGATTTCAGGGGAGTCCAGTGCAACCCTGGCCTCTGCTCTAGCTCTACCCATGCCAGAGGTGTTCAACATTTGACATTTCCTTTTCACTGTGGACTCAAAATTTGTCACTTCCTGTTTCAGTGTAAACTAAAACTGAGTTCCTGTGAGATTCCATGAGATCTCGTCTGTCAGTCCAGGAAGTGTCGATTGAGAAAGTGTTCAACATTTTGTTTCACTGTGGACTCAAAATTTGGCACTTCCTGTTTGGGACTCCCTGGACCATGAGTGAGCCTCGTGTCGCCGTATGTTGCTTCGCTCGTATAACTGTGTCATAGGCTTTCTCTAGTCCTTATATATTGTTTACTGTTATGTGTGGTCCATGGTCAATTTATGTTTTAATTATTTATGTTTTTTAATGTCTCTTTATGTTTACTTGTACCTGTTTGTTTTTGCTGGTGTCTACCTATGTCTATTGTGTACAGTGAGAAAAGAGAGTCCAAAGTCAAATTCCTTGTATGTACATTCATACTTGGCAAAATAAATCTATCGGGTATCTGGGCTTACACTCAGGAACAGGGCAAGAAACTTGAATATCTGGAAGGGACTCGGCTCCCGGTTGTCTCCCTTAGGAGTTCTTCCAGGCATTTCCACTGGGAGGAGACCCCGGGGAAGACCCAGGACACACTGGAGGGAAGTGTTCCCAGCTGACTTGGGAACACTTCAGGATCCCTCAGTTGGACTTGGCAAGGACTCGGATAAGCGGCAGAAAATGAATGAATGAATAAATGGAAGATTTGCATACACATACTGGCTGATAACTTTGACATTGAATGGTGTATTCTCTCAGTCAGTCAGTCCAGTCAAGAATCAGTGTTGTCAGTATTTGATTAATACTGCTCTCACATTTGGGAGGAACAACATTTAAATGTTCACCCTGTTAGAATGTGAGGAGCTGGAAGTTTGGTGCTGCAACCACTGTGTTTCAGTGTGAAGATAATCATACCGATACAAGAGAAGTTGGCCCGATGCAAACTCGACCCCAGCTGTGAAATGGGCCTGGGGCTAACCCTAAACCTAACCCACCCCTAACCCAGGCAAAGTTTTTAACCCAGGCCAAGTTCTTCAAAGCACCGAGGTCTCTTGTTACCAGTCATACACAACTATGTGATGACTGCAATGGTAAACTACCCAAAAACTAACTAGCTGGGTAACAAACTGCCAGTGCCCCATCATAAGAGATTAGCATATATTTGTATTATTATGAAGAGGAGATTGTGTGTGTGTGTGTGTGTGTGTGTGTGTGTGTGTGTGTGTGTGTGTGTGTGTGTGTGTGTGTGTGTGTGTGTGTGTGTGTGTGTGTGTGTGTGTGTGTATAAAACTTTCCTGCAGGTTTGTGTGGTGAGAAAAACGTGGACTGTTTTAATTTGTGTAATGTAGAAGGATGTGCTATTGTGGTAATAGATGCCTGCCACCATGCTGCTAAATTATTTACAGTCTGGGGAACCAGAGAGGTGTCCAGTAGGATCGAGTAGACCCACCATGTCATCAGTTGGCCTTTGCCCTCCGGGCTCCTCTTTCGGTCTGTCTGCTATATACAGTGAGGCAAAAAAGTATTTGATCCACTGTCGATTTTTCAAGTTTTCCCACCTACAAATAATGGAGAGGTCGGTAATTTTTATCATAAGTACACTTCAACTGTACGAGATAGAATCTCACAAAAAAATTAGAAAATCACATTGTATTATTTTTAAATAATATTTGCATTTTAGTACATTAAATACAAACCAAAAGAATATTCAATGGTCGAAATATCAAAAATGAAGATTTTTCCAATTTTCAGTAACATTTTTCAGGAATTGTCCCCCTATCATGAAAATGTGTTGTTAAATCTTTAATTAGTTGTCTTAATTGAATTCCTTGACCATATGAACCTACATTTAGACACCAATGTCACACAAATAGCTATAATATAAGCCAAGATATGACAATTCTTTGTTTTCTTCATGGCCATGTTCGATTTCAGTAAAAAGTATCACAAAAAATCCCACTGTTATAAATTTTTTTCTTTTTGTATCATTAATTTGTTGTCTTAAATGAATTCCTTGACCACACAAACCTACTTTTAGACACCAAGATCACACAAATAGCTACAACCCCAATTTCAATGAAGTTGGGACATTATGTGAAATGTAAATAAAAACAGAATACAATGATTTGCAACTCATCTTCAACTTATATTCAAATGAATACACCACAAAGACAAGATATTTAATGTTCAAACTGATAGACTTTTTGTTTTGTGCAAATATTTGCTCATTTTGAAATGGATGCCTACAACACATTTCAAAAAAGTTGGGACAGGGACAACAAAAGACTGGGAAAGTTGATGAATGTTCAAAGAACACCTGTTTGGAACATTCCACAGGTGAACAGGTTAATTGGAAACAGGTGAGTGTCATGATTGGGTACAAAAGGAGCATCCCCAAAAGGCTGAGCCCTTCACAAGCAAAGATGGGGCGAGGATCACCACTTTATGGACTACTGCATGAAAAAATAGTCTAACAGTTTAAGAACAATGGTTCTCAATGTTCAATTGCAAGGAATTTAGGGATTCCATCATCTACAGTCCATAATATAATCAGAAGATTCAGAGAATCTGGAGAACTTTCTACACGTAAGCAGCAAGGCCGAAAACCAACATTGAATGCCCGTGACCTTCGATCCCTCAGGAGGCACTGCATTAAAAACTGACATCATTGTGTAAAGGATCTTACTGCGTGGGCTCAGGAACACTTCAGAAAACCATTGTCAGTTAACACAGTTTGTCGCTACATCTACAAGTGCAAGTTAAAACTCTACCATGCAAAGCGAAAGCCATACATCAACAACATCCAGAAACACCGCCGCCTTCTCTGAGCCTGAGCTCATTTGAAATGGACAGATGCAAAGTGGATAAGTGTGCTGTGGTCTGATGAGTCCACATTTGAAATTGTTTTTGGAAATCATGGACGTCGTGTCCTCCGGACAAAAGAGGAAAAAGATCATCCAGATTGTTACCAGCGCAACGTTCAAAAGCCAACATCTGTGATGGTATGGGGGTGTGTTAGTGCCCATGACACGGGCAACTTACACATCTGTGATGGCACCATCAGTGCTGAAAGGTACATCCAGGTTTTGGAGCAACACATGCTGCCATCCAAGCAACATCTTTTTTCAGGGACGTCCCTGCTTATTTCAGCAAGACAATGCCAAGCCACATTCTGCACGTGTTACAACAGCGTGGCTTCGTAGTAAAAGAGTGTGTGTCTGAACACAAACAGCTTCAAGTTCACATCAACCTGCATTGTTGGTCTGAACACTCAAACTGGTTTTCATGGTCTTCTTGTTGGTCCCCCTGAGAGTCCCACAGTGGGCTTGACTGCCCGTCCACACAGGACCTCACACTGACCTTGTTAGTTGTACATCAAGCAAGAATGGGAAAGAATTCCACCTACAAAGCTTCAACAATTAGTGTCCTCAGTTCCCAAATGCTTGATTGTTGTTAGAAGGAAAGGTGATGTAACACAGTGGTAAACATACCACTGTCCCAACTTTTTTGAAATGCGATGCAGTCATAAATTTTTTTCTTTTCTTTTGTTGTCTTAATTGAATTCCTTGACCACACTAACCTACATTTAGACACCAGGATCACACAAATAGCTATAATATAAACCAAGATATGACAAATCTTTGTTTTCTTGGTGGCCATGTTGGATTTTGGGAAAAAAATCACTTAAAATCACACAAATCACACAAAAATCACACACAAAAAATTATTTTCTTTTTGTATCATTAATTTGTCTTAAATGAATTCCTTGCATCCCCCACACCACCACCACCAAAAAAAAAAAAAAAAAAAAACCCCATACATTTATACAGGCAAAAATATGCCAAATATCAATTTCAAAGCAGCCATCTTGTATTTAGCCCTTTGGTGGAGTCAGCCCAAACTTTTGAGAGGTAAAGGGGCTTATTTTCTTTAATATCATCCAATTATCTAAAAATCATCGTCAAACCTTGCTCAGGTGCTCAATGGGAGGGTCCTCTACAAACAATGTAAAGTCCATTTGACTGCTCCCTTGTTTTCATTAGGGGTCACCACAGCAGATCCAAGGTGGGTCTGCATGTTTAGTTGGCACAAGTTTTACACCGGATGCCCTTCCTGATACAACTCCACATTACATGGAGAAATGTGGCAGGGGTGAGGTTTGACCCAAGAACCTTCTGCACTGAAACCATGATGATGTTCATCTTGATTAGCAAGAAAGGTTCACTCTGGTTACCATGACAAGTAAATCATTTATTCCACCCTTTAATATTTTCTCATTGTGAACTTTCTGGCTCGAAGGACATGTGATGCTTTCATGTTCAACACCAGTTGGTGTGGACAAAAGAAAAGTATTTTTGTTGTACAGACTTCCATCAGGAGTTTATCTGTCTGTATGGGGTCTTGTGACATTCTGGTGTCCTGTCCAGGGTGTACCCCACCTCACACCTTATGACTGCTGAGATAGTCTCCAGCCCCCCAGTGACCCTTAAGTAGAGGAAGTGTGTATAGAAAATGAATGAATGAATGAGAATTCCAGACTGACAGAGACAAGCTCAGTGATTTGTACTGATGAAGAACTATAATCCATCTTCACCAGTAGGTAAGATGGATTATAGTAAGTTGTTTTCATCTTAATTTTGCTTGAATAGCTCCAGATAAATTAGATAAACCTGGAAAGGGGCATATTTATGATTTTTATACATCAGAGGAGTCTTCACAATGCCATTTCTCTCAAAACACACACATTCTCATACAATGCAGTGCCTTCCTTATTTGTTCTTTCATCCATCTGGCATAATATGTATATGTCGCGGACATGACGAGTGAAGCTCTTCAACATCTCACCATATCATTTACCCGACCCTCTGCCTTTTTAAGCATTTTTCTTTTTTGCCTTTCAGCTTCTGGGGGGCTCCACCCCCCCAGACCCACCTAATTTACAGCCCTTTTAACCAACATTTTTTTAAATGTAGATGTAAATTGATATTCAAAGTTTTCAGCTAGTTGACAGTAGGGCTGTACAATATGGACAAATTATCATATCACAATATTGTCTTATCAGTATGATATACGATGTAACTATGATTTCACACAAAGTGCAGCAACAGTGTAAATTAAACATTCTTACACAAAACACTAATAATACCACACTCATTTTGCACTCATCATAAAGTTAGGATACAGTGCCCTCCAAAAGCATTAGAACACTTGATATTTCACACATTATATGTTCGATGTCGATGACATTAATGAGCGAAGCTTTTCACTATCTGTGTATTATCATCAAACAATAATTTAAAATTGAATAATTGTCGCAGATCCTACCATCTGCTTTGTCTACCATGGGCAGATTTTTTTTGTGCCATTTGCATTTGTGACTTTGTTTGTCAATGGGTTGTGGCTTTTTACGACAATGTTGTCCAGTTTGTGGCTTTGTCTGCCATGGGCAGAGTTTTTTGTGCCATTTCTGGTTTGTGGCTTCATCTACTATCGGTTTGTGGCTTTTTTACAGCTTTTTAGGACAATGTTGTCCGGTCTGTGGCTTTTTCCCTTATGGGCAGATTTTTTTTGTGCCATTTAGATGTTTAGATAATTTCATTGTCATTACAACAAGTGCAACGAAATTTTTACCACCCAATCACTTCAGAAAAAACACAATTAATCCATCATTATTACAAGTTGAATGTAATAATGGCACACATCAGAATTATAACACCCATACATATACATTTGATTGTTTATGTACGCTAAACTTTAAAACAGTCCGTCATCCGAATTGAGGCAAGAGTTGCCACGACAACCTCAGACTGTTGGGGAGGGCAGAAGATAAGAAGGCAGCCGAAAGGTTTCACCAAGGCCATAGAAATTCTGCTGTAGGAAAACAGCAGGGCGTTTTGACCTTCGGAGGCTGATAAGCCTGCCATGTTTAGGACTGAGCAGAGAAAACACATTTGCAGCTCTCCTGAGCAACCAAATCCAATTTATGAGTATTCCCTGGTCTCCGACATCTTCCTTTGCAAGGTGTACATTTGCTCCGAGATGTTATCCAACTTATGTCTGAGTTCAAGGGTTAACACAGTCTGAGAATGTATCACCTTGCCCAACTCATTAATCATGATGGACAGGTGAGGGTTCATGGTTCTGGTGGCAGCCGTCTCGCCAGTTCTCCAGGAGGTCAGGGCAGCACATAAACGTACCAGCCCTCCTGCGATAAAACCAAATATAAATAAATCTTTGACATCCTCCACAGAGAGTAGTACCAAGCACGTGACACGCCAATTCTCCAAGGCATCGAGAACATAGCCCACAGGGTAGGTTCCAGAGGTGGGACAAAGTCACTGTCAAGTCGTGAATCGGCAAGTCTCAAGTCACAAGTCTCACAAATCTCAACTCAAGTCTCAAGTCAGCTTGCAAACAAGTGGTGGTCATTATGACTTGAGACTTGACTTGGGACTTGAGACTTGTGACTTGCTGATTCATGACTTGAGAGTGACTTGCTGGTGACTTCGTCCCACCTCTGGTAGGTTCCATCTGGGCATGCAGGGTCCCCCAGCCCTGATTTCCTTGTTGAAAATGGTGTCAATAGCGTTCAGAGACCAGCTGATCAATTCCATGGTTAATCCAATATAGTTTGAAGAATTCACAGTCCGGTGAAGTAGGGACTTTGAAGGTTGGAGCAGAGATAGAAGAGAGAGGAGAGAGGAGGAGATGCGACTGCCCTCGCCGGAGTCCCAAGCAACTGGATTTCTCGATTGTTTTGTGCCATTTCTGGATTGTTTTGTGCCTTCGTCTACCATAAGAGCAAACTTTACACTGCTGCGCGGCGCTTTGTTGTAAAAGGCAGCTTTGTGTATCTACATATCTATCTACATATCCATGTCCATGAAAAACTTTCACATCATTTGTCACATTCCAACAAAAGAGTTGTCGTTATAGCATTTATTTTATCATCCAGAATATGTGAAATACCTTGATTATGTGCATCCGTTGATGATTACTGAATAAAAACACTGATTTCACATAGTTACTCTGCATAGATGATGGTTTCTACTTTTACATGACATGAATGACCTGCATTTTTAAGGGTGAGGTTAAGTTCATGTATAAGTTACCTATAATTAACGCTGGTATCCAGTGCTTCCAGGTAGCAGATGATATAAGGAGCTACTTGACACTCAACTATAGGCCAAATAGATAAAACACAAAGATTCTGAAACCCACAGGTGGGTAACAGGAGGGTAACCCTGATTTCAGTGAGTAAAAGTCCAACCTGTCCATCTGTTTTCCATCTCTGCTGGAAACTATACAACCATATACTGAGTGAAACTCTGTGTGTGGACTGAAGTACATTCTACATCCTTGAAATGTCGACATGCATTGATTCACTCTCAGGCTGGTGACTGCTTTTAAAAAAATCAAAAAGAATGTAATATGGGAACTTTGCTATTTTCTCCTTCTGTTCTTTTCACAACCACTTTTATCTTTGACTGGTATGACTACTCATTGGCTTGCGGGTGTGCTTGTCTTTTCAGTCATGACAAATTTCTTGTCTAAAAAAACCACACACACACACACACACACACACACACACACACACACACAACTGTATCACCTTGTTATGCCACAGGATAAACATACAGAAAGTCGGGTTCACACGTTTGGAAGGTAACCCAGCGTTTGTACTGTTGTCTCTGTGCACCACCACTGTGCAAGTGAAATGAAGCAAACAAGATGTGCTTGTAATGTCGACTTTTAGCTTTAATATAACGGCTTTTTTTGTTAAGGTCTTTTTATTTTTTTTATTACAATTTACAGTTTACAATTTAAATAGGTCCAACAAAACAAGAAAAACAGGACACTAAAACCACTTCAACCCCAGCCCACCCCACCCCTCTTTTTCCCAAATACCAAACTCATGGTGTTAACAATATAATAAGACATAACCAAGCATTATAAAGGACAAAACAACAGCAACAGATAGATACCACTGAAACAATAGTAATAAAAGTGGAAAAAAACAGAGGTTTACACAGCCCAATCTCTTTTTCCGTGCCCCCGTCATGAAAAGTGCCCGTTTTTCATGACATGGTTTTTTTATTTTGCTATTTATAATCCTCCCCTTCTCCTAACTCAAACCATAACCATAGCTAAGTGTCTACCCTGCCCTAACCATAACCCCTCTGCAGAGATTTCATCTTCTAAATAGACAATAAAAATACAACATGTTTGCACTGTAAATTTTACATGATTTATGTAAAACTATTTACATATTCACTGTAGTTTTTACAGAATACCAGTGGCAACCACAGCTGCCAGAATGTTTCTGTAAAAACAAGTGCATTCAGGAATTCCAGTCATCTGCATATAGTCCCTCAAATTTCAGAGCCCATAAGTAACTGGACAAAATAAATCAGTAATATTCAGGTGTGGGAACTGAGATGGCCATTCCAGAATGTTGTACTTGTTCCTCTGCATGAATGGCTTAGTAGATTTTGAGCAGTGGTTAGGGTCGTTGTCTTGTTGAAAGATCCATCCCTGCTGCAACTTCAACTTTGTCACTGATTAATGACAATTGTTCTCAAGAATCTGCTGATATTGACTGGAATCCATGTGGCCCTCAACTTTAAGAAGATTCCCAGTACCTGCACTGGCCACACAGCCACACAGCATGATGGAACCACCTCCAAATTTGACTGTAGATAGCAACTGTTTTCTTGGAATGCTGTGTTCTTTTACAGCCATGCATATTGCCCCTTGTTATGTCCAAATAACTCAATTTTAGTTTTATCAGTCCACAGCACCTTATTCCAAAATGAAGCTGGCTCATCCAAATGTGCTTTAGCATACCTCAAGACACTCTGTTTGTGGCGTGTATGCAGAAAAGGCTTCCTCTGCATTACAGCATCATACAACATTTCCTTGTGCAAAGTGAGCTGTATAGTTGAACGATGGACAGAGACACTATCTGCAGCAAGATCAAATTGTAGGTCTTTGGAGCAGGTCTGTGGGTTGACTGTGACTGTTCTCACCATCCTTCACTTCAGCTTATCTGAGATTTTTATTGGCCTGCCAATTCGGGCCTTACCTAGTGCTGTGCCTGTGGTCTTCCATTTCTTCACTATGTTCCTCACAATGGAAGCTGACAGTTGAAATCTCTGAGATAGCTTTTGGATCCTTCCCCTAAACCATGATGTTGAACAATCTTTGTTTTCAGGTCATTTGAGAGTTGTTTAGAGGCTCCCATGTTGCCACTCATTAGAAGAGATGCAAAGAGGAGAAACATTTGCAAATGGCCATCTTAAATACCCTTTCTCATGATTGGATTCACCTGTGTAAGGAGGTCATGGGTCAGTGAGCTTACCAAACCAATTTTATGTTCTAATAATTAGTGCTAAATGTATTCAAATCAATAAAATGACAAGGGTGCCCAAATTTATGCACCTGCCTAATTTCGTTTAAATAATTATTGCACACTTTCTGTAAATACTAGAAAGTTCAATTTTCTTCTCAAATATCAGTGTATTCATCTGCCATATGGTATATTTAACTGAAATTTCTGATCCAGACAACCAATGATTTATAAAGGAAAATCATGAAAATTATTCATATATATATATATATATATATATATATATATACATACAGTGGGGAAAATAAGTATTTGACCCCTTGTCAGTTTTGCAGGTTTTCCCACCTACAAAGAATGGAGAGGTCTGTAATTTTTATCATAGGTACACTTCAACTGTGAGAGACAGAATCTAAAAAAAAAAAAATGTTAAGGGCCCTGTCCGACTGGGGAGAGGATTAATTGCGCATGAATTGAGTATACAAATCGCGGGCGTTCGTTGTCGTCCGCAACAAAAATGGCCAAAAATGACAAATGTCCCAGTATGAATTACGGATATATTAATAATATATAGCGAATATATGATGAACAATCACGGTTATATAACGCATGTAGTGAGGAAACTGATCTGACACATTGAGATTATCATGGCAGCATTACGGGTGTATTATGAATGCATTGCGCACATGTTGCGCGTGCACGGCATCTGCATTGCTGTCATAAAAGAAGCGCACTCGGGCCGTCGGCATCACTATTCACACTAACAATACAGCCTCTGGAGCATTTGCTGGACTTGGACAAGTTGATCACAGAGTTAATGTTCATTTTGTCATGCAAGGGTTAACTGTTCATGAGTTTGTGGAGCGGGAGGGGGGAAGCCGCTTGGGGTGTGAGACAGTGTTTTTTTTTTTTGAGTGAGTTGTGGCTAAAACACCAACTCTTCCTTTTGTTGGTGTTAAATAAAAGTCCTGGATTGCAGCAGCTATGTCTTTGTGGAGCTATACAGTCGGACCGGCACTGACTGGCAGGTATGTTGCTTTCTGCCACACTTTGGTTTTACGTGACGTGTTTGTTATGCATTCACAGATTGTCCGCAAATCAGCTGCAAAGCAGATGTAATAACAACGCTTTATTCGTGGCCAATTTGTATGCATTCACTACAACATATTTTAGTTTGTGATGTGGACATGATGGGCACACAATATATCTGTTTTACACTCTGTCCCGGTCCGCTGCCAAGCTGCAAATCCCCATCAGTTGTTGATATCAGCGGTTAACGGCAGATATACAGCGCATAGAGTGAGTATGTAAGGTGGATGTCATTCGCATTCAGATTTTTGAACAGCTCAAAAATCCTGTCTGTGGACATGCGTGCCTCTGTGGATGATCACGGGCGTGTTTGGATGTCAGCCGACTCATACAGGCATGTTATACGGATATTGCAGATGTTTGGCAAATATGAGCCAATCTTTTGCGCAATCCATACGCAAATCCTTCTAAATGCCAGTGGGACAGGGCCCTAACATCTGGTACAGTAGTCTTTGTTTGTAATTACAGAAGTCAAACGTTTCCTGTAGTTTTTCACCACGTTTGCACACACTGCAACAGGGATTTTGGTCCACTACTCCATACAGATCTTCTCTAGATCTTTCAGGTTTGGAGTTTCAGCTCCCTCCAAAGATTTTCTATTGAGTTCAGGTCTGGAGACTGGCCAGGCCACTCCAGGACCTTGAAATGCTTCTTACGGAGTCCCTCCTTAGTTGCCCTGGCTGTGTGTTTGGGGTCATTGTCATGCTGGAAGACCCAGCCATGACCCATCTTCACTGTGCTTACTGAGGGAAGGAGGTTGTTTGCCAAAATCTCGCAATACATGACCCCATCCATGCTCCCTTCAATACAGTGCAGTTGTCCTGTCCCCTTTGCAGAAGAGCACCCCCAGAGTATGATGTTTCAACCCCATTGCTTCATGGTTGGGATGGTTTTCTTGGGATTGTTCTCATCCTCTAAACATGGTAAGTGGAGTTGATTCCAAAAAGCTCTATTCTGGTCTCATCTGACCACATGACCTTCTCCCATGCCTCCTCTGGATCATCCAAATGGTCACTGGTGAACTTCAAACGGGCCTGGACATGTGCTGGCTTGAGCAGGGGGCCTTGCTGCCCTGCAGGATTTTAAACCATGACAGCATCATGTGTTACTAATGCAATCTTTGTGACTGTGGTCCCAGCTCTCTTCAGGTCATTGACCAGGTCCTCCTGTGTAGTTCTGAGCTTTCTCAGAATCATCCTTACCCCACAAAGTGAGATCTTGCATGGAATCCCAGACCGAGGGAGGTTGACAGTCATCTTGTGTTTCTTCCACTTTCTAATAAATAATCATAACAGTTGTTGTCTTCTACCAAGCTGCTTGCCTTTGTCCTGTAGTCCTTCCCAGCCTTGTGCAGGTCTACAGTTTTGTCCCTGATGTCCTTAGACACCTCTTTGGTCTTGGCTATGGTGGACAGGTTGGAGTGTGATTGATTGAGTGTGTGAACAGGTGCCCTTTATACAGGTAACAAGTTCAAACTGGTGCAATTAATGCAGGTAAAGAGTGCAGAATACGAGGGCTTCTTAAAGAAAAATTAACAGGTCTGTGTGAGCCAGAATTCTTGCTGGTTGGTAGGGGATCAAATACTTATTTGCAGCAGTAACATACAAATAAATTATTAAAAAATCATACATTGTGATTTCCGGATTTTTTTTTTTTTTTTTTTTTTTTTTTTGATTATGTCTCTCACAGTGGACATGCACCAAAGATGAAAATTTCAGACCCCTCCATGATTTCTAAGTGGGAGAACTTGCAAAATCGCAGGGTGTTCAAATACTTATTTTCCTCACTGTGTATATATATAGAGACATGGAACTGATAACGTTCGAAGAGCCTTAAACCTCCAAATAGTCGCACAGAAAAGAAACACCCCATCAATGCTTCTCGGCTTGGATGCTGAGAAGGCATTTGATCGGGTAGACTGGGACGTTCTATAGCAGACACTAAGATACATGGGCTTCAATGATGTGTTTATAAAATGGGTCCAGACTTTTTATAAGAATCCAAGGTCACGAGTGAGGGTCAATGGTCATTGCTCTGATTTTTTTCCATTGGGACGCGGCACTAGGCAGGGCAAAATTCTCTCTCCCTCTTTATTTGCTCTGTATATATAGAACCATTAGCCAAACTTATAAGATCCAACCCTTCCATACAGGGAATAAGAGATGAATCCAATGTACAACATAAACTGTCGCTTTTTGCAGATGATATTTTGTTATTCCTGGAGAATCCTATAATTTCTGTTCCTGCTCTGCTCTATAGCCTTGAAGAGTATAGTTTGGTATCAGGTTATAAAATCAACACTAACAAGTCGGAAGCTTTAATGATTTCAGGGAATTGGCCATCACAATTGAATAATCTGGTTTCATTTAGACACTCCAAACAAGGGTTCAGATACTTAGGAGTAATTCTCACATCTAAGACTACACAGTTATTCCCAGCTAACTATGATAAATTGCTGAAAGAAATTAAGATGGACTTAAACAGATGGGATGTACTACCGCTCTCTCTCCTGGGGAGAACTGAATGTATAAGAATGAATATTCTTCCTAGACTATTATTTCTCTTCCAAAACATCCCTGTTTTAATCCCACAATCCACTTTTAAATTATTGAATAAATTAATTTCAAAATTTATTTGGCAGAACAAAAGACCACGAGTACGTCTTAAAATCTTAATGAGTCCTAAGGAAAGTGGAGGATTAAATCTGCAGAACTTCAGACTGTATTATTGGGTGGCCCAAATTAAAGCTATAGTGGCATGGATCATTAGTGATCCAGAGAAGCAATGGGTCTCTATGGAAGAATATTCTGTACCAGGATTTACCCTAGCACAACTTCCATTTCTCAGCATGCAGACAATGAAAAAAATTAAAATTACAAATATTTGGGTAAAATACACCTTAACAATTTGGAGTTGGATTCAAAAGCAGTTAAAGGGAAAGGTTGTTCTCTCACGAGCTATGCCCATTAGTGGAAATATGGAGTTTTTTCCTTCCTTTTTAGATAGTGGTTTTCATGGGTGGGCCAAGAGGGGACTTATCACACTGAATCAGTTATTTGATGGAAATGTTATGAAAAGTTTTGTTCAACTAAAAGCTAAATTTGAGTTACCAACAAGCGATTTTTATAGGTATTTACAAATAAGAAGTTACATCACAAAACATACAGACTGGGAATATATTAGAAGAGAATCTACAAACATAGAAAAACATTTTATCAATTTGGTTGAAAATGCAGGGGTAATGAAAAAACAAATTTCATTAATGTACCAAAAATTGTTGATTGATATGGCAGACAACACGCAACACATAAAACAGCAATGGGAAATGGAGCTAAATGTCACTTTAGAGGATGCTGTTTGGAGGGATATTTGCTCTGGTTGCCATAGGGGAGTGGGCAGTCAAAGTTGGAAGGAGTTTGATTGGAAGATGAAAATTAGATTTTTCAGAACACCATTGAAGTCCTTCCACTTCAAAGTAAATGTCAATGACAAGTGCTTGAGAAATTGTGGATTTGTGGGAGACCAAACCCACATCTTCTGAGACTGAGATCTACTGGAAAAATATTAAAAGCAAAGTGGAGAATACAATGAAAGTGAGCATCTTTCTGGACCCTACTATTTTCTTATTGGATGTTTTTCCAGACAACTTTTCCCAGGATCAAAAACTTCTGCTTCACCTTCTTTTGATGACTGCAAGAAAAATGATCACAATTTATTGGTTGAAACCGGAATCTCCCACAGTTGAACAATGGACTCAAAAAATCAAACATATGTATATGATGGAGCGGTTGACAGCTCAACTTCATTTAAAGGCTCTGGTCTTCGATAGAAGATGGGGGCCAATTATTGACTTTCTTAAATAGAGCATAAGCCTACACCTTTGTTTTCAATCTTTAATTGTATGTATTTTTATGTGATGCCCAGTCTCAGGACAATGATAATGTTATTGTCTTTGAAATGACAATAAAGTAAAAAAAAAAAACACAGAAAATGTGGCTTTTATTTCTTTTGATATAACATGCAAATATTTTGACGACTGTTATTTTTGTTTCATCTGTTGTTCTTATCGTCAAAATGACATAATTTCTTAATAAGTTGTGTCTTTTATGAGAATTTTGTCTTTGTGAGCCATATCCCCCCATATATATATATACACACACACACACACACACACATATATATGTGGCTGTCAAAGAAAATGCTTTTTATTAAAAAAATTAAATAAAAATAAAAACATAGGCCGCACACCTTAAACATAATACGAGGTCTGTGATGAAAAAAGCGGTCCTTTTTATTTTTTTCAAAAAATAAATGGATTTGATTCATATGTTTTTATGTCAGACAAGCTTGAACCCTCGTGCGCATGCGTGAGTTTTTTCATGCGTGTCGGTGACGTCATTCGCCTGTGGGCAGGCCTTGAGTGAGGAGTGCTCCACCCCGCCCGTCAGAATCTCTTTGTCTGAATAGCCGCTGCGGACGGCGCGCGTTGCTTTATCAACATTTTTTCTGGACCTGTGAGGGATATCCGAGTGGACACTATTCGAGAAATTAAGCTGGTTTTCGGTGAAAAGTTTAATGGCTGATGAGAGATTATGGGGTGTTTCTGTCGCTGTAAGGACTTCCCACGGAGCGGGACGTCGCGCAGCGCTTCCAGGCGCCGTTGTCGGCCTGTTTCGACCTGAAAACATCCTAATTTAAGGCTTAATTCACCCAGGACGTTGTGAAAGAACAGAGAAGATTCAGAACAGGCCGGCATGAGGACTTTATGTGGACATTCCACTGTTTAAGGACATTTTGTAATGAAAGACGTGCGCGCAGCTACGTCTCACAAATCACACGTGATTCAAATCCATATGGTTTTTGAAAAAAATAATAAGGTCCGTTACTTTTATCACAGACCTCGTATACCACTTTCCTGATTTTGTGCATTAGTTCATATGGTGTGGTTTCAATTTCTTAATTCTCAGCCAAGAAGTGGTATTGATTGTGAAAAAAGAGGATGTTTGATAAGACAGGAGAAGAATAACCCTGCTCAGAATTTGAAAATGTGGTCCCTTTTTTTTTTTTTTTTTTTTTTTTTGTAGGCTTAAAAAGTACTCTTTATCATCTAAATAACATTTTCAACCAGGTGATCACCTACTGAAATAAAGTGAAAAAGTGGTGCCATGTGTCAATAAAGTTATTTATTTATTTATTAAGTTAAATAGAGTATAGTTCAGGAATTAGTGTTTTGCATCATGGTGTCAAATATTATGTGATGGCACAGAGAAAGCTGCTGCTCTGGCTGGTACTATCATACATTTTTCATAACTAGTTACACTCACCAGCCACCCGTTCAATTGCTTGTTTACACAAATAATTAATCAACCATTCACAAGGCAGCAACTCAGTGCATTTAGGCATCTAGAAGACAACTTGCTTAAGTACAAACTGAGCATCAGAATGGGAAGAAAGGGGATTTACAGTAGTATTCAGAATAATAGTAGTGCTATGTGACTAAAAAGATTAATCCAGGTTTGAGTATATTTCTTATTGTTACATGCAAGACCAAGCATTCATGATATGCACACTCTTAAGGCTATGAAATTGGGCTATTAGTAAAAAAAAGTAGAAAAGGGGGTGTTCACAATAATAGTAGTGCGGCATTCAGTCAGTGAGTCTGTCAATTTTGTGGAACAAACAGGTGTGAATCAGGTGTCCCCTATGTAAGGATGAAGCCAGCACCTGTTGAACATGCTTTTCTCTTTGAAAGCCTGAGGAAAATGGGACGTTCAAGACATTGTTCAGAAGAACAGCACAGTTTGATTAAAAAGTTGATTGGAGAGGGGAAAACTTATACGCAGGTGCAAAAAATTATAGACTGTTCATCTACAATGATCTCCAATGCTTTAAAATGGACAAAAAAAAACAGACGCATGGAAGAAAATGGAAAACAACCATCAAAATGGATAGAAGAATAACCAGAATGGCAAAGGCTCACCCATTGATCAGCTCCAGGATGATCAAAGACAGTCTGGAGTTACCAGTAAGTGCTGTGACAGTTAGAAGACGCCTGTGTGAAGCTAATTTATTGGCAATAATGCCCCGCAAAGTACCTCTGTTAAATAAAAGACATGTGTAGAAGAGGTTACAATTTGCCAAAGAACAAATCAACTGGCCTAAAGAGAAATGGAGGCATATTTTATGAACTGATGAGAGTAAAATTGTTCTTTTTGGGTCCAAGGGCTGCAGACAGTTTGTGAGACGACCCCCAAACTCTAAATTCAAGCCACAGTTCACAGTGAAGACAGTGAAGCATGGTGGTGCAAGCATCATGATATGGGCATGTTTCTCCTACTATGGTGTTGGACCTATATATTGCATACCAGGTATCATGGATCAGTTTGGATTTGTCAAAATACTTGAAGAGGTCATGTTGCCTTATGCTGAAGAGGACATGCGCTTGAAATGGGTGTTTCAACAAGACAATGACCCCAAGCACACTAGTAAACGAGCAAAATCTTGGTTCCAAACCAACAAAATGAATGCCTCGCAGATGTGAAGAAATCATGAAAAACTGTGGTTATACAACTAAATACTAGTTTAGTGATTCACAGGATTGCTAAAAAAGTAGTTTGAACATAATAGTTTTTAGTTTGTAGCGTCAACAGCAGATGCTACTATTATTGTGAACACCCCCTTTTCTACTTTTTTTTTACTAATAGCCCAATTTCATAGCCTTAAGAGTGTGCATATCATGAATGCTTGGTCTTGTTGGATTTGTGAGAATCTACTGAATCTACTGGTACCTTGTTTCCCATGTAACAATAAGAAATATACTCAAAACCTGGATTTATCTTTTTAGTCACATAGCACTACTATTATTCTGAACACTACTGTAAATGACTTTGAATGTGGCATGGTTGGTGCCAGACGGTCTGGTCTGAGTATTCAGAAACTAGTAATCAACTGGGATTTTCATGCATAACCATCTCTAGGGTTTACAGAGAATAGTCTGACAATAGAAGCAATCCAGTGAGCAGCAGTTGTGAGGACAAAAATGCTTTGTTGATGTCAGAGGAGAATGGGCAGACTGGTTGAATGGTCAACTGCATGATGTCAAAATGGACCAACATCTCTGAGGAATGTTTCCAACACCTTATTGAATCTATGACACAAAGGATTAAGGCAATTCTGATGGAAAAAGGTGGTCCAACTTGGTATTTGCAAGGTGTACCTAATAAACTGGCCGGGGAATGTATAGTAGTCCTTCTAAAATATCTACGAGACTTCATCCCTCCAAGTGAGCCTGATCAACCCAGTCTCATGGCAGTTCATGGGACTGGGTTACGAAAAGTACATTAATCTATGGGTTCGTAAATGGGGTGCATTTCGTAACGGGGGCATGAATTCATTTTATGATGGGAAGCACAAAATGTGGAGTGAAAAGAGGGAAGTCTGGGGGGGTCATGGTTAACATTTGGGGAGGGTACACACACTATGTGGTTATGGTTAGAGTGAGGAGAAGGAGAAGATTAGAAATAGCAAAATTATAATAATAATAAAAAAAACCTGGCTGGGCTGGCCTGATAGAACCCAGTCCATGTCCTGGCCCATCGCCCATAAGGCCTGTTTTCCTGTAAAAGGTTTATAAGAATGTGACCCCTAGGTGTCCTCTAAATTAAGGGTCACCACTTCAAGTCTAACTTTGAAAGTTTTGTGATACCATTGAAAGAAGTTCACCTTTCATTCACAGGTGATTTGTGTTTTTTTCTCTCCAGAACCACTCCACAAGGGAAAAAAAAAAAAAAACTTTTTACCTTGTAAACTGATCAGAGGAGCAGGTGGGAGGGAGGCTGAAAGAGAAGGAGGGAGAGAGAGCGACAGAGGGAGAGGGAGGGATGCCAGGAGGTGAGCAGCTCAGTGCGCTGAAGGAGCGCAGAGAGGAGCTCCGCGGCGGTCCGCTCAGGGGCCGCACTGCCTGCGAGGCGCTCGCAGGAGGAGGACGAGGAGGAGGAGGATGACCATGAACGGCAAGCAGCACTTCTCCATGCACCCGGCTCTGCACGAGCCCAAGTATGCCGGCCTGCACGCAGGCTCGGAGGGCATGCGCAGAGTGTGCGTGCCCGGGCCGCAGGTACGTTTGCACTCACAGCGGGGGGGAATGTGTGTAAAGATGTTTTGGACAGGACTCTGTTCTCCTCCTCATCCTCTCCTTCCTGCTCCTCCCCTCAATGTTTTCATATTAATTTTTATGACCCGCGCGCTGAGGAGCCCCCCCCCACACACACACACCACCCCTCCTCGGCTCTGCTTTGCTTTTTGGAAAAGAAAAAAAAAAATGTTTTTCAGATCTTGACACAATTCCCCGCTGACTGCGCTTTGCGCACTCTTGCTTGCAGCTGCAGGGCAATATATTCGGAGGCTTTGATGAGAGCCTGCTGGCGCGCGCGGAGGCTCTGGCGGCTGCTGACAGCATCGTCTCTCACGGCAAGAGCCACGCGTTCAAAGCAGACCTGACTTACCATACCATGAGCAGTGTCCCCTGCACCTCAGCCGCCTCCTCGTCCTCCACCGCCGCGCCCGCCCCCCACGTCCCCTCCCACCACCACCATCACCACCACCTGGGCCAGACCCTGGAGGCCGGAGACCTCCTGGATCACCTCTCCACCAGCCTGGCCGTCAGCGGGATGGGCGCGCCGCCGGAGCCTCCGGGGATGACGGCGCCGTCGCACCATCACCACCATCACCACCACCACCACCACCTCCAAACGATGGGTCAGCTCCACCAGGCCATGGCCACCATGGCGCACCCGCACTCCTTGTCCGTGCACGGCGGCATGGCGTGCGTCAGCGACGTGGAGTCCGATCCCAGAGAGCTGGAAGCGTTCGCGGAGCGCTTCAAGCAGCGGAGGATCAAACTCGGGGTGACCCAGGCGGACGTCGGGTCGGCGCTCGCCAACCTGAAGATCCCGGGCGTGGGGTCGCTCAGCCAGAGCACCATCTGCAGGTTCGAGTCCCTCACTTTGTCCCACAACAACATGATCGCGCTGAAGCCGGTCCTGCAGGCCTGGCTGGAGGAGGCCGAGGCCGCGCACCAGGAGAAGAGCAGCAAGCCGGACCTTTTCAACGGCAGCGACCGCAAGCGAAAGCGCACGTCTATCGCCGCGCCGGAGAAGCGATCTCTGGAGGCTTACTTCGCCATCCAGCCTCGGCCCTCCTCGGAAAAAATCGCAGCCATCGCGGAGAAACTGGACCTGAAAAAGAACGTGGTTCGAGTGTGGTTCTGCAACCAGCGTCAGAAACAGAAGCGAATGAAATACTCGACCGTGCACTGACTGACTGCCGCGCGTCATGAATAAAAGAGCCTGCTGCATTTTTGATCGAGTGATTAATAATAAGATGACTAACAGGGACTCATCACGTGTCACCTGGGATTATATTTAAAAAGAGAGACTTAATTCAGATTTTATCTCACTCGTTCTTGTTGCACTTTTTTGGGGGGAGATTTTATTGGACTTTCTGAATGATTGTGTTGTCTGTGAGGACGCTCATGTTGATGGTGTTATTTCTGCACAAAAATGAATTTAAATCCTCCAAGAGTATTTGTCACATTCAGGAATAATTAGTCGCACATTTTGAAATGTACACTTGGATTTTAAAAGCTGATGGAGAAGTTAAAGTGGATATTTAAGAAAAAAAGAGAAAACTGAATATTTTTTGTTAAAATCAATTCTTTATTTCCTTGAGCTCACCATTATTTAACTATTTTAAAAGTGAATTAATCCGTTACAGGCTTAAAAAAAACCCCAAACAAATCTCTGTGAGTTGTAATAAATAAAACACCGTAGTCACACTTTCACAACTGATGTCACAGATTTATTTATTTTTTAATGTCATATGAAGCACACCAGTGTTGATGTTTTGGAAGCGTATACATATATTTATTTACGTGTTTTGAAGTATTTTCTGATCACTATTCCACCTGATGAAAAATGTGTGAACTTTAAACTTAATAAATGATTGGATATTTTATTATTTATTTGTGCTTTAATTCAGTTCTTGCACCCATTATTTGTAAAACATGACACACTGTGCAACAATTATTATTTTAAAAACTAAAAAAAACACACACCACAGCTTCTCTCTTTTGGTTTACAGTTTGCCTGCGATAAAAAAAAAAAAAAAAAAATCTTTGTAAACTCTTTATTTTATTTATGGCGCCTATTTTATTCATGAATGCCCAAACCTCTGCTGGTATTAAAAATGCATTGTCATGTATGATCCACGTGCGACGGAAATAAAAGCGCATTCTCTGTGTGCGCAGAGCGCGCGCCGTTAATGGCCCCTTCCTCTTTAATTAGCGCAGTTTTAATTATGGATGCGCTCATGTCACTGGGTTATGTCGTGTATGGAGCTCTGAAATAAGTAATGACGATGCTGCAGTATTAATTATATATTGGTATAAAACCGAGTAATGTGGAGGAGAGGTCGGAGTGAGAAGCGGAGACTCTGGGGAGAGACAGAGAAAGGTGAGTTACTTTGGACTTTTATTTGAGATGATTTCAATTTGTGACGCCAATTTATATTTTCACTCAGTAACTAAAGTAATAATTATTAACATAATAATAATTATTATTATTATTGTGCAGCAATTATTGTTATTGTTTTTACCTTATTGTTAATTTTGTATTACTGATAATAATAGTAACAACAGTTAAATTATTATCGTGAAACAATTATCGTTGTTGTTACATTAATAATAATAATAATAATCATCACCATCATAATCATAATAGTAATAATACGTTTTTTTCTTTGTATTTCGGTATTTCTGTGCGTAAAAGCAGATCGACGTCATCTATATGGTAAAACTATATTCTCCAGATTATTTTGCAACACAAAACGTAATTTCCATGATTCATTTTTCGAGTATAAGCCATTTATTGGGGAGGAGAAAAAAAAATTCCATGAATCCTCCCACCTGCGGTTGTGCGAGTTTCCCCACAGAGGATCGATATTCTCTGCAGGCGTTTGGAAGCATTTGTGCCATTCATTAATGTTCTCTTTGATGATTTAATTGCAATATGTAATTTATGGGGTTAATTAAGACAGGAAATCGCACAGAAAAAAAAAGTGAAGAACGTGTTCATTTTTGGGACCTGGCATATTTCGATGACGATATTCTTATCAATAAATCCTGATAGAATTGAGCAGATTTAGACTGACGTGCTTCTTGGAGCCGTGGGAATTTATTATTATTATTATATTGTTATTATGTTTATTATTATCGTCACTTTTAAGGTCAGGCACGCGCTGTAAGTTGATCTGAAAGCTCGCGCGCAGCACGTGGAGACACAGCGGCTGAATAATTGAGGAGGACCTCAGAGGTGCGTTACACCTCCTCGTGCAATAAGGGAGGCGCTTCAACATGAAACCGCGCGCGCAAAAGGATTTAAAGTCCACGCGCACGAACGATCGCGCACGGATCAGTTCGGAGAAAATTCGGGGGACAGATAGATGAGAGGAGAGAAAGAAAGAGGGCGTGGTTTGGTGCAGACGTTCTCATGCAGCGCAGAGCGTTTGTGACAGAATGGGGATGAAAGGCCGTGTTTCAGCGCGCGCACGAGACGAGTGCCATCCGTGGGAACGCACGAAGGGAGCCAACGACACCACGAGCTCAATAATTGATAAAACAGCCAGCAGCGACGCGCGAGGATGTGACCGGAGCGCACGGAGACAGCTCCGTCTGCTCTCTATTAGTCACCTTCCATTACCGTCAGGCCGGCACGCGCACCCGCCCGCGCGCGCGCGCGCGAGGCTCCGGTTACAGCGCGAGAACGTCCTCGTGCAGCTCCTGTTTCCACCTCAGGGCCAACTTTAATCTGAGATGTTAATTATGCAAATCAGATTTTGATGTCGTTCAATGAGACTATTCCTTCATTATTTCCACGGTGAGTGGGTAAACGTGTTGCATGAAATGAGTTTTCAGCTTCAGTTCAAAGGGTTTAACAAAAATATCACGTCTCATGGCAGTTCGTGATGGCATTATGATAAATGAATCTATGATACCTCGCTTTTCGTGGCGGGGACACAAATTCATTTCTTGATTGGGCCACGAAATGTGGGGTGAGGGGGGGGCGCACTGGGGGAGGGTTAGGGAGACACATGTTATGGTTAATTTAATCTTTATTTAAACAGGTTAGTCCCATTGAGTTCAAAATCTCTTTTGCAAGGGAGACCTGGACAATTCTAAAGTTTCCAATCCACCTAACCTGCATGTCTTTAAATATGGGACGAAACCAGAGCACCCGGAGGAAACCCACGCAAACATGGGGAGAACATGCAAACTCCAGGTGGGAATCGAGCCAATGGCCTTTTTACTGTGAGACAACAGTGCTAACCGCTAAGCCACCGTGCTGCCATGCTCGTTAGAGTTAGGAGAAGAGGTAGGATTAGAAATAGTAAAAAAAAAAAAAAAAAAACAACAAAAAAAACCCATCACGAAAATGTGACTCATTTCATGACAGGTGGCACAGAAAAAAAAAGCATGAGACTGGGCCGTTAGAAATTACTGCTCTTTTAATGCACGGCCCCTCCATTTCTGAAGGTCATAAGTAACTGGATAACATAAATATAAGAATGACTGTTAAACAATCCAAAATATGGACCTGCATGTTGATTAGGCACAAGTTTTACATTGGATGCCCTTGCTGACACAACATGGAGAACAGGCAGGGGTGCCTTTGAAGCAGGTACTCAGCAAACAAGTCCACATTGACTCCATGTGGTTTCCACATGGGCGGCCCAAATGGAGCCAATGCAGTTTTGTCTGGGGGCTCCATCTGGGGCCCAACTGGTTGGAGGTGGGCTTGGGCTAGTCACGTGGGACTCAACAGGGCTAGCCCAAACCCACCTCCAACCAACTAGGCCCCATGTGGAATCCACATGGGGCCTAGCTGAATGTGTTTGCTGGGAACTGCCGGCCCTGGAAACAAGATATTCAGTGACTTGGAAATGTTCATGTATCCGTCCTGTGACTTGTCTCAACAAACCTCTCTGGAAAAGTGATGATTTAATCCTTATATTTAGAATAAATTATCCCCATCCCAACTTTTTGGGAATGTTTTACAGGCCTTAAATGAATAAATGAATGTATATTACAAAAATGAAATGAAGTTGACCACACAAAATATGAAATATCATGTGTTCATACAATGTGAAATGTAATAGGAATCAAAGCAAATTTAAGAATCACTGCATTTTCTTTTTTTAATTTACATTTGCAATGTTGTCCCAGCCTTTTCTGATTTTATCCATCTGCTAATATATACATAAAAATGGCGTTTATTCTAAGTATTTCACTATCAAACCCTATGACAAAGAAATGTAATTGAAGCTTGGAGTTTTACAATTTAAACATAAACTTTATTACAAATAACTAAAATACAACCAACCAATGTAAATCATCTGCCAGTTTGTCAGCTGTTGTGTTGGATCTTTCAGCATTATAATAAAATCGTCATCTCATCTATTTTTGTCTGGTATAGTGAAAAATGTGTATCTTGTTGGTGTAAAAAGACCACTTTGATGAATGGCAGGTGGTCACTTTACTTCTGTCTCTTGTAGCTACTCTGACCACAGGATGGCAGCCAAAGTGTTTTCCTGCATTGTTTAGATTAAACAAAACTTTATTAATCTCTTGGGATGACTCCCTCAGGGAAACTGAGGTTCCAGCAGCATTGTATAGCAGCACACAGGGTAAGAAGCACACAGAGGATCAAAAGTGAAAGTAAAAAAACAATTTGCAAATATAAATATAAATCAAACTGATCACTACTGGTTTACCGGCTACTACTGTTCTTTTCCTTCCTGTCATCTGTCTTCCTGTTACTCCTCCTTCCTCTGAGTGAGGAGTTGTACAGTCTGATGGTCTGAGGGACAAAGGAGTTTTTCAGTCTGTTGGTCCTGCACAGTCTGTGGAGCAGTCTGTGGCTGAAAAGGCTCCTCTGGTTGCTGATGACGGTGAGCAGAGGGTGACTGGCATCGTCCACAATGTCCAGCAGTTTGTCCAGTGTTCTCTTCTCTGCCACTGTCACCAGAGTCCAGCTTCATGCCAACCACAGAGCCAGCCTGCCTGATCAGTTTGTCCAACCTGGATGTGTCCTTCTTGGATGTGCCGTTTATTCAGTAAAATAAAAGCTTTCATATCAGCACAAATGATGCCAATACTGACATGTAGGCTGATATTATCAGCCAACTGATATATCAGCTGGACTCTAATATGAAAGTCTGCAAAAATAAGCTATTTTATCCTGATGTGTTAGTAACTATACAGAGTTTGGAGAGCTGTTATGAGAAACATTTAGAAGTCAAACGGGTCCCTGGCAGCATGCATTATGTAGGAAGCATCAAGATCTCACACGTGAAAAGACGTGAGCACAGAGGAACGAGATCCACCTTCACTCTGTAATGGAGAATGACCAACGGCGACACGATCTGTGCAGGTGGTAAGGGGAACTTTGTGGTAAGGTTTTGCCCCTATTTCAGGAAACAGTGAGTGTTTATTAATCCACAGAGGCCTTTTGTGTTTAAATTCCAAAAATAGGCAAAAAGAGCAAACATGAAAGGAGAAATGAGGGGGCGGAGAGTGTTCTCACTGGTTTCTACTTGCTTAATTCACCCAGTGGGGCTGAAGAACGGTATTATAAAGTTTATTCATTATTCAAGTTGCCTCCATTATCAAAACGCTAAGAGAAATCAGACCAACGCAGTCAGACAGAAGTGTGTGCAACAAATTAAATTTTTTTCCTCTACACAGCACTTAGCTGGTCATGTGAAGGTCTGCAGGAAACCAGCGTGAAGATGAGAAGAGGGAATCACTTCAAAGTGTGAGAATAAAATAATAAAAATTATGGTCCCAACATTGCTTGCTGGAACATTCAGAAGTTTAGAAATCCTTCTGAAACCAATGTCATCAGTATGTTTTACAACAATAAGGTTGTGAAGATCTTGAGACCCATCATGTTTCTTGTGTGACACCTTGGAAATGAGGCACCTTTTTATAAGCCATCACTTGGACTGAACCAGCGGATATTAATTTGCACTGACAAGGGGCAGGATTGCTTTTTAATTACTCATAGATTTCAGATGGTGTCTTGGATTTCCATTTCTTTTTGCACCCGCCTTTCTTCAGGTTTTCAATACCTTTTCCCTATGTGATTTCAGATTATTACGTGTAACTTCATTTATGGACAGCTATGGTTTGATTTGCATGTGTGGATTGCTTATGTTGTTACCAACATCTGGTGAAAACTTCACATCAATAGCACCTTTAGAAATATATTTACTGAGAAAAATGGTGACGTCTTCAGTACTTCTTTTACCTGCTGCATACATCTGGTTATGAACACCTATTTGGACCGCTTGCCCAGAATATCAATCACAAAACAATAAATAAAATCTGGTTGGTTCTGAGTTGTATACTAGTCACTGATTCAGTCCTCCTTTGCTCCATTAGAAGAACTGTTGAACTTCTTGTTTTTAATCACGTCATGCAGCCACTGTTCTCCAATAGCGCTTTATTAAATTTAAGAATATATATATATATATATATATATATATATATATATATATATATATAAAGACTCCTTGCATTTCTTCCATTGTTAACCAGTGCCCAAAATGGGAAGCTAATACAAAGGGATATCTATTTTGATGGTGAGCACATGCAGTAGCATGAGGCACAAATGCTTTTAGGGGATGTCCAAGTTGTTATTGCTGTCTAGAGGGCATGTAAGATGAGTAAGATGAGTAAGATGAGCATGAAGGTGGGCACTGGATGCAAAGGGTTTTGGATTTCTCCTGTTCATTAGCGATGGGTGTGTTGTGGGTCTAACAAAACATCTATCGTTGTCACCTGTTATTCCTTTTAATCCTGAATGCACTAGGTGCTCAGTGCTCCCATCCAACACACCCATGTGGGGCAAGTGTGTTACAACTGGGCTATTGTGTGGGGCCCAGCTAATTTTGACCTCAGTTTCCATGTAGGTCCCACATGTGTTAGCCCAGATATGTTGGGTTTGTCTCATTCGGGCCCTACAAGAGCTGACATGGGTTGACCAGCTAGGGCCACTGAATGACCACCAATCCATTGCAGGTTAGGTTACTTACGCAGCCATGAATGGTACCCATTTACAGCTGGGTGACCTTGCACAAGTGTCTTGTCTAAAGACACAGGCAGTGTGACAGAATCAAACCCAGGTCTACATATTGGTAGTACAACTTCTTATCCAACTGAGCTACCTGTTTTGTTTCTGCATAAAGTTGGAGAACATAGTGACAAAGAATGAATAATTTGCATTATTTATGCTTCATAAGGGAAAAATTGGCCATAAATTGCTGCTGTTGTTTTTTTTAAAATAACATTTTCAAGAGAGTTTTATTTCAGTTTTGGTTCACTATGTCAGATTTTCACTGAGTCAGCAGTTTACATTTACCAAGATTAATTTTTCTTTAAACAGCATGGTCCAGAAATTGATTAGCTTCTGAATTACTTAAGCCCTAGAGCCCTAGATTTCTCCAAAATCACATACCCATACATTATGATTTATTTCTCAGCTTGTACAAGGTCAAAAATGCAAAAGTTTGTATCAGTTAAAAGACAGGTCCTAGGGGATGTTGCAAAAAAATTTAAAGTAAATAATACTTGGTAGGAGTAAATGAGTTGGGGGTTTTTTTCCCAAAAAATGAATTCCGGTGTATGTCTTTATTTGCTTGGCATTTCAGCTGTGGTTAGTTGATATGTGATTGAAGTGGATACTTTTGTAGAGGAGACTTCACTTGACATTTTGATGTATAATAAGTGTATGTTGGTGTCAGCATTGGTTAGTTATGAGTGTTTAAATGTTCCAAAACAGGGCAAGTCCCCAAATTTGGGGACTGTAGGGTTTAAGAGGTTAAGGAACCTTTGGCTGTATTTAAGTGACTACTCAGCGATCTCGACAGTTTAAACTGTCAATGTTTGAGTATGTAACAAAAAACACAGTTTGCTAGTTTAAAAAAACAGCTTAATATTCCTTTTTCTTCACTTTCTGTAAAGTAACAAATTTGATCATTTTTTCTTCATGTTTTGATTTGGAATAGGGTGTTGTATAATGTTCCCAATGCATTTGCTTGAGTCAAAATAAAAGCTATTATAAGAATTTTGAGCATTCCTCACTTTTTTAAACACATTATATATACAACCCCTGGCAAAAATTATGGAATCACCGGCCTCGGAGGATGTTCATTCAGTTGTTTAATTTTGTAGAAAAAAAGCAGATCACAGACATGACACAAAACTCAACACCTGCATCAAATCAGATCTACTCGTTGACATTGACCCTATGTGTCTTTTTACAAGGAATGTTTTTCACAGTTTTTGCTCTATGGCAAGATGCATTATCATCTTGAAACATCCCCAAACATCCTTTCAATTGTCCAAAATATCAATGTAAACTTTTGCATTTATTGATGATGTAATGACAGCCATCTCCCCAGTGCCTTTACCTGACATGCAGCCCCATATCATCAATGACTGTGGAAATTTACATGTTCTCTTCAGGCAGTCATCATTATAAATCTCATTGGAACGGCACCAAACAAAAGTTCCAGCATCATCACCTTGCCCAATGCAGATTCAAGATTCATCACTGAATATGACTTTCATCCAGTCATCCACAGTCCACGAATGCTTTTCCTTAGTCCATTGTAACCTTGTTTTTTTTCTGTTTAGGTGTTAATGATGGCTTTCGTTTAGCTTTTCTGTATGTACATCCCATTTCCTTTAGGCGGTTTCTTACAGTTCGGTCACAGACGTTGACTCCAGTTTCCTTCCATTCGTTCCTCATTTGTTTTGTTGTGCATTTTTCGATTTTTGAGACATATTGTTTTAAGTTTTCTGTCTTGACGCTTTGATGTCTTCCTTGGTCTACCAGTATGTTTGCCTTTAACAACCTTCTCATGTTGTTTGTATTTGGTCCAGAGATTAGACACAGCTGACTGTGAACAACCAACATCTTTTGCAACATTGTGTGATGATTTACCCTCTTTTAAGAGTTTGATAATCCTCTCCTTTGTTTTAATTGACATCTCTCGTGTTGGAGCCATGATTCATGTCAGTCCACTTGGTGCAACAGCTCTCCAAGGTGTGTTCACTCCTTTTTAGATGCAGACTAACGAGCAGATCTGATATGATGCAGGTGTTAGTTTTGGGGATAAAAATTTACAGGGTGATTCCATAATTTTTCCTCAGAATTGAGTGATTCCATATTTTTTTCCTCTGCTTGGTCTAAAAAAGTAACCGTTACTGACTGCCACAATCTTTTTTTTCTTGATTTCTTATAGTGTTTCTTAAAGCCAGAAAGTTGCCATTTGAAATGACTTTAGTTTTGTGTCATGTCTGTGATCTGCTTTTTTTCTACAAAATTAAACAACTGAATGAATATCCTCACAGGCTGGTGATTCCATAATTTTTGCCAGGGGTTGTATATATATATATGAAAAGGAAACGGTCCTGTAGGCAGACAGAGGGCACATGGAGGCAAAGAGGAAGCAAGAAAAGATGTTGAAGGAAGGAGACTGAGGCTGAAAGCTTAAAAAGGAAAAGATGGAAGGATAAGAGAGGAAAGGAGTTTAACTGGATAAAATAAGTGTACGTTATGGAGAAAGAGAATTAAAAGAAAGCAAAGCAAAAAGTAAAATAAAAAGTAAACGGAAAAGAAAGCAAGAAAAGAACCAAGAATAAGATAATAGGAAAATTTGACGACTAAGAACATGGTGGAAAAATGGACATAAAGTAATAACACAAGACAAAAGAAATAAAGAAAGAAAAATTCAATGGGAAAAGGAAAAGAAAAAGGGGAAATGAAAATGTAAAACAAGAGAAAGAAAAGCAGAAAAAGAACCAAGAAAGTGAAGTGAAAAGAACAATACAAGAGGCAAAAGTAAAATAGCAAGATATAAAAGAATAACAGAAGGAAAAAAACAGAAAATGAAAAACATAAAAAACACACTTTTTTTGGTGGCACTGGGAGACATGAGGCGCCTTTGGCATCTGACTGGCCATCTCAACACATCACTGTAAACTATGACTGGCTCTATGCCCAGTCAGAGGCGGGACTCTGAGTTCTTGGATGAGAAACCTCTCAGTTATATGTGTAGAGAGATGTAACAGTCAGTCGTTATGTCACTTTGGTTATCATTGGTTATTATTTTGGTTATTTGTAAATCACTGTATTCTGTTTTTATTTACATTTTTCACAACATCCCAACTTCACTGGAATTGGGGTTGCAAATCTAGGTATGTTTTGTATCCAACACGTCTGGATACGCCAGTGGAAAACCAAAAAAGCAGAAAAATAAAAATAAAGTCTGACGCTGTGGCTGTGTAGATTTCACCGCTTTGATTTCTGAGTTGAAGGTGAATGCAACCCTGCTGTACAGTTTGACACTCAGCTCCTGTGACAGCAGCAGCACCCAAAGGACCCACTGCCAGAGGACAGATGTGAGTCTGTCCTCCAGGTGCATGGGAGGGACATCATCTGGAAAGTCACATTATTTTTCCCTGTGCTGTAGTCTGGACTCAGTCTGAATCCATACACAAGAAAAACCTGCAGAGTGCAGAGGATGAGTGTGGATCTGACATACATAAAATAAAACGCCACGTTGGGATCAACTCATGTTGATTTTCAAAAACAGACACGCATCACTGATGCATTGTTTCTTCAAACCACTATAACTTTTAAGTGGGTCATACTGTGCAAAACCTTTTTTTTAGCTTCTGTTGTTAAATATACTTGAGATTTTGTATTAAACATCTACATAAAACAAATCCATTGAATTAAACCTCAAAATGTACACCACAAGTACATCTTTATTGTTTCAATGTATCTCCATTGTGGTGGTGCACAGAGCCAAAATTACAAAACTAGTCGCTGTCCATATACTTATGGACTTGACTCTCACCAGCCTGTACATGGACATACTTTGAGGAAGAACAAAGGTCCAAGTCTTCAGGTTTCTGGTGCTTACTGCATGGTTTTGAGAGTTCAGGCTCTAGCTTACACCCGGTGCAAAGCAGAGCCCAATGCCAGTGTAATTATTGGTACTTTCCACAAGACACTGTTGTTATTTTTGTGCCTGCATCATGTGGGTATGTTGTTCTACTAGTACTACTAGTCTGTTATCAGAAAGTACTTGATGCTTAAATGATCAAAAACCTGGTCTACAGAGTGTAACGCTCAGATGCAGCTTATACTGTAACAGGTTTACAGCACGTGTACAACCTGCTTATATTATCACAAATAGTAGGCAGTGGTGTAGTATTAATAGCTGAAGACCCCATCAACTACAAAGGGCTAAGGAAAAACCCATTTTCACCTGGCTCTGGCAGATAGATGGTTACTTTTGGCATATGGCAACAGACTGGGGTCCAAGTCTTTTGGGTCCTGGTGCTTCCTGACTTAACATATAGATGCTTGTGGTACTTGGCACCATCTGAGGATCCTTGGCTACCAGTGGAATAACTTTGTGTCAAGTGAGCAGTTACTTACAGAGACTAAGATAAGACATATCTTGAAATCTGAAAAAATAAAAATAAAAAACAACTTTTTCATATAGTCATTATGGGGTGTTGTGAGGAGAATTTTGAGGGAAAAAATTAATTTCATCCATTTTGGAATAAGACTGCAGTATAAAATGTGGAAAAAGTGAAACGCTGTGAATACTTTCCGGAATCACTGTAACGTATTGTGGGCGGTGGGGAGGAGGAAGAGACACCTTCCTGGCCATATTCTTTCAGAACTTTTGTATCACTAACATGCTCATGATTACAAAGTAGATTGCTAGCATCACACCATTGCTACTTCAAGTGTACTGTGAATATGACTTCTTATCCATTGGATAACTTTGTAAGCAATTTTTTTTTCTCACATATCAAAGCACTCAGATGCTTGATTACTAACAAGTTTAACATGAATACAATTGTAAAAATCAAGTTAACGTACCCTCTACATGCCACTACACTGTGCTACGGTTCATACAGAATACAATGACTGCCAGCAGAGGATGCTGGGTAAATTCTAAATATCTACACAGGGTGAAAGTGAAAAACTGATTGGTGCTTACAGGTTCCTTCACCAAAAGCTGCTGACTGAAGGTACATGAAGTATTAAGAGCTGAGCTGCTGTCGTTGCCTCTTCTTCTCCCTCCATGGCGTTGTGCCTTTGAAGGCAGACATGAAAACTCAGCAGGCCACAGCGGAGCCCCTGAAGGACGACCCCAAGCACATGCAGCCAGCCATCCCCCCGACCTCTGCTCCCATAGGCCCTGGGCCCTGAAGACAGCCCTGAGGCTAATCATCCAAGAACACAATAAAGAAGCAGTGCAGGCAGCCATCATCAGGACAAAATGGTCTCAATTTCTTGAGTAATGATTGAAAACCAGCCTGGCTTTGAGGATCTACATGAGGCTGGACAACGAGTGAAAGATTTATCTCTGCAGCACAGAGATGTTTAAATGCATCGAGGGCTCTTTGTCCAATGTGAACACCTTCACTTCCAAAGGACTCGTCTTATTTTGCCTTCAGGTGCTTCCGGCTCAAATACATACTTCAGAATATTTACCTTTGCCAAGGAGGTAATGCTTTCAGTGGTGTGTGACTTTTAGCAGGATAACTGAAAAAACAGTGAACATATTTCAAAGATACTGGTTGGCAATTGGATAATGTTCTGGGAAATAAGTGATTCAATTTTGGAGGTGATCCAGAATATATCCTGGAACGGTGATCACATAGTAACATTTAACTCAAAAAGTTGTGAGCCAATGGATAATGTCTAGAAAATGAGGAATTTTATTTCAAATTTGTATTTATAACATATTTTGTATCCAGGATCCAGAAGAAATTTTAAACAATATATGGCCTTGGTGGAGGTATGTGTTCTGGGTGCCTGTTGACTCTGTATTGGATTTAGACATATTGCAGTGACAGTCTTAATAACCAAACCTAATGAGTGGTCAAATAAATCCAGCATTATTCAAATCATTTAGGAACCATAAAAGTTTTTTTTTTTAATGCAGTTTGGTTTTAAATAGGTGTAAACAGAAAAAAAAAAAAAAAATCAAATTTAGAAAAATCCATATTGTAGCACAATTCAAATTATTTTTTAATTATCCTGTAAATAAAAAATAATAATTTACCAATCAAATCCCCCCCCCCCAAAAAAAAACCTTTGGGCAGTGTAACATCTGGTATTTTGCTTTATTTTCATTGATATATATATATATATATATATATATATATATATATATATATATATATATATATATATTTTTTTTTTTTTTTTTTTTTTTTGTGACTTTGCTCCAGTGCTTCTTATTTACTGAAAAAAAATCACACATTTCTTATTAATTACGATAACAGACTTTCCCCAGGAATTAAAGCACTAAACAAAATAAACTCTAATAACAAAGCATAAATGAGAATAATAAAAATTACACTACAACAATGCACAAAAATTCTAAATTAAAGAGCTGATAGAGGAAAAAAAAGTGCAACTTATATATGGGTTTTGACTCTTCAATAGGCACTTTTTAACAGGTGTGCGTGACTTCATTCACAAATAAAATAGTAACAGCCTGAATAGATACAACTTGGATTCCCAATTGTAGATCACAAGTCCCTTCGGGTGCTCCCTCGTTTTTCACTCGGGGTCACCACAGCAGATCTAATGTGGATTTGCATGGTGAGTTGGCACAAGTTTTACACCGGATGCTTTTTCCTGACGCAACCCCACATTACATGGAGAAACCAGTAGGGGTGGGGTTTGAACTGGAATCCTTCCACACTGAAACCAAAGAACCTAACCACTTGACCACCCATCCCTGCTAAAATTATAGATCACATATACAATATATAAAATTAAAAGGTGAAAACAGGCCACATATTTAACATATGAATGCCCACTCAGCATGGGCATGGATGTCATGACACGACTGTTCTTTATGTGGGGCAGAATAATTGTTCAACATACCAATACTGTCACGGGACTGACACAGGCAGTGACCTTCAGTGATGACATATCCTAAAACTATTTCACGCAGGCAGGCTCGCACTATGTTTGCAACTTCTTCATATTCAGTAACTTGACTTGTATAAAGAAAACTGGCTGTAAAAGTGATGATTTGTATTCAAAATAATCCTTTTGCTTTGTTTGTCCAAGCACAACTTGATTGTTTCATTTCCACTCCACTGGGGTGGTGTACTGAGGCAATTACAAGTGTCACTGTCCATTTACTTATGGTTCCATCTGTCCAAAATGGAAACAATGATTGGCCACCCATGTGCTCTGTGATTGGATGAATGGTGAAGGGGAGAGTGCCACTGATCTCTACACTCAGTGGAGGGCGCTAATGTTCCCTCCAGCTGAGGAGCCGCTCATACGGCTGTGATGAATACAGTGAGATGACTGCAGCAAAGGAAAGCTGCACATAAATAAATGCATCAGTTAAAATCATCCTAATACTAAAATTACTATCTCTCTATATATATGTATATATATTGTTCATATTCATTGCAGGTTTGATTGTATTAGAATTAATTATTTTATTTTTTTTTCTACCCACTGCACTTACTGTAATTTGTGGTGACCACTTCTTGAAATATCCAAGATGATGCACTAAAATGTAAATTAAAACCATGTGAATAACGTTTTAAAGCAAATGCATTACTTCCATTGATATTGAGTCGCACAGTGGCACTTGCTTCAAAAGTGATGCTTTTGTATGTCTAGATTACTATGAAAACAATGAATCAGATGTTTAATTTTTATATTTCATAGTAACAATTGTTGTGATGAACTTAACCTGTAAACAAACAAGACCTCAAATAAATGGGAGAAAATATTAAGTCAAATCTATTTTTTAGGGGAAACCCTCACCTCAAATATTAACTAAACAACCACAAAAAACCTTTTGCTCCACTGATTTCATAAATTGAAGAAAGGCATCAGAGATGTTATGCAGAGTGCTGATAATAGTCCAGCAGGTCTATAAAAAGCTCTGGTGAACAGAGTTATTCTCTTTATTTAGTAATGAAGGTGCCATGGTTCAGTAGCGCACATGCACACAGATGAATGTCACACAGAGACCAGTCACCACCGAGAGCTCGCCTCCACGCACCTCTCACATTGCATCAAGTCATTGAGTGATGGGTACATTGTCTGAGGCAAAGGGGAAAAGAGTGGTGAAACATGTTCCTCTCAGAGAGTTCCTCAGTCAGCGAGGAAACCAACCCAAACTCAACCAGGCAGAGAGCAGCTTCACAAAAATATACCTGGGCCGCCCCAGTGCTGGTTAATGGCACTCTACGAAAACAGTCATCTTCCAATGTGCTGAATGATTTACACAGAAAATACTTGAACTTCAAATGTTCATGCTTTGACATCTGAAGGTCCATCAGTAGTTCCAATTAAGGTCAACATGTAATCTAGATTATGATTCAGCAGTTTAAACCCTTTACTGTGTTTCCCAATTAGCAGAATGAAAAACCTACCAAACTCACTTTCTCGAAACTTGATGGGAGGTTGGGGTATGGATAAAGTTGACCCAGAAACCCTCCACAGAAATGTTTGAGGGGGGATAGGCATACTATATAGAGTGCTAATATCTAAGAACGGGTAACATGTTATGTGCCGATGCGGGTTGAGGAGCGGACCTGCGTCTGACTGAACCCAGCGCTAAATAACCAGAAAGCGGTTCCAAAAACAAAACATTTATTTCCTTTTCGGTGCAATAATTGTGTACAACATAATAAATGGCTTGTCTGGCGGAGTGAAGGACGGCGCGCTCTCCAGCGCCCAAAGGGATCGAAGCCCGGCGCTTCTGGACTCAAATTCACCGCCAAACACCCCCCAGGTGGACACGACAAACTGACTGTGAAGGATAGAAGAGGTGAGGTAAGTCAACAGCTACAACTAATATCCTTCAAAGGCACACGCTATCAGCAACACATTCAGGTCTGACTTTAAGCTTTATGTAAATGAGCAGCTTCTCACAACAGGTGGAGGATCATCAGTCCGCATGCCACGGCCGTGAGAAGCGAGCTGCACAATTCTCATCAATGTTCAAATATACTGCGTAACAAAATACCAAATTACTATTAACACTTATTCAGACAATCAATCACCTCTGATGTGTGCTGACAGCATGTGTCCCTCACCCGTCCTCCTTCACAGGCACGATGTGTCAAACCCAGGCGCCGTCCTCAGCGTCTCACAAACGAACGTCACAAGGTCGAGTTCCCGGCAATTCTGCTTGAACCACTCATGGCTTAAATGCAGAACGCCATCTAATTATCTGCTTCAGCTGAAAGTCCTTAAGTCTGCACGTGAGCATCATCCACAGGTGCTGCGAGTCATTAGGCCTGCACGTGGACATCCTCCACAAGTGCAGCCAATAATGTTGATGAGGGTGAAGCATTCTTCTGCCAGCACCGTCTCCACAGACAAAAATCAGTTTGCATACCACCTGGAGAGCAAAGAAAAGAAAACAACACAAAAACATCCAGCCAAACCCCCCAACACACAACATAACATTTGGTGTGGACCCAGATAATCCATATTTTGGGGATCAAAATATGTATTTGCACTTAGTATTTACTGTATGGTAACAGAGCAACACTCCAAAAAAATGACTCATTGGATGAACTCAATTCAATTATGTGCAGATTTTCATCTAATATATGTATGTACAGTAGTGTTCAGAATAATAGTAGTGCTATGTGACTAAAAAGATTAATCCAGGTTTTGAGTATATTTCTTGTTACATAGGAAACAAGGTACCAGTAGATTCTCACAAATCCAACAAGACCAAGCATTCATGATATGCACACTCTTAAGGCTATGACATTGGGCTATTAGTAAAAAAAAAGAAAAGAAAAGAAAAGGGGGTGTTCACAATAATAGTAGCATCTGCTGTTGACGCTACAAACTCAAAACTATTATGTTCAAACTGCTTTTTTTTTTTTAGCAATCCTGTGAATCACTAAACTAGTATTTAGTTGTATAACCATAGTTTTTCATGATTTCTTCACATCTGTGAGGCATTAATTTTGTTGGTTTGGAACCAAGATTTTGCTCTTGTTAAAACACCCATTTCAAGGGCATGTCCTCTTCAGCATAAGGCAACATGACCTCTTCAAGTATTTTGACATATCCAAACTGATCCATGATACCTGGTATGCACCATAGTAGGAGAAACATGCCCATATCATGATGCTTGCACCACCATGCTTCACTGTCTTCACTGTGAACACTGGCTTGAATTCAGAGTTTGGGGGTCATCTCACAAACTCTCTGCGGCCCTTGGACCCAAAAAGAACAGTTTTACGCTCATCAAAATATTCCTCCATTTCTCTTTAGGCCAGTTGATGTGTTCTTTAGCAAATTGTAACCTCTTCTGCACATGTCTTTCACACAGGCATCTTCTAACTGTCACAGCACTTACAGGTAACTCCAGACTGTCTTTGATCATCCTGGAGCTGATCAATGGGTGAGCCTTTGCCATTCTGGTTATTCTTCTATCCATTTTGATGGTTGTTTTCCGTTTTCTTCCGCACGTCTCTGTTTTTTTTTTTGTCCATTTTAAAGCATTGGAGATCAACACCCCCTTTTCTACCTTTTTTTTTTTTTACTAATAGTCCAATTTCATACCCTTAAGAGTGTGCATATCATGAATGCTTGGTCTTGTTGGATTTGTGAGAATCTACTGAATCTACTGGTACTTTATTTCCCATGTAACAATAAGAAATATACTCAAAACCTGGATTAATCTTTTTAGTCACATAGCACTACTATTATTCTGAACACTACCGTATATCGCATACCAGGTATCATGGATCAGTTTGGATATGTCAAAATACTTGAAGAGGTCATGTTGCCTTATGCTGAAGAGGACATGCCCTTGAAATGGGTGTTTCAACAAGACAATGACCCCAAGCACACTAGTAAACGAGCAACATCTTGATTCCAAACCAACAAAATTAATGCCTCGCAGATGTGAAGAAATCATGAAAACCTGTGGTTATACAACTAAATACTAGTTTAGTGATTCGCAGGATTGCTAAAAAAAAGCAGTTTGAACATAATAGTTTTGAGTTTGTAGTGTCAACAGCAGATGCTACTATTATTGTGAACACCCCCTTTTCTACTTTTTTTTAATAATAGCCCAATTTCATAGCCTTAAGAGTGTGCATATCATGAATGCTTGGTCTTGTTGGATGTGTGAGAATCTACTGAATCTACTGGTACCTTGTTTCCCATGTAACAATAAGAAATATACTCAAAACCTGGATTTATCTTTTTAGTCACATAGCATTACTATTATTCTGAACACTGCTGTATATCGCATACCAGGTATGCGCTTCCATGCAAGATAATTTGATTTAATTTAGTTGGGACAACATATATTTATTAGATAGAAATAGAATCCAATAAGTCAATTTTTTGAGTTTAGGAACCTGCAGTAACTACCAATGTGTTGCTCAAAAATAAGGATTCAGTCGGGTGCCAAAAGGTTTTCCTTTATCATTAATAATTTTTTACAGCAGTACACAAATACAAATTTTGAGGAAGCTCCAAATACAGGGATAATTCAAGGATTTTTTTTTCAACTATTAAAAAAATTAAACAAGAGAATAGGTATCTGTTGGAGCACTGCAAGTGTTGGGGGAAGTATATTATATTTTTGTACATTTTCTTTTGACGTTTGATGTTTTGGGAAACATTTTTAAAAATTATATGCACATTTTAATTCTCTAGGTTTCTTTACAATTCAAGCATTTTTTAAATGCTTCACATTGTAGAGCCATCAAATAAAAGATCACTGTTATAAGCTGAATTATGCTTAAAGTATTCTACATGGATGCTTAGGATGAAAAAAAAGGACAACAATCCAAAGTCTTGGTAAATTAAAAGACAGCAACTATTCGCGGCAAAGCCGTGAAAGGTGGTCAGTAAGGGGGGGGGGGGGTCCCCCCAGAAAATTTTAAGAATTTAAGTGCCCTGTGGTGCATTTTGGTGTATTATTTGGATTAAATTTGGACTTGAAACAGTTGTTAAACTTCTCTTGTGATCTCATGCAGTATGGCATGTTGTACCATCCTGTAGGAGTATATACAGAATATAACACAATAGTTTACAAATATAGCTAACTCATGCAAAAAAAACTTTATTGGTTTAGTTTGTTTTTGATTGGGCTCAAAGACTAGACAATTAAAATCTCAACATTCAAAGAACTAGTTAACTTCATAATGCTTTCAGACCAGAGACTAGATAATTGCTTTCAGACTAGCTAAAGATACATAACATAATACTGATAAGATTCTGTTTAGGATCAATTCACTTTTGTATGCCATCACAGATGACATTACCATGTATACATACTATTATATAAATACATATACAGTCAGCCTATTTGTCTGCTCTGAACACTGACATGGCATCTAATCAGTCATTCTATACCTAGAGTGTTACATTTTCTTCTTACAGAACTACATAAACACAGTATAAACACATCAACCAATGTTCCACATCCTGGTTTCTCTCCTGTGTAAAATCATATTTGAATATCACACTGACTAAATTAATATGCATGTACAAAACATGAATATCAATCTAAAATGTCTACTATACTTTAAGTCAAGCCTTAAAGCCTATTTTTATTCTCTTTCTTATGAATAGTTTTTTTTATCTGTTTTATTCTTTTACTTGTTTTTAATTATGTATTTGAATTTTTTACATTTTTATTTTTTATGTTGAACTGTTCTATGTGAGGTGCCTTGAGATGGCTTTTGTTGTGATTTGGCGCTTTATAAGACGATTAAATTGAAATTGAATTGACAACATTTTATTGAGTCTTAAAGTAAATAAATATGAAATTTGTCACTGGATCCTTAAACTTTGGACATAATAAACTCTACATGGTGGATCCTTGATCTCTGGACATAAATAGAAATAAAATCTGTAGTTTTTGTCAAAAGCATTTCCTTTCAGACATTTTGGCATGAATGTCTTTCCATATATCTCAGCTGAGCTCTTACAGCTGGCTGTGCTGTATGTCAGCATCAGTTTAATTCATAAAGAACACAGGACGACTCATTTTGGGAAGAAAAAACCCCAAAACGTTTTAGTCGATTGTAGTTTATTTTCTGTATTACAGCCTTTGTAAAGAGGTGTCATTTTATTTAAAGCGGCAATTTTGTGTCAACAGAACAGAGGACGATTCTCGTTTCTTGACTACAACATGACAAGAGTCCCAGTTAGTGACTTGAATCCACACAAAAGCGACTCACGCTATTTTAATGGCTTTGAGAGGAGTTAAGAAGCGGACTTGCCGCTTCTGAAGAGCAGCGAATCAAAGAACCACGAGCCAGTGGTTCGAAGCATTGCTTCAATGGCTCACGCATCAAAGTGGAGTCGCGCTGCAGAAACGGTTGATTACGGAGCCGCTGCAGACCAAACCCTGAATATCCGTAAGACTTTATTCGTACGTCCGTATGACTCTGAAACTCGTAAAGATCCGTATAATTTACGGACAATCCGTATAGGTTGACATGTATGGATTTGAGGAAATAAAAATTAATGTTTTGCTAGTTCTTTTAGACGGTGAGATTTTGCAAAAAGACGGAAATCCGTCCAAAGACGGCGAATAAGCATCCATGATTCTATGAAAATAGAAGCGATTTTTGAACACAGTCCAGTGAAGACGTTCATTTAGGCACATAAGAGCAGCCTTTACAGCTTTACATGTGACTGAATATATTTTTTGAAACAGCAGGTTTTAATGATCCAAGCAGTGACCGAGCCAAAGAACAAGATTTTCTGCAAACACTTGAAAATTTTATTGCAATGATACATGACAGGATTTCAATAAATATATTACAGTAAATAATCCATCCTTAAATACAAACAAAATAAATAAGCATGTAGTTGACAGTGATCACATTTGAGCAAAACAAAAACAAAAACCCTCCTACTTGTGTTATTTTTTTCTTCCATACAATTTCCACACAAATCTGTTAATCAAATTGCTACAATGGTTGCTGTGTTAATTCCCCAGCTCGTTTAAGAAAATCTTTTTTAATTTAGCTATCCCCCCCCCCCCAAAAAAAAACAACCCCTGTCATTCTCAATCTTCCGTTTGTGATTAAGAATCCATTTTTACCAAAATGTAAATCACTGTTTTTCAATAAAGTCAACCTGAAAGCCAAAGAAAAACACAGGTGGTGTTTTACACGTTTGGAGACATCAAGGAGCTGCTCGTGGTGATCCTCTGCAGGTTTTTCTGCTGGATACAGTCGAGGAGATGGTCCATGAGCTTGTGTAGTGTAATCTCGATGTGCGAATGTGGCACGTCCTTTAGCACTTCTAAGCAGTTCACCTGAAAAACAATAAAATAAAGTTTGATCACTTTAAAGAGTCTCTGATTGCTACTCTACATTTGCTTTGACAGGACAACACGAGCATCACTTACATTTCTGCAGACATTGCAAATATTTAGATTTCGGACAAGCTCTTTCTCGTCATTTGTTTTTCCGAATTTCTTCGGGTTGTCCAGGATGTTGTACACTTTGCAGAAGAACGTGTCCTGTACAGTGCAAGAGAAAGAGAAAATTAGCTGTTAACAATAATCCAATGTCCAAGAGAACTCGACAGCAGTCAAGCCTTCCTCACCTGGCATCTGTTCTGCCCATGGGTCAGGTTATAAACATCTTCCACAAAGACTTCCTGGAGCACAAGGGAGAAACGAAAAAGCAAGAGTTAAAAATGTCAATTGCCTGAAAACAAGATTTCAATAACACAGTGAAAGAAAGTGATTGCAGACAGAATATACAGCATCAGATGAGCACTTACGCTTTTCTTATGTAAAGTGAAATTTTTAGCAATTTCAAACATCCTGTCGAGGTTGGGTTGAACATCGTGACAGGGAGGACGGCTGATTGCTGGACCGGCCATCAACCCCACGGTGAAGAGCACGAGGAGCGCTATCATCTTCGTGATCGTATGTTTGGCTGCCAATCTCTAAAGAACTGTGTCAACTTCACCTACAGGTTGTATGAGGTCTCAGCAGAGGAAAGCTGATTTATAGATCACTAGCCCACGCCTTCACCACGTATTTTCCCTTATTAGAAAAGAACAAAAACGACGCAGCAAGTCTGCAGTGGGAGATGACACGATTGATAATAACACACAACAAAAAATGAGCAAACCTCCTGTGAAGTGGTTCAGGTGGTTGGCAGACCAGTGACTTAAATGAGTGTGAAGAAAGAAACCGTTAACATTGGCACTTCTCCAGGTTTCTCAGTTTAATGACAGAAAAGTAATTGTCAAACATCACCAATGACACACAACATGACAGTACAAATGAACCGGGAAAACGTGAACATTATTCCACACAAGTGTACAGTAGAACCCTTTCTGTTGCCACAGACGCCACTAAAGTAATGGTATCTGTGAAAGTGTCACAAAAACTAAGAAACTTCATGGAGAGCTGACAAAAAAAATTAAATATCAAGCCTTTTCCTCCAACATCTAAAGACCCATTACATGATATGTTTTTCACATCTACATACTGAATAATGTCATTCAAACCACAAACATTGAAGAACACGTGTTTGGTTAATTGTCACCACGTACGTACATATTACAGACTGAAAAATAGTTTGCAAGACCCTCTCTTCAGCAAGACTAAAGGCACTAAATTCAAAGTTAAACCTTTGGCATTTTTTTTTAGCAGACAATTTAGTTTGGCCTAAACTTTCAGACATAAGTTTAGTTACACCTTTGTGAAAAACACTGATTCCTGAGTGCTAATTTGGGCCTTCTTATGGATATGACGTCTACTCATTCGTCTTAGTATTACAGAGTCTACAGTTGCACGTGGTACTACAAATCTTTTTGTGGTGACTCCTAAGAAGGAATCGGACTTCTGGAAATCCAATAGTTTAGATTTCGAATCCATAGCTAAATTCTTTAGATTCCCTTGCTCTTAACAGCAAGAAGCCACTGGTTCTTCAGGAAGTCTCTTAAATGGAGCCAAACATTCCTTCAAATAACCCCAAATTGTGCCAATTAAATATTCTGATTTTTTTTTTTAATTAGCAATTCCTCCATTTTATGGAACCTTCCATGATATATAGAGGCATTCTTGTGGTAAGGAGACCTTGGACTAACAGAAAAGCTGATAATGAAGAGAAACTAAAATAATTCAACCTTGGAACTATTGTTTTTAAATAACTTTACATGGAAATAAAATAAACATTACAACTGACTTAACACATACTGTCTGATAAAACAATATGTGCACTTCAGGCAAACAGATTATTTTCACAAAGGTGTCTGTAAAATTATGTTTGCAACTGTATGTTCCCAGGGTCCTACTGTATGATCACCACTTCAGTATTCTCTTAATACACCAAAAAAACATCTCCTATTGTGTTCACATCAAATTTAACCAACCTTAAATGGGGAACACTGGACCTTTTATGTTCCCTTTAAGGCCCATATTGGGAACAGGGAATCCTGGGATTACAGGAAAGACACAATCACAACAACATCAGCCTTTCTATTCTCATAGTTAAGTGATTACAATTAAAGTTACATACACTTTGCTAAACAAACCAATCTAAGAGAGATAAATAGAATTTTAGAATTTTTAGTGATGTTGCAAAGTTTTTTTTTAACCAAACTGAGTGAGCGTAAACTCTGCCCAAATGCAAAAAAGTAGAAGATGAAGGGATATGGATTGTTCCCCTTGGTCAATGACACTGTTGGTGTCTGCTCAGTGTAGATACGTGGACAGCGAGTTAATGCTGCACTTTGTGATCTCAGAGTTCTGATCCAGGTTCTTACGGATGCGGTAGAAATGTTCAATGTAGCTGGATCGGCCGAGTAGCTCCACAAAGTCCTCATCGTGAGTGATGACCAGCAGCTGGAAGTTACGCTGGCGAGAGCGACTCTTAATGATTCTGAGAAGTAAAAAATAAAAATAAAAGAGGATGTCATGACAGAATTAAGTATATTTTCAAATAGTTCATACTGTAATCAAACACATTACAAAGCATGGTGGTGACAGCATCATGCTGTAGGGATGTTTTTCAGTGGCAGGAACTGGGAGACTAGTCAGGATTGAGGGAAAGGACCTGAATCTGATTGAACATCTCTAGAGAGATCTGAAAATGTCTGTGCACTGATGCTCCCCATCCAACCTGTTGGAGCTTGAGAGGTGCTGCAAAGAGGAACGGGCAAAACTGTCCAAAGATAGGTGCACCAAGCTTGTGGCATCATATTCAAGAAGACTTGAGGCTGTAACTGTTGCCAAAGGTGCATCAAAAAAGTACTGAGGAAAGGGTGTGAATACTTATGTACATGTGATTCCTTAGTTTTTTATTTTTTAATAAATTTGCAAAAATTTCAAAAAAACTTTTTTCATGTTGTCATTATGAGGTGTTATGAATAGAATTCTGAGGGAAAAAAAGAATTTCAGCCATTTTGGAATAAGGCTGTAACATAAGATGTGGAAAAAGTGAAGCGCTGTGAATACTTTCCAGATGCACTGTATGAACCTACGGTATGTGCACAGTGTGGCAGCTCAAACAGGGTAAATAATATTGTGTCATGAATGACTGTGAGGACTTGCATTATTGCGACACATCCCCAAAACTGGGCCCCACTGGTATGTGGGGGAAACGGAGCAGCGCCAGTAACACAGAGCACCCCTACCCCAATGGGAGTGGTCGCGCAAAGCGACAGGATCAATATTACATGCTAATAGGAGGTGAGAAGCAGGCACAGAGCAGTAATAGGAAGCTGTCCCAAACTGCTCCACAGGTGGGTGAGAGGAAGCAATTTCACAACAAGAATGTGATAAAAGACACAAACCACCAGTTCCAACACTAGACAACGCCCAACAACCCACAAAGAGAGCGAGTCAATGCCCCACCAAGGACCACCCACCAGGGCAAGTATTGGCACTCCCTGGAACAAGGGTGTCCATACTGAAGCCAAGGTGGGGACTCACTCAGCGGCGGGCATGGAAAGGCTCTAACCCCAAGGGAGGCAACTCACACCACCTATAGGGGGGCCCAGACAGCCTTGTGGCATTCTTCTTTTATGTTCTTTTCCTCTGGGGATGTTACTTAGGATGTTGTTCTAATTCCTGAAAAACTAAACCAACCAATTTACATAAATCTAGGCAAGAGTTTTGCATGTCCTGGAATACATACCACCATCAGTGGGATTTTCAACAGCCCACTGCAATAGTGATACTTAGAGAGCAGGGCAGTTGATGGGTGATATATATCTCCATCCTCCAGGTAGGCTGTATGAATCCCGATACCCTGAGCTCCATTTTCATCATCAGGATGGTGTAAACACAGTTCTGTCTGACAAAATCCAATATTTCTGTCTATCAGACAGTGTATACAGCCACAAAAAACATTCTTGGACTATTTTCTTTTTCCAGGCTCTACAAGCCGCCCCCCCCCCCCCCCCCCAAAATGAGCAAATGAGGATTTTTTTTTTGTGAGGAACTTTCCACTTTTCATCCATTGACAGATATCTATCGACATTTCTGCATAAAGGGAAGACAGAAAACATTCAGCTGGAGATGATGAGTGATTGGCTCTAGCGAGAACGTGGCTCTACTGGTCTTTACTGGTGGTTGGCTCTCACTGCGGTATTGTATCACTTCCTGTTCCGGAGCACAGCGGTGTTTTGCTGTATCTGTTAGCTGTTTAATCTGCGTAGTTAGATTGATCTACAACCCCTGGCAAAAATTATGGAATCACCGGCCTCGGAGGATGTTCATTCAGTTGTTTAATTTTGTAGAAAAAAAGCAGATCACAGACATGACACAAAACTAAAGTCATTTCAAATGGCAACTTTCTGGCTTTAAGAAACACTATAAGAAGTCAGGAAAAAAAATTGTGGCAGTCAGTAACGGTTACTTTGTTAGACCAAGCAGAGGGAAAAAATATGGAATCACTCAGTTCTGAGGAAAAAATTATGGAGTCATGAAAAACAAAAGAACGCTCCAACACATCACTAGTATTTTGTTGCACCACCTCTGGCTTTTATAACAGCTTGCAGTCTCTGAGGCATGGACTTAATGAGTGACAAACAGTACTCTTCATCAATCTGGCTCCAACTTTCTCTGATTGCTGTTGCCAGATCAGCTTTGCAGGTTGGAGCCTTGTCATAGACCATTTTCTTCAACTTCCACCAAAGATTTTCAATTAGATTAAGATCTGGACTATTTGCAGGCCATGACATTGACCCTATGTGTCTTTTTGCAAGGAATGTTTTCACAGTTTTCGCTCTATGGCAAGATGCATTATCATCTTGAAAAATGATTCCATCATCCCCAAACATCCTTTCAATTGATGGGATAAGAAAAGTGCCCAAAATATCAATGTAAACTTGTGCATTTATTGATGATGTAATGACAGCCATCTCCCCAGTGCCTTTACCTGACATGCAGCCCCATATCATCAATGACTGTGGAAATTTACATGTTCTCTTCAGGCAGTCATCTTTATAAATCTCACTGGAACGGCACCAAACAAAAGTTCCAGCATCATCACCTTGCCCAATGCAGATTCGAGATTCATCACTGAATATGACTTTCATCCAGTCATCCACAGTCCACGATTGCTTTTATTAGCCCATTGTAACCTTGTTTTTTTCTGTTTAGGTGTTAATGATGGCTTTCGTTTAGCTTTTCTGTATGTAAATCCCATTTCCTTTAGACGGTTTCTTATAGTTCGGTCACAGACGTTGACTCCAGTTTCCTCCCATTCGTTCCTCATTTGTTCTGTTCTGCATTTTCGATTTTTGAGACATACTGCTTTAAATTTTCTATCTTGACGCTTTGATGTCTTCCTTGGTCTACCACTATGTTTGCCTTTAACAACCTTCCCATGTTGTTTGTATTTGGTCCAGAGTTTAGACACAGCTAACTGTGAACAACCAACATCTTTTGCAACATTGCGTGATGATTTACCCTCTTTTAAGAGTTTGATAATCCTCTCCTTTGTTTCAATTGACATCACTCATGTTGGAGCCATGATTCATGTCAGTCCACTTGGTGCAACAGCTCTCCAAGGTGTGATCACTCCTTTTTAGATGCAGACTAACGAGCAGATCTGATTTGATGCAGGTGTTAGTTTTGAGGATGAAAATTTACAGGGTGATTCCATAATTTATTCCTCAGAATTGAGTGAGTCCATATTTTTTTCCCTCTGCTTGGTCTAAAAAAGTAACCGTTACTGACTGCCACAATTATTTTTCCTGATTGATTATAGTGTTTCTTAAAGCCAGAAAGTTGCCATTTGAAATGACTTTAGTTTTGTGTCATGTCTGTGATCTGCTTTTTTTCTACAAAATTAAACAACTGAATGAACATCCTCCGAGGCCGGTGATTCCATAATTATTGCCAGGGGTTGTAGATAACGATTTGTTTCACAGTGTAATCTTCACGTGCCTTAACAAAAGCACTCCCTCTGCTGAATCACCTCTAAATTATTTACACATTATTCACTTTGTGTGTTATTAGGAATCCGCTAGCTTAGCGCAGCTACTAGCTCTTAGCCGGTTTAGCATGGCGGCTTCTCCTGTCTCTCCCGCAATTCTCTGCTCTGGGTGTGAAATGTTTAATTATTCCTCGGCCTCCTTTAGCAATAACGGTACTTGTAATAAGTGTAGCTTATTTGTAGCTTTGGAGGCCAGGCTGGGCGAATTGGAGACTCGGCTTCGCACCTTGGAAAATCCTACAGCTAGCCAGGCCCCTGTAGTCGGTGCGGACCAAGGTAGCTTAGCCGCCGTTAGCTGCCCCCCAGCAGATCCCGAGCAGCCGGGAAAGCAGGCCGGCTGGGTGACTGTGAGGAGGAAGCGTAGTCCTAAACAGAAGCTCCCTGTACACCACCAACCCGTTCACATCTCCAACCGTTTTTCCCCACTCGGCGACACAACTCCCGAGGAACAAACTTTGGTTATTGGCGACTCTGTTTTGAGAAATGTGAAGTTAGCGACACCAGCAACCATACTCAATTGTCTTCCGAGGGCCAGAGCAGGCGACATTGAAGGAAATTTGAAACTGCTGGCTAAGGCTAAGCGTAAATTTTGTAAGATTGTAATTCAGACTCTAGTTTTCTCTGGGCCCCTCCCCAATGGGACCGGGAGTGACATGTTTAGCCGCATGTTCTCCTTGAATTGCTGTCTGTCTGAGTGGTGTCCAAAAAATGAGGTGGGCTTCATAGATAATTGGCAAAGCTTCTGGGGAAAACCTGGTCTTGTTAGGAGAGACGGCATCCATCCCACTTTGGATGGAGCAGCTCTCATTTCTAGAAATCTGGCAAATTTTATTAAACCCTCCAAACCGTGACTACCCAGGGTTGGGATCAGGAAGCAGAGTTGTAGTCTTACACACCTCTCTGCAGCTTCTCTCCCCCTGCCATGGTATGGTATGATCTTATTTCTCAGGGATAGTGCACAATAATACATTGACCTAAAAAAACAGGAAAGATGCATTGTGCCAGGTTATAGCAAAAAAATACTAATTTCCACCTGTAGTCCCTGGACAGGTTGATGTCTAACTATAAATAACAGCATTTGTAAATGAAAAGAAAATCCATTTAGCACAAAGGCTATTGATACTGTATACATATAATACCTCACCCCTCAAGTATACCATTCATAAAAACTTTCAACATTTTATCAATTCAAAGACATATACAAAAGATACCACTTTGTTCACACACACACACACACACATATATATATATACACACATACATATACACACATACATACACACATATACATACATACATACATATATATACATACATATATATATATATATATATATATATATATACATACGTGCACACATACACAGTCACACTTTTCAAACATCTTCACACTATATTCTCACTCTTACATCATATATACAAATCATATTTTTCAGACGCCTGCACTCTCATACATACGCTCTCATACACATGCATTCATCAGTGGTGGGTACAAACTTGCTTTGATAAAAGCCATTTCTTTGTCAGCTGTGCAAACATTGGAAAAGTTGTACATTTCATTATGTCGTTTGGTAAGATATTCCACTGACTAGAGGCAACAACAGAAAAGGCAGATTTGGCAAAAGTCCCCCCAATACCCCATCCCTGTAGAGACGGTGTCTGCTCCCAGACCACCAACAACCAGTAAAAATCTATTTAAGCATAAAAATTCAAAAAGAAAAAATAATATAGCACCTTCAACTGCACCACAGACTAAAACGGTTAAATGTGGTTTATTAAATATTAGGTCTCTCTCTTCTAAGTCCCTGTTAGTAAATGATATAATAATTGATCAACATATTGATTTATTCTGCCTTACAAAAACCTGGTTACAGCAGGATGAATATGTTAGTTTAAATGAGTCAACACCCCCGAGTCACACTAACTGTCAGAATGCTCGTAGCACGGGCTGAGGGGGAGGATTAGCAGCAATCTTCCACTCTTATTAATTAATCAAAAACCCAGACAGAGCTTTAATTCATTTGAAAGCTTGACTCTTAATCTTGTCCATCCAAATTGGAAGTCCCAAAAACCAGTTTTATTTGTTGTTATCTATCGTCCGCCTGGTCGTTACTGTGAGTTTCTCTGTGAATTTTCCGACCTTTTGTCTGACTTAGTGCTTAGCTCAGATAAGATAATTATAGTGGGCGATTTTAACATCCACATAGATGCTGAGAATGACAGCCTCAACACTGCATTTAATCTATTATTAGACTCAATTGGCTTTGCTCAAAATGTAAATGAGTCCACCCACCACTTTAATCATACTTTAGATATTGTTTTGACTTATGGTATGGAAATTGAAGACTTAACAGTATTCCCTGAAAACCCCCTTCTGTCTGATCATTTCTTAATAACATTTACATTTACTTTAATGGACTACCCAGCAGTGGGGAATAAGTTACAGTAGAAGTCTTTTGGAAAGCGCTGTAACTAGGTTTAAGGATATGATTCCTTCTTTGTTATGTTCTCCAATGCCATATACCAACACAGTGCAGAGTAGCTACCTAAACTCTGTGAGTGAGATAGATTATCTCGTCAATAGTTTTACATCCTCATTGAGCACAACTTTGGATGCTGTAGCTCCTCTGAAGAAGAGAGCCTTAAATCAGAAGTGCCTGACTCCGTGGTATAACTCACAAACTCACAGCTTAAAGCAGATAACCCATAAGTTGGAGAGGAAATGGCGTCTCACTAATTTAGATGATCTTCACTTAGCCTGGAAAATGAGTCTATTGCTCTATAAAAAAGCCCTCCGTAAAGCTAGGACAGCTTACTACTCATCACTAATTGAAGAAAATAACAACAACCCAAGGTTTCTTTTCAGCACTGTAGCCAGGCTGACAACGAGTCAGAGCTCTATTGAGCCGAGTATTCCTTTAACTTTAACTAGTAATGACTTCATGACTTTCTTTGCTAATAAAATTTTAACTATTAGAGAAAAATTTACTCATAGCCATCCCAAAGACATATCTTTATGTTCGACTGCTTTCAGTAATGCTGGTATTTGGTTAGACTCTTTCTCTCCGATTGTTCTGTCTGAGTTATTTTCATTAGTCACTTCCTCCAAACCATCAACATGTCTATTAGACCCCATTCCTACCAGGCTGCTCAAGGAAGCCCTAGCTCTTAGACCTCAGTGCTGCTTTTGATACTGTTGACCATAAAATTTTATTACAGAGATTAGAGCATGCCATAGATATTAAAGGCACTGCGCTGCGGTGGTTTGAATCATATTTATCTAATAGATTACAATTTGTTTATGTAAATGGGGAGTCTTCTTCACAGACTAAGGTTAGTTATGGAGTTCCACAAGGTTCTGTGCTAGGACCAATTTTATTCACTTTATACATGCTTCCCTTAGGTAGTATTATTAGAAAGCATTGCTTAAACTTTCATTGTTATGCAGATGATACCCAGCTTATCTATCCATGAAGCCAGAGGACACACACCAATTAGTTAAACTGCAGGAATGTCTTACAGACAAAGACATGGATGACCTCTAATTTCCTGCTTTTAAACTCAGATAAAACTGAAGTTATTGTACTTGGCCCCACAAATCTACCATATCACCCCAAGAGAGCGCTTCGCTCTCAGACTGCAGGCTTACTTGTAGTTCCTAGGGTTTTTAAGAGTAGAATGGGAGGTAGAGCCTTCAGCTTTCAGGCTCCTCTCCTGTGGAACCAGCTCCCAATTCGGATCAGGGACAGAGACATCCTCTCTACGTTTAAGATTAGGCTTAAAACTTTCCTTTTTGCTAAAGCTTATAGTTAGGGCTGGATCGGGTGACCCTGAACCATCCCTTAGTTATGCTGCTATAGACTTAGACTGCTGGGGGGTTCCCATGATGCACTGAGTGTTTCTTTCTCTTTTTGCTCTGTATGCACCACTCTGCATTTAATCATTAGTGATTGATCGCTGCTCTCTTCCACAGCATGTCTTTTTCCTGATTCTCTCCCCACAGCCCCAGCCAGTCCCAGCAGAAGACTGCCCCTCCCTGAGCCTGGTTCTGCTGGAGGTTTCTTCCTGTTAAAAGGGAGTTTTTCCTTCCCACTGTCACCAAGTGCTTGCTCATAGGGGGTAGTTTTGACCGTTTGGGTTTTTCTGTAATTATTGTATGAATTTTGCCTTGCAATATAAAGCGCCTTGGGACAACTGTTGTTGTGATTTGGCGCTATATAAATAAAACTGATTTGATTTGATTTTTCATTTATTGACATTGATATACAATTTCCTTCCTATATCACACTACTTCTGTGTGCAAAATATTTTGGTGAACCCATTCCCAGCAAGATAACCCTTATATTTAGTTGTGTCCAATTATTCATAGCCTCTCAAAATGGAAGAACTCTGTATAACCATGGGTATAATTCCTAACTGGTTAATGTGATTTATTTTTGTTTAAACTCTTGAACTACAGCTGAAAATCTGCAGTTCAATCACTTTTTGATTATTTCATTTCAATTGTACTGTTATTCTCCAAGCTGACTGTAATGTAGCGATGTGACTGTTGCAATCCTATTCTATACTGGCCATATAATTTGGTGAAGTCTATGAGAAGGTTAGCTAACCACTGTAGGTTTTAAGTGGTCATGGTTGTTAACAGCATGACTGACCACTAAATATATTCAGTTCCAGCAAAAATAAATGGCACCAGCATTGAAAAATGAGCACAAAATTTGTGTCCAAAAATTGCTTCAAAATAAATCAACACAAAATTACTTATTTCAGTTACATGAGTGTCGTCTTGAATTTTTTTTTTTAAAGTATGTCGAGCCAAATCTACCCTTGAGATTTGAATTAGAAATGGGAGATTATTAAACAGTGGTAGCATCTTGCACACTTACTGGGTGTTTGTACTTACTCGACAAGGGCATGTGCCAGCGACTCTATGTTCTCCCGGTCCAAATTGGTGGTGGGTTCATCCAGGGCCAGAATCCCACAGTTAAGACAAAAGGTCTCTGCGAGAGCGAGACGGATGATCAAGGATGCCAGCACCTAGACATGCATGCACACAGATACAGACAAAGATTGTAAGCAATATTCCACAAACTAACAAATTAATCATAAAGCCACACCCATGAAATCAACAGCGGTTTCAAGTGACTTAAATGTTTCCAATACTACACAGATAATTGATTCTTTCAAGCATTAAAACAAACAAAGCCCCATTTTTCACTTTAGGACATCACATAATTTAACTAACTGTCCTACAGTAATTTTCGTGAAAGACGAATGAGTTCCTGGTACCTTCTGACCAGCACTACAGCGCCCTCTCATATCCAAAGCTGTGTCTCCTTTCACCATAACCACTCTGTAGTTGTAAGTCCTCCGCCTCACTCCAGCAGATGAGTTCTCATCCACATCAGATCTAATTTCCACATACTCAATGTCTAGGGAGGGAACAGCAGACAGTGATGAGGAACAAAAGAGGAGGAAGGTGAAAAGAGAACTGTGTCCTATATACAGATAACACAGTTAAAAAAAATGCACCTTGACCCCTGTAGGTGGTGCGCCACAGGTCTCTGATAATCTTGTTGATCTCATCCATCTTCATGCTGTGGAATTTCATGATGCTCCTTCAAATAAAAATAGATGGAAAAAAGGGTTAGATAACATGCTGACTTCCCCAATTCAAGGTATCGGAGGGCAACCTGAACAGCTTCAGCAGATTAACAACTGAGCAACAACCATTAATGAGAAAAAAAAATGCAAGGTACAATGAAAACAAGTAACAATGGCTTTAGTGGTCACCATCAGTCCTGTCATGATATTAAATTTTGCTGGATGATGTTGCCTGAGAAAATCGACAACTTTGTTTTAAGACCATTTTAAGTCATTGGTACCGCCCCACTCGGAGTCGCCACAGCATATCTGAGGTGGATCTGCATTTTGCCACTGATCAGAAATCATTTGGAGAGGCGTGATACCTTCTTTTTGGCTGAGTGAAGACAAGTCATGGAACCATATTCTGGGTCATCTGATGGGGATTCCAGTGTGTATGATGGTAGAATTGCCAGCAAGGCATACATGCATTGTGGCACTCCTACTATATATTATGTACAACCACAATTCCAACAAAGTTGGGACGTTGTGTGAAATGTAAAAAAAACAGAATGTTTTAATTTAATGTTCAAACTGATAGACTTTTTTTTGTTTTTGTGCAAATATTTGCTCATTTTGAAATGGATGCCTGCAACTCATTTCAAAAAAGCTGGGACAGGGGCAACAAAAGACTGGGAAAGTTGATGAATGCTCAAAGAACATCTGTTTGGAACGTTCCACAGGTGAACAGGTTAATTGGAAACAGGTGAGTGTCATGATTGGGTATAAAAGGAGCATCCCCAAAAGGCTCAGCCGTTCACAAGCAAAGATGGGACAAGGATGACCATTTTGTGAACAACTGCGTGAAAAAAAAGTCCAAAATCTTAAGAACAATGTTCCTCAATGTTCAATTGCAAGGAATTTAGGGATTCCATCATCTACAGTCCATAATATAATCAGAAGATTCAGAGAATCTGCATAACTTTCAACAAATAAGCGGCAAGGCCGAAAACCAACAGTGAATGCCCGTGACCTTCGATCCCTCAGGTGGCACTGCATTAAAAACAGACATCATTGTGTAAAGGATCTTACTGCGTGGGCTCAGGAACACTTCAGAAAACCATTGTTAGTTAACATATTTCATCGCTGCATCTACAAGTGCAAGTTAAAACTCTACTTAAAAGTTAAAACTCATAGGTATTAAAGGCATTGCGCTGCGGTGGTTTGAATCATATTTGTCTAATAGATTACAGTTTGTTCATGTAAATGGGGAATCTTCTTCACAGACTAAAGTTAATTATGGAGTTCCACAAGGTTCTGTGCTAGGACCAATTTTATTCACTTTATACATGCTTCCCTTGGGCAGTATTATTAGACGGTATTGCTTAAATTTTCATTGTTACGCAGATGATACCCAGCTTTATCTATCCATGAAGCCAGAGGATACACACCAATTAGCTAAACTGCAGGATTGTCTTACAGACATAAAGACATGGATGACCTCTAATTTCCTGCTTTTAAACTCAGATAAAACTGAAGTTATTGTACTTGGCCCCACAAATCTTAGAAGCATGGTGTCTAACCAGATCGTTACTCTGGGTGGCATTTCCCTGATCTCTAGTAATACTGTGAGAAATCTTGGAGTTATTTTTGATCAGGATATGTCATTCAAAGCGCATATTAAACAAATATGTAGGACTGCCTTTTTGCATTTACGCAATATCTCTAAAATCAGAAAGGTCTTGTCTCAGAGTGATGCTGAAAAATTAATTCATGCATTTATTTCCTCTAGGCTGGACTATTGTAATTCATTATTATCAGGTTGTCCTAAAAGTTCCCTAAAAAGCCTTCAGTTGGTTCAGAATGCTGCAGCTAGAGTACTGACGGGGACTAGCAGGAGAGAGCATATCTCACCCGTGTTGGCCTCCCTTCATTGGCTTCCTGTTAATGCTAGAATAGAATTTAAAATTCTTCTTCTTACTTATAAGGTTTTGAATAATCAGGTCCCATCTTATCTTAGGGACCTCGTAGTACCATATTACCCCATTAGAGCGCTTCGCTCTCAGACTGCGGGCTTACTTGTAGTTCCTAGGGTTTGTAAGAGTAGAATGGGAGGCAGAGCCTTCAGCTTTCAGGCTCCTCTCCTGTGGAACCAGCTCCCAATTCAGATCAGGGAGACAGATACCCTCTCTACTTTTAAGATTAGGCTTAAAACTTTCCTTTTCCCTAAGGCTTATAGTTAGGGCTGGATCGGGTGACCCTGGACCATCCCTTGGTTATGTTGCTTTAGACGTAGACTGTGGGGGGGTTCCCATGATGCACTGTTTCTTTCTCTTTTTGCTCCGTATGCATCACTCTACATTTAATCATTAGTGATCGATCTCTTTTTCCTGGTTCTTTCCCTCAGCCCCAACCAGTCTCAGCAGAAGACTGCCCCTCCCTGAGCCTGGTTCTGCTGGAGGTTTCTTCCTGTTAAAAGGGAGTTTTTCCTTCCCACTGTGGCCAAGTGCTTGCTCATAGGGGGTCGTTTTGACCGTTGGGGTTTTTCATAATTATTGTATGGCCTTGCCTTGCAATGTGGAGCGCCTTGGGGCAACTGTTTGTTGTGATTTGGCGCTATATAAGAAAAAAGTTGGTTGGTTGGTTGGTACCATGCAAAGCAAAAGCCATACATCAACAACATCCAGAAATGCTGCCGCCTTCTCTGGACCCGAACACATTTGAAATGGACAGACGCAAAGTAGAAAAGTGTGCTGTGGTCTGAGTCCACAGTCCAAATTTTTTTGGAAATCATGGACGTCATGTCCTCCGGACAAAAGAAGAAAAACACCATCTAGATTGTTACCAGTGCAAAGTTCAAAAGCCAGCATCTTTGGGGCTTTTGGGGGATGTATGTGTTAATGCCCATGACATGGGCAACTTACACATCTGTGATGGCACCATCAATGCTGAAAGGGACATCCAGGTTTTGGAACAACACATGTTGCCATCCAAGCAATGTCTTTTTCAGGGAAGTCCCTACTTATTTCAGCAAGACAATGCCAAGCCACATTCTGCACGTGTTACAACAGCTTGGCTTCATAGTAAAAGAGTGCAGGTACTAGACTGGCCTGCCTGCAGTCCAGATCTGTCGCCCATTGAAAATGTGTGGCGCATTATGAAGCGCAAAATATGACAACAGAGACCCCAGATTGTTGAACAGCTGAAGTCGTACATCAAGCAAGAATGGGAAAGAATTCCACCTACAAAGCTTCAACAATTAGTGTCCTCAGTTCCCAAATGCTTATTGAGCGTTGTTAGACGGAAAGGTGATGTAACACAGTGGTAAACATACCACTGTCCCAGCTTTTTTGAAACGTGTTGCAGGCATCCATTTCAAAATGAGCAAATATTTGCAAAAAACAAAGTTTATCAGTTTAAACATTTAATATCTTGTCTTTGTGGTGTATTTAATTGAATATAGGTTGAAGAGGATTTGCAAATCGTGTTGTGTTTTTATTGGGGTTGTAGCAATGTGAAATCCAAATTGAAATATGCTCCTTCTAGTTTGGGTAGTGGGGATTCCCCTTTGGCTGACCTGGATGGCAACCACCCAGGCAGACAACAAATCCATTCTCATCTCCCTACCTGTAACCATCTACAACTTCAAATTAGGAGAAGACAATTTAGGGCTAGTAATGAGGTAAAAAATTAAATAATGATGTAATTTCAAATAGATGACGTCAACAGGTGTTTGTAAATGGTAAATGGACTGCATTTATAAAGCGCTTTTCCATCTGCATCAGATGCTCAAAGCGCTTTACAATTATGCCTCACATTCACCCCGATGTCAGGGTGCTGCCATACAAGGCACTCACTACACACCGGGAACAATAGGGGATTAAAGACCTTGCCCAAGGGCCCTTAGTGATTTTCCAGTCAGGTGGGGATTTTAACACATGATCTTCTGGACTCAAGCCCAACACCTTAACCACTAGACCACCACCCCCCCTTTGTAATCATGCTTTGGTACAAAAGGAGTATTCACAAAAAAGGCTGAGTTTTTGAGGAGCAAAGATGGCTAGATGATCTCAAGTTTGTGAACAAATGCTTAAGAAAATTATTAAAATGCTTAAAAACAATGCTCTTCAATGAAAGATTGGAAGGGATTTGCACATTCCTCCCCCTACAGTGCATAATATTAAAGAATTCAAGGAATGTGGAGGAATTTCAGTGTGTAAAGGGCAATAGCGCAATCTTAAACTGAAGACCTGTAATCTCCAATCTCTCACACATCACTGTATTAAGAACGATCATCCATCAATAGCTGATATATCGACACGTGGTAATGTGTGTTGTGCAAAGTATTCCAGATCTTTTTTGAAATCTTTTTTGTGTCCATGTCCTTGGTAAAGACAATGTATTTTTCTGCATTAAATCAGAAAACTACATTGAAATTTTAGAGCAACATATGCTGCAGTATCTTTTGCAGGGACGACCATGCATTTTTAACAAGACATTGCAAAACCACATTCTACAGACATTACAAAGGAAAGGCTGTGGAGGACGATGGTACGGATACTGGACTGGCCTACTTGACCTGTTCCCAATAGAGAACGTGTGTAGAATTTTGAAATGGAAAATGCAATGTAGACAATACCATACTGTTGCACACCTTAAGATGTCCTTTCAGGAAGAATGGGACAAAATAACACCTGAAATGCTTCATTGCTTATATCCTTTATGTCAAAACATCTTGGTAACATTACTAAGTGGCTTCAGCCTCCCAACATTTTTGGAATGTGCTGCAGGACTTAAATGCAGGAATGGATATAGCTTAACAAATGAAAAGATATCTTGAGTTTGCACGTCAGAGAAGAACGATTTCATGCTCTATTAAGGATCATCACTAATCAAGACGGCTCAACACGCTCAGTTATGACCTCCACGACATGATGCGAAATGAGGGTGGTGCTTGACATTGCTGGAAGATTTTCTGACAGCCAAAAACATGCTCCACGAAAATCACGAATATCATGCACCAACACGTGCTATTAAGAAACCTATTCAGAAGCATTAAGTCACGTTAAGAATGTCAGGAATGTGCCAAAAATGATTCAAATATGACATTCGTAACGCATCTTGCCTATGTGTAAACGCACCTTTATTGGATGTCTGGATCAGCAGTTTCAGTTACATATATCTTATAGCAGACAAAACAGTGATATCTGAGAAGTGAAATGAAGTTTATAGGATTTACAGAAAGTGTGGAATAATTCTTTAAACAAAATTATGCAAGTGCATAAATTTGGGCACCCCAACAACAACAACAAAAAAAACATCAATATTTAATAGATCCTTCTTTGACAGAAAAAAAAACCCAGCCTCTAAACACTTCCTATAGCTTCCAATGAGACTCCGGATTCTGGTTGAAGGCATTTTGGACCATTCTTCTTTACAAAACATCTCAGGTTTGTTGGTTTTGGAGCATGGACAGGCTGCTTAAAATCACACCATAGATTTAACATGTGACAATCAATTTCCCCATTTTCTTTTACATAAGACATTTCAAAAGATAGTGTACATTTGACAAGCGTAACTCAAAAATCATGTTCATGCCATTTAGTGTTCCTTTCAGGATTAACCATGTTAGTTTGCCTCCATACTGACTGACTCAAAAGACGCCACCAAATGCATTTTCCTACTGATAACACTGTTACCAACCACATTTCTTCCTCTCACATTGTAGAGTAATGATAGCTCGTCTAATGATATATATCGATATGAAAAAAAAAAAATCAGAGGAGCACAAGAGACGTCTTTCCTGCATTCTGAAAAGCAAACTGTCTGTGCTCTCACACAGATAAACTATCATGTGGTTTGAAAGCAGCTTGACAAATCACAATCAGTTTTCTCAGCGAAGAAAAAAAAAACAAACAAAAAAACCCCCGCCATAAACAAAGGGGGGAAACCCTGAGAATTCACTGTTAAAATTCCTTTACATACTTGCTTGCTCAACTGACTCGCCAACTTAAACCACCATGATCAGTAGTGGCAGAATCACAATAATGCAATGTCACAGCATAGAAAGTGCTTTACAATATCCAATACCAAAACAGGCACATGAAATTTTAAAAGACATTCTTTAAAAACAGTGATAAAGTAGCTCATAAATAAAACCTAAACTGCATTAAGAAACAAGAAACAAATTACTCACCATCAGTGATAACAGGTCACTAATCACAGATCTAAAGCTGAGCCTTACAATTCTCAGTCAATGACAGGGAATAATAATTATGACAGATTTAATTAAAGTTTTATTTATTATATCAAACTTCCAGTGGCTCAAAAGTTAGCATGCATTTTGTTAGTATTTGGTTATATATCATTTTAATTGCTAAAGTTGGATCAAAGGGTTAACCTTCTCAAAATATCACATTTCATTTTAAAAAAAATTCTGTCCACTATTTTTATTTTTTTGTGGCACAGATTCCCAAAGTGTGGGCTGTGAATTCTTGGTGGGCTGTCTAGAATTTTAAAAATAAATCAATAAAAACATCTTTGATTTTAAGTTTTGAAATAAAGTTTAAGGCCCAGGACTAACAGACTCAAAAACAGTTTGTATCCCACAGTGATCAACATGCTCGATGTGGCCAAAACAAAAACAAACATAAATGCAGTCGTGGTCTTTAAGTGAACTGTGCAATATAATGGATGAAGATGTCTGTCTGTCTTTTATGTGTTTTAATTTTTCTACTACCCTTCCTTTTGAAGTCCAATATCTTTGATATTTACCATATATGTTTTTGTATATATATTTTATCACTCTTTACACTAAAAAAAGTCACACTTTAATACAGAAGCACGGGCAAGATCGCATTTTAGTACTGCTATAGCAATGCGACAGGTGGACCTCCCTAAAAGCAGCCATGGACAAACTAAATGCCTTCCACCAAAAACATCTATGTATAATCAACGGACGTCACTGGCTGTACAATACCGAAAAGATGTACAATAAAGTCCCTCTCTTAACAAAAGTTGTTCAATTCAGGTAGTCCATGTTTGGACACATACTCAGGCCGTCTGAAGATGTGTGGACAAAAATCCGTAGAGTATGCCACACTAGGATCAAACAAGTACACTGCACAAAGCTACTCAGAACACAGAGCAGATTGAAAGGACAAAGGACTAAGTGCTATAAGAACAGCAAAGAAACTCCAGTAACAGGGTGCAGTGGGTTAAAATGAGGAAAGACTGATTGCAATTGCAGGATGTTTCCACTACTGCAGGTAAAGATGATGATATTTAGTCCAGTCATACTGAGACTTGACCCACCACTAATTGCAAAAGAATGTTTATGTGGGATTCTCCTCTGATATACCCCAGGAATAACATAAAAATGGAGAACAATAGAAGGGACAGAAGGGCTGAAAATATGGTAATTTATGTTAATTAGGTACAAACATCAAAAGAACCAGTCAAGCAACTTGAAATCTTGTATCTGTAATCAAAAGGACTGAATTGCTATCCAAATTCACCTGTAGTGTTGTTAGAAATACTAGAAACTGAAATTGGGTGCCTGTTTGGATAATTAGCTAATTATGCTGCTCATGCTGATTCTGAATTCAGGAAACATGCAGAAATCTTTCTGACTGGCCCAGATACTGGACACAATCGAATTACTGAAGCTGGGGAGAAGGCGACTGTGCCCCTTTTAGCAGGTTAAGTCAACTCTTAGTTCTTAATTTAACAAAGATGGCTTCTTTGACACCTTTTTCAAACCAAGAAGATTCGTGGGTTGACAGAGGTGAAACATGATTATAGATGGGTAACTTTCACACAGTTTGAGTATCCCATTGCATAAGTGCAATCCACCAGCAGTTCCTAGGAACCATTTCCTAGTATTATTACCAGTATTATTAGACGGTATTGCTTAAATTTTCATTGTTACGCAGATGATAACCAGCTTTATCTATCCATGAAGCCAGAGGACACACACCAATTAGCTAAACTGCAGGATTGTCTTACAGGCATAAAGACATGGATGACCTCTAATTTCCTGCTTTTAAACTCAGATAAAACTGAAGTTATTGTACTTGGCCCCACAAATCTTAGAAACATGGTGTCTAACCAGATCCTTACTCTGGATGGCATTACCCTGACCTCTAGTAATACTGTGAGAAATCTTGGAGTCATTTTTGATCAGGATATGTCATTCAAAGCGCATATTAAACAAATATGTAGGACTGCTTTTTTGCATTTACGCAATATCTCTAAAATCAGAAAGGTCTTGTCTCAGACTGATGCTGAAAAACTAATTCATGCATTTATTTCCTCTAGGCTGGACTATTGTAATTCATTATTATCAGGTTGTCCTAAAAGTTCCCTAAAAAGCCTTCAGTTAATTCAAAATGCTGCAGCTAGAGTACTGACGGGGACTAGAAGGAGAGAGCATATCTCACCCATATTGGCCTCTCTTCATTGGCTTCCTGTTAATTCTAGAATAGAATTTAAAATTCTTCTTCTTACTTATAAGGTTTTGAATAGTCAGGTCCCATCTTATCTTACGGACCTCGTAGTGCCATATCACCCCAATAGAGCACTTCGCTCTCAGACTGCAGGCTTACTTGTAGTTCCTAGGGTTTGTAAGAGTGGAGTGGGAGGCAGAGCCTTCAGCTTTCAGGCTCCTCTCCTGTGGAACCAGCTCCCAATTCAGATCAGGGAGGCGGACACCCTTTTGGGATTGGGCTTAAAACTTTCCTTTTTGCTAAGGCTTATGGTTGGGGCTGGATCGGGTGACCCTGAGCCATCCCTTAGTTATGCTGCTATGGACGTAGACTGCTGGGGGGTTCCCATGATGCACTGTTTCTTTCTCTTTTTGCTCTGTATGCACCGCTCTGCGTTTAGTCATTGGTGATCGATCTCTGCTCCCCTCCACAGCATGTCTTTTTCCTGGTTCTCTCCCTCAGCCCCAGCCAGTCCCAGCGGAGGACTGCCCGTCCCTGAGCCTGGTTCTGCTGGAGGTTTCTTCCTGTTAAAAGGGAGTTTTTCCTTCCCACTGTAGCCAGGTGCTTACTCACGGGGGGTCGTTTTGACCGTTGGGGTTTTACATAATTATTGTATGGCCTTGCCTTACAATATAAAGCGCCTTGGGGCAACTGTTTGTTGTGATTTGGCGCTATATAAAAAAATTGATTGATTGATTACCTGACTCAATGTCAAACTCTGGGTCCTTGATGCTGTAGTGACACTTTGTGATGCGTGGTACACTGAAAAAAGAGAATAGTTGAACCAACTTAAATGAATTGCTTCAATTGGTTATATCTAAATGAAATAAGTTGTTTGAACTTAAGTTTGTAAGTTCGAGTTGATCTAACTTTAAGTTAAAAAAAATCATTTAGATGTTACCAACTCTAACAACTTTTTAAGTTGGTTCTTTTTTCAGTGTACAGCTGACTGATCATCTTGTTCGGGATTTTCTTGCTGGCAGATCCCCTCCTGGTAGTTTAATGTGGTGAGCGAACTCAAAGACTCAAAAGACTGACCGGAAATGGACTTCAAAATCATGACGCCTGTTGCTCCAGATGGAGACATGAAGTTATCAAGTGGTCTGAGGACAAGCGTCATGGGACATACTGTCCAACAATCTGCTTGAAGAGCAATTTTACATATCTGGCCAAACTCCACGGTGAGACCTGGCAGGTCACGTGGACAAAACATGGGTGAAAAAAAACTTCAAAAAATTAAATTGTATAGCAAAGTGTTCACGGTTTCTGACAGCCTGGGAATTCATAGGATTCCCAAGATGTTACTGGACATGCTAGCTGGCCAGTACACAGGTATTGTGAGTGTTTTTCAGAATTTTTGTCTCTTTTCCAGTGAATGCTGGGATTTGCCAAGGATGTGCTCTGGTTCCTACCAAAAGTTAACCTTTGATGATCTCAGATGAAGCCCACCCAGGAGAAGAAAAAAACTGCAGTTCCTTGACTGGTTGCTCGAGGCTGGCCCCAAAAGTGAGCACATTGCAATTCAAGTCCGTGTTAAAATTTCCAACTTTAGAGCAGAAATAAACATGTTTATAGCCTGGTACAAAGGTTTTAGTCTTTAGAGGTAGATTCTCCCTCCAAGACAAGTGTATTTTTTTTTGGGGGGGGGGGGGATAAGTGGGGGTCTCTGGCGTTATTTATGAGGCAAGCTGCAGATGGAAAGAAGCTGTTTTTGTGTCTTGAGGTTTTGGTCCTGATAGATCCCAGCCTCCTGCCAGAGAGAAGGGTGACAAAAAGTTATGTCCTGGGTGGGAGGGATCAACCACAATCTTCCTTGCTCACCTCAGGGCCCTGGAGGAATATAGGTCTTGTAGGGATAGCAGACTGTAGTCGATCACCTTCTCTGCTGCATGGATGATACGCTGCAGTCTGCTTCTGTCCTTAGCAGTGGCAGCAGCATGCCAGATGGTGATGGAAGAGGAAATGATGGACTCGATGGCAGTGTAGAAGTTCACCATCATTGTTTTTGGCAGGTTGAACTTCCTCAGTTGGCGCAGAAAGTACATCCTCTGCAGTGCTCTCTTGATGAGAAAGCTGATGTTCAGTTCCCACTTGAGGTCCTGGGTGATGGTGATCCCAGGTAACAGAAGGACTCCACAACGGCAACTGAGGAGTCACACAGGGTGATGGAGGTGGCCAGGACTGGGTTCTTTCTGAAGTCAACAACCATCTCCACTGTCTTGAGGGAATTACGCTCCAGATTGTTCTGTTTGCACCAGGACACCAGGTGATCCATCTCTGTAGGCAGACTTGCCCCCCATCAGAGATGAGTCCAATGAGCGCCATATTGTCTGCGAACTTCAGGAGCTTCACAGACTGGTAACCGGAGGTGCAGCTGTTGGTGTACAGGAAGAAGAGGAGAAAGAACGCAGCCTTCTTTTGAGTGACAGCCACTGTGCCGAGCACTTATGAATCTCATAGCGTTTGTAGCTCAGAGGCCACTCTATACAGCCACTCGCTCTTGCGGAAGGTTGTGTGTGTTGTTTTGAGCATTTTATGACACATACCTCAAAAAATATGGCTTGTTCTGCAGTGAAATATTCTAAGATCATCTAAGATGTCTCTGCTGTAATATCTGCGCTGAGTGAAATTCTCATCTTATTTCATATTGTATGGTAATGACATTATCACTTCTTGCAGCTGTCAGTAGGTTCATCCTCTAATTCCCATAAATGCATGATTACTGAGACAAGATGTGGCTCATAACTTTTAATGCCCATACCAAAGAAAAACATTATGAGAACCACCGCACAGTCCCCAAAAATGCTATTTAATGAACACCCCAACCGAGGTTAGCCTGTTAGCTTAGCTGATAGAGACTCAAAGATAGGGGCGTGTTCAGGTTTCTTTCATCACACAACTAACCGAGTAACCCGTGCACCACGTCTTTATCCATTGATGGGGTTATTGTGATCATTGTGATGCAGGTAGAGTCAGCGCTGCCAACATGGTGATGCCCAGATATGGGCTTCATATCAGCTCTTCCCGGTCTTTACAGAAAACCTATGGGTGAGACACACACACACACATGTGTGTGTGTGTGCTCACTGTCTGAATCTTGTGTGGACTGTGTGTCAGGCAGGATTGTGGAAACCAGCAGCTTTAGTGCCACTGTTGGAAAAGAAAGCCTCACTGACAATAATTTTGCGACTGATGGTGTGATCTTTGCTGAATCAGTGAATACCATAATTGCAGCATTTGAGAAACAGAGAGGAATCAGGAGTGTCTGGGTTTGCAACTGTCCAGGATCAAGACTCAGATCCAAGTCTTTAAGGTTCTGGTGCTTCCTGTCTCAGTGTATAGTTGTGAAACTTGGATGCTAACGACTAACCCAAGGCAACGACTGGACTTCTTTGGTACTAGCTCTGTTTGGAGTAACTGCTGGAATGAAAACTATAAAACGTGCACTGTGAGGAAATGTCAGCATAAATGTGTTGGCTAGATCAGGTGTTTTTCTGAGCATGATCTGACATGCAGATGCTTCAGTGTCGAGGACACCAGTGGTTGGAGAAGATCAAGGGGATGTCCTTGTTTCACCTGGATGTGGCAGACAGATGGGTAGTTTCAAGAGGTGGGGAGGGACTGGTAGTCTCTGTGGGCCATCAAGAAATCAAAGTATTTCCACAGTGTGGTGCATGTCGTAATGAGCAGCACCAATGCACACTGACCTGACCTGACTTGAATTAAGACATTTCAGTAATTAATAAGTAATCAATTAATTCAGTAATCATGATTTAGACATGTTGTAGTTAGTGTGGTTATAGTTAATGGCCTCTACTGATTAGCGTAAATTGGCTACAGTGTACTTAATGGTAGGCTGGACTATTGTAATTCATTATTATCAGGTTGTCCTAAAAGTTCCCTAAAAAGCCTTCAGTTAATTCAAAATGCTGCAGCTAGAGTACTGACGGGGACTAGCAGGAGAGAGCATATCTCACCCGTGTTGGCCTCTCTTCATTGGCTTCCTGTTAATTCTAGAATAGAATTTAAAATTCTTCTTCTTACTTAGAAGGTTTTGAATAATCAGGTCCCATCTTATCTTAGGGACCTCGTAGTACCATATTACCCCATTAGAGCGCTTCGCTCTCAGACTGCAGGCTTACTTGTAGTTCCTAGGGTTTGTAAGAGTAGAATGGGAGGCAGAGCCTTCAGCTTTCAGGCTCCTCTCCTGTGGAACCAGCTCCCAATTCAGATCAGGGAGACAGATACCCTCTCTACTTTTAAGATTAGGCTTAAAACTTTCCTTTTCGCTAAGGCTTATAGTTAGGGCTGGATCAGGTGACCCTGGACCATCCCTTGGTTATGCTGCTTTAGACGTAGACTGTGGGGGGGTTCCCATGATGCACTGTTTCTTTCTCTTTTTGCTCTGTATGCATCACTCTGCATTTAATCATTGGTGATCGATCTCTGCCCCCCTCCACAGCATGTCTTTTTCCTGGTTCTTTCCCTCAGCCCCAACCAGTCTCAGCAGAAGACTGCCCCTCCCTGAGCCTGGTTCTGCTGGAGGTTTCTTCCTGTTAAAAGGGAGTTTTTCCTTCCCACTGTAGCCAAGTGCTTGCTCACAGGGGGTCGTTTTGACCGTTGGGGTTTTTCATAATTATTGTATGGCCTTGCCTTACAATATAAAGCGCCTTGGGGCAACTGTTTGTTGTGATTTGGCGCTATATAAAAAAAAGTTGATTGATTGATTGATTGATAACCCAATCTACCAAATCATTATTTGTATTAAAATGCTCTGGACACATTTCATACCTCCACAGATTAAGGACAACTGTTGCAACAGATGTCACTGCATTTTGGGGATTAGGGGTCTCTTGGACAATAGCTATGGTTTGCAAGATGATTATCATTCTACTTGTTATTAATAATTTCTTTTCTATTTATTGGCTCCTTATCTGCTACTGACCTATTTTTGCTCACACGCAATGTACGTGAAATTTATAGTAACTTTAAATGCAAAAAGAGGCTGAAGTACTGAGGATTTAACATACAATGAACACAAAAATGTGTTGCAAAATGCGCATTAATTAGCCTAGTGTTTCATCATGTGAAACAAATCAAAACAGCTCATAATGAAACCTATTTATGTACAGTCAGAAAGTAACCGTTGGCCTATGGTGTTCTTCAAGGCTATAAGTGGCAATAATCTTTCAATCTTGATAACAGTGCATACACGGATGCCTTCACCCACACTGATAGCATCTAACATGTCGCGCTCACTCTCTTCTGAGGTTCTGATGCAGCATCTGTGCAAGTCATATATGGTGCATTCTCAAACATTACTGAATGTAGCACTTGAACGTCACAGTGACAAGACTGATGAGAACACAGGAAACAGACATTATTTTTGGCTCAAAATTGCAGTCCAAATTCTTATTTTACTGATGTGAATTAAATTATAATTGAATAAAGAATGAGGATGATTGAGTGTTTTCTTGCAACATGTCTAATCACATATAATGTGGAGGGAGGGGGGCATTAGATAGATAGATGCCATTACTTATACAACTCATCAATTTGGCTTTGATGTTTTCATTTAATTTACATCACTTTGTAGAGCTTTCTTTTTTTTTTTTTTAGATAGTCATTTTAGAAATTTTAATATAGAGAAGCCTGAATTAAAATTTCTTAAATAGGTATTAAAGGCACTGCGCAGCGGTGGTTTGAATCATATTTGTCTAATAGATTACAATTTGTTCATGTAAATGGGGAATCTTCTTCACAGACTAAAGTTAATTATGGAGTTCCACAAGGTTCTGTGCTAGGACCAATTTTATTCACTTTATACATGCTTCCCTTAGGCAGTATTACTAGACGGTATTGCTTAAATTTTCATTGTTACGCAGATGATACCCAGCTTTATCTATCCATGAAGCCAGAGGACACACACCAATTAGCTAAACTGCAGGATTGTCTTACAGACATAAAGACATGGATGACCTCTAATTTCCTGCTTTTAAACTCAGATAAAACTGAAGTTATTGTACTTGGCCCCACAAATCTTAGAAACATGGTGTCTAACCAGATCCTCACTCTGGATGGCATTACCCTGACCTCTAGTAATACTGTGAGAAATCTTGGAGTCATTTTTGATCAGGATATGTCATTCAAAGCGCATATTAAACAAATATGTAGGACTGCTTTTTTGCATTTACGCAATATCTCTAAAATCAGAAAGGTCTTGTCTCAGAGTGATGCTGAAAAACTAATTCATGCATTTATTTCCTCTAGGCTGGACTATTGTAATTCATTATTATCAGGTTGTCCTAAAAGTTCCCTAAAAAGCCTTCAGTTAATTCAAAATGCTGCAGCTAGAGTGCTAACGGGGACTAGAAGGAGAGAGCATATCTCACCCATATTGGCCTCTCTTCATTGGCTTCCTGTTAATTCTAGAATAGAATTTAAAATTCTTCTTCTTACTTATAAGGTTTTGAATAATCAGGTCCCATCTTATCTTAGGGACCTCGTAGTACCATATCACCCCAATAGAGCGCTTCGCTCTCAGACTGCAGGCTTACTTGTAGTTCCTAGGGTTTGTAAGAGTAGAATGGGAGGCAGAGCCTTCAGCTTTCAGGCTCCTCTCCTGTGGAACCAGCTCCCAATTCAGATCAGGGAGACAGACACCCTCTCTACTTTTAAGATTAGGCTTAAAACTTTCCTTTTTGCTAAAGCTTATAGTTAGGGCTGGATCAGGTGACCCTGAACCATCCCTTAGTTATGCTGCTATAGACGTAGACTGCTGGGGGGTTCCCATGATGCATTGTTTCTTTCTCTTTTTGCTCTGTATGCACCACTCTGCATTTAATCATTAGTGATCGATCTCTGCTCCCCTCCACAGCATGTCTTTTTCCTGGTTCTCTCCCTCAGCCCCAACCAGTCCCAGCAGAAGACTGCCCCTCCCTGAGCCTGGTTCTGCTGGAGGTTTCTTCCTGTTAAAAGGGAGTTTTTCCTTCCCACTGTAGCCAAGTGCTTGCTCATAGGGGGTCGTTTTGACCGTTGGGGTTTTACATAATTATTGTATGGCCTTGCCTTACAATATAAAGCGCCTTGGGGCAACTGTTTGTTGTGATTTGGCGCTATATAAAAAAAAATTGAATTGAATTGAATTAAAGAAATTGCATAAACAGATTAAAGTGTGTAAAAGTCCAAGAAAGTGAATACTTTATATGGGCTCTGAGGTAGGTTGGTATTAAGTAAAAAGAAAAACGTTTCAGGAAGAAATAAGGCAATTAAATAAACAGACAAAATAAATTAATGATTTTTTTCCGTTCATTCTGAGGGGAAAAAATTTAAACGTGTTTCACAGTTTTTACCTCCTCCATCCCACTTCTAGAAGTTTCAATTTCAGCAACTTTTATGTAGTTGAAGGGACATTAATCATATGTCGTGATTTACAGATTTGTCAAAATATGATGGCGTGCAGGCTCTCAGCTCCGTATAACAACGCTGCACTCATCAAGAGCTGCGACTGCCAAGCCTGCAGAAACTGTGTTGCCAGACTGGGTGTTTTTTGATTTATTAAGCTTTGGCTGCATTGCTTTTATGTATGATACACTAGTCTAAGCAACAAGGACAGTTAAAATACTGAGGGGAAAACGTATCTACAACAGGACAGTATGAACAATGCAAATAAAAACAAAATACTGTGAGCCTTACATTTATTTTGACTTCCATTTCATTACAGACAATGAATTTCATTTGTCAAGATACGTCCATTCCTACATTTAAGGCCTGCAACACATTCCAAAAAAGTTTTGATGGGAGAAATCTATTATAAAAGTAAGGATTAAATCGTCGCTTTCCCAGCTAGTTTTCTTGAGTAGTCAGGGGATGGATACATCAACATTTCATCAACCACTAAGAAATGTAAACTGTATGTACTGTATAATAAATCTGTGCTAAGTATGCAGTTCTCAAAAACTGAGTGACCATGCTGGAAGGAGAATAATAAGGAAAGCTACAGCTTTTAAATCTGGAACTATGGGGTGTAAAATAAAACAAGAACAAACAGAGATTTCTGACGTCCGCCAATCAGGATCCGGATCACCTCCATAATTCAATGAGGTCTTCCATGGCCTAATATGCTTCTGTGGTGCAAATTTGGTGAGAATCCATGAAGTAGTTTTGACATAATCCCTCAAAGCCTATATAATGTGAAACTTGATCCAGAATCCGGATCTGCTGTTGCCGACCGAACGATCCCCATAAAAATTGGTCCCCCCCCTCACTGCGCATGCGTCATTTCGGACCACAGCAGCGGTACACTGATTATCACCTCGTTTCTGGTTAAAACTGCACTCCAGTCATCATCTATCTCAGCGACAGATATCTGAAGCTTTTGTAAAACAATCATTTCCACATAAATTCATCATTATTTCATAATAAAAGACAGGGAAAGCGAGCAGAGCAGCAAGATGTGCTGTTATGCCTACATCATTTTGGTACGTCATTAGCAACTCACTGATTACTGCCTCGTTTCTGTTGTGGGCTGGGGTGTTTGGCTGGCTTGGTTTTTGTTTTCTGTTTCTCCCACCAGGTGGTATGCATTCAGGACTGAGTGGCTGAGCATTAGGACCTCACCCTGAACACCTGAGGCTTGTTATCACGTGCAGGTCATCAGGACTCACAGCTGTGGTGTATTTTGTCTTAATCAGAGATTGCTGCATTTAAACCTTGAATGCACAGTGTGTGATGGCCAGAGACTCGACCTTGTGAGCAGACGTGTGAGATTGACGTCAGGAGAACAATCTCACCATCACGGACGCAGAGACCGCTCCAGGTTTGACGCCACAGTCTGTGAAGAAGGATTGGGTGAGGTCTCACGCTCTTCAGCACACTTCCTGAGGTAATTTGGTTTTGGTGACTTTTATGAAGTAATGACAGTGGATTTGGTGTCCCTCACACCTTGTGTTAGTGAGCTGTCACGTTATGCTAATTGTCTAATCAGCTTCTGCTGCAGTGGAGATTTGAACTGAGTTGTTCCGTGCCTGCAGGGTGAGAAGCTGATGTATAGATTTAAGCCAGGAAGTGTTTGCTGATTGCGTGCACCTTTGAGTTGTGTCTCTCTGTGTGGAGTTGGACTCACCTCATGTTTTCTTTCTTCACAGACTTGGTTTGTCGCGGCCACCTGGGGGGTGTTGGCGGGGTCCCTGGGTCCGAACTGCTGTGGCTCCGGACCGTTTGCGCTGTTGAGAGCGCGCCGTGTTTCCACCTCACCAGACCGCGGACGTTTTAGTTATTTAGCACGTCACACACTGTTATGTTTATTAAATTCTGTTATCCTTTGAACCGTGCTCTGCTTATTTTATGCTGGGTCCTTTCAAACGCTGGGTCGGTGCTCCGACCGCGTCCGAAACATAACAGTAGTCTCTGGCCAATTAACAATGGACCAGCGGAAGCAGAGACGGTATTTTTGCCGGGAAGGCTGCAGCAGATGTTGGCGTTGATCCGGGATCAGTTGCGGGTGCTCTCCGCCCGGTTTGTGCGCGTTGGTGCGCGCATGGTGGAGTTTACAGCTTGGGTCGCGTCGCACCCCGCTGTTATGGCTGTAGCCCCGTCTCCTCCCGTGCAGCTGGCTCCGACACCTGTTGTAGCAGCCCCGGTGGTATTTAGTTTGCACGTTAAGCTGTTTGGCATAACCTGCTGTCGTTTGCAGCAGTGTGTATTGGTTTTTACTCTGTTACCACGGGGATTTTCTTATTTGGCACTTTGGCTCCCTCTGTTGGTGACAGAGTCACATTACCGTTCAGGTTCAAAGGATGGAAAACACAATGTTTTTCCATTCTTTGCACTTGACGATGTAGGCCAATGGTAGTTTTTTTTATTGGTCTATTATCCGTTTCTTGTTTTAGTATGAGGTGTTTTTATCAGGGGTTAATTTGTTGTTTTTATGGGTTTTTAAGCACTGTCAGTGGTCTGGTGGCGTGAAAATATAGGCTGTCTGGAGCATAGTTGGACCCAGGTGACTTTGTCTGTTAGTCTTTCTTTTTTATTTCTTTTGGTTTCACCTCCCAGGGTTTGATGGGACGGTCCTCTGGGGGGTGATGGGGGGGTAATTGGGTTGTTTTTTCTTTTTTCTTTTGTTTTTGTTGTTCCCTCTCTTCTCTGGCTCCAGCCGTGTGAGCCGTACGTTGTCAGCGTTGCTGGAGTGGTGCAGTTTGGTTATGCTGGGCGTTTCCCAGGTAACCTCTGCACCGGGGGGGGGTTTGGGGTATTTTTTTTTTTTTTTTTACTTCCCTGTCTTCTCCTCTGGCCCCAGCCGTGTGAGCCGTAGGTTGTCGGCGTTGCTGGGGTGGTGCGGTTTGGTTGTGCTGGGCGTTTCCCAGGTGACCTCTGCATCCGGGAGGGGGGGGTTCGGGGTGTTTTTTTTTTGTTGATTCCCTGTTCCACCTCCGGCTTCAGCGCGCCTTTGAGCCGTATGCCATCGGCGTAGCTGAGGTTAGGGGCAGTGGAATATATCCGCAGCTGGTGGCTGGTTTAAAAGTCGGAGGGGTGGCGCCGTCTTGTGCCGTACGCCATTACCGCTGTTCCACTCCTCCCGGTTGACTTTTGGGGTATAGTCGTGCTTGGTGACACTGGACGTATTTCCAGTTTCCACTGCGCTGAGGGGGTGGGGTTGGGGTTGTTTTGTTTGTATGGTTTTTTTTTCCCCCCCAGTTTCCGCCCTCAGGGTGTGACTGTGGTGTCCTCTGGGGGGGAAAGGGCGGTGGGTCCATCTAGCCGTAGACGGCCGGGGCTGGGTCTGTTAGTCATGAGGGGGGGCGTCTCCTGGGGTTTGATGGAACAGTCCTCTGGGAGGCGCTGGGAGTCCCCGTGGGTGACTTTGGATCCCAGAGGGACCTCGGCTGTGGTTATTACTCCTGGAGCTGGTGGGATGTCCTCTGGGGGGTGTTGGTCCCTACATGTCGTCCGGGGGGGGGGGGGGGGGGGTGTTAGCGTTTTTTTGTTTGTTTGTAAGCTTAAGTTTGGGTTGTGTTTTTTCTTTTCTCCTCTTCCCGGGGTTTGATGGGACGGTCCTCTGGGGAGGGGGGGTTGGTATGGTTGTTTGTGTTTGTCGTGTTTTTGTTTTATGACTAAGCAGACTTTAACACATAGTCGGAAGAAGGCTGAGTGCACAGGTTCAAGAACTCCTGGCCAAAATTATGCAAAGTGAACTAAAGCAAGAGTCGACAGGAATGAACGCAAAGGTGGAGACTCTAACAGGTTTGCTAAATGAAACAGAGGGCAAGACCATTAAAGTCAACAAAGGATGTCTGCACTGGAGTGTCAGCTGCGGAGCAGTCTGCTGCAGACAGGCTCAGGGTGGGAAAGGATGAGCTCCAGGATGAGAGTGATGGTCTCGGCACGGAGTTCCCTGTTGACAGAGAAGAGGCGGCTGGAAGCGTGCATTATCCAGCTAAGGGAAGAGCTGGAGAGGCTCAACATTGAGATGATCAATGACTGCATGAAGAAATTAACATTGCAGGTGGAGCAGCTGATGATGGAGCTGTCATCAGAGCACAGTAACGCACAGCTCCTGGAGACGGGCCTTTCCCAGCTGGATCGTCAGCACAAGGAGCCGAAACTGAAGCTTCAGGAGGTGTTTTTTGTTCCCAGCCAACATTCCAGCCATGGTCCCTGGAGGGGGGCTTTGTTTTTTCTGGCCCAGGTCCGTGTGGTCGCCGGGAGGCTTCCCGTGAGGGTGGGGTACTGTTGTGGGCTGGGGTGTTTGGCTGGCTTGGTTTTTGTTTTCTGTTTCTCCCACCAGGTGGTATGCATTCAGGACTGAGTGGCTGAGCATTAGGACCTCACCCTGAACACCTGAGGCTTGTTATCACGTGCAGGTCATCAGGACTCACAGCTGTGGTGTATTTTGTCTTAATCAGAGATTGCTGCATTTAAACCTTGAATGCACAGTGTGTGATGGCCAGAGACTCGACCTTGTGAGCAGACGTGTGAGATCGACGTCAGGAGAACAATCTCACCATCACGGACGCAGAGACTGCTCCAGGTTTGACGCCACAGTCTGTGAAAGAGGATTGGGTGAGGTCTCACGCTCTTCAGCACACTTCCTGAGGTAATTTGGTTTTGGTGACTTTTATGAAGTAATGACAGTGGATTTGGTGTCCCTCACACCTTGTGTTAGTGAGCTGTCACGTTATGCTAATTGTCTAATCAGCTTCTGCTGCAGTGGAGATTTGAATGGAGTTGTTCCGTGCCTGCAGGGTGAGAAGCTGATGTATAGATTTAAGCCAGGAAGTGTTTGCTGATTGCGTGCACCTTTGAGTTGTGTCTCTCTGTGTGGAGTTGGACTCACCTCATGTTTTCTTTTTTCACAGACTTGGTTTGTCGCGGCCACCTGGGGGGTGTCGGCGGGGTCCCTGGGTCCGAACTGCTGTGGCTCCGGACCGTTTGCGCTGTTGAGAGCGCGCAGTGTTTCCACCTCACCAGACCGCGGACGTTTTAGTTGTTTAGCACGTCACACACTGTTATGTTTATTAAATTCTGTTATCCTTTGAACCGTGTTCTGCTTATTTTATGCTGGGTCCTTTCAAACGCTGGGTCGGTGCTCCGACCGCATTCGAAACATAGCAGTTTCTGCTGAAAACTGACTTTAGAATGAGGTTTTACTTCGTCATCTGATGGTTAATAACCACATTATTCCCTTTGATCACTTTGGGTGTAGAGAGTCAGACACTGACGTGCAGAGTATGAGCAACATACTCATATTGATGAGCAGAGATTAGTGCATACTGATTTGAGCACTATTTGTGAATGAAGCCCAATGACCCCAAGCATAAATTTAAATCCGCATATGAATTGCTTAAAAATATCAGTAATAGCTTTGAGTGGCCACATCAGTTTTAATTTTATTCTTACTAACACTTCAGAGTGGTGAATGCTTAAGAAATCAATTACTGTCTTTTATATTTGCTGTGACTACAACCCCTGGCAAAAATTATGGAATCACCGGTCTCGGAGGATGTTCATTCATTCAGTTGTTTAATTTTGTAGAAAAAAAGCAGCTCACAGACATGACACAAAACTAAAGTAATTTCAAATGGCAACTTTCTGGCTTTAAGAAACACTATAAGAAATCAGGAAAAAAAAATTGTGGCAGTCAGTAACGGTTACTTTTTTAGACCAAGCAGAGGGAAAAAAATATGGACTCACTCAATTCTGAGGAATAAATTATGGAATCACCCCGTAAAGTTTCATCCCAAAAACTAACACCTGCATCAAATCAGATCTGCTTGTTAGTCTGCATCTAAAAAGGAGTGATCACACCTTGGAGAGCTGCTGCACCAAGTGGACTGACATGAATCATGGCTCCAACACGAGAGATGTCAATTGAAACAAAGGTGAGGATTATCAAACTCTTAAAAGAGGGTAAATCATCACGCAATGTTGCAAAAAATGTTGGTTGTTCACAGTCAGCTGTGTCTAAACTCTGGACCAAATACAAACAACATGGGAAGGTTGTTAAAGGCAAACATACTGGTAGACCAAGGAAGACATCAAAGTGTCAAGACAGAAAACTTAAAGCAATGTGTCTCAAAAATCGAAAATGCACAACAAAACAAATGAGGAAAGAATGGGAGGAAACTGGAGTCAACGTCTGTGACCGAACTGTAAGAAACCACCTAAAGGAAATGGGATTTACATACAGAAAAGCTAAATGAAAGCCATCATTAACACCTAAACAGAAAAAAACAAGGTTACAATGGGCTAAGGAAAAGCAATCATGGACTGTGGATGACTGGATGAAAGTCAAATTCAGTGATGAATCTCGAATCTGCATTGGGCAAGGTGATGATGCTGGAACTTTTGTTTGGTGCCGTTCCAATGAGATTTATGAAGATGACTGCCTGAAGAGAACATGTAAATTTCCAGTCACTGATGATATGGTGCTGCATGTCAGGTAAAGGCACTGGGGAGATGGCTGTCATTACATCATTAATAAATGCACAAGTTTACGTTGATATTTTGGACACTTTTCTTATCCCATCAATTGAAAGGATGTTTGCGGATGATGACATAATTTTTCAAGATGATAATGTATCTTGCCATAGAGCAAAAACTGTGAAAACATTCCTTGCAAAAAGACACATAGGGTCAATGTCATGGCCTGCAAATAGTCCGGATCTTAATCCAATTGAAAATCTTTGGTGGAAGTTGAAGAAAATGGTCCATGACAACGCTCCAACCTGCAAAGTTGATCTGGCAACAGCAATCAGAGAAAGCTAGAGCCAGATTGATGAAGAGTACTGTTTGTCACTCATTAAGTCCATGCCTCAGAGACTGCAAGCTGTTATAAAAGCCAGAGGTGGTGCAACAAAATACTAGTGATGTGTTGGAGCATTCTTTTGTTTTTCATGATTCCATAATTTTTTCCTCAGAATTGAGTGATTGCATATTTTTTTCCCCTCTGCTTGGTCTAAAAAAGTAACTGTTACTGACTGCCACAATTTTTTTTCCTGATTTCTTATAGTGTTACGTAAAGCCAGAAAGTTGCCATTTGAAATGACTTTAGTTTTGTGTCATGTCTGTGATCTGCTTTTTTTCTACAAAATTAAACAACTGAATGAACATCCTCCAACAGCGCCAGCGGATCCAGCACAGATCTGCAAAGGGATTTGGCCCAACTTTTATACTGGATGCCCTTGCTGATGTAACTTCACTTTTAACTGCAGAAAAACACAGCCCCTGGTCTTCTTAAGAGGCCTCCCATCCCAGAACTAATCAGGACTTACTATGCTTAGCTACGTTAAAAAGAAGAAAAAACTGACAATTAGATAATGAAAAAAAATCTTGACTTCAAAGACAATAAATACTTTAGACAATGTTTGTGACAACTCTTTCTCATGTTTCAAGATAACAAAACATTAGCGTTTCAGTTTCACTATTACTAATATTGTAGACTTTGCTTTGTCCACCCACACAACTTATGCTATCTTCTACAGAAGTACGTCATGTTTTAATCACACATTTGTCACTGCTTTGCTTTGATGGTAGTGAATGGATCCATAGCTCATACAAAGTACAACCCCAAATCACAAAAACATTGGGATGATATGAGAAAGCACAACAACATTGCAGTGGCAATTTCTCTGGGTTTGAAGGCATTTTGGTTGAACTATCACAACAGCAATAAGTATTATGGTCAGATGAATCAGTATTTCAGATAATTTTTGAAGAAACAGACAGTGTGCTCCAGGACCAAAAATGAAAAAAGGACAATAGCTATAACTCCAAAAACCAGGGTCTGTCATGGTATTGGGATTGTGTGAGTGCCCTTGGCAATGGTAATTCACATTTATACGATAAAATATGATGCACACACAATGCATAAACCTGCCTTTAGTTTCAACATAAAAACATGGAATAAAAATTCCTTACATCATCACAGCAAATGGCCATAACATTATATCGAAATAAAAGTTCATACATCCTCTATACATATCTATAAATAAAACTGAAATTCACAGTGCTCATCATCATCATCATAGTAACAACCATAAAAATGTCTAAATAAAAATTCACACATCCTATCCACATACTGATGAATAAAAAGTAAAACTCTCAGTAACCCTACACTAAAACCCTGTCACAGATCATACGGACCCACTGTAAAGCCGGGAGAACATTCATGTACAACTACAAAATCCTCACTTCATTTAAAACTCTGAACAACACTTGGTACAAAGGATTTCTTGTAGAGATTTCTGTTTGCCTTTGGTACTCTATAACATCTTCCTGAAGGCACATTTGAATTCTCTGAACAATGGATACTATGGGTCATGGTGTTACCTTGACCTCTTAAGAGTTCATCATACATTTTACTGAGCTACATTTTTGGCTTCCCTAAAATTTTGGAAGTCATGTTCACTATTTTCTGCAGCTTCTTCTTCCTCTCCACATTTGAATTACTGTACCAGATGATTATGTTCAAAGATAAAATGCTTTCTGCTAAGTTGTTATATACAACTTCAGAATATTTTATCTCACTGAAAAGCTATTAAAATTGTGGCGCGAATGGAGACACTGTGAACATTTCTTGAAAATATGGTTAGTACTTACTTTGAAAGTTAGACTGCTGTCGATGAATGTTCCAACACATTTTGGACCTGCTCAAGTATTTGTTTAATATTAATTGGCTGCATTCAATCTTGGCCATTCTGTACGATGAGTTCTTTTGTTTTACTGACATTTATTTCGAAGGAGCTCATTAAACACTAATTCTGAAGACTTAACATGATTAAAATACAAACTCTCTCGCTGTGTTCCTGTGTTTCAGCTCCTGTGTGGCACTGTGTTCACCCCCTGTTCCCAGGGGAGGAGACAAAGACTTGGTGCACAGCCAAAAAGCAGCAGCAGCCAAGATTCTTGATAATTTTAAAATTCTCATCAGATCTGCACTGATCTCACATGACCTTTTGCAGCCTAATTGAACGAAATACGTCATAGCAACAGAGAACTTTAATACCTGAATTTAATATTGGGTACTAAAACACAGATAAAGCGTCCGAGAATTCAATTCAATTCAATTTCATTTTATTCAATTTATAGGGCGCCAACTCACAACAGCGCAGCCTCAAGCCGCCTTACACAAAACAATTCAGAAACAGTTCAAAATGAGTTAAAAAATTTAAAAAAGCACAATTAAAAGATTAAAAGAAGCACAATAAGAGTAAAAATTTAAAAGAACTTAAAAAGAATGCTAGCACAATATTCTAACCATAGGACAGAGTAAATAAGTGTGGTTTTAAAAGTCTCCAGAGTCCGACTGTCTAATTGACACTGGGAGGGGCACAATGAGAGAAAACCCTTTGGCCCACAGACTTTTTCTTCACCCTAGGAACACAGCGCAGTCCTGCAGCCTGTGAATGCAAATCCCAGGTCAGTAAATAGGGTTTACTTAAATCAGATAAATAGGTCGGTGCCAGTCCATGAACAATTTTACAGGCTAACAGCAGGACCTTAAAATCTGATCTCACAGAGATCGGCAGCCAGTGAAGAGATGCCAGAACAGGTCAAACTTTCTGTTTCTTGTCAAAAGTCTGGCAGCAGCATTCTGAACCAATTGGAGATCCCTAATGCTGGACTGCGGTAACCCTGGAAATAGGACATTGCAATAATCTAATCTGGAAGAAACAAAAGCATGGATCAGGGTCTCAGCATCAGCCATAGACAAGATGGGACAAATCCTCGCTATATTTCGCAGATGGAAGAAGGCACTCCTCATAATATCCCTAATGTGAAGGCCAAAGGGCAACACAGGATCAAAAATCACCCCAAGGTTCCTCACCACACAGACTCAGGCCAAGAGCTATAGCAGACCAAATTGATGCCGATATCTTGCTGGACAGAGATGTTTCTTATATGTAAATTACAGTATTTACAAGCTGAATATCTTTGCAGAGACATTCAATTTTCTTATTATCTTGCCTCATTTGCACTTATTAGTATTGTTGCAGAGATAGCAAATGAAGAACAAAATGATGCATCCCTGTGAACTGTGAACAGTAATGTTGCCATGGAGCCACTTATTCAAAACTTCTTTAACCATGTTAATATAACATTCCTATTAATGCTTCACAAATCCTGCAAAGTGGGATAAAATACTGAGTAAAATACTGTGTTGTGGGGCTGTTAATGAAGTACAGAGATCTTCACAGGTTTAACATTTGGGATTGTAGAAAACCAACCCAAATTGCAACATCAGTCTCTTCTCAAGGAAAAAAGAAATAAATTTAATTCTCAGTCATGACCATACCCATGTCATGAGCATGCACACTGGTGACAGTGGCAATGGAAAACTCCCATTTTATTTTAAATCACGAAATTTGTCTTAACTAGGAGTTGATTTCAGAATGCAGGCACCCACTCATGAAACTAATGGAGTCTAGATGTGTTAATCAAGGGCCATAACTCTGGTTAAATGGACCCAATCTGAACAATATGATAACATGAATATTACCAACCCAGGGTTCTCCTCAGACAATGGAACAATGGCACTGTGCCAATATAGTGTTATGACAGCGCCATTATACTGTGCCCTGCTCTCAGGTAGTTTTCTAATCCAGCCAGGCTCTGTCTGTGCTGAACTGCCTGCTCGCCCCTCCCCTGCGAACACAGCCTCTCACAGTGGGAAAAAAAACCCCTCTGCCAAAGTCTTCCAATAAAAAGAGCTCCTTCTGCCTGCGAAGCCAGAGAGAGGAGAGGAGAGAGAGAGAAGGAGAAGGAAAAAGGGGGAACAGCGGATGCTACACACTGTAAAAAAGCAGAGAAGCAATTTTAATCAACAATCATGTTCACCCCACACAGCCTCAGTGAAACAGGAAAGTGTGAAAAACTGATTCAGAAAGTTTTGCATCCAGGGTTTCATCATTAAAATAGCAGATTTTCTTCTTTATTTCTTCCTGTTACTTCTTACAGAATTATTTTTTTTGTTTTCTTTTTATGATTGTTGTTTATCAGGCATTGACACTAAGCTTTTTAGTGTACTTGTCCATAGGACAAGTAACCCTGGCAGTTTACTTGTCCTACAGGAAAAGCTGGTTGTCCAGACAACCCGTGAGTAAGATTCAAATTAAATATTTATCACATATACTTTGCGCTGACTTGTCACTTAATAAAAAGCTGTCATACTTCTTTTGCTTGTAAGTACTTTAACTTTAATATTCCAAAATAAGAATTGCAGCTGAAATAGAAAAATTATTACATTTCAACATTTTCTGGGACTGAGATTCAGATTAAATATTTATTACATCTACTTTCCTTCTTTTAGTTTTTAGGCTTTAGTGTTCTGCAGTTTTATTTCAGAAGATGTGGCAACAGAAAGAGTTCATCTGTGGTAATACAGGGAGACACTTATTGCCTTAATCCAAATAATAATAAAAAAAAACTTAAATAAAAGACACAAAACATAAATAATGCATGACCTGTAGTCTTACAGTTTTTCTAAAGTCACCTCAAATACCTGGGTGTTCACCTCAACAGCAAACTGGACTGGACTCACAACACCGACGCCCTGTACAAAAAAGGTCAGAGTCACCTCCACCTCCTGAGGAGACTAAGATCCTTTGGAGTGAGCAGGCCTCTGCTTAAGACCTACAACTCTGTTGTAGCCTCAGCTCTCCTCTATGCTGTCATCTGTTGGGCCCCGGGCAGCACAGAGCGGGAGAGAAAGAGACTCAACAAGCTCGTCAGGAAGTCCAGCTCTGTCCTGGGCTGTCCTCTGGAGTTTCTGGAGGAGATGGCTGAGAGGAGGGTGTTAACCAAGCTCAAATCCATCATGGACAACTCCTCTCACCCTCTGCACCAGACTGTAGTGGAGCTGACCAGCTCGTTCAGTGACAGACTGAGGCACCCTCAGTGCAAGAAGGAACGATATCACAGGTCGTTCCTCCCTGCTGCTGTCAGGCTGTAGAATAACACTGAAATAACCACATGCAATAATATGTCCACAAATCTTGTGCAATAACAACTCGTTTACAAATCCCTGCACTAATGTCATCTTATCACATCTAAACTCCATTTCACATATTGTAAAGAAGATGCTCCTATCTCCCTTTCAATCCCAATCATGTTTCTATATATGCATATGTATATGTGTATGTGTATAGGTATGTGTGTGCATATGGGTATGAGTGTATGGGTGTGTATATATATATATAGATGTGGTAGTGTGGAGTGTGCATGCCCTCCCCTACCTGTGTTTGGAAGTTCTTGGTTGTGCGCACCTGGGTTCTGATTGTGTTTGATGTGAGCCAGGGATATAAATTCAGCATTGTTTTGTGGCTTCGCCCCTCTTTTGCTTTCTGGTCTCTCCCGTGCAGCAGCATTGGAGTGGCTTTACATGCTGTGGTGACTGCGTGCGTTCATCTTTTTCCTTCCTTTTTGGAGCTTTGGGTGGCTCTTTATTAGTGGCTTGGAGTGCTGCTTTACTCCAAGCACCACTGCGGCTTACAGCTGCTGCTGTTGGCGGGCGTGTTTGGGCCACCAGCGTCACTTTGTGCGCTTTTACGCACGTTGTCTGGAGGCTGGGAGTGCGGCTCCACTGGGGTCTTGAGCAGACCGGTGCGTCTTCTTACTGCGGGACCAGGCTGCACCTCCTGCGGTGGCTGCTGGGGACAGCTGCGTCGGCTTGATAATTTAGAGGCTGGCCATGCCTTGCGTAACTCCTCCTGCTGCTGATTTCCTGGATCTTAGGTATTTGACCAAGCTGCATCTTGTTAATAGTCTGGTAACAAATTGGACTTTGTACGGACATTGTAGGGGTTACAAAGCCAGAGGTGGGCGAAAAAAAAAAGAAATAACATATCGCGTGCTGGCTTTGTGATCCACATTTATCCCATACCTGTATTTTATTGTGTCATTTTTTTTTATCATCGCCCTACGTGTTTAATGTGGTTTTTAACTAATATATTGGTGTTTGGTTTATTTGCATGTTTTCTTTTTGTGTGGATGAGAGTTTTGTAATTTTATTGAGTTTGGGTTTATGTTTTTTTTGTCTCACAGTGTTTTTTTTTTCTATATTGGTAAATGGGGTGATTTTAACTAATCAAGGTTGGGAATAAATAAAGGCATATTCTTTTTATAGTTAATTATTTTTGGTCTCTGTTCCCCTTAATTCAAAAAGATAAAGACGAACCTGTGTCTGCCTTGTGCAGGGTCCTAGGCCTATCCTAGGTGGCGTTGTCAGCAACTTTGTCAATCTGTTGATATTAGGTCTCCAACCTGAGAGCTATAGCGCGCTCTCTCTCCCACCCTCCTGCCACATTTTGACGTTGTCGGCAGGATTACAAGGAAATTAAGGGGGCAGAGACTTTTTATTTGTTAGTAGTATTGGTGGTTTAAATTGTTAGATTTTTCATAAAAAGGTATCCAGAACAGCGGAGGTGGTGTTAGGACCCAAACTTTTAGGATCTCTTTTTTTGGGGGGCCTTTTGGCATTTTTCCTCAGTTGACATGAAGGAGGAATTGCAGCAGTTAAAAGATCTTGTTTCACAGGTTCAAGCAGATAATGAGCAACTCCGTCGGGAGCGTGCAGTGGCTTTGGACCCAGATGGGGGCGCCTCTCAGCTGTCTGGTTCAGCGGTAAATACAGTGTCCCCTCTTCCCGCTGTCACAGAGCGATTTGTGGTTGTACCTCGGGACCGTAGGTGCCCTATGTTTAATGGAAGGACTGGGCTGGGGATAACCGAGTGGGCCGAGGAGGTTGAGGCGTGCATGTGTGCCTGACATCTGGCCGCTGCTGACCGTGCTTTGTTTATTTTTGATCATTTGGAAGGAGAAGCCAAACAGGAAATTAAGTTCCATCCACCTGCTGAACGTGGGGACTCTGATAAAATTCTTGCCATTTTGAAGGAGCTTTATGGATGTCATCAATCTTACATCACTTTGCAGCAAGATTTCTTTGCTCGGCACCAACTTGAGGGTGAGAGCCTTGAGGAGTTTTCACTAGCTTTAATGTCTTTGATGGCTCGGGTTAGACAGCAGGCACCAGGTGGGATCCCTAATGCCGAGGTATTGCTTTGAGACCAATTTACTGAACACGTTCTTGACAGCGCCTTGCGTTGTGAGCTAAAACAACTTGTTCATAGGCAGCCAGACATTAGATTGATGGAGCTTCGGGCTGAGGCGATGAGGTGGGAGCGCGAGGGCCTACTAGGTGGTGCTAGAGGCCGTAGTTATTCTCTTCCCTCAGCTTTTGGCCTTCAGTGTGGCGTGCAAGGCAGTGTCCAGTCAAGTAAGCAGGGTGAGCCTGGTTTAAGAGAGCTTATGGACATATTAAAGCAGCAGCAAGAACAGTTGAATAAACTTACTCAAACTGTTGTATCATTGCAGGCCCCTTATTCCTTAGAGAGTAGCTCAGGTTCAGTTCCATTAATTTGTCGTAGGTGTCGGCAAACAGGACACTATGCTAGGAACTGTACCCGTTCTCGGGTCTTTAATCAGCATCAACCCAGGCATGATAATCTGGGCTCAGGTGGGGAACCCTTAGGCTCACAGTTGGATATCGCCAGCGGACTGATTGTGCAATGTCCAAATATAGATGTGTCAATCGGGGGTGTCTTGGTCTCGTGTTTAGTGGACACTGGTTCTATGGTTTCTACCATTACAGAAAGTTTGTTCATGAAGCATTTTGCAACATGGGGTCAGGACCGCCTCCGTTCCTGTAATTGGCTTCAGCTTAGAGCAGCAAATGGGCTGGCAATTCCTTACATTGGCTATTTAGAACTTGATGTTTAGCTGTGTGGTAAGGTTATTCTGCATTGTGGCATTTTAGTGGTTAGGGACCCCCCTGGTGCTGTTTCTTCAGTTCCTGGTGTTTTGGGGATGAATGTCATCAAGCGTTGTTATGGTTCGCTTTTTACTGCACTTGGCGCATCTCTTTTTGATACACTGGCTGTTTTAGAGGCCCCTAAACCGGTCCTCATTGCGTTACAGAAATGCCATGAGGCGGGTCCAGTTGAGGATTTGATGACTAGTATGGTAAAGGTCCGGGATAGACGAGTGGTGCGGGTGCCTGGAGGTACCATGAAGTTGGTGGCTTGCACTTGTTCAGAGGAGTTTGATGGAGAGAGTGTTTTGTTAGAGCCACCAGAGACTGGGTTAGCCACGGGTTTACTTGTCTCCCCATGCCTAGTGAGAGTGGTTTGAGGGACTGCATATATCCCTGTGGTTAATGTGGGGATGAAGGCCGTCCTGCTTTACCCACGGACCACACTTGGTAGTTTGGGTGTGGCGCAGATTGTGAGCTTGCCAGCTGGGATGACTGAGGATAGAACCCTGTTGGCTTCTACAAATTCTCATGTTGTTTCGCCCTCTGTGCCTGATAGAATAGCATCTCTGGAACTACCTGCTTTAGGAGTTCAGGATCGGGAGAAGGTGACGTCATTGTTGCAACATTATGAGTCAGTCTTTGCCCAGCATGAAAACGACTTGGGATGTACGACTCTCCTATCACATGATATACCCCTGGTGGATGATGTTCCAATTCGCCAGAGGTATCGCCGTATCCCGCCTTCTGAATATGAGGCAGTTAAGGCACATATAAATCAGCTGCTGGAGTCTCAAGTCATTCGGGAAAGCAGCAGTCCATACGCTTCACCAATTGTATTGGTGAGAAAGAAGGATGGTGGCCTACGCCTTTGTGTGGATTACCGTTTGCTTAATAGTAAAACGCGGAAGGACGCTTTCCCCTTGCCTCGGATCGAGGAGACACTGGATTCGTTGTCAGGCGCTGTCTGGTTCTCTACACTCGATCTAGCCAGTGGTTACAACCAGGTTCCTGTGACTGAGGCAGATCGTCTTAAAATGGCCTTTTGTACCCCTTTTGGCCTTTCTGAGTTTAACCGCATGCCTTTTGGCTTGTGTAATGCCCCAAGCACCTTCCAGCGGCTGATGCAGAGGATGTTTGGTGACCAGCAAGGTCAGTCTCTTTTGCTGTACCTTGATGATATTGTGGTCTACTCCTCCTCTGTTGAACAACATCTTCAGTGTCTGAAGATGGTGCTTGGGCGGCTTAACACAGAAGGCCTGAAGGCGCGGTTTGAAAAGTGCTCATTTTTCCAGCATAAGGTGGGGTACTTGGGCCATGTCATCTCAGAACAAGGGGTGTCGACGGACCTTGAAAGGATTAAAGCTGTGTCTCAGTGGGAGCGTCCTACCAATACCTCAGAGCTGCGGTCGTTCCTGGGCTTTGCCAGTTACTATCGCTGGTTTGTGGAGGGATTTGCCAGGTTGGCGGGCCCTCTACACCGGTTGGTGGCTGAACTGGCAGGTACAAAGTCCAAAAAGGGTTCGGGCAAAGCTTTAGAGGCGGTATGGACTCTGAAGTGTGAGCAGGCGTTTCAGGCACTAAAGTCCAAGCTAGTGTCTGCGCTCGTTCTAGCTTTTGCAGATTTTTCTAAGCTGTTTGTTTTGGAAGTGGACGCTTGTTATAGTGGACTGGGAGCTGTTCTCTCCCAAGAGACGGACAGTGGAGTAAGACCGGTGGCCTATGCCAGCAGGGGGTTGTGGCCCACTGAGCGCAACATGGCAACTTACAGCTCCATGAGGTTAGAATTCTAAGCACTCAAGTGGGCCATGACGGAGAAGTTCCGTGAATACTTGTTGGGTCACAAGTGCATAGTGTACACTGACAATAATCCCCTGAGTCATTTCCAGACTGCAAAACTGGGGGCTACAGAGCACCGATGGACTGCTCAGCTGGCTGCCTTCGATTTCGAAATCAGGTACCGTTCGGGTCGAAGTAACAGAAATGCTGACTCCTTGTCCCGGCAATATTCAGGCTCTGAAGCCCTGGTCCAACAACTGCCTGGTACTACAGCCCCTTTAGCTTTGCAGCATGGTCCACTGTCACATCCAGTTGAGGCTGCCACTCAGTCTGTTGTTTTAGCCCTTCCAGGCTATTCCGCTTCCGACCTTAGGTCTTTACAGGAGAATGATCCTCTGTTAAAAGAGGTTCTAGTGTTTTTGCGGCAGAGAATTCAACCTTCTGCTGTAGAGAGGCGGCATCTCTCGAAATGTGCTTTGTTCTTGCTTCACCAGCGTAAAAGGTTTGTGGAGCAAGATGAGGTCTTTTTCCGGCAGGCTTACCGTCTTGATGGTGGGGAGGAATTTCTTCAGCTCCTTTTACCAGCTTCTCTAAGGCATGAGACCTTAAATCTTCTTCATTAGCAACATGGTCATCAGGGCATGGAACGGACTGCAGAGTTGGTCCGTCAACGGTGCTATTGGCCAGGCATGTTTAAGGATATAAGAGATTGGGTCCAGGAATGTGAGCGGTGCCAAGTGGCAAAGGATGCTGGTTCAGCATCACACAGCTACATGTGTCACCTGCTTTCCTCGCGGCCCAATGAGATCCTTGCCATAGATTTTACGATGCTGGAGCGCTCGCAGAATGGGTATGAAAATGTTTTGATCATGACTGATGTGTTCAGTAAATTTACTGTGGCAGTTCCAACACGTGATCAAAGGGCTTCCACTGTGGCCCACATGTTGGTCTCAGAGTGGTTCTACAAGTTTGGCGTTCCAGGTTGTCTGCACTCTGATCAGGGACGTAGTTTTGAGAGTGCCTTGATTCAGCAACTTTGTTCGCTGTATGGTGTGGAAAAATCTCGTACTATGCCCTACCATCCAGCCAGCAATGGGCAATGTGAGCTCTTTAATCGCACTCTTCATAATCTGTTGCGGACATTGCCGTTGCCACTGAAGCAGGATTGGGCTTCTTCTTTGCCTCAAGTCCTCTTTTGTTATAACACCACACCACATCAGAGTACAGGAGAATCACCATACTATTTGATGTTTGGCCAAGAGCCAAGGCTTCCCATTGACTTTTTCTTAGGCAGGATTGAGGAACCTAGATTAGGTGAGGTGCAAGGCTGGGTGGCTGAGCACCAAGAGAAACTTAGGGTTGCTTTTGGTTGCGCTCGGGAGCGGCTTCTTGCAGCTGCGAATCGTAGGAAAGAGCGCCATGATCAACGTGTGTGGTATGCACCACTGTCGGTAGGCCAGCGGGTGTATGTGAGGGATTATGCTGCGCACGGGCGTCATAAAATTCAGGATCTGTGGAATTCGGTGGTCCATCAGGTGGTGAGTATTCCATCTGGGGAGGGTGCAGTTTACACCGTGGCTGCTGCTGAGAACTTGCATAAGGTCCGGACTGTGCATCGTGACATGTTGAAAGCTGTCTTGGGACCTTTGGAGGGTAATCAAGCTCCACCTTCCTCTGTACCAGAGGCAGCCTCACTTGAGGAGTCTTGTTCCTCTGACAGTGAAGTGTTGCTCTTGGTTTCAGAATCCCATCGGCCTGTAGTTTCTCCTGTTCCCTTAGTAACCCCCGCCTTGTGTGTGATAGATCGCAATCGGAGTGGAGCACCTGCTCTAATCAATCAATCAATCAATTTTTTTATATAGCGCCAAATCACAACAAACAGTTGCCCCAAGGCGCTTTATATTGTAAGGCAAGGCCATACAATAATTATGTAAAACCCCAACGGTCAAAACGACCCCCTGTGAGCAAGCACTTGGCTACAGTGGGAAGGAAAAACTCCCTTTTAACAGGAAGAAACCTCCAGCAGAACCAGGCTCAGGGAGGGGCAGTCTTCTGCTGGGACTGGTTGGGGCTGAGGGAGAGAACCAGGAAAAAGACATGCTGTGGAGGGGAGCAGAGATCGATCACTAATGATTAAATGCAGAGTGGTGCATACAGAGCAAAAAGAGAAAGAAACAGTGCATCATGGGAACCCCCCAGCAGTCTACGTCTATAGCAGCATAACTAAGGGATGGTTCAGGGTCACCTGATCCAGCCCTAACTATAAGCTTTAGTAAAAAGGAAAGTTTTAAGCCTAATCTTAAAAGTAGAGAGGGTGTCTGTCTCCCTGATCTGAATTGGGAGCTGGTTCCACAGGAGAGGAGCCTGAAAGCTGAAGGCTCTGCCTCCCATTCTACTCTTACAAACCCTAGGAACTACAAGTAAGCCTGCAGTCTGAGAGCGAAGCGCTCTATTGGGGTGATATGGTACTACGAGGTCCCTAAGATAAGATGGGACCTGATTATTCAAAACCTTATAAGTAAGAAGAAGAATTTTAAATTCTATTCTAGAATTAACAGGAAGCCAATGAAGAGAGGCCAATATGGGTGAGATATGCTCTCTCCTTCTAGTCCCCGTCAGTACTCTAGCTGCAGCATTTTGAATTAACTGAAGGCTTTTTAGGGAACTTTTAGGACAACCTGATAATAATGAATTACAATAGTCCAGCCTAGAGGAAATAAATGCATGAATTAGTTTTTCAGCATCACTCTGAGACAAGACCTTTCTGATTTTAGAGATATTGCGTAAATGCAAAAAAGCAGTCCTACATATTTGTTTAATATGCACTTTGAATGACATATCCTGATCAAAAATGACTCCAAGATTTCTCACAGTATTACTAGAGGTCAGGGTAATGCCATCCAGAGTAAGGATCTGGTTAGACACCATGTTTCTAAGATTTGTGGGGCCAAGTACAATAACTTCAGTTTTATCTGAGTTTAAAAGCAGGAAATTAGAGGCCATCCATGTCTTTATGTCTGTAAGACAATCCTGCAGTTTAGCTAATTGGTGTGTGTCCTCTGGCTTCATGGATAGATAAAGCTGGGTATCATCTGCGTAACAATGAAAATTTAAGCAATACCGTCTAATAATACTGCCTAAGGGAAGCATGTATAAAGTGAATAAAATTGGTCCTAGCACAGAACCTTGTGGAACTCCATAATTAACTTTAGTCTGTGAAGAAGATTCCCCATTTACATGAACAAATTGTAATCTATTAGACAAATATGATTCAAACCACCGCAGCGCAGTGCCTTTAATACCTATGGCATGCTCTAATCTCTGTAATAAAATTTTATGGTCAACAGTATCAAAAGCAGCACTGAGGTCTAACAGAACAAGCACAGAGATGAGTCCACTGTCCGAGGCCATAAGAAGATCATTTGTAACCTTCACTAATGCTGTTTCTGTACTATGATGAATTCTAAAACCTGACTGAAACTCTTCAAATAGACCATTCCTCTGCAGATGATCAGTTAGCTGTTTTACAACTACCCTTTCAAGAATTTTTGAGAGAAAAGGAAGGTTGGAGATTGGCCTATAATTAGCTAAGATAGCTGGGTCAAGTGATGGCTTTTTAAGTAATGGTTTAATTACTGCCACCTTAAAAGCCTGTGGTACATAGCCAACTAACAAAGATAGATTGATCATATTTAAGATCGAAGCATTAAATAATGGTAGGGCTTCCTTGAGCAGCCTGGTAGGAATGGGGTCTAATAAACATGTTGATGGTTTGGATGAAGTAACTAATGAAAATAACTCAGACAGAACAATCGGAGAGAAAGAGTCTAACCAAATACCGGCATCACTGAAAGCAGCCAAAGATAACGATACGTCTTTGGGATGGTTATGAGTAATTTTTTTCTCTAATAGTTAAAATTTTGTTAGCAAAGAAAGTCATGAAGTCATTACTAGTTAAAGTTAATGGAATACTCAGCTCAATAGAGCTCTGACTCTTTGTCAGCCTGGCTACAGTGCTGAAAAGAAACCTGGGGTTGTTCTTATTTTCTTCAATTAGTGATGAGTAGAAAGATGTCCTAGCTTTATGGAGGGCTTTTTTATAGAGCAACAGACTCTTTTTCCAGGCTAAGTGAAGATCTTCTAAATTAGTGAGACGCCATTTCCTCTCCAACTTACGGGTTATCTGCTTTAAGCTACGAGTTTGTGAGTTATACCACGGAGTCAGACACTTCTGATTTAAAGCTCTCTTTTTCAGAGGAGCTACAGCATCCAAAGTAGTCTTCAATGAGGATGTAAAACTACTGACGAGATACTCTATCTCCCTTACAGAGTTTAGGTAGCTACTCTGCACTGTGTTGGTATATGGCATTAGAGAACATAAAGAAGGAATCATATCCTTAAACCTAGTTACAGCGCTTTCTGAAAGACTTCTAGTGTAATGAAACTTATTCCCCACTGCTGGGTAGTCCATCAGAGTAAATGTAAATGTTATTAAGAAATGATCAGACAGAAGGGAGTTTTCAGGGAATACTGTTAAGTCTTCTATTTCCATACCATAAGTCAGAACAAGATCTAAGATATGATTAAAGTGGTGGGTGGACTCATTTACTTTTTGAGCAAAGCCAATAGAGTCTAATAATAGATTAAATGCAGTGTTGAGGCTGTCATTCTCAGCATCTGTGTGGATGTTAAAATCGCCCACTATAATTATCTTATCTGAGCTAAGCACTAAGTCAGACAAAAGGTCTGAAAATTCACAGAGAAACTCACAGTAATGACCAGGTGGACGATAGATAATAACAAATAAAGCTGGTTTTTGGGACTTCCAATTTGGATGGACAAGACTAAGAGACAAGCTTTCAAATGAATTAAAGCTCTGTCTGGGTTTTTGATTAATTAATAAGCTGGGATGGAAGATTGCTGCTAATCCTCCGCCCCGGCCCGTGCTACGATACAGTCATCTGAACCCTCGTCTTCCACTGATGTTGACCAGCTGACCACCAGTGCTCAGGCCTTGCGCCGAACCACTCGTTCTACGGCTGGTCAACATTCAAATATACATCGGATTTCTCAGCCTCTGGGTAGTAATCAGGCTGCTGAGCGGGTTGCTAGAGTTCCGGAGCAAACTTCAAATCTTCAGGTTGCTATCTTTAGGCCTTGGTCTTGACCTTTTATCGTCGAGACGACGATATAAAGGTGGGGGATAGATGTGGTAGTGTGGAGTGTGCATGCCCTCCCCTACCTGTGTTTGGAAGTTCTTGGTTGTGCGCACCTGGGTTCTGATTGTGTTTGATGTGAGCCAGGGATATAAATTCAGCATTGTTTTGTGGCTTCGCCCCTCTTTTGCTTGCTGGTCTCTCCCGTGCAGCAGCATTGGAGTGGCTTTACATGCTGTGGTGACTGTGTGCGTTTATCTTTTTCCTTCCTTTTTGGAGCTTTGGGTGGCTCTTTATTAGTGGCTTGGAGTGCTGCTTTACTCCAAGCACCACTGCGGCTTACAGCTGCTGCTGTTCGCGGGCGTGTTTTGGCCACCAGCGTCTGATTTGGGCGTGGCACTTTGTGCGCTTTTACGCACGTTGTCTGGAGGCTGGGAGTGCGGCTCCACTGGGGTCTTGAGCAGACCGGTGCGTCTTCTTACTGCGGGACCAGGCTGCACCTCCCATGGTGGCTGATGGGGACAGCTGCGTCGGCTTGATAATTTAGAGGCTGGCCATGCCTTGCGTAACTCCTCCTGCTGCTGATTTCCTGGATCCTGGGTATTTGACCAAGCTGCATCTTGTTAATAGTCTGGTAACAAATTGGACTTTGTACGGACATTGTAGGGGTTACAAAGCCAGAGGTGGGCGAAAAAAAAAGAAATAACATATTGCGTGCTGGCTTTGTGATCCACATTTATCCCATACCTGTATTTTATTGAGTGTGTCATTTTTTTTTATCATCGCCCTACGTGTTTAATGTGGTTTTTAACTGTAATATATTGGTGTTTGGTTTATTTGCATGTTTTCTTTTTTTTGTGTGGATGAGAGTTTTGTAATTTTATTGAGTTTGGGTTTATGGTTTTTTTTTCACTTACAGTGTGTTTTTTTTCTATATTGGTAAATGGGGTGATTTTAACTAATCAAGGTTGGGAATAAATAAAGGCATATTCTTTTTATAGTTAATTCTTTTTGGTCTCTGTTCCCCTTAATTCAAAAAGGTTAAGACGAACCTGTGTCTGCCTTGTGCAGGGTCCTAGTCCTATCCTAGGTGGCGTTGTCAGCAACTTTGTCAATCTGTTGATATTAGGTCTCCAACCTGAGTGCTATATCGCGCTCTCTCTCCCACCCCCCTGCCACATTTATATATATATATATATATATATATATATATATATACACAGTAGTGTTCAGAATAATAGCAGTGCTATGTGACTAAAAAGATTAATCCAGGTTTTGAGTATATTTCTTATTGTTACATGGGAAACAAGGTACCAGTAGATTAAGTAGATTCTCACAAATCCAACAAGACCAAGCATTCATGATACACACACTCTTAAGGCTATGAAATTGGGCTATTAGTAAAAAAAAAAGTAGAAAAGGGGGTGTTCACAATAATAGTAGCATCTGCTGTTGATGCTACAAACTCAAAACTATTATGTTCAAACTGCTTTTTTAGCAATCCTGTGAATCACTAAACTAGTATTTAGTTGTATAACCACAGTTTTTCATGATTTCTTCACATCTGCGAGGCATTAATTTTGTTGGTTTGTAACCAAGATTTTGTTTGTTTACTAGTGTGCTTGGGGTCATTGTCTTGTTGAAACACCCATTTCAAGGGCATGTCCTCTTCAGCATAAGGCAACATGACCTCTTCAAGTATTCTGACATATCAAAACTGATCCATGATACCTGGTATGCGATATATAGGCCCAACACCATAGTAGGAGAAACATGCCCATATCATGATGCTTGCACCACCATGCTTCACTGTCTTCACTGTGAACTGTGGCTCGAATTCAGAGTTTGGGGGTCGTCTCACAAACTGTCTGCGGCCCTTGGACCCAAAAATAGCAATTTTACTCTCATCAGTCCACAAAATATTCCTCCATTTCTGTTTAGGACAGTTGATGTGTTCTTCGTTGATGTGTTCTTTCCTCAGGCTTTCAAAGAGAAAAGCATGTTCAACAGGTGCTGGCTTCATCCTTAAATAGGGGACACCTGATTCACACCTGTTTGTTCCACAAAATTGACGAACTCACTGACTGAATGCCACACTAATATTATTGTGAACATCCCCTTTTCTACTTTTTTTTTTTTTTACTAATAGCCCAATTTCATAGCGTTAAGAGAGTGCATATCATGAATGCTTGGTCTTGTTGGATTTGTGAGAATCTACTGAATCTACTGGTACAGGAAAAACACCTCCGTGTTGATAACCATTTGTAAAATCCAGGCGGCTTTTGGTGGCTTTCAGTTGAGTGAGTATCTGAGAAATTGTTTAACAGCAGGACATGTTCCAACTTGTCCTTAAGGCTTCCAACGGAGGTGTTTTTCCTGTGGCGGGCGCGCCGCACCAGCTGCGAGCCGACGCGCCAATCCGTCTGCACATCTTTCATTAAAAAAATCTCCTTTAACAGTGGAATGTCCGGATAAACTGCTGATTCCGACCTCTTCTGAAAGTTCTTTGTTCTCTCACGACGTCCTGGGTCAACAGAGGCTTAAATTTGGAAGTTTTCAGCTTGAAACAGGATGACGACGTTGCCTCGGAGCGCTGCGCGAGGTCCCGCTCCGTGGGAAGTCCTTACAGCGATAGAAACAATCCAAAATCTCTCATCAGCCGTTAAAATTTTCACAGAAAACCAGCTGAATTTCTCGAATGGTGTCCACTCGGATGTGCCTCACAGTTTTTGAAAAAATTTTGATCAAGCACAGCGCCAGTCTCTCAGCAACTTCTCAGACAAAGGAATTTCGACGAGGGGGCTGGACCACTCCTTCCATAAGGCGTGCTCACAGGCGAATGACGTCACCGACAGGCGTGAAAAAACTCTCGCATGCCCACGAGGGTTCAAGCTTGGCTGATGTAATCACACATGATTCAAATCCATATGGTTTTTTAAAAAAATAATAAGGTTGGATACTTTTCTAACAGACCTCGTATATATATATATATTCTATTTCTACCTCATTTCTTATGTCTTGTGCTGTTACAAGTATTATTATTATTGCTTATCCTTGCACACGCTGTTTGATGAACATTTTCCTCTACTTGCACTCACCTTGTGTGTTTTCTTAAGAGCTGACGTAACATGTGAATTTGTCCTCTGTGAGATCAATAAAGTTTATCTTATTTTAAATGTGGTGGTGATGGACACGTAATGATAGTGACATTTACTTTGTCTTCTATTTCTGTAACGGCAGACTGTATGAAACCAACATTTTTCATGTTCTGTGAGGTCAGCTTTATTTTTGTTTATTTTTTTGTTAATATATATCCATTCCTACAGTTGAGGCCTGCAGCATTTTCCAAGAAAAAAAAGGCTGGGACAGGGCAGTTTATTGTTAATGTTAGAATTAGTTAATAATATTTACAGCCACTTTTCTTGGTAAATGTCAGAGGATGAATACATGAAAATTTCCAACTCACTGAATATTTCTTAGACTTCATTTATATCAATTACTTAGAAATACAAACAGTGTGGTAGTTTATCGTACATCTGTGTCAGGTAGGCAGTTCTCAAAAACTAAATGTCCATGCAGGAAGAAGACAAGTGAGGGAAGCCACCAAGACACAACTTTGGAAGAATGTTTGGCTTCTGTGGAATATAACAACATTTTAATTTTATCTTCATTTTACATACAGTCCCTACTATTTTATTTGTGGTTGTTTCTGTTCCATTTCTGAAATTAAAGAACTGCTATAAGGAAAAGTGTTAACATTTTATTGTTTTTTCAAACTCTGTAGTAAACAAACACAAAAACCAAACTCTTATAAAGAAGGAATGCACAAACGTGCAGGAAAAATTGAACAATGCAGACTGATTTGACTTGTGATTTTTGAAAATAAGCGGTAACTTACTTTGAAATAAATGAAACTCAGAACTGCAGCCTAATAATTTTGAAAAATAAAAATCAGCAGCTTGTATTTTTATTCAGACTAGAGTTCATTTCCTCTTTTTTTTCTCATCCTCAGTCACGTTTTGTGTTTGAACATTAAACAACTACATTAAGTCACCTAAATAAATATCTGTGGAAAATAACAGCCTGTTAAAGTTCAGAGTTCTCAGCTGCTTTATGTGATTCCTGCTTCTGAATGTCACTGTAGAGTTTCTCCACATCATTCTTTTTTAATCACACGTGTGTGTGATTTTTATTCTGTTCATTCATATATTCTCATTTTATTTCATCTCATAATTTCAGTTTAACTGTCACCGACACGTGCACACGGTGTGAACAGGACGTACCGTCAGAACAGTCCAGAGAGAAATAAAGGCAGCGCCACAGATTAGTTTGTGTTGCATTTCACTCTCCGCTCAAAGCGCCTCCCCCTCCTCTCCCTCCTAGCAGCCAGCCGACTCACACACACACACACACACACACACACACACACACACACACACACACACACACACACACACACACACACACACACACACACACACACACACACACACACACACACACACACACACACACACACACACACACACACACACACACACACACACGGCTGCAGCAATCGTACCCAGTCCTAATTTTAGACTGCTTTAAGCAAAGTCGCCCGCTATTTTTTCGGCATCTTTTTCGAAAATTTACCGCTCAAATGACAGCAGGACGGCTCGCTGTCTAAAACCTTGGTTCCGGCTCCCGTCTGCTCCCGTGAATTTTTAATCCCATACCGTCCCAATCACATGATAAATAGCAAAGTTGACTCCCATCCCATGGGAATCCCACGGGAATCCCGTGACCCGTGGGATTCCCCAAAAATGTCAGCCTCTACTACGAACACACACCCCATACAGTGGTCTCGCGCACACATTGTTATCATGTTTTCTGATTGTCCGCTGCGTGGAGAGTGGCGGGAAAAACTGAAGACGCTTTCTCGTGAGGTGCGAGACAAAACGTGATGTAAATAAGAAAACAAAAAGGCGGTGGTCAGGTATTTTGGTTCCGAGTGATGAAAATAAAGAATGTGAACGTTTTAAACCAAAAAAATGCCACTTGTCCTGTCGGACAACGATTTAGAGCATATTGCTTGTCCAATCACATTTTACACTTGTCCCGGACAATCGGACACCAGATCAAATTACTTGTATGTGAGAATTACTTGCCAATAAATTTGATTCTGATTTGACAATCAAATCAGTCCAAATTTAGCTCTTGTTTAAACAAGACAATTATGGGCTATATTGTTTTAAAAAAGTATGCAATCCCACTCAAAAATGTTGAGAAAAAAAACAAAAACAAAACAAAAAAACCTAAACTCTCAACGTAACAGAAAAACTCTGCCTGTCTTACTAGATTAAAGGTAGTGTGTCATTTTTGAAGAAGAGTGCAAATCCTATGTCCATCAAATACTAATGTATTTTTAAACTTTTCAACTTATTTATTTTCTTAACTGAGACAGAAAAAATGAAAAAAAAAAAAAAAAAAAAAAAAAGAACTCTGATATCAGAACAGAAGTGTCTATTATTCTTGCTTTCAATGCATCTAAAACCAGTAAAAATGACTCGCAACACGTGCCGCCTCGGGTAATAATGACCAACCGCACCACTATACTAAAAATTTCTGGTTAGAACTCTGCAATCTATAACAAGGACTTGCACCAAGTTTCATAAAATTCCTCTGGAAAATGTGAGAGTTAATCTCAGAATGCAAGCACCCACTCATGAAACTGACTGAGTCTAGATTTGTTAATCAAGGGCCATAACTCTGGTTAAATGGACCTAACTTGAACAATATGATAACATGCATACTCGTATTACCAACCTATAACAAGGACTTGTACCAAGTTTCACAAAATTCCTCAGAAAAATGTGACAGTTCATTTCAGAATGCAAGCACCCACTCATGAAACTGAGTCATAATATGCATACTACCAACCTATAACTTACAGGTGGTGGACAAGTGGTTTGTGCACTTGGTTTCAGTGCAGAAGGTTCCCGATACAAACCCCACCCCTGCCACATTTTTCCATGTAATGTGGAGTTGTGTCAGGAAGGTGTAAAACTTGTACCAATTCAACATGCAGATCTCAAATAAAACGACAAATTTGCAAAAAGGTGGTAGCATTGTCTTTTTAAACTCGGCTGCAATGTGGTCTGATCTAATATGGCGACAGTGATTCAACACAAATGTGGATTAATACTCTTTGGCTTTTAGGTTCTTCTTTTGGAAGAAAAAAGTAATGAACCAAATTCCATTTATTTTTCCAGAATTTCTGGATGGAGTGATGCGGGCTGGTTCACTGTTCACTCTAAGTGCACTTTACATAAAGAGCAGGCTGACTCTGTCTCTTGCTTTCTGCGAAAAGCAACTCCCTGAAATGTTGGCGACCGAGTATACCACAGTGAGGAGAAACAAACAAAAGTGAGACATTATTTTGAAAATCAATTTTTGAACATTTTAAAGCGGCTGCGAATCATGGATAACAACTGCAATTCTGAAGTAAAACGATTTTTCCCCCCAACACTCCTACTTTTAATGTCAGTTTTAGAATTCTAAAAGTCCATATTTGGACTGCTCAATCTGAGACATGGCCACTGAGTCACTCTGTTTGAACCACACAAATATTTGATAGAAGACAGACACAACCTTATCGAAGCGTGTCCCACCTACATCATGCAGTCAGTATGAAGTGCCTACCATGTGTTCAACATGAGTTATTGTGATAATAAAAATTACTTCATCTTCATTAATATGCAAATATATGTAACAAATAACCCGCAACAGGGGTGGTGGCCAAGTGGTTAATGCGCTTGGTTTCAGTTCAGAAGGCTCTGGGTTCAAATCCCACCCCTGCCACATTTCTCCATGTAATGTAGAGTTGCGTCAGGAAGGGCATCTGGTGTAAAACCTGTGCCAATTCAACATGCAGATCCACCTTGGATTTGCTGTGGCGACCCCGAGTGCAAACAAGGGAGCAGCCGAAGGGACTTACAACCTTAAAATCTATAGTAATGTTCGGTGCTAGGGGAACTCTGCGGGCTCACTCTTCAGGCCAACGGTCTTAAGAGAAAAAAAAAGTATGTACATTACTTTGAGAAGCACTTACTGATCAAGAGCTTTGTAGTAGAGGTCCAGGTCTTTACTGACAAGCTCTGTGGTCCTCATGATGATCATCTTGTTTTTGTAGCGCTCATCAGCTTTGTCATACTGGTCTTCTCTGAGTTCTTTTCTACAAAGCATGAATTCAAAGAACAATTTCAATTCATGACCCAATTAACTACAAATACAAAATGGAATTAATCAATAGGAATAAAAAATATTCCAGTAGCAAACAGCTGGATACAGACACGAAACAAAGACAGTACAGAGTAAGTTAATTTTAGCAGAAAGAAGGGTTAAAATAAGGACTGTGTAGTCTGCCTATTGAAACTTCTGGAAAAATATTTCAGGCAGTTTTACGTCCCAACACATTTAGTATCAGTTTCACTTTCAGTTTCATACCTTATGTCATTCTGTTTGTTCCAGAACTTAGCAAAGATTACAGAATTTGGAGAGGAAATGTCTCTCTCTGCCTTCTATTGTGATAAGAGACAATATAATCAATAAACAAAGGAGATATTAATTCTTTGAAAACACAATTTTTTTTATAGTTTTTGAAGAATTTCAAAGCCTTGGTGATCCCCTAAAATATATTTTGATTTTGCTCAAATTGGTGCTGTAGTCATTTCTTGGGTACTGCAATAAAATAAATCTAAAAACAAGGTGATTATCAAAACTTTTAGAAAAAAGAGAAAATGATGCACCCTACTGAGAGTGCATCAAGTGGAACATGAGGTTATTTTTAACAGTCTGGGTTCACGACGTGCATGTGCAGCTGCTTTAACCTCCACTGACAGTGCGATTTCGCCATGACTGCACTGAAATTAACGTAGTTGTCACTTTAAAAACAAGTCAGCATGACACAAAATCACAGTTATGTAAACTCTGAAATTAATCCAAGGTTCACATGCATTAACAACTGTGGGTCAGCTATGATCCGTTACATCACATGCGTCTCGTGTGTATAAACATATACTCAACAAAAATATAAACGCAACACTTTTGGTTTTGCTCCCATTTTGTATGAGATGAACTCAAAGATCTAAAACTTTTTCCACATACACAATATCACCATTGGAGTCAACGAACTGGAGTCAGGTCGAGACCCCGATGAGGACGACGAGGATGCAGATGAGCTTCCCTGAGACGGTTTCTGACAGTTTGTGCAAAAATTCTTTGGTTATGCAAAGCGATTGTTCCAGCAGCTGTAGGAGTGGCTGGTCTCAGACGATCTTGGAGGTGAACATGTTGGATGTGGAGGTCCTGGGCTGGTGTGGTTACACGTGGTCTGCGGTTGTGAGGCTGGTTGGATGTAATGCCAAATTCTCTGAAACGACTTTGGAGACGGCTTATGGTAGAGAAATGAACATTCAATACACGAGCAACAGCTCTGGTTGACATTCCTGCTGTCAGCATGCCAATTGCACGCTCCCTCAAATCTTGCGACATCTGTGGCATTGTGCTGTGTGATAAAACTGCACCTTTCAGAGTGGCCTTTTATTGTGGGCAGTCTAAGGCACACCTGTGCACTAATCATGGTGTCTAATCAGCATCTTGGTATGGCACACCTGTGAGGTGGGATGGATTATCTCAGCAAAGGAGAAGTGCTCACTATCACAGATTTAGACTGGTTTGTGAACAATATTTGAGAGAAATGGTGATATTGTGTATGTGGGAAAAAGTTTTAGATCTTTGAGTTCATCTCATACAAAATGGGAGCAAAACCAATAGTGTTGCGTTTATATTTTTGTTGAGTGTACATGAGATAGGACTTAGTAATGAGAAATAAGGTTCAGCGTAATAAATAGTTCACATTCACTGTCTCAGGTAAGTTGTACACTAAATACAGTCCAAATGAAAAAAAAAACAATTCAGGTGAACTAATTTGTGCTTCAAACAGTGTAACACCAACAAAGGCAACACATCTGTATATCAAACCTCTTTTGGAGAATCTCCTCCTCAAAGCCTTTCTGACGACCAAGAGCAATACTGCGGTCCTTCTTCAAGTCCTCCAATTTACGCTCCACTTCACGTCGCTCTCTGTGAAAACACAGATGAGATGAGATAAAAACAATTTGGAACAATAACAACTTATGCTACCAGAGAATGGATTTCAAACCACCCACACGGTGATGTAATCCGAAAGATACAAGTCAAATTCTACTTTACATACTGTGTTGAAGTATGGGGCAACAATTTCAAATGCTCATTAAATCCATTATTTTTACAGCAAAAAAGGGCAGTGCGAATCATTTACAAAATTGGCTACTTAGAACATACTCATGATCTCTTTATTCAGTCCAAGTTATTAAAATTGTATGACCTTGTAAAATACAATACACTCATCTTGCTCTTTAAAGCTGTTAATACTCAACTACCGAACAACTTGCAAAAATGTTTTGCTCTTAAAGGGAACATTCATAATTTGAGAGGCTATGGAGATTTTGTTCTGCCTAATGTTATAACTATTCAAAAAAGTTTTTGTGTGACAGTTTGTGGGGTGAAATTGTGGAAGGCTCTGGATTTACAGCAAAAGCTCTGCCGAAACATTCACGAATTCAAGTCATTATATAAAGATGCGGTTTGGTCTGTATACAGAGAGAATAGAATTTAATGTACTGTTCTTTATCAGTGTTGTGCTGTACCTTACGATTCCTTACCATTGTTGGTATGTGATATGTGGTATGCAGATGTAAATTAGCCTAAGGCTAACTCTGGTGCAATGCATCAAATGGTGACATTTATGTTTTAATTGCACATGGTCCCTTTCAAATAAATTGTAATTGAAATTGAATTGATATACTCTACCTGTGCATTTCTTACCATTGTTGGTGTGTGCTATATCTTGTTGTTACCATATTGATATTTTTGTCCTTACCATTGCTGGTATCTACCTCTTTGTTGCTAACAATAACCCTGAATATGTATAAATTGCTGTTTTATGTTTTTTTTTTTAATTTTTGTTTTCAGTTGAACTGACAAGGAAGTCATTGTGATTATTTATTTTGTGTTAAAATGAATGATGGGGGTGGGATTTAATAAGTTTTCTTCTTCCCACTCCTTTTCGAGCTAAATGATAAATTTATTGCATATGTACTGGATATATGCATTATTTTTGTTTTGTATTAACCTGCTCGAAATGAATAAACAAACAAACAAACAAATTCAATAAAAATATATAATGGCTGAGTGGATCCTTGACATTTGATTGGTGCTTTGTATGTCACGAGATATGGATTATTTGTCCCATTTGTGTTGAGTTGCATTTAGCGTGGAAATTGGTTCCATTTACTGTGCAAATTTGGTTCCAAATGTTTTGTACTATTGCACGCTGTGACCACTGCCCACACTAGTGGGGACAGTGCTTAGCTAAACATGGCGGAATTTGTTTTGCTGACAGACGACGATTTGAAGGAGCTAATTGATGGTGCTAATTCTTCTAACACACACACACACACACACACACACACACACACACACACACACACACACACACACACACACACACACACACACACACACACACACACACACACACACACACACACACAAATCCACAACGCTGTAAGTCATTTGGAGGCATGACGAGTTGTTAGGATGAAGTTAGGATGAAAAACTGGACTAATTTCTGACGCAATTTTTCGCTGGAGTGAGGAAAGCAGACGGCAGTCTGTACACAAAATCAGTGCACGGCATCGTGGACTACATCGTCACAATATTTTTTTTTTTTTGCAAGTTGACTGAGAACAATTTTGGACTCCTATTTAAAGTTCATGTCATGTTGGACTGTTAAACACCAGTGATGTAGACCAAAATATAAGCCCCTTTTCTGTTGTTTAAAAATTAATAAAATATCAAATGACAAAGATCTATTTTCACCGTTATATAAAACAAATAATGAATGTTTTTTCATTGTTCCAATGGAACAAACATTCGGTGAAAGATGAAACGTATCATTCAACTTGGCTTCACCTCATTGAATGGTACTTTCCAACTTTCACCAAATGAAATATTTGTAACATTGAACTTATAAACATTCATTGTTTGTATACTATGGTAAACAAACAGCCCCACCCCAACAAATCAACATGCAGAGCCACATCAGATCAGCGGTGGCAATCCCAAGTGAAAAAGGGAGAAGTCAAAAGAACTTACTTGTGCATATTTTAATTAAATTAAATTTTTGTTTCAGTGTTGAAACTGTGACTGTGAAATAGTGACAAACAACTGAATATTGAAATATACGTGACAAATTTTTGGGCACAGATAACCAACAAATCAGATAACTGAAAAGTTATCTTTGGTAAAGATAAAACGATAAACCACTCAAAAATGTATCGGAAGTTACAGATAACCGATAAATTCCAGTATTGTCTCTGGTGCATTTGCAACTACTAATAAACTGAATTTGAGTTTTAACACCACAATCGTTTCTGGTAGCATCAAAAGCGACAACAGACCCAAACAATGAGCCCACACTTCTGTCTTTGAACATCTTGCCCCCTGCTGGAAGCTCTCGTTTACTACACAGCTTCCAGCACAGAAGCAAGCTGAGAGCAGCCACAAAGTCCAGCTCTCTACCCAATCACAATGCTCCGGTCAGGCGGATGTCTTGGAAAATAAAGCAGTGCTGACTTATGGTTTTGATTTATAAATAACAATACCGATAGAATAACTCCATTAATGCCAATTCTGTCATTTGTACAAAGTTAAAATATAACATATATCTTTTAATGTTGTATAATGCACTAATTCTGAGGTTTTGTAACAAACACAGACAGATCGCAAAGGATTCTGGGTAAAATGTTTCTCTGCTAAACACTGATTGGTTCAGTCATTCATTATGTAAACCAACACGTTAATGTGACGTGTGTCGTGTGTTGGTGTTTACAGATAAATGTGCTTTTTTAAAATACTCCATTTTTTTTATTTGTAAAAACAGGCATTTTTACGGAGCCCTGGAAGTGTCATCGCAAAATGTTTTGCATGTGGAGAGAATGTGTGCTCATTTTATTATAGTGTGTGCACGTTTTATGATGATGTGCGCATGTTTTATGATGTTCGCATGTTTTATTATAGTGTAAAACATGCACTTAATATTGTCTTGACACATAAATGTTGGCTTTACACTGTGCGAGTTTTGGTCCTTTTCAGATGATTTTTCATTCGTGCGAGAATTTTTTGGACCGAGTTTCAGGTTAATCGTGCGTCCTGCATCGTGTAGTGTACATGGAGTAACAAGCTGCATTTAACATTTCACGACCACCTCCTGATCAGCGATCGTATGTTCGAATGAAAATCAAACCTGTTTTGATATTATTCTGGTCGGCCAACAAGCATCCAACCGCTCGCACTGTGCATGTGCAAACACCGCAGACCTGTCTTGTAATGTTTTTTTTGTTGTTTTGTTTTTGAACTTTGATGTCTCCCATCAAGAGTTTTTGTAAATTAAGTTTGACAAAAAAGCTTACGTTTTGCTTCTGGAAACACAAGTCCGATGTATGGTTTTTGAATGTACAATGTGTGTGAGAACATAAATCGGGTGCTCTGAACTTTTACACCGTGTGGTTCTGTGGTGCAGTTTGAACTGAAACCGAGTTACAGTGATTAAAAATATCATACAGTGTCTGCCCAGCTTCAGGACAAATACTGCCATGAACCGCCATGAACACTACTGGCCAGTAGATGGCAGTAGAGACCGTGAAAACTTGCCAAAACAAAATTCCAGATAATCTGTGTCTGCTACATTTAAGATGAGTGGAATTTAACAAACACAATAACAACATCTATAAACCCAGAGAATATATTCACGAGAGTTTTAGGCACTAGAGTTTAATGCTGTTGTCCGTGAAGCCTGAACAGAGTGTCTGAAATGCATTTGTCCTGTCATGAACGTACTGAGAATACCCTACCCTACCCATAATGCACTGCTGGGCACAGCATGTGCTCACTAAAACCTTAAAAATTAGAGCATTATTTTAAAACTAAAACATATACAGTGAGGAAAATAAGTATTTGAACACCCTGCGATTTTGCAAGTTCTCCCACTTAGAAATCATGGAGGGGTCTGAAATTTTCATCTTAGGTGCATGTCCACTGTGAGAGACATAATCTAAAAAAAAAAAAAAAAAAAAAAAAAAAAAAAAAAATCCTGAAATCACAATGTTTGATTTTTTTAATAATTTGTTTGTATGTTACTGCTGCAAATAAGTATTTGAACACCTTTGTTTGCAATTACAGAGGTCAAATATTTCCTGTAGTTTTTCACCAGGTTTGCACACACTGCAGCAGGGACTTTGGTCCACTCCTCCATACAGATCTTCTCCAAATCTTTCAGGTTTGGAGTTTCAGCTCCCTCCAAAGATTTTCTATTGAGTTCAGGTAGGGAGACTGGCCAGGCCACTCCAGGACCTTGAAATGCTTCATACGGAGCTCCTCCTTAGTTGCCCTGGCTGTGTGTTTGGGGTCACTGTCATGCTGGAAGACCCAGCCACGACCCATCTTCAATGCTCTTACTGAGGGAAGGAGGATGTTTACCAAAATCTCGCACTACATGACCCCATCCATTCTCCCTTCAATATGCTGCGGTCGTCCTGTCCCCTTTACAGAAGAGCACCCCCAGAGTATGATGTTTCCACCCCTATGCTTCATGGTTGGGATGGTTTTCTTGGGGTTGTTCTCATCCTCTACACATGGTAAGTATAGTTGATTCCAAAAAGCTCTATTCTGGTCTCATCTGACCACATGACCTTCTCCCATGCCTCCTCTGGATCATCCATATGGTCACTGGTGAACTTCAAACGTGCCTCGACATGTGCTGGCGGGACCGGGTGGACCTTGCTGCCCTGCAGGATTTTAAACCATGACAGCATCATGTGTTACTAATGTAATCTTTGTGACTGTGGTCCCAGCTCTCTTCAGGTCATTGACCAGGTCCTTCTGTGTAGTTCTGAGCTTTCTCAGATTCATCCTTACCCCACAAAGTGATATCTTGCATGGAATCCCAGACCGAGGGAAATTGACAGTCATCTTGTGTTTCTTCCACTTTCTAATAAATAATCATAACAGTTGTTGTCTTCTACCAAGCTGCTTGCCTGTTGTCCTGTAGTCCATCCCAGCCTTGTGCAGGTCTACAGTTTTGTCCCTGGTATCCTTAGACAGCTCTTTGGTCTTGCTATGGTGGATAGGTTGGAGTGTGATTGACTGAGTGTGTGAACAGGTGTCGTTTAGACAGGTAACAAGTTCAAACAGGTGCAATTAATACAGGTAAAGAGTGCAGAATAAGAGGGCATTTTAAAGAAAAATTAACAGCTCTGTGTGAGCCAGAATTATTTTGCAGCAGTAACATACAAATAAATTATTAAAAAAATCATACATTGTGATTTCCGGATATATATTTTTTTTTTTTAAGATTATGTCTCTCACAGTGGACATGCACCTAAGATGAAAATTTCAGACCCCTCCGTGATTTCTAAGTGGGAGAACTTGCAAAATCACAGGGTGTTCAAATACTTATTTTCCTCACTGTATCTGATATTTTCACTTTATAAAACTTCAGACGTGACAATAATTTTAAATAACTTGTCCCAAATTAGTTTGGTTAAAATTTGAACCATAAGTTAAAAATGTATGCCTCTAGATGGCTTGGGTGATATTGCCAGCGTTATCAGTATGGTGTTAGCTCAGATAAGATAATTATAATGGGCGATTTTAACATCCACATAGATGCTGAGAATGACAGCCTCAACACTGCATTTCATCTATTATTAGACTCAATTGGCTTCGCTCAAAATGTAAATGAGTCCACCCACCACTTTAACCATACTTTAGATCTTGTTCTGACTTATGGTATGGAAATTAAAGACTTAACAGTATTCCCTGAAAACCCCCTTCTGTCTGATCATTTCTTAATAACATTTACATTTACTTTAATGGACTACCCAGCAGTGAGGAATAAGTTTCATTACAGTAGAAGTCTTTTGGAAAGCGCTGTAACTAGGTTTAAGGATATGATTCCTTCTTTGTTATGTTCTCCAATGCCATATACCAACACAGTGCAGAGTAGCTACCTAAACTCTGTGAGTGAGATAGATTATCTCGTCAATAGTTTTACATCCTCATTGAGCACAACTTTGGATGCTGTAGCTCCTCTGAAAAAGAGAGCCTTAAATCAAAAGTGCCTGACTCCGTGGTATAACTCACAAACTCGCAGCTCAAAGCAGATAACCCGTAAGTTGGAGAGGAAATGGCATCTCACTAATTTAGAAGATCTTCACTTAGCCTGGAAAAAGAGTCTGTTGCTCTATAAAAAAGCCCTCCGTAAAGCTAGGACATCTTACTACTCATCACTAATTGAATAAAATAAGAACAACCCCAGGTTTCTTTTCAGCACTGTAGCCAGGCTGACAAAGAGTCAGAGCTCTATTGAGCCGAGTATTCCTTTAACTTTAACTAGTAATGACTTCATGACTTTCTTTGCTAATAAAATTTTAACTATTAGAGAAAAAAATTACTCATAACCATCCCAAAGACATATCGTTATCTTTGGCTGCTTTCAGTAATGCTGGTATTGGTTAGACTCTTTCTCTCCGATTGTTCTGTCTGAGTTATTTTAATTAGTTACTTCCTCCAAACCATCAACATGTCTATTAGACCCCATTCCTACCAGGCTGCTCAAGGAAGCCCTACCATTAATTAATGCTTCGATCTTAAATATGATCAATCTATTTTTATTAGTTGCTATGTACCACAGGCTTTTAAGGTGGCAGTAATTAAACCATTACTTAAAAAGCCATCACTTGACCCAGCTATCTTAGCTAATTATAGGCCAATCTCCAACCTTCCTTTTCTCTCAAAAATTCTTGAAAGGGTAGTTGTAAAACAGCTAACTGATCATCTGCAGAGGAATGGTCTATTTGAAGAGTTTCAGTCAGGTTTTAGAATTCATCATAGTACAGAAACAGCATTAGTGAAGGTTACAAATGATCTTCTTATGGCCTCGGACAGTGGACTCATCTCTGTGCTTGTTCTGTTAGACCTCAGTGCTGCTTTTGATACTGTTGACCATAAAATTTTATTACAGAGATTAGAGCATGCCATAGGTATTAAAGGCACTGCGCTGCGGTGGTTTGAATCAAATATATTTATCTAATAGATTACAATTTGTTCATGTAAATGGGGAGTCTCCTTCACAGACTAATGTTAATTATGGAGTCCCACAAGGTTCTGTGCTAGGACCAATTTTATTCACTTTATACATGCTTCCCTTAGGCAGTATTATTAGAAAGCATTGCTTAAATTTTCATTGTTATGCAGATGATACCCAGCTTTATCTATCCATGAAGCCAGAGGACACACACCAATTAGTTAAACTGCAGGAATGTCTTTCAGACATAAAGACATGGATGACCTCTAATTTCCTGCTTTTAAATTCAGATAAAACTGAAGTTATTGTACTTGGCCCCACAAATCTTAGAAACATGGTGTCTAACCAGATCCTTAGTCTGGATGGCATTACCCTGAACTCTAGTAATACTTTGAGAAATCTTGGAGTCATTTTGATCAGGATATGTCCTTCAATGTACATATTAAGCAAATATGTAGGATTGCTTTTTTGCATTTGCGCAATATCTCTAAAATTAGAAAGGTCTTGTCTCAGAGTGATGCTGAAAAAGTAATTCATACATTTATTTCCTCTAGGCTGGACTATTGTAATTCATTATTATCAGGTTGTCCTAAAAGTTCCCTGAAAAGCCTTCAGTTAATTCAAAATGCTGCAGCTAGAGTACTGACAGGGACCAGAAGGAGAGAGCATATTTCACCCATATTGGCCTCTCTTCATTGGCTTCCTGTTAATTCTAGAATAGAATTTAAAATTCTTCTTCTTACTTATAAGGTGTTGAATAATCAGGTCCCATCTTATCTTAGGGACCTCATAGTACCATATCACCCCAATAGAGCGCTTCGCTCTTAGACTGCAGGCTTACTTGTAGTTCCTAGGGTTTTTAAGAGTAGAATGGGAGGCAGAGCCTTCAGCTTTCAGGCTCCTCTCCTGTGGAACCAGCTCCCAATTCGGATCAGGGAGACAGACACCCTCTCTACTTTTAAGATTAGGCTTAAAACTTTCCTTTTTGCTAAAGCTTATAGTTAGGGCTGGATCAGGTGACCCTGAACCATCCCTTAGTTATGCTGCTATAGACTTAGACTGCTGGGGGGTTCCCATGATGCACTGAATGTTTCTTTCTCTTTCTGCTCTGTATGCACCACTCTGCATTTAATCATTAGTGATTGATCTCTGCTCTCTTCCACAGCATGTCTTTTTCCTGATTCTCTCCCTTCAGCCCCAACCAGTCCCAGTAGAAGACTGTCCCTCCCTGAGCCTGGTTCTGCTGGAGGTTTCTTCCTGTTAAAAGAGAGTTTTTCCTTCCCACTGTCGCCAAGTGCTTGCTCACAGGAGGTCGCTTTGACCGTTGGGGTTTTTCTGTAAATATTGTATGGCTTTTGCCTTACAATATAAAGTGCCTTGGGGCAAGTGTTTGTTGTGATTTGGCGCTATATAAATGAAATTGATTTGATTCGTTAAAGGAAATTATTTTTTTGGGGGGGGGGGGGGGGGGGGTGATGGTCTAGTGGTTAAGGTGTTGGGCTTGAGTCCAGAAGATCATGGGTTCAAATCCCCGCCTGACTGGAAAATCACTAAGGGCCCTTGGGCAAGGCCTTTAATCCCCTATTGCTCCCAGTGTGTAGTGAGCGCCTTGTATGGCAGCACCCTGACATCGGGGTGAATGTGAGGCATAATTGTAAAGCGCTTTGAGCATCTGATGCAGATGGAAAAGCGCTACATAAATGCAGTCCATTTACCATTGTTTATGACCAGTTCTCCTTTGCCTGCAGAGGATAGAGCAGTTTGTCCTAGAAGCAGCTTTCTTCTGTTTGCAGAGGGTAGAACTATACATCTGTTATGAAACTTTTAACAGGTAGGTGCTCAACTGATTTTAAATTTTAAAAATGTTTGTCGCTGTTCAGCTTTGTTTACCATGTTATCGGCCTAAAAGTTATTGGACAAAAATTTATCGGAAGATAATTAGTCCAATAATGGTTTTTAAAGTTATCTAAAAAGATAATCCGATAATGAAAACATTATCTTCGATAATTATCTGTTATCGGATTATCGGAACTGTGCCCACCACTGCCAAACACACATAAAAATCCACAACTGGTGTACTTAAAAAAAAAAAAAAAAAAAAAAAAAAGTAAAAATAGCATTTTAGTAGTACCATGCACACCTACCACAGCAGGGCACTCAGTGCTGTATGTGATGATTTATTTGACGAGTATGTCACAATTACGAACGTGACAGGATTAATTGTCTAACACTTTCTAGGTGTAAGCATGCTCTGTTTGCTTCCTTGTCAGAAATGATCTTACACTGTGGCCTTGCATTGGACTAATACCACAGCGCTGTGCCCTACATGCATTCCATATATTTGATTATGATATTCCATATCAACATGAAGGACAAAGAAGTGACTTGTCTGCACCAATTTAATTCTGTCTGGTTTATCATTCTACTAGTGGAGCAGCATAGCAAACCTACTGTGCATTTTGTGATACAAGCACCAAATCTGGCACACATGTACATTAACATATTATGAACATTTTATATATTGGGCCACTCAGAATTCTCTCTTTATGTCCGCCATATTGGATTTCAAAATGGCCGCCATTTGAAATTACTACCAAACAGCCAGACGTAGCCAAGAAATTCAGTGAAGGCCATTTCACAGTTCAGAAAACACAGAGGGTGTTCTCTTCAATCCCGATTGACCAGGCACATGAGCAGAATAATGCCTGCATCAAAGGAGACAGTGGAGCAGTTGGGCTCACCGACAACCCTAGTGCCCTTCGTCGCTGGATGGTTGCGAGGCCAGAAGTTGGTAGGGTGATCGAAGAATTCCATGACGGGAACCAATACTTGAGACAGCAAACAGCAGACACACGTCATCATGATCAGACGCCAAGTGTACAGGCCTCATTTGTGAAAGATGTTTGCTCTCTCGTCAGTGTCATAGAGGAGATGGGCAACCCATTCGAGGAGGAGAGTCAAGATCTAGTCACACTGGACACAAAGGACATCGCAGGTCCTGCTGCCGTGGAGACCGTGATGAATGCCAAGAGGATTGGCCAAGAGCAGTTCGAGGCTTTCACCAGAGAGTGTCTGCTGGACAGAACAAAGGCATTGGACGACCCCATTCCTCGTAACAAGCTGAAGGTGTTCAGCACTTCCACTCCAAGAAACCAGAGCAAAGGTCAGCAACAGCTCGCCTCAATCAAGAATGACCGTGAACTCTTCGCACGCCTGTACATTAGCTGCCAGACGAGGGATGGAAACCTTGAGGAGTTCTTTCGTCACGAGAACCAGGCATGTCCTCCTGCACTGTCTGCTGGTGGAAACCTCTTCACTGGTACCAAGAATGATCTCATCACATGCTTGGAAGAAGTCTCCAAAGCCAAGACAGAGACTCCTGTCACTACCTGTATAGTGCTTGATGGAGCAGCCATCGTCCAGATGCTGAAGCCGGCTGCATTAAAGACCTTTGAAGAGTATGCACATCAGATCTTCATCCCATATATATCTATGAAGCTGCAAACAGTGTCACGCCTGGATCTGGTCTAGGATACTTACCTTGCTGATTCACTGAAAGGTAGTACACGTGCAAAGCGGGGACACGGCATGTGGAGATGTGTGGCGGCCGCTGCAGCCATACCACGAAACTGGCAGAACTTCCTACAAGTGGACAGCAACAAGACCGAGTTGTTCAGGTTCCTCTCAGCAGCTCTCATGGAATGGTTTGACCAGAGGGACAAGCAACTCGTCATTACTGATGGCGAGGCAGTACTCAGCAAGCCACTACTACCAGATCTGACCTCACTCGCCCCATGTAACCATGAAGAGGCTGACAGTCGGATGTTGCTGCATGCATCTCATGCAGCCAAGCATGGACACCATTCAATAGTCATCCGGACTGTAGACACCGATGTTGTGGTGCTGGTAGTGTCCGTGGTACAGGAGTTGCAACCAGAAGACGAACTATGGCTGGCATTCGGAACAGGCCAAAGATTCCGATAACTAGCAGCACACGAAATAGCAGCTAGACTGGGACGAGAGAAGGCTCGTGCACTGCCAATGTTCCACGCTCTAACTGAATGCGACACTGTGTCCAGTTTTGCCAGACATGGCAAGAAGACTGCGTGGGCAGTCTGGTACTGCCAGAACTCACTGAGGCGCTGCTGCTGCTGTCCTCCGCATCACGTGACATACCAAACAATGCAATGTGCATCATCGAGAGGTTTGTGATCCTGTTGTATGATCGAACCATACTGGTGTGTAGTGTAGTGGACCAGGCTACCTGAGGCAGCTCACAGCTGCATTGAGCTGGTTTCTTGCAAGCGCCAGAAAGGGTGTGTGAGACACTGCAAATGCAAGAAGGCTGCCCTTCAGTGCACAGCCCTCTGTGTGTGTGTGAAGGGGACTGCACATGACGAGCCCACAACATACATGTACTTGTGGCAGTGCTGAACTTGTTAACATGACACTGTTTATGTACACATATCAGTACAGATATATACCTAGCCTCAGATACCAGACCATTGTAGAATGTCAGTATACACCTAGCCTCAGATATTAGACCATGTAGCATGTCAGAATTGTACTTAAGACATTTATAGACCTAAGACTTTTACACCCATTTAACATGCTTTCATAAAATCATTCTTTTCAAAGTATCGTGTTCAATCTAATATTTGCCTAGATAATTTCGAATTACAATTATATAACAAAGTGAAAGATAACATCAAGTTGAAATTGGTACCATTGGGTTGTGCATTGAATTGTGCATTGGATTAGATTTGTGCATTAGAATTTTAGATTTGTGCATTTGATTTAGATTTGTGCATTAGAATTGTGCATTGGATTGTGCACTGGATTGTGAAATTGATACCATTGGATTCCTTGCCCCCAAAAACATACATTTAGACACCAAAATGAAGTCAATAGCAGCATTTGACCCAGAGATAATTGCAAATGTAGATTTCAAATGGTGGCCATTTTGAAATCCAATATGGCGGACATAAAGAGAGAATTCCGAGTGGCCCAATATCTGAATATGTTCGCAACTTGTTAATATACATGTGTGCCAAATTTGGTGCTTGTATCACAAAATGCACAATCCTTTTGAATATTTGGGCTAAACTGCCCCACTATACTGTTCCAATTATCAAGAGAGCTGTGTTGAAAATGGTGTAGTTTACTTACTGGCGTAGTTGTAAGACTTGCATGTTGCCCATATCTTTGAGTAGAGCTTCACGTTTAGCTACTACTTCCTTCAACTCCTCAACACGCTTCCTTAAGGTCAAGTTATCCTGCAACCAGCGTTCTTGGACCTGAGTAACAAAAGATACAAATACATTAATAACACACAGAACTATGACTCCATCGTCATCTTTTACCTGATACACTCCACATCCATCCTTTGCACATGGATAAACCATCTCAAATTCTCCTCTCATGTTGTGTTGGAGTCAAAGAATAGCTCGGAGACCAATTTAATGATATGAGAGGACCTAAATACAAGGTGGAGGATATCTAAATTTGTGGATGAAAGCCCCTTTCACACTGGGCTTGCATACAGTTGCGTTGTGATGTGTATTGAGTGCGCCCCAAATGCGCGCAGACTCTGATTCCCCTGCGTAACTGGTTTACAATGGCGTATCATTGTGTTCCTAGGTTTGCTTACAGTTACGTATATTTGCTTAATGTATGCTTATTGCCGCGTACATGGCCCTTACCAATATTATAAACCTATTCAAACTATTTTTCAGTTCACTCCTGGCGGCTGTGCAGAACACATCGCTGTGCCTGGAATACAATGGACTGTATCATGAGGGTTTTAAGTCCTCGGCTAAAAGCTGCAATCCTCCAACATCTGGATGTTCTGGAAAGACTGATTAATCATGTGGCAGAATGTGAACGCTTGAAAAAACAACAAGAACACAGAAGGAAGCAAGCAATAGCAAAAAGGGGAAGACGACGTGTGTGGGTGAAATGTTGGATCCAGCGCAGGCTCCTGCATGGCCAATATGGAAAAAGCTGCATGCTGAGGATGTTTCAGCATTTAGCAATTTCATGCACATGGAGCCACCAGGTTTCCATGAACTTTTGACAAGAATTTCAAGGATTACCAAACAAGATACTAACTACAGGAACCTGGTTTGAAGCTGGCTATCACTTTGAGGTTCCTGGCCACTGGAAACAGCTACAAGACACTTTAATATGGATATTGAGTTGCCCACAGTACCATAAGTGTGTTTATTCCACGAGTGTGCCAGGCCATAATCAATGAGTTATCTGATGTTCTCATGTGCCCAGATACTGCAGAGGGATGGAAACAAGTGGCACAACTTCCCCCACTGCATGGGTGCCATAGATAGCAATATGTTGCCATCAAGAAGCCCGCAAAGACCGGCAGCTTATTTTACAATTGCAAAGGAATTCGACATTTGAATGTACTGTATAAACAAACTGGTGTGTACGAAATAACAACCGACTGAAAACTGACATTTAAACTCCTGCATACTAAAACACTGCGAAATTCAAACAAAACGACAACCTTTTGAAAACTTTACAAGTCCTGCTAAATCAAACACTATGAAATTCAAATCTCAAAGACGACAAGACATAACTTTGTTTTGATCATGAAGTACTGATAACTAATAATACATACTGCAGGACTTTAACCAGTAATATATACTCAAAGTCCTGCAAAATAAAACACTGTGAAATTCAAAGGAAAAAACTAACTTCTGAAACCTGACATTTAAACTACTGCTAAATAAAACACTGAAGTTCAAGTCTCAAAGACAACACATAACTTGATTGTGATCATGAAGTACTGATTATACTAATAATATATCCTTAATTTTCCAGCAAAATAAAACACTGTGAAATTCAAAGGAAATGATGAACTCCAGGACACTTTGGCAACCAAGTAAAACACTCACAAATGCAAGTCTCAAAGATGATAACACATACTTCATTGTGATCATGAAGTAATGATGACTAGTAACATGTACTTAAAGTCGACATCAAGTCCTGCAAAAGGAAAAACTGTGAAATTCAAAGAAATGACAGCCTTCAGAAAACTGTGACATTTAAAATCCTGCTCAACTCCAGCTACAAAAAACACTGAAATGCAAGTCTCAAAGATGATAACACATAACTTTATTGTGATCAAGTACTGATTACAAGTAATATGTACTCAAAGTGTACTTAAAGTCCTGCAAAAGAAAACACTTTGAAATGCAAAGGAAATGATGAACTTCTGAAAATGGTGACAAAACTCCTGCAAAAGAAAACACCGTGAAATACAAAGGAAATGATGAACTTCTGAAAACTGTGACATTTAAAGTACGGAACCATAGAAAGTGAAATGCAAACAACACAACCTTCAGAAAATTTGTCACACAAATAAAACTATGAAATTCTAGTCTCAATGACGAAACACAACTTTATTGTCAACACGTAATAAGGTAATAAAAAAAAAACTGGCAATTTTAACAACACTACAATCAAACCAGACAAATTAATTACACTGAATTAGACACCTACAACAATACCACAGTCACTCTACACAAAACAACACTCAAACGACATCTGCATCACTGTCTTCACTCTTGTCACCTTGATGCTCAAGTGTGGGAGTTTTGAGCCTAGGAGTGAGTCCAGAAAACAATGACACATTCAGGTCTGAGGCAGTTAAATTTAGGAGGGAATCAGGGGCCTAGAAACAATAAAATGGAGAGGGGGCATGACGGATAAGATGGCCTGGGTTGTGGGCTGTTTTCTGGGAGGTTCTGATGATGTACTCGGCTGTGGAGGGGGAGACCAAACAGGCATGCTGTAATGGGAGTGTGGCTGCTGCAATGTGGTCCTTTGAGCCTGGGATGAAGTGTAGTACACTGGCACCTTTTGGTGTTGAGGATGCCGGATGGTTTCTGGAGGAGGATGGAAAGGTTGAGTAGGAGGCCGGAATGATTGTGGAGGAGCCAGGAAAGGTTGTAGAGGAGCCCGAGATGGTTCCAGAGGAGGCTGGAATGTTGTGGAGGTTGGTGAAAGTGCTGTGGTGGAGGAGACTGAAACTGGCGGTCCTGCTGGAGTTGTTGTTGTTGCTGTTTTTTTTTATTTGGAGAGTTCTGTAGTGGTGAAGCTGCTGTGTTGCAGCTACAACCCCAATTCCAATGAATTTGGGACATTGTGTAAAATGTAAATAAAAACAGAATACAATGATCTGCAAATCCTTTTCAACCTATAGTCAATTGAATACATCACAAAGACAAGATATTTAATGTTCAAACTGATAAACGTGATTGTTTTTTGCAAATATTTGCTCATTTTGAAATGGATGCCTGCAACAGGTTTCAAAAAAGCTGGGACAGTAGTATGTTTACCACTGTGTTACATCACCTTTCCTTCTAACAACACTCAATAAGCGTTTGGGAACTGAGGACACTAATTGTTGAAGCTTTGTAGGTGGAATTCTTTCCCATTCTTGCTTGATGTATGACTTCAGTTGTTCAACAGTCCGGGGTCTCCATTATCGTATTTGCGCTTCATAATGCGCCACACATTTTCAATGGGCGACAGGTCTGGACTGCAGGCAGGCCAGTCTAGTACCCGCACTCTTTCACTATGAAGCCATGCTGTTGTAACGTGCAGAATGTAGCTTGGCATTGTCTTGCTGAAATAAGCAGGGACGTCCCTGAAAAAGACGTTGCTTGGATGGCAGCATGTGTTGCTCCAAAACCTGGATGTACCTTTCAGCATTGATGGTGCCATCACAGATGTGTACGTTGCCCATGCCATGGACACTAACACACCCCCAACCATCACAGATGAACTGGTAATAATCTGGATGGTCTTTGTCCTCCTTTGTCCGGAGAACACAACGTCCATGATTTCCAAAAACAATATGAAATGTGGACTCATCAGACCACAGCACACTTTTCCACTTTGCATCTGTCCATTTCAAATGAGCTCGGGCCCAGAGAAGGCGGTGGCGTTTTCTGGATGTTGTTGATGTATGGCTTTCGCTTTGCATGGTCAAGTTTTAACTTGCACTTGTAGATGTAGCAACGAACTGTGTTAACTGACAATGGTTTTCTGAAGTGTTCCTGAGCCCACGCAGTAAGATCCTTTACACAATGATGTCGGTTTTTAATGCAGTGCCGCCTGAGGGATCGAAGGTCATGGGCATTCGATGTTGGTTTTCGGCCTTGCCGCTTACGTGTAGAAAGTTCTCCAGATTCTCTGAATCTTCTGATTATATTATGGACTGTAGGTGATGAAATCCCTAAATTTCTTGCAACTGAACATTGAGAAACATTGTTCTTAAACTGTTGGACTATTTTTTCATGCAGTTGTTCACAAAGTGGTGATCCTGGCCCCATCTTTGCTTGTGAACGGCTGAGACTTTTGGGGATGCTCCTTTTATACCCAATCATGACATTCACAATTAGTGTCATCGGTTCCCAAATGCTTATTGAGTGTTGTTAGAAGGAAAGTTGATGTAATACAGTGTTAAACATACTACTGTCCCAGCTTATTTGAAATGTGTTGCAGGCATTCATTTCAAAATAAGCAAATATTTGCACAAAAACAATAAAGATTATCAGTTTGAACATTAAATATCTTGTCTTTGTGGTGTATTCAATTCAATATAGGTTGAAGAGGATTTGCAAATCATTGTATTCTGTTTTTATTTATATATGTTCCAACTTCAATGAAATTGGGGTTGTAGAAAATAGGAGTTCCAGATCTCCTTGTCCATCTTGCTGGTCTTATGGAACACCAACTCTGCAAACATCCAGTGTCTCTCACAACCCTTTTCCACATTCATGACTTCTGTTATCGTAGCCGTGGTGGTGCTCAGCTGTTTGGAGAGTTGAAAAGACATAAGCAGGAGTAATGAGTGACATGGATACAAAAATGTTGGGTGGTCACTTTTAAAATACAGAAATAATAATGACATAGAGCAATAATAATATTAATAAATAATAATAATAATACACTTTTAAAATACGGAAACAAGTTACCTCGGCCAAATGTGAGGAGGATTTGGATTGCTTTTCCACGTCTTCTCAGTATGCTAGCAGTAGATGCGCTGGGAGGCCTGGGTGCAGAGCTGTCATCAATTTCCACAATGTCCGCTTTGACCTCGGGCTCATCATCACCATTATCATCATCAGTGTCGCCTCTCCCTTGCGACGCACCTTGCTTTCTCTGCAATTGGTAAAAAGCAAGGCATGCCATTCGGTTATAATGATACAGGACATAATAAGTAGAAGACAAAATGATAAAAACAACTGCTGTCTCACTGTCAACTGCATATATATTACATATACAAGTACATATATTATATACTGTATTGTGTGTGTTTCTAAAAATGTAATGTTTTTGGGGGGTGAGCACACGTGCATGCACACACACACAGACACACATTTTTGAGGAAAAAATAATACTTTTGTCCTTGCTCAGAACAGGACAAGTGGAAAAAGTGCAGTGCTTTTTCTTTTTAAAGAACTTGTTCACATGAACCTTGGCAAGAGGAGGAAATTATGAAATAACAATGGGACTGTTACGTTGGTGTGAAAACTTCTATTACTACATTTTAATGCTATAACACAACACTCAAAGTAGAAGAATGTCATGTACTTACCAATCCAACAACATCGGGGGTTCCAATGTTCTTAACGTTGCGGTACTGACGAATCCAGCCAAAGCATTTCAGGAAGCGCTCGTTCTCTGCCGTCATACTGATCGAGCCCCTTTGGCCATCTTCATCAGCCCGCCAACTTTATCCCTCTGAGTCTGGACCCAGGTCTGCAGATGCTGGCCTGGTTCATGGTTCATCGCCAACGCCCTCCACCCCCAACTCCCTGGCCTTTTGGGAGTAAAGCTGCTTCTGCGCCTCCCAGTTACTAAAGTCCTCAGAGGATTTGTCGTACAGCATGGTGTGGAGCTGAACCCACTCTATGATGTCGACCCTCTCCTTGTCTGATGAAACTGTGGTGTAGGTGGTACGCTGCAATACACAACTCTAGGTTGGCCCCGGTGTGAAAGGGACTTAATCTGGTCTGATCTTAAATATATGGTTTTCAATTTTAGGTTGTGGCAATGAATTCAGGGTAATAAAACTCAAAAACTTGTATCAAACTTGTACAACCCCTGGCAAAAATTATGGAATCACCGGCCTTGGAGGATGTTCATTCAGTTGTTTAATTTTGTAGAAAAAAAGCAGATCACAGACATGACAACTTTCTGGCTTTAAGAAACACTATAAGAAATCAGGAAAAAAAATTGTGGGAGTCAGTAACGGTTACTTTTTTAGAGCAAGCAGAGGGAAAAAAATATGGAATCACTCAATTCTGAGGAATAAATTATGGAATCATGAAAAACAAAAGAACGCTCCAACACATCACTAGTATTTTGTTGCACCACCTCTGGCTTTTATAACAGCTTGCAGTCTCTGAGGCATGGACTTAATGAGTGACAAACAGTACTCTTCATCAATCTGGCTCCAACTTTCTCTGATTGCTGTTGTCAGATCAGCTTTGCAGGTTGGAGCCTTGTCATGGACCATTTTCTTCAACTTCCACCAAAGATTTTCAATTGGATTAAGATCTGAACTATTTGCAGGCCATGACATTGACCCTATGTGTCTTTTTGCAAGGAATGTTTTCACAGTTTTTGCTCTATGGCAAGATGCATTATCATCTTGAAAAATGATTTCATCATCCCCAAACATCCTTCCAATTGATGGGATAAGAAAAGTGTCCATAATATCAACGTAAACTTGTGCATTTATTGATGATGTAATGACAGCCATCTCCCCAGTGCCTTTACCTGACATGCAGCCCCATATCATCAATGACTATGGAAATTTACATGTTCTCTTCAGGCAGGCATCTTTATAAATCTCAATAGAACGGCACCAAACAAAAGTTCCAGCATCATCACCTTGCTCAATGCAGATTCAAGATTCATCACAGAATATGACTTTCATCCAGTCATCCACAGTCCACGATTGCTTTTCCTTAGCTCATTGTAACCTTGTTTTTTTCTGTTTAGGTGTTAATGATGGCTTTCGTTTAGCTTTTCTCTATGTAAATCCTATTTCCTTTATGCGGTTTCTTACAGTTCGGTCACAGACATTGACTCCAGTTTCCTCCCATTCGTTCCTCATTTGTTTTGTTGTGCATTTTCGATTTTTGAGACATATTGCTTTAAGTTTTCTGTCTTGACGGTTTGATGTCTTCCTTGATCTACCAGTATGTTTGCCTTTAACAACCTTCCCATGTTGTTTTGTATTTGGTCCAGAGTTTAGACACAGCTGACTGTGAACAACCAGCATCTTTTGCAACATTGCGTGGTGATTTACCCTCTTTTAAGAGTTTGATAATCCTCTCCTTTGTTTCAATTGACATCTCTCGTGTTGGAGCCATGATTCATGTCAGTCCACTTGGTGCAACAGCTCTCCAAGGTATGATCACTCCTTTTTAGATGCAGACTAACGAGCAGATCTGATTTGATGCAGGTGTTAGTTTTGGGGATGAAAATTTACAGGGTGATTCCATAATTTTTTCCTCAGATTTGAGTGAGTCCATATTTTTTTCTCTCTGCTTGGTCTAAAAAAGTAACCGTTACTGACTGCCACAATTTTTTTTCCTGATTTCTTATAGTGTTTCTTAAAACCAGTAAGTTGCCATTTGAAATGACTTTAGTTTTGTGTCATGTCTGTGATCTGCTTTTTTTCTACAAAATTAAACAACTGAATGAACATCCTCCGAGGCCGGTGATTCCATAATTTTTGCCAGGGGTTGTAGCAGACGCCTGCCTACACACAGGCCGTGTTGGTCTGTCTGTCACACACGAGTGAAAAGGCTCCTCTTTGCATTGGAGCAGGCTATGTGATCCCAAATTACTGACAATAGAAATGGTGAATTACATTTATTTTATGGGTCTCAATCCTTCTGTCACTAACTAACATTTGGGTTTTATGAGTTCTTTCATTCATTTGAGTCAGTATGACTAAAAGCACAAAAATACTACTGGTGAAACCCAAGCCCACTGGCTCAAACTACAAAAAAATAAACTGGGGATCATCTACTATTTGTGCATTTGTAATTTTAATTTAAGAAATGAAACACTGCATTAACATGCAGGTCCTATTTTCTGGTAGATGAACTACTCGGCTATAATGTTAAATCTAAATATTTATGTAATTTGGCATATTACACACACATAAAAAAGCTACATCTTAAATGTTTTCCTATTAGGTTACTGGTAGTCTACAGTATATTCAAGTATTTGTCTGTTACTTGACTGGGTGAAGTCATCACATCTCCTGGTTCTCTACTTGGGAAGTGCCAAAGATCACAGTTGGTGGCTGAGGTATAAGCGAAGTGCGCAACACATCTGCGCATGCGTGGGTCAAACGGGGTAAAAAATTCCAGCTACCAAACACACACCATGACCACTGAATTTCGTATATGGTACCATTAGGAGACTGTGAAAGTTAAGGTTTACAGGGATTGTTTCAAAGGCTTTAAGCCTTAAGCAATTCATACAATAATGACAGGTGCAAATTGTGCTATTTTCAAATGCTCGAACAGACTTTATTGAAAGGTGGCTGAAAACACACAACTGCAAGGCTCCGCAGAGTCCACCCAAAGACGGAAAGAAGAAGAAATGTGGTTATAAACCTCTGTTCATTCTACGCAATTTCACCACAGAAAAGAAATATCCAGACAGACGTAAAAGATGGACTATAATTGTAAGTTTCTTGGACACATTTATTTTGTCAATATCCTGAAACCGTGCCAAATAATAATGTGGTTGATGGCGCCGTTTTCGTGCATTGGCTTATGAATGTAATGTTGCGCCATGAATGACATGGCGCATAATACTGTAATATTGACATGTTCTATAAACAAACTGCATGCATGCACATATCATTGTATGTCTGTCAACTTATCAAAACAATCGTGACACCAAAGAGGATATATGTGAGACTAGGGCTGCCACAACTAGTCGACTAGTCACGACAATGTCAACTAATGAAACCGTCGACAACTAATTTAGTAGTCGACGAGTCGTTTACTTTATTTAAGTCTTTGTTTTTCTCTCAATTCACAGTTTTAGGCAGCGAGCCGTCCTGCTGTCATTTGAACGTTCAAACTTGGATAAGACGGCCGATTAAAACAGTGGTCATCTTGTTCAAAGCTGTCTAAAATGCGCAGTTTACCGGAGGAGCTGTTGGTGTTGGTGTGTGTGTGTGCGCGTGCGGATTCTGCTGAGAACCATCAGTGCATGTGACACTGCGAGCGTGGAGCAGAGAGAGAGGATTTTAACCCGAGTGAACAAGTAAAAAAAACAAACAAAAAAACAAAAAACGTGGAACTGCCTTTACTTTTCTCTGCTCTTTCTCTACTAGTGTTTTTCTGATGGTACTGTCCTGTTCACACCATGTGCGTGTCGTATACTGAATTTATGAGATCATGAGATGAAATAAACGGTCAAATATCCTTAAAAAAAATGAGAATATATAAATGAACTGAGGAAAAATGACTCATTCACGGGTTAAAAAACCCTGCTGTGGAGAAGCTGAAGTGATGTTCAGAGGCACAGATCACAAAAAGCAGGTGAGAACTCTGAACTTTAACAGCTGTTATTTTCCAAAGGTATTTAGTTGTTCAATCTTAAGCTTAATGTAGTGTTCAAATACAAAACGTGACTGATGAGGAGAAATAAATGACTTCGTCACACTAAAATGAACTGGAGTCAGAATAAAAATACAAGCTGCTGATTTTTGTTATTTTTCAAAGTTATTATAAGCTGCAGCTACATGCTTTATTCATTTCAAAGTGAGTTACCTCTTATTTTATTCTGATTTATTTATACAAAAAAAATATGGGGAGTCAAATCAGCCTGCATTGTTCTGTTCTATTTATATCAAAGTTTGCCTGCACGTCTGTGTATTTTTTCCTTCTTTCTAAGAGTTTGGTGTTTGCATTTGCTCCACAAAGTTTTAAAACACAATAAAATGTTCACACTTTTCTTTATAGCAGTTCTGTAATTTCAGAAATGCAACAGAAACAACGATAAATCAGAAAAAGTTGGGACTATAATTAAAATGAAGATAAAAATAAAAATGTTGCACTATTCCCAGTTTCTTCACTCACAGAAGTCAAAAGTTCTTCCAGAGTTGTGTCTTGGTGGCTTCCCTCACTTGTCTCCTTCCAGCATGGACATTTAGTTTTTGAGAACTGCCTATCTGACACATATTTACTATAAAGTACTAAAGTTCTGAATGATTGATGTAAATGAAGTCTAAGAAATAGTCAATGATTTGGAAATGTTCATGTTTTCATCCCGACGTTTCTCGGAAAATGCTGAAGACCTTAATTTAGGAAATTATGTATGATCCGACTAGTCGACTAATCGCAAAAATAATCGTTGACTAGTCGACTATCAAAATAGTCGTTTGTGGCAGCCCTATGTAAGACCCATCTTCCTTGTAGTCACTACGAAGCCGGTGGAGTAGTGATTTCTCATCCCTGTTTAGCAAATATTCTGCAATATCCACAGCTTCAGACCCTGGACTTCGCCTAACCATCTGTCAGTTGCCTTCAAGGAGTCAGAAATTTGTTTGTCTCCAACTATCAACAAGGACTGCTAGTCATTTTTGACAGCAGCTCTCTGTTCCTCCTTTGTCAGCACCAATGGTAGTTTCTGTACCAATGCAGCATACGCAAGGGCAGCCAGCTCTTCTTTCCGTTTCTGTCTACTGCTGTACGCAGTCCTGGTTGTAACAGGCAATCTGCGGAGCTTACAAAAACGCTTTAAATCGTCAACTTTCCAGCGGTTGAAATGGTCCAAATCATAGCACTCCTTGCTGCTTTCCGCCATCTTTGAATGTGGATTGGTAGCCGAAAAATTTAGTGTAACCATAATGCACCGCGTGGCCCGAGATGTGTACTTCGCTTATTGTCTGCTCAGAGGTTATTAACCCCTTCTAAGCCTGTATATCCCATTGATGGGAAATTTCACTTTTTATTTGTAAGATACTGGCAAGCCAAAATGAGGCAGGTGGTAGGGGGTTAAAATTAAAAGTTCACCTCTTAAGGAAAGTTATAATAACATGCTTACTTGACAATCATTTCTTTAGATTAACCAAAAGGAAGAGGGTAGAAAACCTATCATTTCATACTTTTTTGTGGTATTTTATGGACGACAAAGAGTAGTGTGATCCACAGACATTAGTGCCCTCGATGGAAAATAAGGCTTCAATATGTCAGATATGTAGGTTGGTGCAAATCCATTGTAGGACTTAAATATAATGTAATGCTAAAATACTCTCTGCTGTATGAGCATGGTCTTCTTTATAATTTGCAGTTGGTATCCCAGTGCAAAGTGTGTGTGTGTGTGTGTGTGTGTGTGTGTATATATATATATATATATATATATATATATATATGTGTGTGTGTGTGTGTGTGTGTGTGTGTGTGTATACACACACCTTTATTGTTTATTGTTATTTACATTAATTATTCAGATCCTATTAAATTTGTACATGTTCAATCAAGCCCCTGTCATGGGATAATTTCACAAGGACCACAATCAAAATAAGTGTTTATGGCCAGACATGGTCTTTATGTCCGGGGTAAGTAAGCAGGTGGTGCTATTGGAGCTAACTGTCCCCTGGGAAGAGCAGATGGAGGAACCGCAGGAATGGAAGAAGGCCAAGTATGCTGACCTGGTTGCTGAATGTCAGAGGAATGTGTGAAAGGCCCGCTGTGAGCAGGGTTTGCCTTTTAGAATAAATAGTTGTGTGCCTTAAGGGCACCAAAATCTGAAAGGTTTGGTGCCCCTCAGAAAAGTTCGGTACCAAACCTACCGCTACGCAGCATAGCGGCAAAGCAACTAGGGGGGTCTGGGGGCATGCCCCCCACAAAATTGTGATATAAAAGGATGCAAATTGTGCATTCTGGTGATATCTGGGGCAGATTTGGGGTGAAATTATGGAAGAACAAAAAACGAAAGCGATCCGCACAGCCAGTTAGCTCCCAAACAAGCCTTTAATAACACACCAAAGGTGACGTTTCGGACCTCGCCCTTCAACAGACAGGATGAAATTATGGAAGGGAATTTTTGTGTTTTTGGAGTAATTTCTGAAATTTTGAAATTTTCTAACCTTGTCAGAAGCTGAGATGACCCCATGCCAATATGCACAGGCAGATTGGCATGGGGTCATCTCAGCTGCCAATGTTTTATTAAACATCCAGCCCATTAACAATCATGGCTGCCATGAGTGTTGATTACACTTGTTGTGATTACAGAAAATCTATTAGCAGTCATCATGGTCATCTGCCATTCTCTGCAGCACTTCAAGGTGTTCTTCCTCAGAATCAGAATTAAACTCAGAATCTAAGGCAGCTCTTCCCTCAAAAACTCTGTCATAATTGTTTATAAACCAGTCACCATTTGCTTTTATTATACATCTGTGTAGTTAATAAATAAAATAATCTTCAGGGATGATTTGCTCGCGCGTGCACGTAGAGAAATAAAAAAAATAAAAAAACTCTCCGGTGGCTGCTGTTCGCTCTTCCCTCAAAAACTGTCATAATTGTTTATAAACCAGTCACCATTTGCTTTTATTATACATCTGTGTAGTTAATAAATAAAATAATCTTCACGGATGATTTGCTCACGCGCGCACGTAGAGAAATATAAAAAACTCTCCGCTGGCTGCTGTTCGCTCTTCCCTCAAAAACGCTCCATTTGATCTGTGTATAATAAAACGCGGCATTACAAACAGAGGAGAAGAACATTTTTTGATGACGTTTTGTGTATGTGTCGGTCTCAGAAAGTCAAATTCTGCGCAAATTTTGTCCAAATTTGATAGATTTCTGTACAGTTATGAAATAAAAAGGTGGATTCCAGTCGGGAATGCAAGTCTAAAGAGTTGTGTGCCCGCCCCCAAAGTAGGGTGCCACGGGTTCCCGGGTAACCGCTAAAATTAAACCCTGGCTGTGAGCCCACCAAAGTGGGTTGCAGGGGCTTCGCAGGCCAATCTTTACATCGGGTCCTGGGACTCCTAGGGATCTGCAGATTGCACAGACAGCGAGCCATAAAAAACATCATGGAAGCTGCTGAAAAGGCTTCAGGTTGGCTCTGGTTGAAGAGGGGGGATGCGTGGCTTAGTGCGTTACCTGGACCCAAGTCAGGGCTGGGTCACCCGGGCGAGGGTGTCTGATGCAAGACCCGAAACACCCTATGAACCCGGGTACATCACTGAAGATGTGTCCAGGTTGCACCACAAGGTGTATTCTGGAATAAATTAGGCATGGCAGCTCCATTGACCTCCAGTAAAAGGCTAGATGGCAACCTTGAAAGTGTGGTGACAACTAGAGAGACAGTGGATAGATCGGAGAGACGGCATCGGGGGCAATGAGGGTTAGCAACCCAAGCAGCAGCTCCTGAAAGGGAACACCCAACATACGCTACGAAGAACCCTATTAAGGAATACCCCCAGGGGCCCCCGAGAGGGGGGGAGGATGAGAATCTCAAATGGATGGATATTCTGGTAACGACCAACGCAAATGTTCTGTCGACTATGAGCGCAGTCTGCAGATGTGCAAGGTCTGCCAAAACAGGAATGGTCTGAAGATACACCAGACCAAGATGGGCTGCAGGAGGGAGTTAGTGGTGCAACGCACAGTGCCAGTACTAGATACAGCACCTGGTGAGACAAAGGAGGAGCTGAGCTCGGACAGACCCCACAGTGCCCAGAACCTCCAAGCACCGCAGGCTATACCCCAGAGCAGACCATCATAATAGTGTCGAACTTTGTGGCCCGCTGCCAACAAAGAGTCAGAGTGGCACCAATTTGATGTTGATGTCGATACAGCCCTTGAAGTGAGAGCTAAGGGAGATGTGGACCAGAGGCTCAGAACACTGAGCAGCTTCATAATGAACACTGCATCAAACAAGTTTGGCATCAAGGAACATCAGGCCACCAAGACTACTACTGCAGCACCTATTCCAAAACGATGCGAAGCAAAGACTTCCCAATTCAGACAAGAGCTATGGATACTCAGGTGCCAGTGCAAAAAAGCGAGTGAGCAAGAGAAGGCAGGCCTTGCAGAACTTAAAGGTGTGGTACGGGATAAACTAACCACTCTTTGGCACGCTGAGTGGCACAGGAAGAGGGGAAAGGAGAGGGCCCGCAAGCGCAGTGCTTTCATTGCCAATCCATTTGGGTTCACAAAGAGGTTGCTGGGAGAGAAACATAGTGGTCAACTCACATGTCCAAAGGAGGACATCAACCGCTACCTCAATAACACCTCCAGCGACGGCATGAGAGAGCACAACCTCAGCCACTGCGCAACTCTCATATGTCCACCAGTACCCAGCATCCTTTTCAACATTAATGAACCCACCCTCAAGGACGACAGAGAGGTCATCAAATCTGCCAGAACGTCATCAGCACCGAGCCCCTGTGGAGTACCATATAAGGTCTTCAAGAACTGCCCCAGGCTGTTGGAACATCTGTGGAAGATCTACAGAGTTATCTGGAGGAAAGAGAAGGTAACTCAGCAGTGGAGATATGCAGAGGGCATGTGGATTCCCAACGAAGAGAATGCTAGAAACATTGAGAAGTTCAAGACAATCTCTCTCTCTCAGTGTTGAGTGCAAGAACTTCTTCAAGATCATTGCCAATCGCCTTATGGGATTTCTCCTGAAGAACACCTACATTAACACCTCAGTGCAGAAGGGAGGAGTTCCAGGTATCCCAGGGTGTACTGAGCACACAGGTGGTGACTCAACTGATCTGGGAGGCAAGGGAAAGCAAAGGGGACCTGGCTGTCCCGTGGCTCCAACTTGCCACTGCTTATGGATCCATACCACACAAACTGGTGGAACTGGCCCTGAGAAGATAACACATCCCAGAGAAGATACAGATCCTCATCCTCAACTATTATAATAACTTTAGTCTGAGGGTGTCCTCTGGGACTTCAACATTGGAGTGGCATCGTCAAGAGAAGGGCATCATCACCGGCAACACAATCTCGGTGTCCCTGTTTGCATTGGCCATGAATATGCTCGTGAAGGCGCCAGAAGTTGAGTGCAGAGGCCCATTGTCTAGATCTGGCACCCAACAACTCCCGATTAGAGCATTTATGGATGATCTCACGGTATCTACATCATCAGTGCCCAGATGTAGGTGGCTTCTTCAAGTGCTTGAACGGCTTATTACATGGGCAATAATGCGCTTCAAGCCAGCACAGTCCAGATCCTTAGTCTTGAAGAAGGGAAAAGTGACTGACCAGTTCCGCTTCACCCTGTGAGAGAGGCAGATTCTATCAGTGTCAGAAAAGTCAGTGAAGAGCCTGGGAAAGCTCTTCACTGGCAACCTGAAGGACACAATGACATGCCAAGGCACCAGCCATGACCTCAACATGTGGTTCTCAGCTGTGGACAAGTCAGGGCTCCCTGGAAAGTTCAAGGCCTGGATCTACGAGCATGGCATCCTGCCTCGTCTCCTCTGGCCGCTGCTCATCTATGAAGTCCCGATCACCATCGTGGAGGGCTTCAAGAGGAAGATTAGCCAGTTCCTATGCAGGTGGCTGGGCCTGCCAGAGCTTAGGCAGCATTGCAGTCTTTGGGCATAACACCAAGCTGCAGCTTCCGTTCAGCAGTCTGGCAAAGGAGTTCAAGGTCACCCAAGCCAGAGAAGTCCTGCTCTACAGGGACTCTGCCGACACAAAGGTCTCTTCAGCAGGTGTAGAGGTCAGAACAGGACAGAAGTGGCGTGCCCAGGATGCAGTGGAATGAGCGGAGGCAAGGTTGGGACATAGCATCCTGGTGGGCATAGTGGCTACCGGGCGGGCGTGCCTGGGCAGCAACTCTAAATCTAGCTACAGCAAAGCCAGTGGAAAGGAGAAGTGGAAGTTTATTCAGGAGGAGGTACGTGCTGAGGTGGAGGAAGTTCGCTACAGCAGAATGGTGGGCATGTCCAAGCAGGGGGCCTGGACCAAGTGGGAACATGCAGCTGGCCGCAAGATCACCTGGGCAGAACTCTGGAAGATGGAGCCACACCATTTCAAGTTCCTGGTTCAGTCAGTGTATGATGCCCTCCCGAGCCCTGCCAACCTGTTCACCAGGGGCTTAGTGGACTCACCAGTTTGCCAACTCTGCCAGAAGAGGGGATCTTTGGAACATATCCTCAGCTGCTCAAAGGCCTTGGCAGATGGTCGGTACTGTTGGCACCATGACCAGGTGGTAAGGGCAGTAGCAGACACCATCTGTACTGGCATCAAGAACAGCAAGCGGCAATACCCCTCCAAGTGCACCATAACTTTTGTTCGAGCAGGTGGAAAGCCCCAGCCTCCAAGGAAGACCCAGGGGGGCCTGCTTGTAACAGCAAGGGACTGGCAACTTCTGGTCAACCTTGGGAGGTAGTTAAGATTCCCAGACATCATTGCAGCAACAACACTATGGCCAGACGTTCGCTGGGAAGAGCGGATGGAGGAAGTGCAGGAACGGAAGAAGGCCAAGTATGCTGACTCGGTTGCTGAATGTCGGAGGAATGGGTGGAAGGCCCACTGCGAGCCCACTGAAGTGGGTTGCAGGGGCTTCACGAGCCTATCTTTCCATCGGGTCCTGGGACTCCTAGGGGTCCGCGGATTGCACAGACGGCGAGCCATAAAATGGTAAATGCTAAATGGTAAATGGACTGCATTTATATAGCGCTTTTCCATCTGAATCAGACGCTCAAAGCGCTTTACAATTATGCCTCACATTCACCCGGATGTCAGCGTGCTGCCATACAAGGCGCTCACTACACACCGGGAGCAATAGGGGATTAAAGGCCTTGCCCAAGGGCCCTTAGTGATTTTCCAGTCAGGTGGGGATTTGAACCCATGATCTTCTGGACTCGAGCCCAACACCTTAACCACTAGACCATCACCCCCCCATAAAAACATCATGGAAGTTGCTGAAAAGGCTTCACGTTGGCTCTGGTTGAAGAAGGGGGATGCATGGCGTAGTGAATTACCTGGACACAAGTCGGGGCCTGATCACCTCCAGCTGGGTCACCCGGGTGAGGGTGTCTGATGTAAGACCCGAAACACCCTATGAAACCTACAAGTGACTGTCCAGTTCCTGGACACATCACTGAAGATGTGTCCAGGTCGCACCACAAGGTGTATTCTAGAACAAATGCGTTATTCTGTTATCCGTGCATTATTGACGCATTCACCTCTGCATGTTTATATTGATGTTGCAGAATAAACTCAATCAATCAAACAATATTTCCGCAGGAGGGCTTGCATGTGCGCATGCTGACATCCACAAGATGTCTTGCAATTCACTCTAGAGGTGTTACCAGGTTACAAAAACAGTGTTTTCAGTTTTAGAAGTGTTTGTTTCTCGCTAGCTTTTACATAATATACGAGAAACGTTATATTTACACATAAACAAACCCGTTTTGGAGAGACAGAGATTAGCCAATAATGCTGCTCTAATTGTGATTGGCTGTCACCCCCACCCCTCAAAAAAACAAACAAAAAAAAACATAACAGATTTGCATGATTCATAGTGTAAAAATAGGAAAAGGATGCAACATTTTAACCTCTTAAAATACCTCTTGAAATAGGTCAAGGTTAACCACCTTTGACCTTGTCCAATTTCTGTGTCCCATGAATGTTCCCTGTGAATTTGAAAACTTTGGCAGTAATAGGACTGGACTTATGCTGATCACAGACAGACGGACGGACAGAAGGACGCAAAGCCTTCACAATACCTGATTGGTGTACTTGATGGCCTTGGGTAAAAAACAAATAATAAAATCTTAAAATGTATCCTAAAATTAACCGGAAGCCAGCATAGGGAAACAAGGAAATGGAAAACATGTCTGTTAAAAGATGAGTGGGAGCGTTTTGTACTAACTGCAAGTGTGCAAGGGAGGAGTGGCTAAGACCAATATCAAGTGCTTTGCAGTAATATTAAATGAGTTGTAAAAAAGCAAGAATAACATGTTCAACAAGCTTAAAAAAACAGGTTTAACCTTGGATAAAAGACTCAGATGGTTAAACACTACATTCAGCAACAGTTTTTGTTTATGTAGTTCATAATCATGCTCTTGCTTTACCCCAAGGTTGGTATCTATAGGTTTGTGATATGGCTACAGAGGGCCTAGGTCCAGAAGAGGTGCAGCACAGGCATGACTTGGTCCAAAGTGTATGAGTTCTGTTTTACTTTTCTTAGAAGTCAAAAAAAAAAAAAAAAAGACAAAGGAGTCGCTTCAAATGTGGTTGAAGCAGTGGTTATATTTAGACAATAATTATTCAGGGGTTGTACCTTCTGAGTGTCTATGTCCTGACGGATGTTCCCTATCTCCTTGTTAATCTTCTCTTTGTGCTTCTCAGCTTCGTGGAGCTGGGTGTTGGTTTCTTGAAGCTCAGACTCTTTTCGCTGTAACACAGTGACAAGAAAGTTTAGTGCTGCCAAATTTTTGCACGCACGGACAGTTTTTTGTGGTAAAATGTTACATAACCAAAAATGTTAAAATTGTTCACATTGCATATCCTTTTTGAAATTGTATCTTATATTTCCACTTGCTGTATTTTCTGAAATGTAAGTAGTTTATTTTTTTTTTTTTTGTTTTTTTTAAACTAGTCTGGGAGGTCTTGCAACTCATACTTTGGTGCGACATTATACACCGGAAGGAAGAGAGAGAGAAAAAAAATAATGACAATGCACTCCAACAATGCACAAAAATCCATCCACATGCAACTACTAAAACATACTCTGCTGTCAGGACAGCTTACAGTATTATTCCAACCTAATTATTCAAAACAAGCACAATTCAATTAAATTTTTAAACCTCTAAAAATAGAATAGAGGATATTCAGAATAAAACATGCCACTCATTGTTAAGTTTCTGTGTAGGCTCTCAGTTGTCCAGGTGGTTTCCATAGTAGAGAAGCTTGAATCTTCGACTGGACTGGGTTGCTTGACGCGAGGACGTTTCGCTTCAAATCACAGAAGCTTCCTCAGCTAAAATTCTTGCTCTGGAAGTCTGACTTCTGTCTGACTCTTGTAGAGAAGAATAAAACAGAAGCCAACAAAAGCTGGAGTTTTAAACCTAACCAGACCCCTCCTACTGAGAGGCAGACTGCTATAGGCTAGTGACTAAACAATAGCTCTAATTAGCAACTATTGTGCTCTAGTTAGCACACCTAATGACAGGACAGCTGTCCCTCTAATGATGGGATGGATGCCTTTCCGATGGCTCCCTTGATGACGTGAATGACTCATTACCATGAACAAAAGACTGAAACTCCTTTGACCTGAGTACCCCATTGTAAACAGGGGATAAATTGTATCTCAGACCCCCTCCCTGGTTAAGGCTGGGTTTCAAACGTTTCACAAAGAATGCCTCCTTGACCCCTCTCTCAAACCATTTCTTCTCTCTGGCTAAGATTTTAACTTCCTTGTCCTTAAACGTGTGGTTAGTGTCTTTAAGGTGGAGATGAACCGCAGACTGAGGTCCACTGGCGCCCTCTCTGCGGTGTTGGTATAGCCTTTTGTGTAAAGGTTGCTTCGTTTCACCTATGTAGTGTTCGTTACAGTTTTCCTGACATCTGATAGAATACACTACATTGCTCTGTTTGTAACTAGGGATCATGTCCTTAGGGTGAACTAATTTCTGTCTCAAGGTGTTAACCGGTTTAAAGTAAACTGGGATTTTGTGCTGTCTGAAGATCCTCTGTAGTTTTTCCCCTACTCCTGCTAAATAAGGGAGAGACACTCCTCTTCTTCTTGTCTCCGTCTCCTGTCTATCTGGTCTCTTTGTTCTCTGGGACTTCTGCACTTTGTCCAGGGACCATCGTGGGTACCCACATACTGTGAGGGCTTTCCGGACACGTTGTTGTTCTTTAGCCCTTCCCTCTGCAGTTGTGGGCACCTGTAGGGCTCTGTGTTGAAGCGTCCTGATCACCCCGAGCTTGTGTTCAAGGGGGTGGTTTGAGCCAAAGAGCAGATATTGGTCAGTGTGAGTTGGTTTTCTGTAAACCCCTGTCTGGAGCTGCCTGTTCTCTCCAATCGTAACATCACAGTCCAAGAAGGCTAAATGGTTGTTTCTGGCATCCTCACGTGTGAACTTGATATTGGCGTCCACCGAGTTGATGTGTTCTGTAAAGTCCTCAACTTGCTGTTGCTTGATTTTAACCCATGTGTCATCAACATATCTGAACCAGTGACTGGGAGAGATGCCCGTGAAAGACGTCAAGGCTGTCTTCTCCACTCGCTCCATGTACAGATTGGCCACAATGGGGGATACCGGAGACCCCATCGCACAACCATGAATCTGTCTGTAGTAATTCCCCCTAAACAGGAAATACGTGGTGTTGAGACAGATCTCCAAGAGTTGGCAGATGTGGTCTGGTGTGAGTTTGGTCCTTTCAAGTAGAGACACATCCTCCAGCAGTCTCTGCCTCACAGCTGAGACGGCCTCAGCAGTGGGGATGCAGGTGAACAACGAAGTCACATCAAATGACACCATAGTTTCATCTGCCTCCAGCTGTAGGTCCTTGATCTTGTTCACAAAATCTTGTGTGTTCTCCACATGGTGGTCTGAGTTACCCACTAGAGGAGCCAAAATCCACTTGAGGTACTTGGCCAAACTGTACATGATGGAATCTGTGCTAGATACAATAGGCCTGAGTGGCACGTCCTGTTTGTGGATTTTGGGCAGTCTATAGATGCACGGAGTGGCGTCCCCAGGGTACAGTCTGTAGTATGTCTGCCTGTCGATGAGTCCCTCTTTCTCCAGGTTTTGGAGGTAGCTAATGATTTTCTTCTTATAGCTGCTCGTGGGGTCTCTCTTCAGACATTCGTATGTGTTGGAGTCACTGAGCAAGTTGTTGATCTTGGCCTCGTAGTCCGATGTGTTCAGGACCACCGTGCATCTGCCTTTATCCGCTGGCAGGATAAGGATGCTTTGGTCCTTTTGCAGTGCTGACAAAGCTTTCCGTTCTTCTCCTGTGACTAAAAGGTTGTGAAACTTCCTGATTTGCCGCTCCTTACTTTTTAAATGCTCAGCCATTTGAATTTTAACTATGAACTTTGTGATCTTATTATGGGCCTCTTCCCCCACTAAAGTTTCTAACATTTTGTGCAGACTATCCAGATTATTTTGGAGGTCTAATATTTTAAAATGAAGCCTTCTAATTCTAAGACCCAAAATCCTCCTAAGGTAACTGTGCTGGATCTTTTCTGCTGTGTGACCTGCTTCTAGTGCCTTTTGCTTTATGCATTTGGGAATAACATTGTTTTGTTTGCATCTCAGGTTAAATCTTAAGTGGTTTCTAAAGTTAGCTATCTTTTTAGCAGTCTTTTCCAGCTTACGTACCAGTGCCAGGGCCTCATGCCCACAGTTGGTCGCAATGTTTCTGTGTAGGCTCTCAGTTGTCCAGGTGGTTTCCATAGTAGAGAAGCTTGAATCTTTGACTGGACTGGGTTGCTTGACGCGAGGACATTTCGCTTCAAATCACAGAAGCTTCCTCAGCTAAAATTCTTGCTCTGGAAGTCTGACTTCTGTCTGACTCTTGTAGAGAAGAATAAAACAGAAGCCAACAAAAGCTGGAGTTTTAAACCTAACCAGACCTCTCCTACTGAGAGGCAGACTGCTATAGGCTAGTGACTAAACAATAGCTCTAATTAGCAACTATTGTGCTCTAGTTAGCACACCTAATGACAGGACAGCTGTCCCTCTAATGATGGGATGGATGCCTTTCCGATGGCTCCCTTGATGACGTGAATGACTCATTACCATGAACAAAAGACTGAAACTCCTTGACGTCTTTCACGGGCATCTCTCCCAGTCACTGGTTCAGATATGTTGATGACACATGGGTTAAAATCAAGCATCAGCAAGTTGAGGACTTTACAGAACACATCAACTCGGTGGACGCCAATATCAAGTTCACACGTGAGGATGCCAGAAACAACCATTTAGCCTTCTTGGACTGTGATGTTACGATTGGAGAGAACAGGCAGCTCCAGACAGGGGTTTACAGAAAACCAACTCACTCTGACCAATATCTGCTCTTTGGCTCAAACCACCCCCTTGAACACAAGCTCGGGGTGATCAGGACGCTTCAACACAGAGCCCTACAGGTGCCCACAACTGCAGAGGGAAGGGCTAAAGAACAACAACGTGTCCGGAAAGCCCTCACAGTATGTGGGTACCCACGATGGTCCCTGGACAAAGTGCAGAAGTCCCAGAGAACAAAGAGACCAGATAGACAGGAGACGGAGACAAGAAGAAGAAGAGTGTCTCTCCCTTATTGAGCAGGAGTAGGGGAAAAACTACAGAGGATCTTCAGACAGCACAAAATCCCAGTTTACTTTAAACCGGTTAACACCTTGAGACAGAAATTAGTTCACCCTAAGGACATGATCCCTAGTTACAAACAGATCAATGTAGTGTATTCTATCAGATGTCAGGAAAACTGTAACGAACACTACATAGGTGAGACTAAGCAACCTTTGCACAAAAGGCTATACCAGCACCACAGAGAGGGCACCAGTGGACCTCAGTCTGCGGTTCATCTCCACCTTAAAGACACTAACCACACGTTTAAGGACAAGGAAGTTAAAATATTAGCCAGAGAGAAGAAATGGTTTGAGAGAGGGGTCAAGGAGGCATTCTTTGTGAAACGTTTGAAACCCAGCCTTAACCGAGGAGGGGGTTTGAGACACAATTTATCCCCTGTTTACAATGGGGTACTCAGGTCAAAGGAGTTTCAGTCTTTTGTTCATGGTAATGAGTCATTCACGCCATCAAGGGAGCCATCAGCAAGGCATCCATCCCATCATTAGAGGGACAGCTGTCCTGTCATTAGGTGTGCTAACTAGAGCACAATAGTTGCTAATTAGAGCTACTGTTTAGTCACTAGCCTATAGCAGTCTGCCTCTCAGTAGGAAGGGTCTGGTTAGGTTTAAAACTCCAGTTTTTGTTGGCTTCTGTTTTATTCTTCTCTACAAGAGTCAGACAGAAGTCAGACTTCCAGAGCAAGAATTTTAGCTGAGGAAGCTTCTGTGATTTGAAGCGAAACGTCCTCGTGTCAAGCAACCCAGTCCAGTCGAAGATTCAAGCTTCTCTACCACTCATTGTTAACTACATTACAAATTCTTTTGGCTCCTGATTCAAAACTTTATTTTGTTGATTTCAACAGTATCCCTTTACCAATTTGAAGATTGTGATACAACCTGTTGTTTTGATCCATTGCCAATTAAGCTTGTTCAAGATCTGTCAGCATATTAGGGCCTTCTGTGCTGAATCCTCGCTCACTGCTGAGGTTTTTCCAGCTGCCTTTAAAACTGTTGGTGTATGGAACCTACGTTGGATTTGGAATTGCTGGTAAATTAAAGACCCACTAATGACTTCACATTTTTCCCTAATAATAATGGAAACAGTGTGATGTCAGCAACTTCCTACCTGTGTCATAAAATGATATTTACGAAACCCTGTGGTCAGCATCTGGCAGACATCATTCCAGAGAAACTGCACTCATTAAAGTGGTCAGCCATTTGTTATTAGCTATTGATGAGGATTCCACATTGGCACAAGTGTTACTGGATGTTAGTGCAGCATATTGTCACTTGTGTATGTGCATGCATGACAGAAAACATGGAGTTTTGTGTGTACATACTAGTACCAAATAAGTTACCTCTTTGTATTCCTCCTTGCCCTCATCGATGTACTTGGTGATATCTCTTTCGAGGGTTGTGATGGTCTTCACTCTCTCTTTAATGGCATTGATCTGTCGGTAACAAAGGGTCAGCTGAATAGATATATCCACATTTGCGCCACACAATTTGTCTCTCATTATTTGTACCAGGAGTTAGTTAATTTACCAAACTGCTTTTCATCTTTTTTCTAGAGGTACTTTTAGGGATGGGTATCGAAAACCGGTGTTGCAGACCGAATGGTCCGCCCCTAAAAATCGGTCCGCCTTTTGCATCTGCGCATGCGTCATTTCAGACCACAGCAGCACGTCTGAGAAGGAGTCTCTTCACCCAAAGCAATCAAATGGATTAAGGGGATTATTAACCATCAGATGATAAAGGTAAAACCTCTTAAATCATTCTAAAGTCTGTTTTAAGCAGAAAGGAGGCCGTTTTAAGCAGAAACGAGGCAACATTCCGCAATGTTTTGAAATGTCCAACGCGCAGTGAACGCATCAGCTAGCAGCTCGTTTAGCTGCAGCGCTCTGATCGCTTCCGATGCCTTTTATGATGAAATAATGCTGAATTTATGTGGAAATGATTGTTGTACAAAAGCTTCAGATATCTGTCGCTGAGATAGATGATGATTGGAGTGCAGTTTGAAGCAGAAATGAGGTGTTAATCCATAAACTGCATTATCAAGGGGGACTGATTGTTATGGGGACCATTTGGTCTGACACTTGATCCTGTTTAGGATCGATAAGAAATGATTCGATCCACTGACATCTATAGCCTTTTTGCATAATGATTCCCTTATTGGTTCTTCAGTTCACATTACGCCAGAAAGGCCATTGTTTTTGAGGGTGTGTATCAGGAAAATGATCATTTCTATACATTGATTATAGACCTGCTGCTTCTGCAACGGGTCTGCTTGAAGCAGCGCTGTGACCCACTGCTTTTCAGAAGCAGCAGATCCGCAATGTCTTCATTAACCCTTCCTCAAAGCCATTTAAAGATGTCAATCGTGACTCACCTTTGTGCTGATTAAAGTCACTAACCGGGACTCTTGACACATATATCGGGATGGGACTGTCAACCAATGGATAAAGGCTACATTGCAAATGGCAAATAAAAGAGGACCTAAAGGGGCACCCCTGTCGTGTGAAAACGAAATATTAATAAATTGTGCCATATGTCCAAACAGATGCCCAAGGAGACACATCCTCAACTCCAAATTTTCCAAAAGTAAAACATAAATAATTCCACTTTATCAAATGCCTTCTTGGCATCCAGAGCAATTAAAGCTTTTGGTAGATCAGTTGGCAAAGGGTTATAAAACACATTAAATACTTTAAGATTTAAAAATGAGTGACTATTGCAAATAAACTCAAGTCTGGTCTAGGGATATAACTGAGGGTAAAACTGCTTCTAAGCACCTGGCCAGCACCTTTGGCAGCAATTTGAAGCCAACATTTAACAAGCTAATGGGACGACGTGGAGTAAAAGTTGTTCCCAAGATCACCACTTTCTCCTGAATTTGTATGAAATTTTATTTGTTAGATAAATGTGACAATGTGCCCACCTTCTCTTGGCCTTCTTCCTGCCTTTGTCTCCTGCGCTCCACCAGCTCCTGTTTCTCCTTCTGCAGCTTCTCCAGAGCAGCAGATAAAGGGGAAAGTTGTTCCTTTGCCTCCTGGTTGGACACAGAGGGAGAATACAGAGAAAACACGGCATATTTATCATGAATGGTTTTATTTTTTTTCCCCCCCAGAAAGAAAAATGCACACTGAGAACAATAAAAAATTACATAATAAAAACATTCCCAGAGAGCCATAAAATAAAAATGTCAAGAGCAATCACACCAAAGCCAAATTTATACATGAAGAGCTAGAATGTTATATTCAAATATGCAATAAACTGTCTTGCAAAAAAACAAACAATCAAACAAACAAACAAAAAATAAAATAAAATGGAAAATTCAGTTTGTTAGAACAAAAATGCACATTACCAAATCTGAGAGTCATGATCAAATAAATTCCAATTAAACCAAATTTATCAAAATCTTTCACACTTTTAAAGTGAATTCTTGATATATACAGCAGGTCTACAATCAACACAGCAGAAGTAAAATGCATCAATAAAAGCAATGAAACAATATGAATGTATAAATGTACCCTGATGTCTCTGGTCAGGGCCTGTATCTCTGTGGTGAACTCGACACACTGCTCCTCCAGTTGCTGCTGCTTCTGCATGTCACTGCTCAGCTGCAGTTTCTCTGCCTTGGTCTCATTCACTGCACTCTTCAGGATTTGGATCTGATCCTGTTGGTCCTGGATGAGTTTGCGCTTCAGCTCCATCTTGCTAGATGCTGAAATACAGAAATACTTGCAAATATCCCAATAAAGGAAAAACCCCTTTGCAAACGTAATCATGTCCATAAATATTTGGACAGCAACAATTTGTCATCTTTCCTCTGCACCATTACAAGGGACATGACATGAAAGAAAATATAACTGTAGTGTAAACCTTTAGGTTTAATTCACCAGGTTTAACAAAAACATTTCATTAACCATTTTGAATTTACAGCTAATTGTATACAGACTTCCTACATTTTCAGGGGCCATACGTAATTGGTCAAGCCAACATTCTTTAAAATAAACAGACTAAATCACCAAAAGAGGTCTTGGACTATATTTCCATCAATAATTAAGAAATACAAATATTAAGGATATTGTGTGGCAAATCTGACTTTATTCAGCGTTTGTCAAAAATTGAGTGATAGCACAAGAAAGAAACTGATGATGGAAGCCACCAAGACAACTTTGAAGGAGGTATAGGCTTCTGTGGCTGTGATTGTAGAAACAGTGTACAGTAACAGACAAAAATTCCACCATTTTTTAGGGGTGTAACGATACACAAAAATTACGGTTTGGTACGTACCTCGGTTTTGAGGTCACAGTTTGGTTAATTTTTGGTACAGTATGGTAGCAAAACGCAAAACCTAAATTTGCTTGTTGTTTAAACCAACAATTTATTGTAACATTATACAAACAGGAAAATAAAATAATTGCAAAGTGCTGCCTGATAATAAGTTAAATAAAATGTTCTCAAATAAACAACAAATGTATGAAATATTATAAAAATTTAATTCCTAGTAAAGCATTTAACAATACTTTTCCACAAGTAAAGAGCAGCACAACGGTTCCAGCATGAAGTCCTGTTCAATTTGATTAAACCTTCATATCTTTTTTGCCAGAAAAATGAACTTGTCCAAAACCGTCACACTCTATAAGGAATTTTTTTTAAGAGAATTAATGTTAAAGAATCTCTCTACTTTTGTAAAATGTATTTTATTTTCTAACTGCTCGTTTAATGTTTGTTAATATATCTTTTAAAATAAAGTTTTGAAATCAAAAACATTGTGGGAGAGGCAAAAAAGTGAGTAAAACCACCTTAAAAATATTTAGAACCACAAATATACTTGATTCTTGGTTTGTTTATTTATTTTGCCATTAAAATTGGCTATCACTTATTTAAATAAAATAACTTCTCAAGGCTGTGGCTTTTCAAAGTCTGGGGGCTATTTAATCACAGCGCAGCAAACGAGGTCAGTAGGCTGAGCGAGTCAGAGTGAGGAGGATTGTAGATATCCCTCCGCTCAGCACTTTACAGGCTGATGCAGGCAGCGGTGCAGAGGAGGGGGAGACCCGCTGCCCCTCTGTGACAACAGAGACTTTCACTTTCAGTCGCCAAACTTCACAAAAGTCTCTACTAATGCCAGGAAAAGTAGCTAGATTTGTCACTAGTGGCTTTTGAGGAAAAAAAAAAAATCATCAAGAGGGTTTGGAAAGTTGCCAGATTTAGCGAGATAGTCGCCAAGCTGACAACACTGAATGTAAACACACGCAACGTGAACTCACCTGTGCACAGCCCTGTACCGAACCAAATGTCCTGTACCAAAACGGTTCAATACAAATACATGTAACGTTACACCCTTACCATTTTTGCATCTTCATGATAAAGTGGCACAGAGAAGGATCATTTTAAAATCCTTTTCAAACCCTTGTGTAAACCACTAGTAATACTCAACAGCGGAAAGACCAGGTTACACTTAGCCAGAAAACGTAAAAAAAAACCCCCACAGTTCTTGAACAAGATTCTATGATTAGATTAACTTGTACCAGAATGATGACAAAACCAAGGATGGCTCATCATCTAATCTACACCACATCCGCTCTCAGGCAAGCTGGCATTAGCATGTATGGCTGGCTCTCAAAGGAAGTGGGTCACTTATGTATATTGATGATGTGTCTACTGATGGAGGTAGCATAAGAAATTCTGAAGCGTACCAGGCTATGCCAGGGATGACTGATTTAAGGCTTTTGGGCCACGTTTGGCCGGTAGACCCTTCTTTGTTTTTGGCCTATCATGGCAACTGGTAAACTGGTTACATTCTAAAAATAACCCGCGATAAGCGAAATCTGCAAAGTAGTCAGCGCTATTTTTTGCAATTATTATAGATGTTTTAAGGCTGTAAAACCCCTCACTACACACTTTATACACTTTTCTCAAACATGCATTAACATTTTCTCACTTTTCTCTCCTGTGTAAACACTCTTTTTTCTTCTGGGGAGAAGATTATAAACAGACACGCAGAACTTTCCCTTCGCTCACTGCCTCTGGAGGTATGGATGCGGGACCCGCAAAGAATCCAAGTCCTCTCTCGGTGGCCACGGAGCTCTGCGGCTGCGGTCAACATCCACATCAAAACAGCGAGCGTAGACTCTGGACCTGTTGCCAGATTTGGCCCAGCTCCGCACAGCAGACAGGAGGGCGGTGTTAGTGGCCCACTACTGCGTTTACCGAGCCCGCAGACTCAGTAAGTGCATCAGAGGCAGTGAGAGCGATCGCGGTGATGCCGACTGGTGCCACGACCGGCCCGCCTGATAAGGACGCAGAACACAACGCGCTGTCAAAAAAAAAAAAAAAAGCATGCAAAATTGCACACAAAAAAAAATCCGCAAAACTGCGAGGCCGCGAAAGGTGAACCCCGTTATAGCGAGGGACCACTGTACACACCATTACTATTATCATCATTATTGTTATTATTATCATTATTATTATTATTTTATTATTACTTATTTTTTGTCATTTGATTTTTAAATGGACCACAATGGATATAATTATTTTCAGTTTCTTGTGTCATCCATGTATTTGTATTTACAATTATATGCACTTACACTCATGCTTTTAATATAAAGATGATTGACTGCCCCGTGCTGGAAAGGCATGACAGTTCAAAATGTAATTCGCAACGATAGCTAATACTCGTAGCTTCAACTTTAGCTAATATCCGTAGCTTCTCCAAAACTATTAGTCCTATCAGTGTTCCATTTTGGCGTTGTTCATCCTTGATGCAAAATACATAAGCATGCCAAACAGCAAATGTCAGCTGTGCTCGGTTTGTCCCTGATCAAAATTGCACTGCACACACACAAACATGCACACAGCTGCTGTAAACAGGTGGATTTCATTTGACAAAAAAAAAAAAAAAAACACAAAACAAAACAAAAAAACAAACAAAAAAGACAGTGGCTGAAGACAACAAAACCACTAAACATTTCACTCATGGTACCAACATGAAACTTAAGTCACTCATGGTAATAGCAACATGAGACTTATCTAAACTGACAAAACCAATTGACCTACAAAATGCAATAAATCAATAACACTAACACCACTGTTAAACTAACATAAACAACTCAATCAAATCAAATCAATTTTATTTATATAGCGCCAAATCACAACAAACAGTTGCCCCAAGGCGCCTTATATTGTAAGGCAAGGCCATACAATAATTACGGAAAAACCCCAATGGTCAAAACGACCCCCTATGAGCAAGCACTTGGCGACAGTGGGAAGGAAAAACTCCCTTTTAACAGGAAAAAAACTCCAGCAGAACCAGGCTCAAGGAGGGGCAGTCTTCTGCTGGGACTGGTTGGGGCTGAGGGAGAGAACCAGGAAAAAGACATGCTGTGGAGGGGAGCAGAGATCAATCACTAATGATTAAATGCAGAGTGGTGCATACAGAGCAAAAAGAGAAAGCAACACTCAGTGCATCATGGGAACCCCCCAGCAGTCTGTCTCCCTGATCTGAATTGGGAGCTGGTTCCACAGGAGAGGAGCCTGAAAGCTGAAGGCTCTGCCTCCCATTCTACTCTTACAAACCCTAGGACCTACAAGTAAGCCTGCAGTCTGAGAGCGAAGCGCTCTATTGGGGTGATATGGTACTATGAGGTCCCTAAGATAAGATGGGACCTGATTATTCAAAACCTTATTAGTAAGAAGAAGAATTTTAAATTCTATTCTAGAATTAACAGGAAGCCAAAGAAGAGAGGCCAATATGGGTGATATATGCTCTCTCCTTCTAGTCCCTGTTAGCACTCTAGCTGCAGCATTTTGAATTAACTGAAGGCTTTTCAGGGAACTTTTAGGACAACCTGATAATAATGAATTACAATAGTCCAGCCTAGAGGAAATAAATGCATGAATTAGTTTTTCAGCATCACTCTGAGACAAGACCTTTCTAATTTTAGAGATATTGCACAAATGCAAAAAAGCAGTCCTACATATTTGTTTAATATGCGCATTGAATGACATATCCTGATCAAAAATGACTCCAAGATTTCTCACAGTATTACTAGAGGTCAGGGTAATGCCATCCAGAGTAAGGATCTGGTTAGACACCATGTTTTTAAGATTTGTGGGGCCAAGTACAATAACTTCAGTTTTATCTGAGTTTAAAAGCAGGAAATTAGAGGTCATCCGTGTCTTTATGTCTGTAAGACAATCCTGCAGTTTAGCTAATTGGTGTGTGTCCTCTGGCTTCATGGATAGATAAAGCTGGGTATCATCTGCGTAACAATGAAAATTTAAGCAATGCCGTCTAATAATACTGCCTAAGGGAAGCATGTATAAAGTGAATAAAACTGGTCCTAGCACAGAACCTTGTGGAACTCCATAATTAACCTTAGTCTGTGAAGAAGATTCCCCATTTACATGAACAAATTGTAATCTATTAAATAAATATGATTCGCAAACATACATAAATAAACAACAATAAGAACATTTAAAACCCAAAACCCGAACTCCCACAGTGCACTGCAGTACAGCATCCATTGTTTATTGTTAGCTAAAATTACTAATTTCTCCAAAAATATTTGCCTACAACTTTCCATTTTTTGCAGCATTCATCCATTCCAACAAAACCTGGTCTTGTTAGGAGAGACGGCATCCATCCCACATTGGATGGAGCAGCTCTCATTTCTAAAAATCTGCCAATTTTCTTAAATCCTCCAAACCGTGACTATCCAGGGTTGGGACCAGGAAGCAGAGTTGTAGTCTTACACACCTCTCTGCAGCTTCTCTCCCCTGCCATCCCCTAATTACCCCATCCCTGTAGAGACGGTGCCTGCTCCCAGACCACCAATAACCAGTAAAAATCTATTTAAGCATAAAAATTCAAAAAGAAAAAATAATATAGCACCTTCAACTGCACCACAGACTAAAACAGTTAAATGTGGTCTATTAAACATTAGATCTCTCTCTTCTAAGTCCCTGTTAGTAAATGATATAATAATTGATCAACATATTGATTTATTCTGCCTTACAGAAACCTGGTTACAGCAGGATGAATATGTTAGTTTAAATGAGTCAACAACCCGAGTCACACTAACTGCCAGAACGCTTGTAGCACGGGCCGAGGCGGAGGATTAGCAGCAATCTTCCATTCCAGCTTATTAATTAATCAAAAACCCAGACAGAGCTTTAATTCATTTGAAAGCTTGACTCTTAGACTTGTCCATCCAAATTGGAAGTCCCAAAAAACAGTTTTATTTGTTATTATCTATCGTCCACCTGGTCGTTACTGTGAGTTTCTCTGTGAATTTTCAGACCTTTTGTCTGACTTAGTGCTTGGCTCAGATAAGATAATTATAGTGGGCGATTTTAACATCCACACAGATGCTGAGAATGACAGCCTCAACACTGCATTTAATCTATTATTAGACTCAATTGGCTTTGCTCAAAATGTAAATGAGTCCACCCACCACTTTAATCATATCTTAGATCTTGTTCTGACTTATGGTATGGAAATTGAAAACTTAACAGTATTCCTTGAAAACTCCCTTCTGTCTGATCATTTCTTAATAACATTTACATTTACTCTGATGGACTACCCAGCAGTGGGGAATAAGTTTCATTACACTAGAAGTCTTTCAGAAAGCACTGTAACTAGGTTTAAGGATATGATTCCTTCTTTATGTTCTCTAATGCCATATACCAAAACAGGGCAGAGTAGCTACCTAAACTCTGTAAGTGAGATAGAGTATCTCGTCAATAGTTTTACATCCTCATTGAAGACAACTTTGGATGCTGTAGCTCCTCTGAAAAAGAGAGCTTTAAATCAGAAGTGCCTGACTCCGTGGTATAACTCACAAACTCGCAGCTTAAAGCAGATAACCCGTACGTTGGAGAGGAAATGGCGTCTCACTAATGTAGAAGATCTTCACTTAGCCTGGAAAAAGAGTCTGTTGCTCTATAAAAAAAGCCCTGCGTAAAGCTAGGACATCTTACTACTCATCACTAATTGAAGAAAATAAGAAAAACCCCAGGTTTCTTTTCAGCACTGTAGCCAGGCTGACAAAGAGTCAGAGCTCTATTGAGCCGAGTATTCCTTTAACTTTAACTAGTAATGACTTCATGACTTTGCTAATACAATTTTAACTATTAGAGAAAAAATTACTCATAACCATCCCAAAGACGTATCGTTATCTTTGGCTGCTTTCAGTGATGCCGGTATTTGGTTAGACTCTTTCTCTTCGATTGTTCTGTCTGAGTTATTTTTATTAGTTACTTCCTCCAAACCATCAACATGTCTATTAGACCCCATTCCTACCAGGCTGCTCAAGGAAGCCCTACCATTAATTAATGCTTCGATCTTAAATATGATCAATCTATCTTTATTAGTTGGCTATGTACCACAGGCTTTTAAGGTGGCAGTAATTAAACCATTACTTAAAAAGCCATCACTTGACCCAGCTATCTTAGCTAATTATAGGCCAATCTCCAACCTTCCTTTTCTCTCACAAATTCTTGAAAGGGTAGTTGTAAAACAGCTAACTGATCATCTGCAGAGGAATGGTCTATTTGAAGAGTTTCAGTCAGGTTTTAGAATTCATCATAGTACAGAAACAGCATTAGTGAAGGTTACAAATGATCTTCTTATGGCCTCAGACAGTGGACTCATTTCTGTGCCTGTTCTGTTAGACCTCAGTGCTGCTTTTGATACTGTTGACCATAAAACTGTTATGACAGAGATTAGAGCATGCCATAGGTATTAAAGGCACTGCGCTGCGTTGGTTTGAATCATATTTATCTAATAGATTACAATTTGTTCATGTAAATGGGGAATCTTCTTCACAGACTAAGGTTAATTATGGAGTTCCACAAGGTTCTGTGCTAGGACCAATTTTATTCACTTTATACATGCTTCCCTTAGGCAGTATTATTAGACGGCATTGCTTAAATTTTCATTGTTACGCAGATGATACTCAGCTTTATCTATCCACGAAGCCAGAGGACACACACCAATTAGCTAAACTGCAGGATTGTCTTACAGACATAAAGACATGGATGACCTCTAATTTCCTGCTTTTAAACTCAGATAAAACTGAAGTTATTGTACTTGGCCCCACAAATCTTAAAAACATGGTGTCTAACCAGATCCTTACTCTGGATGGCATTACCCTGACCTCTAGTAATACTGTGAGAAATCTTGGAGTCATTTTTGATCAGGATATGTCATTCAATGCGCATATTAAACAAATATGTAGGACTGCTTTTTTGCATTTGCGCAATATCTGTAAAATTAGAAAGGTCTTATCTCAGAATGATGCTGAAAAACTAATTCATGCATTTATTTCCTCTAGGCTGGACTATTGTAATTCATTATTATCAGGTTGTCCTAAAAGTTCCCTGAAAAGCCTTCAGTTAATTCAAAATGCTGCAGCTAGAGTACTGACAGGGACTAGAAGGAGAGAGCATATCTCACCCATATTGGCCTCTCTTCATTGGCTTCCTGTTAATTCTAGAATAGAATTTAAAATTCTTCTTCTTACTTATAAGGTTTTGAATAATCAGGTCCCATCTTATCTTAGGGACTTCATAGTACCATATCACCCCAATAGAGCGCTTCGCTCTCAGACTGCAGGCTTACTTGTAGTTCCTAGGGTTTGTAAGAGTAGAATGGGAGGCAGAGCCTTCAGCTTTCAGGCTCCTCTCCTGTGGAACCAGCTCCCAATTCAGATCAGGGAGACAGACACCCTCTCTACTTTTAAGATTAGGCTTAAAACTTTCCTTTTTGCTAAAGCTTATAGTTAGGGCTGGATCAGGTGACCCTGAACCATCCCTTAGTTATGCTGCTATAGACTTAGACTGCTGGGGGGTTCCCATGATGCACTGAGTGTTTCTTTTTCTTTTTGCTCTGTATGCACCACTCTGCATTTAATCATTAGTTGCTGATCTCTGCTCCCCTCCACAGCATGTCTTTTTCCTGGTTCTCTCCCTCAGCCCCAACCAGTCCCAGCAGAAGACTGCCCCTCCCTGAGCCTGGTTCTGCTGGAGGTTTCTTCCCGTTAAAAGGGAGTTTTTCCTTCCCACTGTTGCCAAGTGCTTGCTCACAGGGGGTCGTTTTGACCATTGGGGTTTTTCCGTAATTATTGTATGGCCTTGCCTTACAATATAAAGCGCCTTGGGGCAACTGTTTGTTGTGATTTGGCACTATATAAATAAAATTTATTTATTTATTTGATGCAAAATACATAAGCATGCCAAATGGCAAATGTCAGCTCTCCCCGGTTTGTGGGTGATCGAAGCCATACACACACACGCAAGCACACAGAAGCCACTTGGCTATTATAATACAGACACTTTTATTATGTTGAAATTTTATTTCAGATTTAGGATGTTCATTTTGTATAAACTATAATACATTTATTACATCGGCCAAGGATGTAATAAAATCATCTGTGTTTATTTATTTGTTTATCTGTTAGTAGAATTACGTCAAAACTACTGCACGGATTTTGACAAATTTTTGTTGTAAAAATGACAATAGTTTTTGTAGCTTATATAAATTATATTTGCATTTGGAAAAAAAGTTAGAGATGAGATTTGGTGGGTTCATTTCAAAATCAGTTATTGTGTGAACCAAGTTAATTCTGTATGACTATTTGGCAACTCCACAAAAGAAAGGGCATTTCTCTTCTGGGAAAACCTTGTTTTTAAAAGCAATATTTATAAGCAATGATGGAGCGCTTGTATCATGTCATCTTACTGGTGTCTATCCTGTGCTGAGTCTCTTGTTTCTCTTGGTTGACTTGCTGGATGGTTTTGTTCAAGTCTACTCCCTGGAGTTTAGCTGCCTGCTGAACTATTTTCCTCTCCAGTTCTTTAAGGTCCATCTGGAATAAACAAAAACAAAAAATCCACAACCGTGAGGCACAGAAAAAGAAAAGTGAAACTTTCATAAGATCTAACTTTGCAGCATCTTGTAATGATGAAGTCACAGCTGATATGTCAAGTCAAAGATTTTGGCTGACTTGACCATTTTAAAATTGTAGTTTTTTTTTTTTTTTGTTAACCCCCTACCACCTGCCTCATTTTGGCATGTCAGTATCTCACAAATAAAAAGTGAAATTTCCCATTGACGGGATATACAGACTTAGAAGGGGGTAAAATGAAATTCTGCTACTGGAGGCAAAATCAATGTTTGAAGAAAAACAAACAACTCAATAAAGTAAAAACTAATTAACTTGAAAGATGCCAAGAGTTCTATTTCAAGAGTGGGTGCAGGCTACAGAAGAGCATGCTTTAAAGGCAATGGAGAGAACTGGGGGAAAAAGTGTGTATTGCCTGATAATACTTTTCTGCTTGTTTTCATTTTATTTATGAGCATGCAGGAAAAACTATGATGGTAAGAAAGGACAAGTGTACCAGGTATCTGTCCATGAGTGATATGTCCTGCAGACAGGTCTTGGCCGTTTCCTCCTCAGAAATCAACGTAGACAGCAGAGTGTCCTGCTCCTCCACATCGTTCTTCAGTCTTTCAATGTCTCTGTTGACACTCTGCAGCCGGTTTCTCAGCTCAGGAAGCTCCTTTTCCTGAAACTGAACTATTGACTGCCTTGAAGACAAAAAAAAAAAAAAAAAAAAAAGTGGAGGGGTTGGAGAACAATGAATCAACAGCACATTTGTCGAACATCATATTGGATTATTTCACCGAATAAGGCCAAATCAAAAGACGAATATGAGACAACAGTTTTGCATTGTGACATCTTTTATTGCCTGATATTTCCCTCTAGATGTATAAAATTGGCATCTTTGTATTTGACCCCTAAATTTTTGGCTGCAGAAACTCAGGAGTGACTTCTGACAAATTAAAAAACAAAACAAACCAAAACATGACATAGCTCTGAAAGTGATATACTTGTGCTTCAACTGTCAAACGACTGTTGGTCATCTTAAAAACGATGATCCAACATGAACATCAGAGAGCTATCAATGGACGTCACTTTGAAGATGAGAAAAGATGGAAAAATTAAATGGCACCGCACAAAGCAAAAACCATGGGAAAACCTGATTTACTCAAGGTTTGCTTGCGTAAAGACATCCAACAGCACCAGCAAAATGAATGCGCATGCAACCTAATTTACCAACGGTGTGCACTGAGGATTGCATCTGTCAAATGTGCAATGTAGCATGTGCTGCCCATTTAACACATTTGCCTTTATGAACATGCAATCTGGGGTGTGCCTACAAAGCTGTGAAATGTGAACATGCAAATAGGTGAATTTAGCACACAAAATGAGATTTAACAAGATCAAAAAGAAATTTAGCAGATCCTGATTGCATCTGTATATTGTACAAATGAAACCTGGGTATTAATCACAGAGCCCAATATGAGAACTAAGGGCCACACTCCCAATGCTGCCTACTGAACATGAATGTCCCTTTGTGGACAGCACAAAACATTGACGAAGTGTTCGAATGTTAAATGTTTCATGTGCATTTTCAATGCGAATACACGAGTGAACACATATGGAACAAAGCACACAAAACACGTTAAAATACGATTCTGACCTGGATATCGAGCAAGTAAAATTAATTTACATTAAATTATGTAAGGAAAGTATTAAAATAACCCTGACACCCACATGTTCTGAAATTTTAATTATGAAAGTTACACGGATCCGATCTGTTCCAGCTGCGATAAATCAGCAGTTGAGCTGAGACGTCCTGCTACACTGTCAGCGTAGCACAGCTACTATATATATATATATATATATATATATATATAAAAATTTACTTTGACAGGATTCCAAATAAGGTCTCCATTGTGTGATGCAGACAAGACACCTGCAGCTGGCTATAAATGATCTCATTCTATGAGAGAATGGTTTCATCAGCCAATAGTTCTGAAAGCAAATGTGTCATCAGCTACAAAATGATTATTTTATTTTAGTGTTGAAAGTTTAAGCAGCTTCCAAATTCTAGAGACATGAAGGCACAATATCACACAATCCAGACTGAGCATACAGGTAGCATTAATCAATTCCACATGGTTCGCATTCATTAAATCCATTTTTGTATGGTACTGAATGAATTCAGCTTTGCATAAAATTCAAGGTGGTTTCTAAATCCTCAGATCTGGTACACAGGCATGACACTTTACACCAGTTTATTGCTCAAAAGTAAAGTCACGGAAAAAGTAACAAGAATAACCAAAACTGCTTAATTACGGAAGGAAATGTCTCCCTTCTTCCTATGTTTGTGGCATTGCCAACATGCACAGTTTTACAGCATTCTGCACCCTGTTTCTTGACGAGACTGTTTGAGTGTCAGTGTGCACTGCGTACTGAGTTACCCTGTTCCAAAATGATGACCATGCCCCCTTGCCGGGACACGTCTCAATGCGACTGCAGACTAGCTCTCATATTGGGCTGTGTTGTTAACTTATTTTATTTGACAGACTGCCCTAGCAACTGAGATGCTGCCACCTCCTCCTTGATGGTGGTGTGTGTGTGTGTGTAAGTGTTGGGTATATGCAAAGAGTTAACAGTTTACATTGTTCTTGTTTTGTTAAGATGTCTATGCATAACAGGTGGACCATAGTTCTGTGTTTGTCAGCACTGAGTACAAAGTACATTCTAGTGTGACTCCTACTCATTATAGTCAGTGATGTACTTTAAAGTCATTTTCAAGTGAAGGCTACAATAAATGTCATGAGAACTGATTAAAAAATGTGTTTCTCTGATGTGAACTGCATTACAGTTTTGTAGTAAATGGAACAAAAAGAAACCCACAATTAAATTCCAGTTAATCAATTACACAGAAACACACAAGCACAACATGTCGAAGCCTGTGTGGAATAATCACGGCTGAAGTGATCCATTTTCTGTTGTCTGTGCACACAGTTTTTTGTGTGATCTACTGGCAGAATGCAGCATAACTATTCACCAGTTTGCTTAAATACTGACAATGGAACATAATTAAATGTCTGAAATAGCCAGTTTTTAAAATGTTTTTATTCAATGCAGTTATGTGACAGAGTTTGTGAATAATGGATCACATAAGTATCATCAGTGTGAACTGTCTGGAAGATGTGGCCTCTATGGCTTACATTCTGACCTATAATAACTATTATCAAATGCATACAGTTAGTTACTATTTCTGTTAGTTATTTTGATGATTAGTATAAATTGTATACTCTAAAACCACAGTTCTCAAACTGTGGTACACCAAGCTCCCTCTGGTGGTATGCTGAGTTCCCAAGATTTTTTTGATGATGATAAAAAAAAATAATAATAATAAAAAATAAAATAAAAAATAACCAACACACACACACAGCTGGAGATGACCATGGGGAGACCCCACAGAGCCAAGTCAAACGTGGGTGTCCCCATATAAACACACAAACATCTTCACACACAAACCACACATAAGCCTGAGAAACTGAACTGCCTTGGAAAAATGTGTTCAAAAATATTAAAGAGAAATGATTAGTGTGATGATACTGGCAGGAAAGGAATTTATGAAAGGGAATTAAAATGTCGTTTCTAAATAAAAAAAAACCTTTGTCAATTACCCAAAATTGTCTGCAATATTTCCCCATAAAATACTATCAATATTGTTGTTTAGTTGAGTGTCTTTTACTTCAGCAGTTAAATAAGATGTACTTGTCTATTCCGAACAGGATTTATTACAGTGCACATTGAATTTCTTGTTGATGGCACAAAAACTCAAAAATTCAAAAAAAAAATGTGGGAATTGAATTACAGCTGGATGAGAAACTGCAAATCTATTATGGAAAACTAGCGCCACCTAGTGGTGATGCTTCATAAGATCCAACCTGGACAAGAAAAATATACTTTTTAATGTCCTCATGCACAAAATACCCAGAGAAAGCACCTTTAGAGAATTCCTCGTACATTTGCTTCATTAAATGTTGAACATAATGTAAAAACTTTCACCAACAACACTTCATAGTAAATACATGCTGACAACAAGACAGCAGCAATTCTTTACTGTTAAAGGATGTCAAGGCAGGGCTCAAGTAAAATGAGCACCCTAACAATCTAACATGGTTTGACATGAGTTAACAGTTTCCTAAACGTGAACAGACAAATTCCAGGAGGGTATCAGGGCATTAATGAGGGTATGTGAGCAAAGTGACTGAGTGAATGGTGCAGGAGGTGGCTGGTATGGAGCTTTTGAAAATCTATAGTGAAAATGGTGCGTTTTAAGTCTACACGATGGGGAAAATGATTGTTTCTTGTTGCAATTTTCCTCAAAGGCGAGAGTGTAAGTTTCAATAGTAAAGAACACAAATTGCAGGGTCTCAAACCTTACTTGACAAAGTGTACAAATCAGCAGGTTAAATTTTCGTAGCAAGCCGGAATGATTGTTGACTAATTAGGCCCTAATTAGTCAACAATCAGGGTTATTCCCTAATTATTAGGGAATAACCCTGTTGTGTCTGCTGATTTGCGGAAGTTCATGCTGGTTATACGGTCGCAAAATGAGCTTTACCGGTGACCCGTTACAGATATCTGCGACCATAATCCAGTATGAACGTCCGCAAGTCATCAGATACAAGGGGGTTATTCCCATTCTAATCCAATTTTATCATATGCACGGTTTATTTTTCTGTAGGTAATTCGGTTTATTTTTCAGCAGGTAATTCTGTCGTCGAGGCTTACCGTTAGCAACAGCGTCATCACTATCACTCCAGCAGCGGTCAGGGCGCAGAGTAATCCATTAAATGTGAAACGGTAATTCTGTATCTGAATCCACATCAAAACTTTCGTATAGTATCTTAAATTCACCCATTTCTGCATCGTTGTCACTACGCCAGATCTCTCGCTCTCAGCTGACCGCACCATTATTGACATCTGTGTAGCAGCGCGTGCACTCAGGACGTGAAGTAATACATCAAATGTGAAGCGGTCGAATATTTTGGCACCGTACACCTGATATTATATACGGTCTAGAATCTCACACGATGAACCAATTAGATTTGCGGAAAAAATGTCATTGGATTAGAATGTATATTTACCTCTGCCAAAGAAGTTGGAGAATGTTATGTTTTCATCCCTGATTGTGAACAGCCTGGAGCCCACAATTCTTCATATAACATTATGAAATTTTTACTGAAGATTCATATCCTGCTCGGCAAGAATAGATAAAATTTTCAAGGTCACAGGTCAAAGTCAAGAAAAAATTGTAAATTGTAAAAACCCAATGTTTAACATTGAACAAATTTTCAAAAATTCGTAACTTGACAATGTTATGTAGGATGGTATGGTATCTTTTATCGACTGAAAGTTTGATCCGGAGTCGCAGACCGAACGGTCTGGTCCGCCCTTCCTTCACCGCGCACGCGTCATTTTTGACCACAGCCGCTCGTCTGAGACAGAGTCTCTTCACCCAAAGCGAGCAAATGGATTAATGGGATTATTAATCATCAGGTGACAAGGTAAAACCTCTTAAATCATTCTAAAGTTAGTTTTAAGCAGAAACTAGGCGATAATCAGTGACACTTTGAAATGATGGATGCGCAGTAAAGGCAGCAGCTACCAGCTCATGTAGCTGCGGCGCTCTGATCGCTTCCTCCATCTTTTATGATTAAATAACGCTGAATTTATGTGGAAATGATTGTTGTACAAAAGCTTCAGATATCTCGCTGAGATAGATGATGACTGGAGTGCAGTTTGAAGCAGAAACAAGGTGATAATCGATGAACCGCGGCTGATGATGCATGTGCAGTGAAGGCAGGGCGGACCGATTTTTAGAGGGGGGAACCATTAGATCTGCGACACCGGATCTGATCCAGATTACAGACTTTGTGGCCATTTAAATTTATCACTGAAAACCCCATTTAATGTATATTTTACATTATATCTTAATCAAACATGCTCCAAACACTGTCATATTTGAAAGTCAGGTGCAGACTGGCACTCCCTATCGCCAGAAAGTTTGATCCAGATGTGATCTAGATAGATAGCTTTTATTATCATTGTCATTACAACAACGAGATTTCTGCACTCACATTCCACATACAAACAGCAATTAAGCCACAACTGTTACTTGTAGATTGTGGTCAATTTAATTTAATACTGAAAAGCCCACTTGATGTATATTTTGCATTATATCTCAAACAAAAGTGCCTCAATCACTCTCATTTGTGGCAAAAAAGCACTTTCTGAATAAAGTTACATATGGCATTTATGTATGTTACTGAACAAGTTCACCCAATTCCCCAGAAAATGTAGGTCAATGTGACCAATCTCAAACAGGCCTGTGTTCCATGCATCACTGACATCAAAATAATGAACAACCTTACATCCAATCCAAGGATAATGTGTTGATGTCATTACATTACAGAATCACAGACAGAAAGATGGACAGACAGATGTCAATACGATTACAATATCCCTGTGGTTGCCAGCTTTCCCCCTACCTGACAGGTCGGAGTGCCATCATCTCATCTTTCTTCCTCTCTTTCCTCCTCAGATCCTGCTCAGCACTTTTCAGCTTGTCTGGCACCAAGCGTAATTTAGACTGCATGTCGTTGATTACTTCCTGTAGGTCAGGCTCTGAGGGGAACGTTCTCTGGCAGACAGGGCAGCAGGGCTCTGTCTCTTCTGTCAGCTGGCTGATGAACTGAGTGTACACTGCTGTGGCCCCAGCTAGCATGGCTGTTTAAAGATAAGTGGAGGAAGAGAAAAACTGTTTACATCTTAACCTACCCAATATACTACTTCAATCACTGTGGAAACTACTTAAAGAATTTCTGAAAGCCCATCTTGATCAGGACTCACAAGTTCTACATTATGATGCTACTGCCAAGTTCAAACAAGCACAAGGACAGCTTTAGGTACTATTGCCATACTAGTTACCACTGTATCATTGTAGTGCAGTCACCTCTTTGTTTTGATATCTTGTCCAGGTCTTCCTGCAATTTCCCCAAATCTTGTTCCAAATCCTGACTGCCACAAACACTGAAGAACTTCTCTTCATCACTGGCTAACTGCTGCTCCTTCTTACGTAGCTCAGCAGCAATGTGGCTCTTGTTCTGTTCATTTGATGCCAGGTCCTTGCTGAGAATAAAGAACAATGCCAATACTCCACTAGTTGCCAATTTTTAAACGACATTCTTGCCATATCATTAAATTATGCAAATTACTACATTTCTGTGTCAATTATTTCTTGTTGATGAAGTAAAATCCTTAAACACATAGTTTTATCTCTTTGTTAAGTGGGTGGACATTCAATAAAGCTATATCTGCACTGTATAACCACCATGTAGCTATTTGCAGTACTATGTTGAAATCAAATAAACAAGATGAGTTTGTAGTGTAGAATTTCAATTTGAATAGAATACAGCCATTTGTAGCCATAGTCCCTCCACATTCAGAGCCCATAAATGATTAGAAAGACTAAACTTAAGCATTAATGTGTTGACATGTTTTAATCTTGTTTAATGATGCCACCTAGTGGCAAAAGTTGGGTTATCGTCAACAAATGCAGTGCTCAGCAAGGCCAGATCAATTAATGTTTATAAAAATCATCACTTTCACACCAAATTTTCTTTACACAAAGATGGATACAGTGACATTTCCAAATGACTGTTCATCACATCATTCATTCATTTTCTATACCCACTAACTCCAATCAAGGGTCACAAGGAGGCTGGAGCTTAGCCCAGCAGTCACAGGAGAGGTGGGGCCACTCTGTTGTAGGGTCACACAGAGACAGACAAACATTCACACTCACACCAATGGTCAATTTCGAGTCAGGAAGGTTGGAAGTGGGAGGAAGCCAGAACACTCAGAGAACCCACACGAGGAGAACATACAAACTCTACACAGAAAGGACCAGGCAGGAAGTGATCCCAAGACCTTCTTGCTGGGAGGCAGCAGTCTTAACCAATAGGGATGCACCAATCCACATTTTCCACTTCTGATTTGATCCAGATACCTGAATTTGGATATCTGGTGATCAGGGTTCTAGCCACGGTAGGCAGCGCTGCCCAGTACTGCAAATTCCCACCCAGCTCTCGGTTCAAATTGGCTGTGCCACCCAGCACAGAATTTCTGAAAAATGAACTGAAATGTTGCTGAAATGCACCGTTGTTGTATAATGCGCCACACATTTTCAATGGGCGACAAGTCTGGACTGCAGGCAGGCCAGACTAGCACCCGCACTCTTTTGCTACGAAGCCACACTGTTGCAACACGTGCAGAATGTGTCTTGGCATTGTCTTGCTGAAATAAACAAGGACGTCCCTGAAAAAGATGTTGCTTGGGTGGCAGCATGTGTTGCTCCAAACCCTGGATATACCATTCAGCATTGATGGTGGCATCACAGATGTGTAGCTGTCCATGCCATGGACACTAACACACCCCCATACCATCACAGATGCTGGCTTTTTAACTTTGCACTGGTAACAATCTGGATGGTCCTTTTCCTCTTTTGTCCGGAGGACACAACGTCCATGATTTCCAAAAACAATTTGAAATGTGGACTCATCAGCCCATTTCAAATGAGCTCAGGCCCAGAGAAGGCAGCGGCGTTTCGAGATGTTGTTGATCTATATATATATATATATATATATATATATATATATATATATATATATATATATTTTTTTTTTGCCAGCTTGCACTCGGCCGAGACGGACGCACTTTTCTCTTCTCCCTCCCTCCTTATCTTTCCTGCTTCTGTGGCGTGTTGTCTGTGAGGCTGCAGCTTTGCTCTTCTGGAAAACGACAAAAATGGATCTGTTAAAGTGGTCTCTGAACGCAACTGACACTATTTTTTCTACAAGACATTCGGGGGCGGAGGACCCGACCTGTCCTGCCGGGACGCATGTGATGGGTTACGTGATGGACTTGTGGAGGAGATGGCAGGTCATGTGCCTTTACATGCTTTCTGTGGAGGACGTCGAAGATGTGTACATATCTGGCTTGGTGGTGACCGGCTTTCTGCTGTGTGGAGCGGCCACTGTGCTGGTTTACCGGAAAATCAAAAAAAGTGGAAGCAGCTTTGATTGGTCCTTCCAGGCTGCCCTACATGATTGATTCGATTGGGAAGGCAGTGGCTGTGCAGTTGGCGGGGGTTAACCGCGCGTTGGAAAACATCTCGAATAGAATCGCAGCCCTGGAAACCCGCTCTGACCATGTGTGAAGACCACATTCTACATTCAGATGCATTGAGAGCCACTCTGTTCTCAGAACTGTGGAATCTTTCAGGCGTCTGCTAATCTGGCTATTCATTTGTCTTCCCCAAACACAGCTGCACTTCAAGGTCGTTGTGATAAAACCTCCTCAGAAGATCACACTTAAGCCTCGCTCCCTGGTCTTCCCCCCTCCCCTCAGCTTCTCCAGCTCTGACGTTGACTGTGCTCAGGACTGCTCAGGACTGCTCAGGGCTGCCCCTCCCCCTCCAGGATTGTCGGACAAGGCCGTTGACGGTGCCAAACAGGCTGCCTCCGGAGTGTTCTGATAAACTGGACCTTTTCAAATCTCGGTTGTCGTCCTGTGTCCTTGTTTTTGTCTGTGTGATTATTGTTTTTCTGTGCTGATGGGGATTTTTTTCCTCATTGCTGCTGTGTAATGCAGCGGCTATGAGGGTTTTTTTTTCTCCTTTTCCCTCGTGTTTTGCTTTTCATATATATGTTTATGTACCGGGCCGGCCTATGTGTTGTGTTGTTTGTTATGGGTCGGCGTTGGTTTGCTCAGCCCTGCTGTTGACCAAGGCAGGGATGTACATCTGGAGCTGGTCCCCGGGCGCCTAATGGCGACTTCTGCTCCTACTGGCAATTAGGATGGGTTAAATGCAGTAGACAGATTTCATTGTGCAGGGAACATGTTCTTCTGTGCATATGACAATAAAATGTTTTTGACAATAAAACTTTGAATCCTTGAATATATGGCTTTCTCTTTGCATGGTAGAGTTTTAATGGTTTTCTGTAGTGTTCCTGAGCCCACGCAGTAAGATCCTTTACACAATGATGTCGGTTTTTAATGCAGTGCCTCCTGAGGGATCGAAGATCACGGGCATTCAATGTTGGTTTTCGGCCTTGCTGCTTATATGTACAAAGTTCTCCAGATTCTCTGAATCTCGTGATTATATTATGGACTGCAGATGATGGAATTCCTAAATTCCTTACAAGTGAATGTTGAGCAGTGATGCCGGTAACGCGTTACTTAACGCGTTACTCTAATCTGACCACTTTTTTTAGTAACGAGTAATCTAACGCGTTAATCTTTCCAAATCAGTAATCAGATTAAAGTTACTTCTCCATGTCACTGTGCGTTACTATTATTTTTCATTGTGGGTCGACAGCAGCATTAAACTTGGTCCGTGGGCAGGAGGTCGGGGTTCGACTGAACGGCCCACTTTAAGTGAGCTGTGAGCTTTTCATCCACGGTTTTTTGCAGCTGCTCGACTCGTCCTCACCTCTTAAAGCGCGGTGATCAGCACACCTGCACTGAGCTTTACAAAGACATTTTTATACTTTTTCCCCTCCTTTATTTAGAATTCTGATCTGAGCCGCTCCATATCGTCTCGTTAAAAACAGCTGATCCTCCGCGACGCGTCAACAACTAACACTATTTTCCACTCAAATGCACCTAAACTCTCTTTCTGAGGACCACATGATGTGAAAACGCAATAAAACTTTCTTACCTGTAAATCTGGTCCTGTTTTCTGCATAAATAAATGTTATCCATTCTTTGTGCTCAAACGCCAAAGCAGGGGCGAATCCAGATGGAATGGGGGCGTGGGGCAGGGATGTGCCCCCCTCCCCCACAACACCCCTAGATTAAAGGTCCAGTTTTGAAGCCGTTTTTTACTACAACTACTAATATTGCTTAAAATAATAATAATTTCGACAAGTAAAATGTTTAGAGAGTTAGAATTTAATAGTTACATTTCTAAACAATGTAGGTTTGAAATTGCAAGTTTTACTGTTACAGTGCTGTCAACAGTTAAATATGAGGTCAAGAAAGAGGTCTTTATTTTACTTTTTATAAAACAAGTATTTATTTTCATTGAAGTCAAGAAAGGGTGACTATAAAGTGAGTTGTCGGCAGCTGTGGAAAGTAACTAAAAAAGTAACTAGTAATCTAACTTAGTTACTTTTACAATTGAGTAATCAGTAAAGTAACTAAGTTACTTTTTCAAGGAGTAATCAGTAATCAGTAATTGGATTACTTTTTCAAAGTAACTGTGGCAACACTGATGTTGAGAAACATTGTTCTTAAACTTATGGACTATTTTTTCACGCAGTTGTTCACAAAGTGTTGATCCTCACCCCATCTTTGCTTGTGAACAGCTGAGCCTTTTGGGGATGCTCCTTTTATACCCAATCATGACACTCACCTGTTTCCAATTAACCTGTTCACCTGAGGAATGTTCCAAACAAGTGTTCTTTGAGCATTCATCAACTTTCCCACTCTTTTGTTGCCCCTGTCCCAACTTTTTTGAAATGTGTTTCAGGCATCCATTTCAAAATGAGCAAATATTTGCACAAAAACAAAAAGTCTATCAGTTTGAACATTAAATATCTTGTCTTTGTGGTGTATTCAATTGAATATAGGTTGAAGAGGATTTGCAAATCATTGTATTCTGTTTTTATTTACATTTTACACAATGTTCCAACTTCATTGGAACTGGGGTTGTAGTTATGCAACATAATACGAGTATTATACTGATATTTGACAGCAAATGAATGAAGTATTGGTAGTTAATAATGATAGCTAAAAGACTGCTGGCATGGACCAATCCTCCTCCTAGAATGATAGACTAGTATTTTTATTTTACAAACATGCTGTTGAGCAGAATTACTAAACGCAGCCAGAGTAGCCAAAAGGGGGCACCAGATGTTTCTACACCTGGTTCATTGCTCCTGACACATACATATCTACACGCTTCCATGTTTTGGCCTGATGCCTTGTTTCTTTTGGCTTTAAAGTAACAAAGATAGGCTGTAACAAAGAAAAAAAACTATGGCTTTACTTCACAAAATTTGGGAGCGAGTGCTGTTAGAAAAGACTGACTGAAAATTAAGTCCACACCAGAGAACATTTGCACGCTGTCCCACGGAAAAGGAACGTTATGAGGAACTGGAAAAATCACTACTGTGTGAATTAAACGGTGAAAGATTAAGTAGTTTTCCATTTAACAACGGACGATTTTCTTTTCTTGCCTACAACAGACAAAAGTCCCGGTCGTCATGATTGACATCTTTATACATCTTTATATTTTTAAGATTAGGCTTAAAACTTTCCTTTTTGCTAAAGCTTATAGTTAGGGCTGGATCAGGTGACCCTGAACCATCCCTTAGTTATGCTGCTATAGACGTAGACTGCTGGGGGGGGTTCCCATGATGTACTGTTTCTTTCTCTTTTTGCTCTGTATGCACCACTCTGCATTTAATCATTAGTGATCGATCTCTGCTCCCCTCCACAGCATGTCTTTTTCCTGGTTCTCTCCCTCAGCCCCAACCAGTCCCAGCAGAAGACTGCCCCTCCCTGAGCCTGGTTCTGCTGGAGGTTTCTTCCTGTTAAAAGGGAGTTTTTCCTTCCCACTGTAGCCAAGTGCTTGCTCACAGGGGGTTGTTTTGACCGTTGGGGTTTTACATCATTATTGTATGGCCTTGCCTTACAATATAAAGCGCCTTGGGGCAACTGTTTGTTGTGATTTGGCGCTATATAAAAAAAAAATTGATTGATTGATTGATACGGCTTTGACAGAGGATGATGAAAAAATTGTTCACGTGATGTTTTTAAAATCAGTACCAGTGGGTCATTTCTCTCATTAAAGTAGAGAAATGATCATTTTCACACCCTCGGAAACAGCGTAACGGACCAACTGCAGCGTCATTTTTTCATGCACGTGACAAAAAGTGCATTATACAACCCCTGGCAAAAATTATGGAATCACCGGCCTCGGAGGATGTTCATTCAGTTGTTTAATTTTGTAGAAAAAAAGCAGATCACAGACATGACACAAAACTAAAGTCATTTCAAATGGCAACTTTCTGGCTTTAAGAAACACTATAAGAAATCAGGAAAAAAAAATTGTGGTAGTCAGTAATAGTTACTTTTTTAGACCAAGCAGAGGGAAAAAAAAATATGGAATCACTCAATTCTGAGGAATAAATTATGGAATCATGAAAAACAAAAGAACGCTCCAACACATCACTAGTATTTTGTTGCACCACCTCTGGCTTTTATAACAGCTTGCAGTCTCTGAGGCATGGACTTAATGAGTGACAAACAGTACTCTTCATCAATCTGGCTCCAACTTTCTCTGATTGCTGTTGCCAGATCAGCTTTGCAGGTTGGAGCGTTGTCATGGACCATTTCCTTCAACTTCCACCAAAGATTTTCAATTGGATTAAGATCCGGACTATTTGTAGGCCATGACATTGACCCTATGTGTCTTTTTGCAAGGAATGTTTTTACAGTTTTTGCTCTATGGCAAGATGCATTATCATCTTGAAAAATGATTTCATCATCCCCAAACATCCTTTCAATTGATGGGATAAGAAAAGTGTCCAAAAATATCAACGTAAACTTGTGCACTTATTGATGATGTAATGACAGCCATCTCCCCAGTGCCTTTACCTGACATGCAGCCCCATATCATCAATGACTGTGGACATTTACATGTTTTCTTCAGGCAGTCATCTTTATAAATCTCATTGGAACGGCACCAAACAAAAGTTCCAGCATCATCACCTTGCCCAATGCAGATTCGAGATTCATCACTGAATATGACTTTCATCCAGTCATCCACAGTCCACGATTGCTTTTCCTTAGCCCATTGTAACCTTGTTTTTTTCTGTTTAGGTGTTAATGATGGCTTTCGTTTAGCTTTTCTGTATGTAAATCCCATTTCCTTTAGGCGGTTTCTTACAGTTCGGCCACAGACGTTGACTCCAGTTTCCTCCCATTCGTTCCTCATTTGTTTTGTTGTGCATTTTCAATTTTTGAGACATATTGTTTTAAGTTTTCTGTCTTGATGCTTTGATGTCTTCCTTGGTCTACCAGTATGTTTGCCTTTAACAACCTTCCCATGTTGTTTGTATTTGGTCCAGAGTTTAGACACAGCTGACTGTGAAAAACCAACATCTTTTGCAACATTGCGTGATGATTTACCCTCTTTTAAGAGTTTGATAATCCTCTCCTTTGTTTCAATTGACATCTCTCGTGTTGGAGCCATGATTCATGTCAGTCCACTTGGTGCAACAGCTCTCCAAGGTGTGATCACTCCTTTTTAGATGCAGACTAACGAGCAGATCTGATTTGATGCAGGTGTTAGTTTTGGGGATGAAAATTTACAGGCTGATTCCATAATTTATTCCTCAGAATTGAGTGAGTCCATATTTTTTTTTCCCTCTGCTTGGTCTAAAAAAGTAACCGTTACTGACTGCCACAATTATTTTTCCTGATTTCTTATAGTGTTTCTTAAAGCCAGAAAGTTGCCATTTGAAATGACTTTAGTTTTGTGTCATGTCTGTGATCTGCTTTTTTTTTTATACAAAATTGAACAACTGAATGAACATCCTCCGAGGCCGGTGATTCCATAATTATTGCCAGGGGTTGTACATATATACAGTGAGGACAATAAGTATTTGAACACCCTGCAATTTTGCAAGTTCTCCCACTTAGAAATCATGGAGGGGTCTGAAATTTTCATCTTAAGTGCATGTCCACTGTGAGAGACATAATCAAAAAAAAAAAAAAAAAAAAAATCCAGAAATCACAATGTATGATTTTTTTAATAATTTATTTGTATGTTACTGCTGCAAATAGGTATTTGAACACCTGTGAAAATCAATGTTAATATTTGGTACAGTAGCCTTTTTTTTTTTGCAATTACAGAGGTCAAACGTTTCCTGTAGTTTTTCACCAGGTTTTCACACACTGCAGCAGGAATTTTGGTCCACTCCTCCATACAGATCTTCTCTAGATCTTTCAGGTTTGGAGTTTCAACTCCCTCCAAAGATTTTCTATTGCGTTCAGGTCTGGAGACTGGCCAGGCCACTCCAGGACCTTTAAATGCTTCTTAA